>NC_137574.1:607500-1207500 GCF_963082525.1 Nesoenas mayeri | reverse complement strand
CCCCGCGTCCCGCCGAGGAGCCGCCGTTACCGTGCCGGAGCCAGCGGACGCTGTGTCGGCCATCTTGGAGCCATAGGGAGTTGTGCGCATGCGCCAGATGCGGCGGCGGCGCGTACGCGCGGAAGGTGGGTGCGTGGGGCATTGTGGGGTTCGTAGTTTGGGCGGGAAGGGGCCCGCCGGGGGTCCCTGCGGCGCAGGGGACGGGCTCGTCCGTGGGCTCCGAGCACCCACTGCAGCAGCTCCGTGGCCCCGCCGGGGGCCCAGGGGTGAGAGATCAGTCTGCCGTGTTCCGAGGTGCTGAAGAGCTCTGTTGTCTGCTGAGCTCTTCTCTCTGGTGACCGGTGACAGAACCCGAGGGCATGGGAGGAAGATGTGCCAGGGGAAGGCCGGTTGGACATGAGGAAAAGGTTCTTCACCCAGAGCTGCTGGACACTGAACAGGCTCCCCAGGAAGGTGTCACGGCCCCACCTGACAGTGTTCAAGAAGAGACTGGACAGTGTCCTCAGGTACACGGTGTGACCTGTGAGGTTGTCATGTGCAGGGACAGCAGTTGAACTCGATGGTACTTGTGGGTCCCTTCCAACTCAGGACATTCTGTGACTCCGAAGCTTGTGGTTTTCCCTTCTTGGGGACACACCCCTCATCCTGCCTCTACCAGGTAACGGGGAAAGCAAAACCCCGTGTAACAGCATTGCAGCGGCACTGAAACAGCCCGTATTCCCATTAGGGTATTACCGAAAAAGCTTGAGAAGTGCCAGCGGTGTGCCAGGAACCCTGTAACCATGGGAGCACTTATGGTTTTCCTGTTGTAAGCAATGTGTACTCTTAGCTGAACCTTGGTGTACCCGCTCGTGTGCTTAGATCTTTTGATCAAAGCTTTGGTGTCAGTTCAGTGTTTCAGAAAGACAGAACAGGAAACCCCCATGCTACAACTCCCACCCCTCGTTTCCTGTTTAAGTACATGTGTGGGAGAGCAAGGAGGTTGTGAGAACCAATTACTGCGTGTGAGAGGGCGAAAAAATGTGATGTAAACAACAGCTGCCACGCTGGAAATTAAAGGTCCTGATCTCATTTGGTTTGGATGGTAACACAGCTTCCACACGCTGCTGCTTTTCAACAACAATAGCAGCAAAATCCGTTAAGAGATAGGGAAAGCAAGGAGGCAGAGGAAGGTGGAGGCTGGATTGTTCAAAGCAAACATGCCTGCAGAAACAAATTCTTGATCATCAAAGGTAGGAGGCAACATATCTTCAGAGACTGAAAAGTGGTGTAGATGCCTTACCTGCTCAAGCAAAACCGCTGGGGGAGGATAATTGTGCTGATGATATTAAAGTGCCTTGAAATGGCTGTATGTGGTCGGTGCTGACTGGGGATCTTGCTGCAGTTTGTTGATGTGATTCCCTGGGTGTTGTTCTGCCAAACTGATAGAGCCACTTTGCCATCCCTGGGTGGGGGTGTCGTGTCCCCAGGGCTGTGCAGCGGGGCTGGGACGGGCTCTCAGCCCCCTGTGTGTTAGGAGAGGTGCTGAGCCCTTGTAGCTTCCAGCTGAGGAGCTTCTGGAGGTCTGCACATAAATGAAGCTAAAAGAAGGGGAATGTGAGCACGTAGTGCTGGTAGGTTGCAATCTGCTGGGTAACTGTTGAGAAGTGTCTGACCCCAGTTGTTTGGGGAGTGAACACAGACAGGTCTACGCTGAAAATGTGGGTGCAGTGCTGCTGCAAAGACAGGCTTGAGCTGAGCCAGAAACGTCTGCAGGAGACAGGAGGGGAGCAGCAAAACCGCAGCACTTCAGTGCCACACTGGAGGATGTTGCCAGGGATCCAGTTTGAAGGGGATGGAATTTGGAAGCAGAACCCAGCTGGCAGCTGGTGTCCATAGGTGGAGGGTGGGATCTGCATTTCAGAGCCCATGTGAAGTGGAAATGACATTGCCACTGGGAGAATCTGCCAATTTAATGTGCCAGTTTCCCTAGACGTGCTGCGAAATTGGTCATCTGGCAGCAAAATGAAAAAAAAAGCAGGATGGCAATAGTCTGTGTGCCTTCCTGGGTATGTCGTGTTTTCCCAAAGGTTGGAACATTTCCTCTTGTTTCCCATTTTTTAGCAAAAACAAAAAAACCAAAAACAAAAACATTTTCACATTGGTACCAAACTGAGAAGGAAAAAAGTTTGAGTTTTTACTCTAGATTGCATGCAGGTTATTTAGAAGAGGCAGCAGCTGGGATTCCCAGGTCTGCTGACACTAAACAGCTGTGTAACCCCAGACAAAAAGGATATTAACCTTGTTGAGATACAGTTGTATAGTTATTCTGATACGTACAATCCCAGATGAGAAGCTGTACATTTGGAATTCATATTTGAGAAGAATAGTGGGAACTGATGACTCTGGACCCTTTGGACAGCGAAAGCCCAAGCTGCTGCTGGTTCCTTCAGCCGCTGCCGCCAGCGTGGTCCGTCTGTCCCAACCAGCAGCGGCGCTGCCACCAGAGGGCACGGTGGCACCGGCATGTTCTTATGTGATTCTTACAGCCCAGAGCTGTGAGGGTGCCACCAAAATCCTCCCTGCACCCATTTATTGCTGAAAGGCTCCTGTGAGCCCCCAAATTCCTGGGCTGACCAGACCTGAGGGGTTTTGTTGTGCAGTTTGACAAACATTTACTTTGTGTGATGTCTTTTTTTCCTCTAATGACATTTGCTTTTGCCTTGTGGAAATGAAAACTCAAATGCAGAGAGCTTATAGCTGTGTTGCTGCTATTGGTTATTTACTGTTTTATTTACTATTTTGAGAAGTATTGTTTCTTTGCTAGTGTTATTATCCTCCTCTCTAAAACAGCAGTGGAATGTACACAGGGTGGAGAAAAGCTTCCAGAGTGCTAAGAGCATCTGATTGTGTGAGCTGGATGTTCAGCTGTGGAGTTTCTCTCAGTAAATCTTGAAGCTGTTTAGTCCAACCTATAAATAATCACAAGGGGAGAAGGTGTCTGGTGGTGGAGGGCTCTTTGATCTAATGGCTCATAAAAAGATGCAGGTGCTGGAAGGGCAGGGCAGGTCAGTACAGTTAAAAGAGGAAATAAGATGCATTTCTTCATGGGAGATGTCATCAGGCTCCTCAAGGGTGCAGCACACTCCCAAACATACCAAGACTGTCTGTCCAGAAGATAATGCTGTAGCTCAGCTGCAGGCTGCTGAGTTAGGGACAGAGATGAGGTGTTTATAGGTGGCTCAGAGCCAGGTGCCACTGTCCCCTGTGGGTCTGTGCTGTAGGGCAGTGACCCTGGTCCCTGGCTCAGCTCCCTGCCACTGTCTCCTTTTGCAAGCCGTGCTCTGTAAGGATGAGCCTACAGCAGCACAGAGGGTCCTGGGTGCTCTGTTTGGCCAAACTGGAGTGTCAGAGCATCTTCATTGCTTAAAGCAGGTCCTGGGTGACTGATATTTACTGGGCCTTTTGTTCCAATGCTATTTAGCTGACGTAAAAACTGTTCCTTCCCACTGTACCAGCTCATAGCTGTGTTTGAGTCAGTGCCATGTCTAATCCCCCAAGCATGTGAACCCACACCTCTGGGCTGGCCGGAGCCGCCGCTGCCGAGAACTATTGCAGATCTCTGGTCAGCTCATCCCGCCTCAGCAGTGACTCAGGGTTCTGCTCTGCCATTCTGTCCCTGCCTGAAGCTCTGGGGTCCAAAGGTGATGAGGAGATGGGGAAATTCTGCTTTTGTGCAGCCGGTTAGATGTGAATTTTATTTTCTGCGGAACGGCAGATGGTAGGGTTTGCTGAGGAGAGGAACACTGCCAGGTTTAGGAGGTGTTCTCTGGTGCAGATTCCTCCAGACAATGCAGATGGTACTCCCCTCCCCTCCTGCGCTGGAGAGGACAACAAGTTCTCTGTCCAATCTTATCTGCAAGCTGTCATTCTGACTTCCCATCCTTGCTTTGGGCAAACTGCAGCTGCTTTGGACTTGCCAAATGCTGGATGTAACAGCCACTGATGCAGTCCCTTGGTATCAGGGATGCTGTAAATCAGAACATCCCCAGCGGTGTCAGGGAGAGCCAATGGCAGGCTCAGCACAGCCAGGACTCGTCTGGCCCAGTCTCACTTCTGTCTCATCAAAGGATGATGATGATCTGGCTGCTGGGGACCCTTAAACCAGCTGGAGGGACTCTGGGAGGAGACTCGTTGCCTCTGCCTTGTCCCTATCATGGATTCATGACCCTAAACTTCCTTGAATCTTCAATCCTTCTCACTCATCCTTGCCTAAGAAGTGGCAAATGTGGTGTGTAATTGCAGCAGAAGCAGAATTATCTCTGTTTGCTGACCCCTGTATCCACACTTGGCATATTTTCCCTTGGGCTGTGAGCCTGTTCCCCACCTCGAGTATTGGCCTGACTTTTAAATGTCATCTGCAGAGCATCAGACCTTGGGGAGTAGGGAAAGCACTGCACAGCAAGGTGGACACCGGCTCTCTTGCGAAGCATATACCAGCATCAAAGCTCGGCCAGGACAACATCTCCTGTGTTCTTTGTGCGCTTCCCCCATGGCTAACAGCTTGGCAGCTGCAGCCATCTCTGCTCCGAGCCAGAGCTGCATCGCATGTGCCTTTGATATCTTGCAGAGGGTGCAGTGTTGGCGGCGGCCCCGCAGGGTGACAGCCGTACCCCAGAGCACCGGCAGCTCTCGGCTCTGAAGAGGCCACTTACCACATCTGAGTTTCTTGCTGCTGGCTTTGCCAAATATCGCTATCGTTTCAGGAAACCACACGGTGGGTGGTGTCTTTTCAGGGCAGGGGTGGGGGAAGGAATCCTGCCCCTCCATGCAGAGGCCCGGGATGGGACTGGGGTGGTGGGACAGTCTGCTCTCTGGGATGAAGCTGCCCATGCTTTTTCTGGCATGGAGCATCCAGAGCCAGCCTGAGGAATTCCTGCATGGGCTGCGCTGTGAGCAGGCTTACCTGGCTCTGCTTCAGAGTAGAACACCATGAAAGTTTGGAAAATTCCTCTGAGCTGTGGTTGTGCACTGCTGCCTATCCCAGCTGGGCTTCAGGTCCTTTTTTTTTTGAGCTCTTATCTCCAAAGGACAGGGAAGTGGTTTGGATGGGTTCTGAAGAGCCCACATGCCTCAGCTGGGTCCAGATCATGTCATGGAATAAGCCTGAGCTGGGAAAACTCATTTTTTCTCCGAATGGCTCTTTTCACAGGAGCCTGAACCAAAGGCTCTTAGTCTGTGCAAGTGTTGAATCAGTCAGACCTGCCAGGAACCCCAGACTGGATCCCTCCAGCATCCCGGTGCAGGGTCACTGCCCAGCCAGCCTGAGCCGTTTGTTTCTCTGGGGGCTTCAGTGAGAGACACGGGTGAGGCAGAGATAGAGGGTGGCAGCAGCTGTTCAGGATGTGTTGCTGATTCTGTGACATCTCCCACCCTTTTTGGAAATCAAGAGTTTGGAGCAAGACAGAAAAAAAGAAACAGTCGCTGATAAAGCTTCCCATAGATGACAGCCCTGTCCTCAGCGAGCTGTGACCCACAGCCTGGCTCTGGGGACCCGCACCAGCTGGGAGGCACCGATAGGCTCTGGTGCTTATTCTGGCTGCTCACCCCCCTGCTCTGGCCATGGGGATGGGTTCATCTCCCTCCCTCAGGTCTGTGGCTCTTCCTCTCTGTCTGAAGCTCTCTCCACAACCCCTGTGGAACTTGCAGAGCTCCTGGCTCTGCTCACTGACCCTCTGTTGTGCAGCTCCCCAAGGACTTGTAGCCTTGGTCCCCCGAGGGTGTCACCTAGAGATGGTGGGCTGGGAAATCCCAGAGTGTGCTCTGTCCTAGGAAATGCAAGTCTCAAGAGACAAAAGAAAAATAGCGAAGAAAATGTTTGTGGCTGGAAACTGTTGATGTTGGACCATGTTCCCAGGACAAATTTTTCTTCAGAGCACAACTGTGTGTCACTTGGGTTTGTTTGTGAGGGACTCCAGGCCAAGAGGATGTTGGTGTCACCCCAACAACTGATCTCCTGTGGGTGGTGGCAGTAGGACACCTACTGAGGGACAATGGAGCAGCGGTATCTGCTGAGCTTGTGTGGCAGAGAAGTTGAGAACGTGGAGTCTGGTAGAGCATGAGTTTCCTCAGCCTCACTGACAGCAGGGTCTATTTTGGGGTAAATATTTAAGACTGGGTCTTTGAGGGTCTGATAAACCGAGTTCCCACGGCCTAAGCAAAGTTCCTGTGGCTTCGGGGTATACGGAGGGCTACGGGCCACACTTCACGTGCAGACAACTGTCACCATATGCAAATTGCTTTGTTTTGTCTTTTTTTTCCGCTATAACAAGTGAAGAGGGTCCCCACATCTGGCTGTGGCGGTTAAACAGGCTTGATTTAATCACAGACTGCTCTAGGAGAAAGGAGATGAGAGGGGTGAGAAAGGCAGAGCACCTGCTGAGCCCAGCGCCATGCTGGGAAATCCACAGCCCGCGGGGAGGGCACGGCAGGAATGAGTCGCTCAGGTCCTGCCTGAGGGGAACATGGGTTGATTGGGCCCTTTTGCAAAGGTTTTCTGCTCCCTGCATCTGGGCAGTGGAAGCACAACAGGGATGCTGGCCTGTGCTGGTCCATTGCACCGCAGGAGGCTTCCAAAGGGGCACACGCACTCTAAGGAATGCTTTGCCCAGGGAATGTGGTCTGGGATAGTTTGTGATTTGAAGAATTTGGGGAAATGCGGGAGCATGATGTGTGTTGAGAGGGGAGACAAATCCAGAGAGAGGAGCAACTTGGCTCTTCTGTGAGGAGTCCCTCAGAACCAGGATTTTGGGGCTGGAACCCCAAACTGGAGCCTAAAAATGGGCTCCTCATCGAGGAGCTGCTCCTCCCACCGGGATCCAGGTGTTTTGCTGAGACGGTGATGGGTTTTGCCATGCAACCAGCGCTGGGTTTCTTTTTCCTCTTCCGCTCATCTCTTGCAGCGGGTGAGCACGTTAACTGAGACAACAGTTTTGCCTGACCCCCCCCCCTTCCTCCCTCCACCCCCAACCTGGTTATCAATTAAAGCAGATTTGACATATGATAGGTCCCAAGATAAAAGCAGCATTACAAGAGAATGTAAGCAACAGCTCGGGGGGACAAAAAAATGCCCCAAAATAATGCAGGCTTGGGCAGGGTATATGGTGGCAGCCCAGTGCGCTGGGCAGAGCCCTGCCTGCTGCAAAGGGTTAATGCCGGGACTGCTGTGAGACTTTGGAGCCCTTTTCACAGTGGTTTTGAAATCTGATTTTCTTTCTGCAACCAAGTGAGGTTTTTATCAACTTCCTATTTGAGAGCAGAAGTCAGAGCTGGTGCAGGGAGGCTGGTGCAGGAGTTCTGGCTTGTCCTGCCCCGTGCCCTTGCATTTATTTGTGGTAAGCAGTGTGCTGGCAATGCAAGAACCGCAGCTTGGGCAAATGGGAGGTTTGGGGTGGGGAACAGCCCCGCAGTTTGGTGAAATCAAGGGTCCTGGTTTATTCTTGGTGTCAGCCCGCAGGCCAGCCCTGCTGAGACCTGCACTGTGCCTCAACTCCAAAATCAGAGGGGCCACAAATCAGCTCTGTTGTGTGCTCATAGCCTAACACCACCTATATATGTGTATCACCATGAGGAGGTGAGGAGCAACATGCCAGTGCAGGCGGCTCCATCCTCCGCTGCTATTGTACCTGCGGCCACCGCAACATTGTCTCGGGCACTTTGCCGGCACACGCAGAGTGGAGCGGGTCCCTTGCTTCACGCAGATGTGCATGAATCCTCTTGCTCTAACCCAGGAGCTGTTTGCACAATTTGTAATTGCTTTCTGTATGTGGCTGAGGCTTTTCACTTGACATGTCTGTCCCAAACTCAAGCGCTCAGGGACTTGCACTCTTCCACGCTCGTGTTTTCTGGAGGAGCTGGGCCCAGGCAAGCACAGACGGACTCGAGGCTTATGGAAAGTACCTTTCAAACCAGCCCTGTTTAGATTTCTAGCCTGAACCAGAAAATAACTAAATAATGAAGAGAGGTCTGCCCTTTTTTTGTCTGATGTATTTTATTTCATTGACAATCAGAGCCTGGGTCAGTCTCTCCATTGGAAATACCCCAGAAAGTCTCAGATTTTGCAGAGATTTCCCTAAATTCTTCAGCTGGGGAGATAACACTTCTCGTCTTTATCCAGAAACTATCCCAGCACTTTTCTGTTCTCTCGCCCAGGACAGAGCCCGTGCTGGCTGTCCAGGCCGCCCCTGCAGCCCTGGCACGCACAGACACGGGTGGGTCATCACCTGCCCTGGGTGACACGGCTCCATCAAGGCAGGGAAGGCTGCGATCTCGATATTGCTTGTGATGCTCCAAATCACAGAGTCCATCAGAGCAATCATAGGATTCAGCAGAGGGGAGTCTCAGTTCTGCCTGTGCTGCTGACACACGAACAGCTAATGGAGTGTGAGAGCAGCACTGACAGCACCGGAGCTGCGAAAAGCTGCTGCGACTGTAGCTGTGACAGAGTGTGCAGGGAAACTGCTGCCGAGATGCTGCGTAATGTTCAGGCAACTGTCTCTCTTCAAAGGTCTTGTGCCATGTTTGTTTTCTGCCTCGCTTGCAGTTGTTTTTCTATGCTGGTGCCTCTGTTAAAGCTGTTCAAACTGTCAGCTTGCAGAGCTGAAGGGTTAAACATGGGGCATAGGGGGGGCCTAATAGAGCAGACTGCTTTGGCTGGGGACTGCCAGCTTCATCGCTGCTCTCAAAACACTGTCTCTGCTCCAAAGCAGGTTTAGTGCAAAGCATCATCCACGTGTGCAACCAGATGCATCTTCGTTGGGCCCTAAGCCGTGCTGGCAAGGGCCTTGCTGAGCCAGAGCTGCAGGTGCAAAAATGACAAGAGACGGGGAGTGGAAATGGGTCTGTCTTTAGGGCTGCAGTGTAGTTTTCAGCTGTGCATCCAACCATCAATCTCTGCAGGTGAGCAGAGATCGTTGCTGAGCATCTATTTTCTCCTTCTTAACTTTTACTGTGCAGGAAGTAAATAAACACTTATGCATGCTTTTAACATATTTGTCAAGTAATTGTGGTGAAAGTATGTTTGCATGTTGTGGGGCTGAATGGGCTGAGAGCTGCTTTGTGTTGCACACGGGAGCCTGTTGAAATCAGTGGGGTCTCAGGGGTATAACTGGTGGCAAACATCAGCCCTTTTTTAAGCCTTTTGTGTCACTGTCCCAGCTGCTGGCACACGGGGACGGTGCCCTGCAGTCGTGCCAACACCAGTCACAGACTGTGGGGGGGCTGAGTGCTCCCCTGAGCGCACCAGGGAGGAATCATCCGGGATTTTGATGCTTCTAACTGTAAAATATAGGAGTCTGGTCTTTGCAGCATCTCTCACTCCCATCTCATAGGAGAACCCTGTCAGGTTCAGAAGTACAAATGCACAGTCCCTTGTATACAGTTTATTACTAACTAGGATCAACTGTAATCTCAAGCAGTGTATGCCTGAAAAAGATCTGTTTCCATGGGCACCAAACCGGTATACAGAGCTGAGTAAATCTCCTGACCCGAGCAGGGCTTTCCAGGGCCCGTTGGTAGCTGCTGGTGTCCCTGGTTGATGCGTTCCCAGTAATAGCTGACACCAAGATGAATGTGTCTCCCCTCTTTCAGGTAGATCATAATCTCTGTCCCGAAAAAATTCATGCAGACACTTGGCATCGCTTCACACCCAGCCAGCAGCTGGAGCAGCGATGCACAGAACATGGCTGTAGCAGAAGGGAGCTGCCCCGGCGGAGCCTGGCGAGTCTCAACAAAAGGTTTTTCCATGTGGAGATATAAAAAAGAGTTGGATAACCAAGATTTTTAGCCAGGTCGCCACCTTACCAAGCAAAACCATAGTGCCTGTATTTCCTATAAACCCAGTACCTTTGTTTCTTCAACAAATTCAGCACAGCAGAGGGGAGAAGCAGCATGTCCAGCTCGCTTTGCTGAGAAAGTTGTAGCAAGGGCAGGAGGAGGTGGTTGTCCAACAGCTCCCAGCCCTACTGTACAAGGGATTTTGGATAGGAAGTGAAGAGCAACTTTTCCCATGGGAACTACAGAGGGAGGCAAACTGAACTGAATGGAGGCCTCATAAATCAAAGACATACGCCTTTGACTTGCTGCACTATAGCCTTGGGCAGCTGGTATTTATATGCCCAGTCAAGAATTTAAAAAAGAAAAAGCCACAAAATGCACAAATTATTAAAGAAATTGCCTTCTGTGAATGTCTCCATTAGCGTCAAACTACTACGGAAGGGGAGACTGAGGCACAGCTTGTGGAGTCTGTTTGCTGAGGGTCATGCAGAACCTCAGCCCTACAGGGATGGGCACAAACTGCTCTTACCCCCTTGCTAAGAGGCGAAGGGCTCCGGCAGCGCCACTGGCAGGAACATCTGTTAAGTTAAACGCATATTCCATGTGTTTTCTTCACCCAGAAGCAGCAGCAGTTGTGCTGCCTGCTTGAGGAATCTACGCTGTCCAAGCGCTTTGCAGGTAGCAACTAATTCACCGCTGTTAAACTGCGGTGATGGGATTTTCCAAAGCTGTTGTTATTGGCCTAAGCTGGGAGCAAAACTCGTAGCAGCTGTGATGGAAATAAAGTTAAGCACACTTCAAAATACACAGGCCTAGGGAGATGTGATTCAGTATGGATGATATTGCTTCTCCATCAAAACACCTTCTAGCCTCCCCCTCGTTAAAACAAGAGTTATCAGCAATCAGTTCTCAGCCCCCCCAGCTCAGAGCCGATGACCAGCAAGGGTCAGCATGGACACCAGCTCGGTGTCCCAGCCCTTTAACCCATCACCAGCCTCAGCTTGCGCTGTGGAGGTAGCTCCAAGCTTGGCGTTGTCATAGCTCTTGGCACCTGCAGGAATCCCGCTCTGTTTAAAAGCTCCTTTTGCTCACAGACCTCCCTGCCAGCCTGCAGCATCATCCCTACCTCTTGCAGGCCACGAGTGGATTCTCTTGTGTCCTTTCGTATCTTCCTGTGCAAGCCGATCGCCTGCTCAGCCTGCAGGTTTGATTGCACAGCTACCTCTACAAGGCAATCAGCTCTTTCCCCACCTTGCTGCCATCAGTCGTCCCTGTGCGTAGGGATATGAGCCTGCCAACACCTTGGGGCAACCTCTCCCTCTTGCCTGGGCATTGAAAGACAGCGCCAGGGGCGTACAGAAGCGCTATCAGTCGCCGTACCCGTGCGGTTGTTTGTCTTTTTCTTTCTGAGGGCAGCTAGATTCTAAGAAACCCGGGCAGGGAGACAGGAGCACAAAAGGACCTTTTGCTTATCTCTGACCTTGCTGGCATGGATGTGTGTTGCGGGGTGGCCTTTGGGACCCAGATAATGCAAAAGCTGGGATGCGTGATTAGGCATTGAGACACCATCTGCAAAGATCTGGTAAAGGCCTGTGGGGTGGCACCGAAGAGAGAACAAATAATTAAAGGCAGTGTCCTGCAAAGTGTGGTGAAGAGGCAGGGTGGAGGGATGCTCGCTGTGCCCCAGTGCACACAGCTGGAGGAAAACGCTGATTTTTCTGTGTGTTATCTGGTGTCTGAAGGACTGGATCGATTTCTCAGTGGTAGCGTGACGTGGGTCTCTCTTCTCCCGAGCTGCCTCCTCGTCTGAGACTTGTGGGAACATAACACTGGGGGAACCTTTACCTGATCAAGTCAGACTTGGTCAAAACTGGCCAAAGGATTAAGAATTTATGGGAACGGGAGGATGGATGCACGCAGCAGGATTGCATGTGTCCTGTTTCTTTAGAAAACAAGGCGAGAAGCGCTGAGAGGCCTTGGGTTCATCCTGGTGCAGAACAGGAAGATTTTTGTGGGATGGGAAGAATGTTTCCTGCCCAGCTCCGGTCCGTGCCGCAGCGCAGGGAGACCCGCTGCGGTCAGTCTGGGCTGCAGCGCTGGGGCCGGGACAGACAGACAGCACCACAGGGTGTGTTTATGTCCAGTAGCCTCAGTAAAAATCCCCCTTCATGGTACCGCAGCCAAATGCTGCTGCTTCCACCCCAGAAAGGACGGGCAGCATGGCATGACCTTGAGGGAAACACAGAGAGATGAACTGGGCAGAATATAACATACCTATATGCTTATTTTCAGGTAGAAAAAATCAAGTACTTTCCCAGCCTCTTTGGAGAAAAACATCCTCTAGAGTTTCGTGTTTTGCTGAGGCTTCTCTGTCTCTCGAGCCGTTTCCAGCTGCTGTGGCGGGCGGGGGCCAGAGCCCCGTCCAGATGTGGCAGCTCCACCCTGCCAGCCTGGGAGCCGTGCGTTCAGTACCCGGGTGACGAGGGGTCAGCTGGGGTGTAGCCTCTGATACTTATCTTTGTGGGGCCTTGAGAATATTATTTTTCCCCCAAATGGTTTGTTTTTTCCCCACTCTTCTGTGGTTAGGCTCTAGTGACCCAGCTCTGATTTCCTACTTTAATTAATTGCAGTAGTCTCGGTTTCTGTGTTTCACATGGTAACGAGCATTTCCCATATTACAGCTATGATTTATGCAGCGTATCTGCCTGCTGCCTGCCCCGGTAACCACGGGGCTCAGAAGATACAGGTCTGCTCTGCGCTTCGCCAACATAAACAGCTCCCGAGCCGGGGGAGGAGGTTTATTTGCCAGCAGAGTCAGAGCAGTAGATGCTTTTATACAAATATGGTCATTAACATGGTTTATTTTACATATATATACTAATTTAAATATAGTTACATTTAAATGGTTTTGCCACCACAATACTCTTTCCGTGGTGAAACGAGTGAAGTTTTTGTGTGGACGGATCAGGCGGAGCCCACCCAATGCTGAGCAGAGCTGACCCGGGTGTCTCCGGGCACGGCGCTCCTGTCTGCACTTGCCCGCTCCGTAAGGCAGCTTTGCAGCCAGCCAGGTCTTGTTTTTTACTGTGAACATTTATTGTATGTTTTTATTGTACATCACACTATCTGGGAGATGGGAACAATGCGCCTCATTCTCTCTGGGAGACTTGTAAAGATACTCAGAAAGAGCGACGGCTGCGCTGATGAAACCCAAGGATCACTCACAGCCTCCTCGCCGAGGGGCCAGTGCTAGTGACTCAGGGAGGCAGAACCACCCCGCACAAGCAGCCCAGAGATCATTTGCAAGAACCGTTATTGGTGTTGACTCTGAAGCGTGTGGTTTAGCATCTCCTCTCATGCATTTTAGAATACAAGGTAGTCTTGATATCCAGAGAATATCCAAGTTCTTTCTGGCTTGTAATCTTGCTTAGGAATTGCAAGAAGTTGGCATTGTAGGCTCAAAAGGAAGTGGCAGGAGCCAGGACTTGTTGTTAGCTGTCAAACCCCCAAAGGTCGTGCTTAGGTTGGGGCACTGAGAAGAACGAGGTAGAAGTGCTGTTGCAAACGGGGAACATTTCCATGCACTGCGCTGTTGTCTCTAGGAAACCTTTCAAGCACTCCCAGGCCCAGCAGTTTGCTAAGAAGACCCAGATCTCAGTCCTTTCACTGCGGTTGCCAGCAGAAAGGGGTTTTTTTCCAAGTAGAATCTGCTCCTGGCTCCACTGATGCTGGTCACAGCTTTTGTTCAAACATTAAGCCCTTCCGTCTTCAGCTGTGCTTTATGCGGGAGCACATCGCCTGATCCTCGCCGGGGCAGGAGCGGGTCCCGCCAGCCCTGCCTGCGGAGGGGACTGTGGCTCCCTGGTCACCCAGCACTGCATCTCGACCCAGGCGGCCCAGCGGTCACTGCAAACGTGCCCACAGCTCCTCTGCCCCGAGTAACCGCAGGAAAGGGGCTCTGGACAAAAGAGCAAGCGATGCATTGATGTCATACAAGAGACTGAAGTCGCGCTGAGGTCTGACTGTCACCTCCCGTCACCTCCAACTTCTTTACGTCCCTCTAGGGCCTCCTGTTCTTTCCTCCTCTGTAGCTGTTAAGACTTTGTTCTTCTCTGGCAAGGAAAAGACAAGATCCCAGCTGACCTGGTGTCTTTTGGTAAGTCCTGGAGCCAGGTGCAGACTGACTGTGCTCCCCAGCCTCTGAGCTCAGGACAGGACCTGAACGCATCAGTCACCCACCGTTTGCAGGAATGAACTGCTGTGCATTCGACTCTCTCCCAGTTGTTCAGGCCATCACTGAAAAGCTGGCTCAGGTACTCCCTGTGTTTTTACACTCACATTGTGCACTACAGGGCCTGTGAGCTGTGAGACAGCGGTGCTGACAGTGCAGAGAGGCCGGGTCACTTTGGAGAACGCGGGGCCTGGCACCTGCTCCCAGGTGGCTGCATCAAGGGGGACAATGAGTCTCTCACAGCTTCTGTTTGGACACCCAGACCTGTGCATTACATCTGTGAGCACAGGATTATACCTTTAAATCAAACAGATCTGGTCTCTGTGAAACCTTCATCAGAGGCGTGGAAGGGGAGGGGGCAGGCTTCTGAAAATGCTCAGAATAATCCAGACCCTGCTGCTTCCACTACTGCCTTGAAAACAAAAAAATTTGCTGGCTGCTGAATGCCTTTGAAAACTCAGCCCTTGATCTAGCTTTTAGTTTTTCTCGCCTTGTGCTCCCTTTTCTTTCTCCTCCTGGCTCTCTGCACATGCATGCATCTTCCCAGTTTCTGTCTGCCTGGGCTGAGAAGTCAAAATCTCGTGCCAATTTGACATTTGCTTTTTCCGAATGCAAGAAGCCCCTGGAGCTCAGGTGGGAGGAGAAACAAGTCACTCTACTTTCCATCATGTGCGCTGCTCAGAGCTCAGCCTGGGAAATCGAAGTTCCTTGGCTGGCTCTGAGCAGCCGTCTCCTGCTGTCACCTTGCCAGCTGAGCCTCACGTGTTCGTCACAGAATGAGCAGAACAATGCGGCTCATCTTCCTCGTTTTGCCCGGTTCTCCACACGTTTCCTCCACTCGCTGTTTGCAGCTCTCCAGCCCTTCGGTTCTCCCTTTGTCTGCTGGAGGTGTAGCAGGAGCTGTCCTTTTCCTCTCCCTAGGCTCACATCAGCAAGTCCAGCTTGGCCAGGGGACCAGGCTGGTCCAAAACAGAAAGAAAATCCAAAGGAGAGCCTCTAGAGATCTGTTCCAAAGTCACGCTTGCAGAACAAAGGCAGGGCATTCCAGGTCAAGGAAAAACAAAGCTGACACCACTGCGCCCGCCGGGCCGTGACAACCCCTGTGTCCTTGTCCCCATGTTTCTCATGAGTGTGCCACATACTCCTCATTCCCTCGCAGGCTTTCCCCGAGACATTTTCACGGTAATGACTGTTGTAGGAGGTCTGGTAAGCCCCACGCTCCTCGCTCTGCAGATAATCGGTGGCTCCACGATGGGCTGTTCAGCAGTTCTGCGCTTCCCGTGGCTCGGGGCCCGACGGGGACTGGCAAGGTGGCTGAGCAGCGGGAGCCTCCCCAGCATGCAGGTGAAGTCCAGAGAGTCCAGTTCTGGGCCCCTCAGTTCAAGAAGGACAAGGAACTGCTGGAGAGGGTCCAGCGTAGGGCAACCAAGATGATTAAGGGAGTGGAGCACCTCCCTTATGAGGAAAGGCTGAGGGAGCTTGGTCTCTTTAGTTTGGAGAAGAGGAGACTGAGGGGTGACCTTATTAATGTTTATAAATATATAAAGGGTGAGTGCCATGAGGATGGAGCCAGGCTCTTCTCGTTGGCAAACAATGATAGGACAAGGGGCAATGGGATCAAGCTGGAACACAAGAGGTTCCACTTAAATTTGAGAAAAAACTTCTTCTCAGTAAGGGTGACAGAGCACTGGAACAGGCTGCCCAGGGAGGTTGTGGAGTCTCCTCTGGAGACATTCAAGACCCACCTGGACAAGTTCCTGTGCAACCTCACTTAGGCGTTCCTGCTCCAGCAGGGGGATTGGACTAGATGATCTTTTGAGGTCCCTTCCAATCCAGAACATACTGTGATACTGTGATACTGTGAAGAGGAGCCAACAGCAGTTGCAAGGTCTCCTTGCTTGCTGGGCTGTGGAACAGACACCATGCTGGGACTTGGGATTTGCAGGCTCCCTGTCTAGGCCTGGCTTTCACCTGCCAGGGAGTGAGGAGCAAGTCGTTCCAGTGCCTCTTTTTCCTCATCCGTAAGCAGGGATGCTCCTGCATTTCTCTGCAGGTCTGCTAAACGCTGCCATCCCCGCGTCTTTTCTCCCACAGCTGCTAATGCTGTGCAGTTTCAAAATACCAGTAGGAACAGAGGGTTCTTCAGTGTGGACCAGACACTGGATTCATCGCTGTGCCAGAGCAGAGCCCATCCAGCAGGATTTCGGGTCTTCCACCCAGCACCCGCAGGCTGCTCCTGCCCAGACGTTAATGCTTGGTTTGGGGACATGGTCTGCCAGCTACAAAAATAAACTCAGCAGCACTCATGCCTGAGCGCAGGAACCTCTTTGTTTGGCAGTTTACAGTGGGAAGGAAGTTTGTATTTCAATTGCTACAGACCATATCCTGGTAGGAGGCTGACTCGGGTGTTGCACGACAGTAGATCTGATTCCCTTCTGCTCAGGCTCTTGTAGCCAAGTGACAATGACAATATTTCTGCTCACACATACAGGGCAGGGCTGTAAACTGAAGAATTGCTTTCGGAGGCAGCTCTAGTTGTGATGGCTGAAGCCTGGCTGTCCAGTAGGGATACCAGTAGAGGATGCAATACCAGTATAGAATGCAATACCAGTATAGGATGCAGCCCTTTAAACCACTACTAATTTCAGCTTGTGATGTCTCAGGAGGCATCATCTTCACTGCAGTGATGCTGGGAGAGGCAGGAGCAGCAACTCCCGTGCTGCAGGCTCCGAACAAGTGCAAGGCGGTAGGTTAGTGCTGGAAGACCTGGTTAATGTACCAGGTGACTGCTGGAATTGCTCCACCCAAGATCTGCCTAAATACAGGGGAATGCTGCTTGCCCAGTGATGTGTATGTGTCCACCAAGTGTACCTCATTAGCGCGTTGTTAATGTCAGTAATTGCTGATGACATGAATGCAGAAGCATATGTAGATAATATACAACCACCAGAACTGCTGGGAGAAACACATCCGTATTTTATTACAGATACTAAATCTCGGTGAATTTGATCTCTCTGCATCTGTTGGGATATACAGAGGTACTGGGCTGGGACAGTCACAAGAAATACAGTGAGATTTGTGCCCTCAGGGAAAGGCGTTCTGAGGAGACTTCTTGAGGCTGCAGGTTTTCTGAACGATGGCTGCGCTTCTGTGTGGATTATATTTTATTTCCATTTATTAACACAAGGCTGTGACATTCCCTTTAGCCCGTACTTCATCACTGCGGCTTGTAGGTCCTTGAAATTTTCCTCCTTTGCAGTTTGGAGGGCCGGGCGTACCTCCCAGCACTGTCCTGCCTCCAGAACCAGCTCCAGCACAGACTTGACTGATGCCATGAGATCCCTGCCTGAGCCAGAGCTGTTTCCAAGGGCTTTCCCTTCTCCCTTCCCATCGCTGCACCGGGCCTGGTGGATCTTCTCTCCAGCACGAACTCCGTTGCTGCCCGTGTGGCTGGGAAGCCTCGAGCTGGCCCCGAGTCGCCGAGTGGCAGTTTGCGTTGGCAAACAGGCACCAGGGCGGGCTGGCCACATCAAACGCCAAACAGCGCGCAAGCAAAACTTCTTAGAAAAACCCAAAGGTGTCTCATCTCCCGAACAGGGGGTGCGAGATGTAGGCAACGAGATCAGGGCAGGAAGGATGGACAAGGGAAGGGTGTTGTAAAAAAGTTGTACTTCATATGTAAAATTTCAGGGGAGTATTTTTTAACAATTTGCATAATTGGCGACCACAGATAATCCCCTGAAATGAGCTAAATATATCATAACTGGGGGCTTTCCAAGCCCAGTTTGCTTTCTGAAATTGATTGGTTTCAGCTTTGCATTTTTTTTTTCCTATGGTCTGTCTTTCTATCTTTACCAGCTGAATTTGCCTGGTTTCTAAGATGCCTGATTTGGGAGCAAAACGGAACGTTCACCTGGGGATGGCTCACTCTGAGTTTGAGTCAATGAAAATGTGACTTAATTTTAGATTTCGTTAGGAAAAGGGAACTAAGGCAGAAAACAGCTGCTAAAGAGACAGGTGAAGACAAACTTATTCCAATGCTCTTCATAAAAAGTCAAGTGAAACTACATTTAAATCTCTGGCCTAAATCATCAGCTGAGGCAGACTGGGCTGACGCCACTGGAGTCACATCTGGCGCAGCTGCTCTGCAATAGAGACGCGCCAAAGCTTTGGAAATTTTCTCCTAAGGATTTGCCAGAAGACGTAGCGAATTGCCTGTTAAATGCTTGTTTACAAATGCGTCTCTTTCCATCCATTTATACCTCTTCCCAAGCACTTCTTTGTTCTGTTCTGGAAGTCACCAAAGCAAAGGGCTTCCCTACATCTAACCCTTTCCCTCCTTTAATAATCCCAGTTAAGGAACGCATATTATCAGATTGATAAATATCCCAGGAATGGGCATGCTGAGATACAGAAGTGATGGATACGGTGTAAACCCAAACAGTATCAGCAGTCACACTCGTGTTTACATAGACAATTGGTCCAAATTGTACCCAAAGCTGCTCTAATAAGAGGATTTAAGTCAATGATAAGTTATATTTGGACCTTCGAAGCAGCAAGCTTTCTTCTTTGGAATTCTCATGTGTATCATTACTGGGTCTATTTAAGCATTGCGGAGATCCAGTATTCAGATGATATCACTCCGAACTAATTAGTTGTGCTCAAAAGTCTGACCAACTCAGAGGAAAGGGAAGGCAGTGCTTGCCAGTAATGGGAAAGATATTAGGAAACACATCCCCGGGGTCAAATGTTGAACTTGTACTCCACCAAACTTCCCTTCAATTCAGCGAAAGCATTTTTTCTAAGTTACAAATGAACATGATGAGAGAAAGGAGAGAGAGCCAGCTACGGGGGCCGGTCTTGTGTTTAAGCCTGGGACCGAGCCCAGGAAATCCTGGGCTCTCCTGGCCGGCAGAATGGCTGAGGAGTGGGAAAATCCACGTGAAATAGAGCAGATCAGGGTGTTTGGAGTGCTCTGAAATCCTCACACCAGCGAATGTGAAATACCACCTTCGCTCTTTCTCACGCACGCACAAAATGGTACCTGTTTTTCAATTTATTTTGGGGATTTCCTACAGCAAATGATATAGTTATTTGCTCATTGGATTTGCTTTTCAAGTCCTTCGTGTATGTTAAGCAGTTTCATTTTGATGTCACCGATGATGCCGTAGTTGCAGTATGACCAAGGCAGAAGATGGCTTAGCTCTTGCTATATCAAAAATTGGGCAGAAGGGAGATATAAAGTGTAAGACATAGAAAGCGGTGTAGAAAAGGTACTGACCACGTTTGTTGACAACCTTTGGGGCCAAACCCACTGCTGCGGAGCCACACACGTAAAAACTTGCTGCAGAGAAGAGCAGACAGACCTGCCCCTGTGGAACAGCTTCAGTCCGGACCCAAGGCCAGGGCTGACACCGGCTGCCCCACAGCCTGATCTGCGCCGTGTCGCCCCTTTAAAAGCCCCAGCTGCTCGTCACTCTTTCTCAATTCATCATCAACATACCAAAAAAATGAGCACCCTTTATGATTCAGCAAAGAATAACATTGCTGGTTGGAGATCCTGGAAGTCTGGAGGCCATCAGGTTTTTTTAATTTTTACTCTGAAGGAATTTCCTTTTATAATATTGCTGTGCTCTCTCTTGCCAAACCAGGAAGCTGACTATCTATGGACAGCAGTGACCAACATTTGGTTTTCCTGGAATTTTCTCCTTTTCCCTCCGCACACCCACACAATAGGCTTTTTAGGATGCCTGCAGTCTGTAATTTGCCTTTCTAGCCTGATAATGTGGCTTGCAGAGGCATCGGTTTTGCCAAGTCATCATCTGGAAGGGATGCTCTCTTATGCAACGTGCGCCAGCCGAGCGGGCGGTGTCAGAACCACGGGCAGACACTGGGACACGGGAGGGTGACCGGCAAGGCTGGGAAAGGGCCCGAAACTTTCAATTTCAAAAGGCACAGCCCAGAAACCAGCAAGACCGAGACCCCGGTGCTGTGGTTTCCCTTTGCCTGACTAAAGAAAATAGCTGCTGTCTATTTTTACTAAAAATGTGGGACATGGGGCCCTTCTCTTCCCCTGCACTAATGGGGGATGCTGCTCACAATGAGTGGGGGGGGGTCATCCCGGATTAAAACCAGCTGACTGGTCCGCAGAAAAATCTCCCATAGATTCTTCAAATATTTCTTGCCCACACCACCGGAAGATTTATTTGTAAGGTGGAAGTGAGTGATTTGGGAGAGGGATTTGGGAATCTCATCTCACCTACAGGAATTCTTTTTCATTTTAAGGCAGGGATGGGATTGATGGAATTCTCTCCCCCTTCCTTTTCCCCGGTTCTGCGTCACTGTGCTGTGTGGCGCTCACAGGGTGTTCAGCACAACAAGTCAACGCTGATGGCATCATGACCAAATTGCAGTGTACCATGTACCTTGCAGAGGCTGGAGGCTGGCTGTGCAAGCGTAGAGATGGGATTCCAGCGCGTGAAATGTGTGTGTTATGTAGGTGACCTTTGGGTTTGCTGTCAGGAGTGGTATTTTGCACCTCTAAACCTCTGATCAAAAAGATGGTTTTCATTTTCAACACACACAGAAACATCCCAAGCAGGGAGAACAAAGACTTCAGTCTTGTTTTACTTACACTTATTAACTTCATATGTTTGTTCTTCATTAAGAGACTCTTTTTAGATGACTGAAAATATAAAAAAAATACTAAACTTGTGAAAATGGCACACATAGAAGTGACTTGTGCGTGGGGAGTAGCTACTGTGGCCATTCACTCCACTTCTAACTCCTTCGGTTCTCTGTTCATTGACCATTAAATACACACAAGTGCATGGACCGAGGTGAACTCCAGCAGGACTGGTCGGAGATGTTCCCGCTGAGTCCCCTCTGTATGATACTACATCCCAACAGTCCTCAATTTCTACAAATTCCATTGCTCCGTCCCCTTTGAACACAAGCGGCTTCCTCCCTAGGGCTGCAGATACGGGTTACTGCTGTGAGAGGAATCTGGGTTCCTCTCCATTGATTCCCTGCCCCGTGCTCTCAGCCCCGCAATCCTGCACTGCATAATGGAACACACTGCCCTGTGCAATACAGCGCGTACGGCTGCGGTGCTTCAGTTCAGAGGGTACAGCGGGCAGGGTGGGCAGGCAATGATGGAATCAGGCAGAGAAAGAGATGGTGGTGGTCTGGAAAGTATCTCCCACCTCTCAAATAGGTGATTATAATCATTTGGTTCCAGCTGCTGCTGCAAATGCCACATTGTGGCACCGTCACCAGGCAGGTCAGCCCATGTGACAGGTTGCCTTTGCAACAGATATGGGCAACTTTTGCTAAAAATGGACCTCCTGAGCTCTTTCAACTGAGCGAGGAGCTTCTCATTTGCAAGTTTGAAGGCAATCCATCCCCCCCTTCCAGTTAGAGAATATGTTGTACATTTTATCCTGTTTTCTGACCCTTCCCATTGGCACTTGCAAAGTCAAGACATTGCAGTTTTCGTAGCCAGTGCCAGCGTGGCCAGAATTACAGCCCATTGTCTTCAGTTTCTCATACCAGAAAGCAATTACTGCTGGGTCAACTGGAAGCAGACTTGGGTACTAACTGAGCAAATCCTGTGCTCTGGAAGTCACAGTGCAAACTTACTCGAAAGACTTTTAAAATTCCTAGAGTAAGTAGCCATTCAGTGTACAATTTGCAAAGGTATTTCCAAACAATTGTTAATTATTCTGAGAAACCAGCCAAGCCTGACAAGCCCTTATCTCTGCAGACACTGAGGTTGCTATCTCCCATGGAGCTGCACCAGTAGTAACATCACAGTAACTTCTGGAAGACAGCAGGCTTAGTACGGACCAGCTCCAAGTACGTACACAGATTATTATTTTCATAGCCTTGAAGGAATTTGGTCAGACACACACACAAAAATGTATAGGACTAAATACTGAAAAAGTTACTCTTAAAAACTTGCAAATGTTGCGTTGACAGGAGCCTCCCTGCAAACTCCAGGACTGTCCCTCCGCAGCCTGGCCGGCCTGCAGAGAGCTCTGCACCGCCTGGGCACCGGGGCGCGGCCCCTGCACACACGGGGGGGGATCCCGTGCGGCCGCCGGTGCCGCAGCAGACGGACGGGAGGAGTCCCGGGGGTGGCCGGTCTCGGCCCCCCAACCCGCGCCTCCAACATGGCAGCAGCCCCCACGTGCTGCCAGCCCGCCGGCGCGCCCTTCGCCCCGCCCCCGGCAGGCGTGGCCACCGCCCGCTTTCGGCGCGTCGTTGCCGGTCGGCCCGCGGATTGGCCGGGAGGTGGCGGTGGCCCCGCCCACTCGGCGCACTTCGGCCGCCCGGGCTCCGTGGGGCGCCCCGGGGTGGGCGGCGGCCCCGCCCCCTGGGAGCGCGGCCAGTTCCCGGCGTCCCGCGGCGGCTGCAGCGGAGCCGGCGGGGTGTCCGGTGCCCGACTGTGCGTTCGCCCGCGCTGCCCGCCCTGCTCCGCGGCCATGGAGTTGCTGTGCGTGGAAGCCGTCCCCCGTGTGCCCCGCGCCGGGCGCGACCCGCAGCTGCTGGGGGACCGGCGGGTGCTGCAGAACCTGCTGAGCCAGGAGGAGCGTTACAGCCCCAACGTCTCCTACTTCCACTGCGTGCAGCGGGAGATCAAGCCCTACATGCGGAAGATGCTGGCATTCTGGATGCTGGAGGTACGGGGCTCCCCGCTGCCTCCGCGCCCTGCCCTGCCACCGCCGCTTTTCCGCGCTTGCAAACGTGCGCGCTGCTGCTGCGGCTGCTGCGGCGGGAGAAGCGCGGGGCAGGGGCGGGCGGACCGTATGCAGGGCTGCAAGGGACAGTCTAGGGGACAGGGAAGTCCTGCGGTCCCAGGGCTCCGTGTGCGCCGGCGGTCATGTCTCCGGTGTGGGGGTTATGCCGGTGGGGAGGGACGGCGCTGCACATGGAGGGTTGGAGGCGGGTGAGGAAGGCGCCTTGCACCGTGCAGTGTCTGTGCTGGGAGACGCGATTGTCCCGTGCAGGAGGAGCAGAAAACCCCGAACCCACAGCCTGTGCTGCCCCGCTACAGAGGGACCCCCAGTTTGCACCCAGCTCCGCCAGACTGGGCGGAGAGCTCAGCTGTGCAGCGGCCGCCCGGAGACGTGCGTGTCCTGAATGGGGCTGAAAACGCCCGATTAAAGGGGGAGAATAAGATCACTACCGCTTACTTCCCTAAATGAAAAATGAATGCAGCTCGCTGCGGGATGCAGTTCAGTGCAGGGGAAACCTCATGGGTCTCTTCTTGAGACCATCAGGGCAAACAGTCTCCATAAAGAAAGAACAGATTTTGCAAAGGACAAATGACGTTGGGATCAAGCCTGTCTGCTCTGCACCCCGGCCACTGTTGCAAGAAGCTGCCTGCTTCTGTCAAAAGAAATAATGAACGTTTTGCCTTCCCCCCCCCCACTGCTATTATTGTTCTGTTTCTGCAATTCCCTTCCTGAGAAGCGCAGTTAGATAAATGCTGCTCTGGAGCCTGTTCCTGTGCAGCTCTGGTGGCTGTGGAGGAGCGGGTGACACTTGGCGGTTGTCAGGACGGTGTCGGTGTCCCCAGGGCAGCTTGTGCAGGAGGAGGCGGCTGCTGCTGTGTGAGGAGAAACCTCAGTATTTTTATGGTTGTGTTGAAAGAAGGAAGTTAAATATGTTTTGATATTAGTTAAGAGATAAGAGCAGAGGACTGAAATTCAGAGCTCCTGGATTCTGTTCATGGCTGAAGGAGGAGAACTGTCAGACTCAACCACTGATCCGGGCTCCGCTGTTGATTCTTCTTGTGTCTCTGGACCACTTAAGGTGGAATTGCCAGAAGAAACGGTGGATCCTGCACTGTTTGGGCTCCAGCTGGAGATCTGCTAAAATTCCTCATTTTCTGCATAGGTCCCCAGTCCCCACAGAGCAGAAGATGGCAGCTCTGCTCTACAGCTGCCCGGAGACCTTAAAAAAGGGGCCAAATAATGCAGTTTTGGTCTTACCTTATTTGTGCGCTTTTTCTAGCAACACATAAGTTCTGCTTCTTTCCACAGGAAGATGAAGTCTTAGGGCATTGGTCAGCCTTGTTGCTGCTGTAATCCCCCCGAAGTCATCGGCTTCGCACCCATAGCTCATTTATTCCTTAGCACTGAGGTGCCTCCAGGGCCCTGCAGACAAGTGTGAAACACCATCGCAACCAAAAGCTTTGAAGCTGTGGTGCAGGCAGGAGCTGGGGAGTCCTGTGCTGATTAAAACTTCCTTTTTATTTTATTTATTTTTGTAACTGGGTTTTGTCAGGTGTGCGAGGAGCAGAAGTGCGAAGAAGAGGTCTTCCCCTTGGCCATGAATTACGTGGATCGCTACCTGTCGTCGGTCTCCATGCGGAAGAGCCACCTGCAGCTGCTGGGAGCAGTCTGCATGCTCCTGGCGTCCAAGCTGCGCGAAACCATGCCCCTGACCGTGGAGAAGCTCTGCATCTACACAGACAACTCCATCACACCGCAGCAGCTCCTGGTAACCACCTCTATCTTGAGCCCTCCGCCTCCTCCCCGGCTCGCTTTATCTCCTGCATCCTGCTGCTTGGCAGCACCCTGGCCTCTGTGTCTCCTCCTGTTCTCTTTTTCCTCTGCGTTCCTCAACCACCCTCTTCCGCTCCTTGTCCCGGTGGGTGCGGTGCCAAGGGGAGGGAATGAGCGGGACCTTCTGCTGCCCAGGTCCTGCTCTGCGCCCTTTGGTTAGAGCAGGGCTGCTTCGCCTCCCCCATCGCATGCTCAGGCAGAAGCTGTGTAGGCTCTGAAAGGCAAAGCATTTTCTCGTCTGATAAAAGTTCAGAGCAAAGATCCAAACCTCAGAGCTCAACTTTGCCAGTGGGGGAGGAAATTGGAGAACCCCTTTTCTTGGGGGCCTTCTGTGCTGGGAGGAAGCAGCCACCTCGCTTCGAGTGACAAACACCCCTGGAGACAGTTTGTCTACGAGAATTTCTCAGGGTTAGTCATCGCCTTATTAAATACCTATTTTTTTTTTCGGGCTGGGGTGGGTGAGATGATCTGAGTGTGATTTGTCCCCAGGGTGGGGAGTGAACCCACAAAACTTTCAGATGTGAATCGGAAGGGAGTTCTGGTAACTGGGGAACTCTTGTATGAACGTGGATTTTCCAAGTGCCCCTGAAGGTTGGGGAAAACCCCCGCAGCTCCATCCCTCGCTCCCCAGACTCACTTGTGGGTGGTTGTTGCCTTAAGTAACACTCACAGAAAAAGCATGTGGATCGTTACCACGAACACTGGTGAGGGATGGGAATGCACAGAGGAAACATGACTGCTCATTGCTCCTCTGGATGCTGAGCTGTGGCGGTGCTGCGGGGTCTGCCACAAAACCTCGGTGTGCAGGGGCTTTCTCCTGCTTTGCCAGCACAGCTTCGCCCTGGAGACGGGAATGGGAGCTGGTTTGTGTTCACTTTTCTGCTGGGCTGGCAAAAGTTGCCCCAGTTGCAGAGGGAACAAGCTGAGCAGGAGGTGCCCAGCAGCCTCCTTGGGGGCAAACGGGCTGCGTGTCCCAGCGAGGCCGCTGCTTTCTCAGGAGCGTGGAGCTGATCAAAACACGTGTCGTGGGCTGGGTCAGGTTTGTGTCCCTTCGGAGCGGTGGGTGAGCTCTCTGTCCAACAGGAATATGGGTTGCAGAGAGGCCAACTTACAGCCACACTTCACCTCCATCTCCCTCTCTGGTTCAGGCTTTAAAGGGAGTCCCGCTGCCATCACCCCTGCAGAGCATCCCAGCAAATTCTAGTGATTGCTGCAGCGTGGACCTTGGGCTACAAGGAATTGGACTTGGTGTGCACCTTGTGCGTATCTCATGGTCCCAATTGTATTTCATTCTGATTTATCTGTTGATTTATTCTTGGTGAGGGTTGGATTTTTTCAGCTGAATCTGGACCTTTGTAGCGGGCTGTCCTAAGGAGAGCGGTTAGGAGAGCACGTGCATCATCCCTGGAGCTATCCCTTCACTCTCGCACTCAAACGCTAACACCTCCTCGCTCAGAGTCTCTTTTATTTCTTTCCCCCAGCGGTCTGTCAGCAGGAAGCTGTGGCCAAGCGGTGCCACAATATTCATCTTCCTTTCTCCCTCTGGGCAGTGTCGGGGTGGGGAGGAAGAAGGGAAGCACTGTCTGCCGCCTGTTGCTCGCTCCCGCTGGTGCAGGTTTTGCTACCGGAGTTCTCCTTCTCCTTTCTGGTGTCTTTTTCCCCACCAGGATCCCAGGACACACACAACGGGCGGCACAGCTTGACACTGGGCGCCGAGCTCCTTCATCCTTGTGCTCCGGAGTCAATGTGCAGTTGAGGCGGACAAGAATGGCTTCATTTTGGGGGTCAAAAGTCCTTTCTTGGGATAGCCCGAGACAGCTTGGCATCCCTTTTCTCTTTCCCAAGGGGATGCCCGTGTGGACTCAGTAACGTGGGGTTTATTGCTGGTAGTCGGTGCGAGCAGAAGGAATCACAAACCAGCCCTTCAGCAGAGGTGCTGAGGCATTTGCAGGTGTCTGATGCACTGCACCCCAGATCCAGGGTCAGCTTTCCCTGCCCCACAAGGCTTTCGGTGGATATTTAACCCTGTTGGGAGCAGACCCTGCTCCAGCCTCCCATCGCTCCCCACTCTCAAAAGGGATTGGAGGTAACACCTTTGCTTTGGGACCTGACGAGCGTTAATGCCCTGATTACAAAACCAGGGCGAGCTGCTGTTTTCTTCCTCTGTGCTAATCGTGGTGATGTTACTTCTCTTTCACAATCCTGCAGTGGAAGAGGGTGGGGAGGGGAAAGGGAGCTTCTCCATCCAGGTTTGGACAATGGTGCATCCTGGACCGGTGCCGTCGCAGCGTCCAGCGCATCCCGTGGCCCTGGGGGGAAGCGGCTCCCTTCCCGGTGCTTTGCTTCCTTCTCGTGCAGGGATGCTTGGCACCAGCTCGGCGGTTTGGAAGGGACACATTTGAAACAAAATCTTGATGAAGTTATTCTAGGTAGAAGGAAATGATGCAACGAGGGACTTGTCCATTTGGAGGAAGTTGGATTTCCGTCAAGGGTGTTATCTAACCTGCCTTTTTTTTTTAATAAAGGCTTTTCTGGCCTGTGCAAGAGGGTGTTCGGCTGCTTGAAGGTTGGGGAGAGCAGTTGTAGGTCACCTTCATCCTCCTGCTTTGCCACTAATACACTGTCTTGCCTCTGAGGTCTTTGAGCAAAGGTCAGTGTTGCAAACCACCAGGTATTTCCTAGCAAAGACCTTCAGCAGGATCAAGGCACTGGGCAGATAACGGAGCAGCAGTGCCAGGAGGCCACAAAGAGCAGAAATAAGGGCAGGAGGTAACAGCTGAGCAGGAAGGGATGTTCACTTGTGGCAGAGCATTGAGCTCCCAGCAAACGTGCTTGTGTTTTACTGCTCATTGCACGGGTCGGGTAGACATAACCGTTCCTGCATCTGAAGTTGGCACCTTTACCCTTGACATCCAGACTTGAGCTCTGGTCAGGCGACAGAAACAAACGTTTGCCCCAGATTTCCTGTTTGCAGCTGGACTCTCATGGCTGCTCATTTCTGTAGCTGTGTCTCAGCGGCTGGGGCGGTGGGCGGCCAGCAGCAGCAGCTCTTTCCACCCGCTTTCTGAGTCAGCGCAGCCTGCTCCCGCTTCGCCGCTGTCTCGTTGAGCCTGCGATCGTGTGAAATGGGACCTTGTCAACGGGAGGGACAAAATTGAGCGCAACCTTCTCCTGCTACAGCATGGAGCTGGGCGCTGCTCCGGCACCACCACCTCCTGCGTGTGTGGGTGTGCTGAGGGTAGAGCTCCATGTGCAGAGTGACTGTCGCTGCATGAAAAAGGGAGAAACTGGCATGCCTGTCACATCCTCAGCTGCGTTTGCAGAGCTGTAAATGGAGTAGAACTGTCTCTGCTTGTGCCGCGGGTCTGTCTCAGTGAGAGGGGCAGAGGCAGCAGCCGGGGCTGTTTCAGTGCAGTGGGGCTGAGCTCCGAGATCACCGTGTCAGGGCAGGCAGTGGGAAATGCTCACTGCTTCCCTTCCCTTCTGTTCTTTGTGGTGGGATGGAGGGGAGCTCTGTCCTGGGCAGTGTCTGCCCCACAGGTGCTGGCTGAGCGTGGGGAGCTCTGTCCTGGGCAGTGTCTGCCCCACAGGTGCTGGCTGAGCGTGGGGAGCTCTGCCCCGGTGATCCTGCAGTAGGACCCGCTGCATTCCCAGCAGCGGGATGCTTGGTGGGCAGCGCTGGCAGCTCACAGCCCTTCCCCAGGAGGGTGGGCTCCCCAGGCTGGAGAAACAAAGGGACATTTTCCATTTTCTTCCTCTCTTTCATTAGCCAGGCAGAGGCTGATTTAATTAGGTGCAAAACAAAATGCCAGGAAAAGGATGTTTGCTATACTGAGTGGTGCCGTTATGAACCTGCTCGCCTATCTCTTGCAGCCTTTTGTTCTGCTTCTTCCACAGATAAGTGATTCAGAGATTCTGACATGCTGCTCTGCGAGTGGCGTCCCCAGGGTGAGCCGGGGAGGCAGGAGCAGGGTGGGTTGGCAGGAGAGCGGCTTCCCTGAGCTAAATCCTGTGAGCCGGTGACAGTCCTTGGCGCCTGGCGCCTTCAGCTGGCACCTCAGCGCCGGCTGGGGCCGGGACCAGCCCTTTGGAACAACGAGGTTTTTAAGAAGACGATGAGCCTATGTACTGCCTGGAAAAGAGCTGCTTTTGTGCATTGCAAGGGGACGGGCTGTTGTCCCCAAGCAGCCCTGGTGTGGCAGGAGCCGGCGTGTCCCAGGTGAGGTCTCGCAGCCGAGCTGATCTGCGCCCTGGATCTCCCGAGGACAAAGCGTGTCCCGGCAGGGCCGGGCTCGCTGCCACGCGTGCTCTGCTGGCTCCGGGAGCTGCCGCAGCTCTGGGGAGAAACAGGGAGCGAGAGCTGGGCGCTGCTGGGCTGCTATCCCCTCCGTGCTCAGGTGCTAGGTTTCTTCTTGCTTTTATTCTGCAAATTTGGCTTAAAAATACGGTGCGTTTGGCCTCACGGGGGGTTTGGAGCAGGTTGAGCAACGCTGCTCATTTGAGCAACCCAAACTGGTGGTGTTGTGTAAGGGGAAAGTGGGTTTAAAGAAAAAAACAAACAAGAGAGAAAATGAAGATGTGCCCTTACAAAAAATCTCACTTCTTCAAAGCCATCTGTTGCGGCAGCCCTTTGGCACGGCTGCGCGCAGCGCTGCGCTTGTAATCCTAGACTGCTCAGGAACAGAATAGATGTTCTGCTGGGTAGGACTGGGCCCTGAAATGGAGACGTATGATACAAATCCCAGCAGGAAACTGAGCACAGGCATCCCAAATTCTGTGCTAAGGCTCGAATTGTGGGGTCCCCTTCCTTACACCATGCTGGGTGGCACCTGGAGCCCGTCGGGTTTGCCGGGTGGTGGCTCTGCCAAGCGCTCTGCGCTTCGGTGGCCTTGGCGGCGTCAGGACTAATGCGCAGAGCTGGCGGAGCCCGAGGGGCTGGGCAGACGAGAGGAGCCCCAGGGAGCACCTGGCTCTCCCGCCATCTGCTCCCATTTGCAGCTTGTGCAGAGACCAGATCATGGGAAGGATCACGGCGATCCCTGCGAGACGCTCGGAGAGCGGCACAACGCGGGACGGAGTCGCTGGGCAGCACCAGCGGGTGTTGGGTGTGTGTCCGCAGGAGAGGAGCGGAGCAGCAATGCGGGAATGGGGTGTCCTCGTGCTGGATTGTCCTCTGCGGGCTGCTGCAGCCACCTTGCGACGCAGAGGGTGTCAAAGGCTGATCCCACTGCACCTTGGGAAGAAGAAACCAGATTTATCGCTTCCTCTCCTGGTCTTTATTCCCAGCTTTGCAACAGCTCAAGGCTGGATTTGGGCCATAGTCGCAGGGCAGGGACGTTCCCCCTTTTCTCCACTGTCTCGTGGATTGTGCTGTTCTGCCGTCCCTTCCCCAAGTGCTGGCCTTACCTGCCCTTGAATCTTGTGAGTGTTTTTGCCTGGTTGAGCCCCACTGAATAATGTTCTGTCTGTTTGTCTGTCTGACTCTGCAGGACTGGGAGGTTCTTGTCCTGGAGCAGCTAAAGTGGGACCTGGTCTCGGTGATAGCAAATGATTTCTTGGCTCACATCCTCCATCGCCTCCCGCTGCCGAAGGACAAGATGGAGCTGGTGAAGAAACACGCGCAGACCTTCATCGCGCTGTGTGCCACGGGTGGGTGTCTGCTCGGCCGGAGCCCCTGGGGTGCTGGGGGGTGGTAACTGGGGGTGCTGAGCACCTGCCTGCCTTCAAATCAGAGCGTTTGGCTGCGCAGTGACATGTTTTCTGCCCCTGACAAAGTGGGATAATGGTGCTGGGGGCTCTTAGTGGGTACCCAAAAGATGCCAGGGAAGAACAAAGCTGCCGAGGCGCCCCTGTTGCTGCGGGAGAGCACCAGGGTGAGGGCTGGGCTGAATCTGAGCTGTCGTCAGCCTCGCTCTGTGTCACAAGAGCAGCCTCGTCTTCAGGATTTGTTTTGGTGGAGGGACCCAGAGAAGCAGCTCCGTGCAGCCGCTCCGGTGCTCACCCTGTCTCTGTTCCTTCACCCCCGTTTCCCTGTGCTGAGCCAGAGACCCCTCTGTCTGCCCCGCTCAAGTTTTCCAGGGAAATCAGTGACAAGAACTCACCATGTGCATCCCTGCTAACGGCCGCTTCTTGTGTCCCCTCCCTGGCTCTAGACCACACTTTTGCCATGTACCCCCCCTCCATGATCGCGACGGGCAGCATCGGGGCAGCGATCCACGGCCTGACGATCTCTGTGAACGATTTCAGTGGCGAGGCCGTCACCGAGCTGCTGGCCAGCATCACGGGCACGGAGGTGGTGAGTGCTCACGGGGGACACAAAGCGGTTTTGCTGCTGGATCTGCTGGAAACCTTTCCTCTTTCTGCTGCTCGTTCTTAGAGGGAGAGGTGGTTCGGCTGTTTGTAGTGATGCCGACTTTGCTTTGAGGAACGCCTGGAGATGAGGGAGCATCTCCACACGCGGTTTGTCAGTCCCGTGGCCGCGGTTGGCTCCTGGCTCCTGTGCCGAGCGGGACGAGCTTGGGAGCCGTAGAGCGGCAGCACAAAGGGGAGCGGCTGTTCCCCACGGGCAGGTGGCCGGGGGATCGGGTTGACGCAGTGGGATGGGGCAGCAGGAGAACCCGGGCTCGGCATCTGCTCAACCTGCGCCGGTGTCTGGTTGCAGGTGCCCAGCCTGGGGCGGGAAGGGGGGCGCGTTCCAGGACGCGGGCACAGCGTCGCTGTTGGGCTCCCTGTTCCCAGGTCGCTCCTGCCGCGGTGCAGTGATCGGCAGCTTTGCTGCTGCCAGGGGCCCCTTTTGATCTTCTCTTGTGTCCGAGCGCTGCGGCCGGCAGCCGGGCGGGTTGGTTACAGTCCCCTGACAGCCGCGCCGGGATTTGGAAAAGGTGCCGGTGCCGCGGCGGGCGGGAGGCTGCGCCGGGGCTTTGTCCGGCCAGGAGCGCGTCCTGATCTATTTGTGCGGCTTGCATTTTTTTAATTGTTTGTTTACCAGATGCTTTTTAAAGAGTGAATCAGTGCAGCCAGCTGCTCTCAAGCTGCTGCGGTGAATGGGGCCGGCGCTGAAACCTGCGCTGGGCCGGGGCTGGTGCAGGAACAGGTGGGAAGCAGGAGGGCACCAGAGGGAGCGAAACTGAGCCCCCAACCTCCGCTCCCCCTCCCCAGTCCGAGGGAGCATCTGGCCCGCCCGCCGAGGTGCCGCACACACAGGACCGCGGCAGCTCCCCAGCCACAGGGAGCCCTGAGGACGTGTCCACAGCGTTTCAGGGCTCCCGGGGGATGATGCTGCTCCCCAAACCTGGCCTTGCCATCCCCCTTTGGCTCTGCAGGTCCATGGGGACAATGGCACACGTCTGTGGCCAGCAGGAGCTGTGCCATCGCGCTGACCTGGCCTGTGGCAGCTCTTGGGGTGAGGCAGAGCAGGGGGCTCGCAGGCTGGACCAAGCGCAGCTGCCTGGGCAGCCCCCGAGGCTTGTCCAGCGGGGCAGGAGCCAGGCTGCCGCCTCTCAGCACCTCTGCCGAAACTGCCGACCGAGAGCCCGCGAGGCCCCGCAGCGAGCTGCCCGCGGCGGCCGCGCTGACGGGAAGCGGCGCGGGGAAGGGGAGGTGGGCGTTGGGGCGTTTGCTATTTTCGCTCCCCACATCCTCTGACAGTTTCTAAGAACCGGCAGCAGATTCCTGGTAAGAGATTTCGGGGTGTGACAATATCCAGGCAGCGCGCGCGGCCCCGCGGCGTCCGGCTCGGCCCTGGGGTGCAAAATGTCACCTCTGGCCCCTCGGTTTGAGCCCCACGGGTGCGGGGCCGGGACGAACCCGTTAGCGATGCCTCCGCGGCTCTTGGTGCATCATGGTGCTCTGGTGTCGAAGTGGAGGAGTTTCCTCCTCTGGTCACAGCTCTTGTGGGGAGCAAACAGCGGGTTTGCTTGTATTACAAGAGATGTGCGCTGCTTGCAGTCCCAGCACGGGGGTCCCTGCACCCCAGGGAGTCACGGGGGCTCCCCGGGGACGGCGGGAGGGGAGAAGCCTTGAGAGGAGCTCCGTGGCTGCAGCATCACTCTGGTGAAACCGTCGCTGGTGGGGCTGGGGAGTTTGGGCTGGTCTCAGCCCCGCGGAGCTCGCCGGCTGTGCCGCGGTGCTGGAGCCAGGCGCTGCGTCCAGGCGGAGCCCGGCTGCTTTGGGAAGCTCCGATGGGCACAACGTCTGCTCCTTGAGAATGTGGGGAGAAGACAACCAGAGCGCGGGACTTCTCACAGAGCGCAGCCACGCTGGAGATGCCCCTTGTCGGAGAAAGGCGGCTCTGGCTGCTGGGTTTAGATGCTCCAGCAGCCACAGACGTAGCCCAGCAGCTCCTCGGAGCTATTGATAAGGCTCCCAGCTCTGCACAGCAGAGAACTGAGGCCTCTTGTCCCTCTTGTGTCCCACAGGACTGCCTGAAGGCCTGTCAGGAGAAGATCGAGGCGGCCTTAGCCGAGAGCCTGAAGCAGGCGTCCCAAAGCCAACAGGAATACAGCGCTGCCAAGACTGCTGCTTACCCGGCCAGCCAGCCCACCAGCACCCCCACAGACGTCACGGACGTCAACCTGTGACCGGCCCCGCCTTCCCGAGAGCCGCCCGGCCCCGCCGGCCCAGGGACCCCAACGTCGCTGCACCCCCTGCCCGCCCCTCGGCGCCCGCTCAGGGTCCGTTCCGCTCGCTGGCGGCGCGGAGCAGGATGGGCCGGCCGGGCCGGCGGAGCCCGGCGCTGTTCGTCGGCTCCTGTTGGCGGCCGGGGTGAAGCGACGGTTTCCGCGGTGGCCGCGCACGGGGGCAGCTGGGGAGGGGGAGCAGGACCCGAAACGCAGTTGTAAGATGTTGCTCAGTTCGTGTTCCCCGGAGCCCTGCCACCGCTCGCTGTCTCCGCAGGGCTGTTCACCGTGACGACTCCCAGCCCGCGAGGGCGATCAGTCATGGCTAACGAGCCCCTTCCCCAGCCTCCGTGACCAAAATCCCTGTAACCCCCCAACGCACGCGGCTCCAAGCCAGAACTGGTGTCCGGGCAGAGGGAGCAGGTGCTTGCTGGCCCCGTGGTCCCCGTCGCTTTGTGCCTGTTTGCTGCAGCTCCGGGGTGGGTGGTGCAGCTGCTTCTGCTTGGAGGGGGAAACGTGTGGCTTGTTTGTTGTTGCCATTAGATTTGGGATTTGTGGGTTTTCGGCTTGCTTGGGGACGTGCTCCCCGCCTGCATGACGGCAAAGCCCTGGCCTCGGGGAGCAGCTCCCAGGTGAGGTTTGGGCGCAATCCCCTTGGCTTCCCGCTGCCCCACTGAGGCTGCTTAATTTATTGTTAACTGCTGGGAAACGGGGAGGGAGGAGGACGCGGCCGTTCTTGCTGTGGGGCCTGGACGCCGCTCTCCTCTCCTTCCCAATGAGTGCCTTCGCCCTTGTCCCCTTCCCCGCCTCCCTGGGCAAGGGGAGACTCTTGGAAGCTGGTTGTGTTTTTGTAGGTAGCTTAGACATCAGACTAGGTTTTAAGAAATCCCTTTGAATGTGCTGCTATGGTCTGAAATGCGTCTTCAGCTCCTCCAAGGCAGGGACCTCGGATCGTGCTCGGGGGCTGCGCTGGGGGTGGCTCCAAGTTGTGTCCTCATCCAGCCGAAAATTTGCTGCGCACTTGAGTTGAAAAGCAAATATTGCAATTTTTGTATTGTTGTTGATCCTGTCTGTTAGGTTTTATAAAAAAGTGTTTTAAAAAAAAATAATGCTGCTTTTCTAAGAGGAAAACCATTAAATAGTAGGATTGTATTAACAAGGAGAAGCCAGAGAGACCCTGCGGGAGGGGAGGCGGATGCTGCTCCGTGTGCTCTGGATCTGTGGCTGTTGTCCCGCGGAGACGTGGAGCGGGCGGTAGGAATCTTCCTTTTTGGATGCCACTAGAAACAAAAGTCTTATCAGGTGGAAAAGGATGGGGCTGCTGCTCTTCCCCCAGCCTGGTTTCTCCAGAAGAGCCTCTGCTGCTGCCTCCCGCCACCGGGGCTGGGGGCGCAGAGCCTGTCTGTACAAAATTTTTTATATATATATAAATGAGTTTTAATTTAAGAATAAAGTGGTTTGGTGTTCACACGCAAGAGGCCCGCTGCTGGGAGAATCAGAGGACCAGATGATGTTGCAATAAAGTATTTTAAACAAGCGCGAACGCCTCGAGGGTTTCCCTGCGCGATCCGCTGGGGCTGCGCTGCCCTGGCGGAGCCGCTGATCTGCCCCACATGGCGCGGGGGCCCGGCAGCCCCTGGGCTGCTCCCCGTGTTCCCCGGCCCCGTGTTCCCCGGCCCCAGCACGGGGTGAAGGGAGCGGGCAGGACAGCACCAGCTCCGGCCTCGCTGACGCTGCAGCACCCGCGGGACTCGCTGCGCATCCCCAGGGCAGCTCATGGATGGTGGTGGTGAACACAGAGTCCAAACGCCTTCCTGTGGGCAAGGTGGCTGCCACTTCACCCCCCAGCAGCTTCGAGCCACCGTCCCTCTCGCCGACAGCGCGTGGGGTGCGTGTGAGCCTGGGCTGTCGCTGGCGCTCATTGGCTTCTGGCTTCTTCTTAAAGAAAGGAGATAGAAATCACAAAGCCAAGGGAAAGGCGCTGCGGTGTGTGCGCAGCCTGGGCGGCTGGGCTTCGCGTGCGGCTGCGCTTCATGTGGCTTCTGCTCCCACCGCTGTCACGGGAGAAGGTGGCAGCTCCCGGGAGAAGGGACGGGCGCAGCTGTCCCAGCACCACGCGCTGCGCGGGGGCTCTTCCCCACAGTCCAGCAGGACTTTGTGCCTGTTCAGCGGCGAGACCAGGGAATCGCGACACACAAACCGCAGTGTCGCCACGTCGCCGCCAGCAGCTCTGCAGGGTCAGCTCAGCGCCACGTGGGACGCGGGAGGAAAAGCCCCCGCAGGGTTTTCCCACAGAGGTGGCCCGTGTGCGTGGGCCGGTCGGGCACGCGGCTTCACCAGCCCCACTGAGCTGAGCTACAGCCGGGACAGATCGGGGAGTGTTTTGGGGAAATCCAGAGAGGGCAGAGGGGGTGTGCAGGGGACCCTTTGCAATCTGGGGACAGGTGCGCAAGGATTCCTTGTGGCACCAGCGACTCCACCTGCAGCTCTGCAGAACGCTGGGGCTGGTGGATTTGCTCTGCCACCTGCTGGGGACAGGACAGGGATGTGATCGGTAGACACGGCTTTGGGTTTTATTTTCCAATATAGGAACAGGCCAAACCCTGGCGGGTGCTGCTGGCACCAGGTTCCAGGTGGGACGGGGCTGCCCTGCCCGTGACGAGCAGCAGGGAGCACAGTCCGGCTCTGCGGGCACAGCGGAACCTGGCGCCCACGCTGTGGGCTCCCGCGCTGCTCCCCACACTCCGCTCACACGGAGTTCCCAACCGCACAGAGAATCGTCCCCGGAGCAGCTCAGGCTGCGCGTTGCCCGGCTCTCCCCGCTCAGTCCGTGGCCGCCGGCTGCTGCCCCTCCACATCCCGCGTCTTGGAGTTCACCAGCTCCCTCCGGATCTCCGGCGAGATCTGCGGGTGGCTGTGGAACTTGAGCAGCTCCAGCAAAGCCTCCTTCTGCTCCGAGGACAGGTCCTCCTTGTAGCGCTGGGCGAAGGCCAGGAAGCTCTGGTGCCACAGCACGGGCAGCTCCCGCTGGTCCGTGCGGAACGCCAGGAAGTGGAAGACGAGGGCGTCCACCACGCGGAAGGGCAGCGCGTACTTCTTGTCGATGAGCAGCCGGAGGAAGATGCTGTTGGCGCCGCTGTACTGCATCTCGGCGATCTTCAGCATGGCCGCGCTGCGGGACAGAGGGAGCGGCCGGTGAGGGCAGGAGCCACCCCAAAAAGTGACAAACCTGGCCCTGAACCTTGAATCTCAACCCCGCAGGGAGGTGAGTGAACCCCCAAGCGCTGAGATGCCGCAGAGGCCGAGGGACAGCCCCGTGCCCCCCGCAGCCCCCAGCGCGTCACCTGGAGTGCAGGACGGGGATGGAGCACTTGGTGAGGATGCTGCCGATGATGATGGCCTCCCGCAGCGTGCAGGTCCCTGACTCACACAGCGGGATGAGGATCCCTGCGGGTGGAAAGAGGCAGCGCCTGCGTTAACCGCAAAACCCCGCGATCCCCGGACACACCGCACGCGGGGAACAGCAGCTGCCAGCGCTGGGGTTGCCGCGTCTGCCCGCCGTGCAACCAGCCCCAAACACCCTCAGACCACCAGACAAGACTGAGCCCGGTCCCAGTTCGCAGGGAGCCCCCACCTTTGAACCAGGCGGCCGGCTTGAACAGCGCCTTCTTCAGAGCCATGTACAGGTGGAAATTGAGGCGCTTGTACTCGGCGATGTCGTCCCTGACCCGTGGCAGCAGCACCAGGTTGTAGAACCGCTGCGCCATCCTCTCTTTCAGGTTGGATGAAAATATCCTGGGAAAAGCAAAGCACCAGGCGGGCTGTGGGGACAGCACGAGGGACGGGCTGGTGTTCTGTGAATCTGCTTCCAGTTACAGAAAGAAGAACTAAAAAGTCCCACACCAGCAGCTCCCAGGGATGATCGTACCTGGTGGCCTGGTACATGGCGGCTGCCGTCCACGTCTCCGGCTCCGTGATGTAGAGGATCTGCTCCCAGTTGGACAGGGCAGGAATGATTTTAAACGCCTTGGGGAGTTTCCCGCTCCTGTATTTGGACAGCACCTTAAAGACAGGGATATGGGCCAGGCAGTGACACGGGCGCTGACAGGGAGGGCTGCGGGATGCGTCTCAGGACCATAAGAAAGTTGTCCCCTCCCTTGGCATCTCTGGTGAGAAAGGACCATCCCAGGTCCTAAGAAAGGACCATCCCGGGCTCATCCCGAGCACCGCACTCAGGACGTCGTCACTCAGAAATTCTCCAGTGACTGATATAAACACCGCAGCAGTTCCTGCGCAGGGCGAGGATGGGACAGCAGCGGCTTTGGGCTCACCTCCCTGACGCCCCTGTAGACCTCCAGGACGCGCGGATCCAGCTGGGCCATGGGGCAGCCCGACAGCTCCGACAGCGCCGTCTCCACCTCCGTCTGCTTCTCCGTGATCTTCTCCATGATGATGTCGGCCAGCGTGCGCCTGGGCCCGCAGGGGGACAGTCAGAGACGCCCGGGGGGCGGCGGCCCCAGCCCGGCCCCTTCCCCTCACCTCAGCGGCGGGTTCTTGTTCATGAACATCTCGATGGCCGCCTCGTCCTCGGGGTCCACGGCCACCTCCCCGCCGTACTCGCCGCCCCGCCCTGCTGCCAGCGCCGCCTTCTCCAGCGACGGCCACTCATCGTCCTCCGAGTCCGAGCCGCCCAGCGCCGGGCCTGGATGAGCTGGGTGAGCCCGGGGCCCCGCACTGGGACACGGGGGGAGCGACCGGGGAGAGCTGGGGGAGGACCAGGGGAAATCGGGGGAGAACCGGGAGAGGACATGGGAGGAATCGGGGGCAAGACCGGGGGAGGAACTGGAGGGGACAATCAGGGAGAACCGGGAGAGGACCGCGGGGAACTGGGGGAGAACCGGGGGGGGACTGGGGAAGAACCTGGGAAGGACCGGGATAGAACCGGGGGAAACCAGAAGAGGACATGGGGGAAAGTGGTGGGGAGAACCGGAGCGGGACCCGGGAAAACGGAAGGGGAGCGGGGAAGAAGCGGGGGGAGCGGGGCTCACCCAGCGCCGTGCTGCGCTGCCTGGGGCCCGCGGGCTCGCCGGGCCCGTGCTCGGCCTCCAGCTCCTCCTGCTGCCGCCGCGCCTGCTCCAGGATGCGCCGGGACAGCCGCGGCTCCACATAGGCCTCCCCGCCGCCATCCGCCTCCTCGGGGCCGCCGCGCCGCTTCGCCCGCGCCGTGAGCCGCGGGGCCGCGTCCTGCAGGATCTGCTCGGCCAGCGGCAGCACCGGCCCGGGGCCGGAGCCAGAGCCGGAGCCGGGACCGGAGCCCCGCGCCCGCCGGGCCTTGGGCATCGCGGCGCCGGGACCGGGACCGGGACACGGGACAGACACGCGTGCGCCTCAGCCACGCCCCTTCCGGCGCCGCGGCAGCCACGCCTCTTCCGGCGGGCGGCGGTACTTCCGTCCCGGCGCGGCGGGCGGCTCAGCATGGGCGTCACCTGGTACCGGGGCGGGAAGGGCCGGGGAGCGGGGCGGGCGGGCGGGCCCGGCAGGGTCCGGCGGCTCCGTGAGCGGCTCCGTGAGCGGCTCCTCTCCGGTTGCAGCGTGGCGCAGGTGCCGGTGGCCGAGGGGAAGAGCGTCCAGCAGACGGTGGAGCTGCTGACGCGGAAGCTGGAGCTGCTGGGGGCCGAGAAGCAGGGGACGTTCTGCGTGGACTGCGAGACCTACCACACCGCCGCCTCCACCATCGGCAGCCAGGGTCGGTACCGGGAGCACCGCGACGCCCCGGGTCCCTCCTTTACCCCGCAGCCCCCGCCTTGCCCGGCCCTTGGAGGAGCTTTCCCGTGGGATGCACAGAACGTTTTGATTGGAAAAACCCTCAAGCTCATGGAGTCCAACCGTAACCCACCCCTGTCCCTGCCCCATGTCCTGAGAACCTCATGTCCGTCTGTCCAGCCCTCCAGGGATGGTGACTCCAGCACTGCCCTGGGCAGCCTGTTCCAATGCCCCACAGCCCTCTGGGGAAGAAATTGTTCCCAAGATCTAACCTCACCCTCCCCTGGCGCAACTTGAGGCCGTTTCCTCTGCTCCTGGCGCTTGTTCCTGGGGAGCAGAGCCCGACCCCCCTGGCTCCAAGCTCCTTTCAGGCAGTTCAGAGATCAGAAGGTCTCCCCTCAGCTCCTGTTCTCCAGCTGAACCCCCAGGTCCCTCAGCCGCTCCATCACATTGTGCTCCAGGCTGTGTCCTGGGGTTATTTGGTGTCTGTGTTTTTTTTCTGTGAAAGTTGTTAAAATGCGTTTTGCAGGCTGCATTTTGGTCTTGAGAGGGCGGGTGTGAGTCCCCCCATCCAGCCCCGCCGTGCCCGTCTCCGAGGGGCCGTCACTGTCCCTCGGGGGAGGTGGGACCCCAAGCGCCGCTGCTGTCGTTTCAGGGCAGACAGGGAAGCTGATGTACGTGATGCACAACTCCGAATATCCCCTCAGCTGCTTCGCCCTCTTTGAGAACGGCCCCTGCCTCATCGCGGACGCCAACTTTGATATCCTGATGGTGAAGCTGAAAGGATTTTTCCAGAACGCCAAGGCCAACAAGATTGAGAGCCGGGGCACCCGCTACCAGTACTGCGACTTCTTGGTGAAGGTGGGCACGGTCACCATGGGGCCCAGCGCCCGCGGGATATCTGTGGAGGTGAGAATCGTCTGTGGAGGGTACGGGATACAAGTGCAGATGGGGAAACCCCACGTTGCAGGCTAGATGAGAAATCCCGAGTCCCTTCTGCGTCTCGGTGTGTTGCTCATTGCTGGTGGTTTATCCCGGATGTGTTTGTGTACGCAGCAGGCAGGGTACTTGTCTCCTGTTCACAACAAGGTTTAATTTAGGCAGGTGCTTTAGTGCTTTGAGTTTAGTAGTTTTTTCAGGGTTTGCATTTGAACTTATTCCTGGTTTGGGGCCAGATTCATATTTAGTAAAATGCTTTAAGCCCAATCTCAAGGCTTTTTCCAGCTGAAAGATGTCACAGCCACACGAGTGGTCGGACCTACCGGCACACGGGAATGAAGTTTGGGTTTGGCAGGGTTACTGTTAATGTGATGTTTGAATCGGTGTCCTGAGAGCTTAATTACTGGGGATTTAATAAAAACAGTGCCCTCACAGGGTGTGGTTCACCTTCCCTTTCCTTTTGAAGGGGTGGCTTGCATGTCCATCCTCTGTATTTGTCCTTGTTACATGCCAAACGTTCTCTGATGTTTCTATGGGAAGGATTGTCTCTGTAGAGAGAGCGCGTTGCCTCTTACAAGGCTGAGGCCGTGGTTTCGCTGCAGGTGGAGTACGGCCCCTGCGTGATCGCCAACGACTGCTGGAACCTGCTCATGGAGTTCATGCAGAGCTTCATGGGCAGCCACGCTCCCGGCGTCCCCTCCGTGTTCGGCACCAAGCACGACAGCGTCTACGGCCCCGCGGACACCATGGTTCAGTACATGGAGCTCTTCAACAAGATCCGCAAGCAGCAGCAGGTGCCCGTGGCCGGGATCAGGTGAAGGGGAGTCCTGGAGCTGGAGCCACCGCGTCCTTCAGCCCCTGGGACCGGGAGTCCCTCTGAACAGCCCCACTGGAGGCAGCCCCAGGTCGTGGGTTTTGTTGTTTTCAGTCTCTTTCCTGTCTCAAAGCAAAATTCTGTGCGTGTTTCTTGTTCTTCCTCATGGTTTGGAGCGTGTCTGGGACCGGGCCCGTGCTTCTGATGGTTCTTTGTACGGCGCTTTGTGCAGGGGGTTGCTGTTCGTTAGCAGGAGGGGAGAGGACGAATTCCAGCCAAATGTGTGTGAGGGCAGAGCTTCCCTGATTGCAAACAGCTGCAGGAGAGACTTTTAATTTTTGTTTTTTAGATATCTACATCAAAATATCTTGTTATTTTTCATGAAAATAAAAAGCTGTATTTTGTGAGGAGATGGAGTCTTTCCGCACAGGAAGCGTTGTGCTGTTTCCTATTGTTTATTTACAGCTTTTGAAATTTTCTGTTGAATGGAGACGATTCTTCAGCATGGTTTTATCTTCAGTTTGGCTCAAGAGCTCTATATCCCTGAAGCAAACTAATATTCCTGTGGCAAAGTCTGCAGGAATTCTGGCATTCCTGTTACAGCTGTGTTCTTAGCTTGCCTTCATCTTTTATATCTGATGGGAGCATTAAAACCTGCTACCTCTCAGATGGTGCTGATGAAGCCTCATGATAAATAAATGAGGCAGGAGCCCTCTCACGCATTGAAGAGAACACCAGGCGTTTATCTCATGTTTGACTGGTGGGTAATGAATATCCCATCCCTGCACACCATTTGAGAACTCCTGTAACTTCACCAGATTGAATGGAGTCAGGAATGATTTGGGGAGTCGGGAATGATTTGGGGAGTCAGGGCCAAAAACTTATTATAAGACTTAACCCGCACAGGACGGGCGGGCGCAAAGGAGGCGTGGGGGTGGTTTTAGGACGGGAGATTTGCAAGAAGGACGGTGGGTTCCTCGGGGAGGAGCCCCACGCGTCTCGCTCACAGAGAATCTCGTTGGGTCTTGAAGAGTCTGAAGAGCAAATAAAACAGAAATGGATTTCTCCTCAATGGATTTTTTCTTCTGAAGCAGGAGGTTTTGTGACTTGATTTGCTGGCTAGTGCAGAACTAGTTATTTACATTTATACCTTTAAGTCTAATTAACTGTTAGAGTGCTGTAGCTTTTAGTCTGGGCATTTCATAAATGTAAACAGCAGTGGGTCCAGAAGGATCTGGTTAATGAGCCGTAATAAATGGCATAATGTGCCAAAAGTGTGTTAGAAATTCCAGCATGCTGAATATACTGGATTTTTGCAACTCTTAGCTCAAGTTCATGACATGTGCACTGACTTCAGTGGGACTATTAATCTTCAGTGATGAAAACTCAGCGAGAATCTGACCTGCTGTTGTTCCACATAGTTAAATGTGGCTGGGAAAACTTAGGAAAACGAACTGCAGCCTTTGTAGGGGTAGTTGTTTCTGTCCTGTTGCCCATTTTAAGTCTTCAGGTTAAAAAAAATACCTTTTAATGACCAGATTAGTCATGCTGAATGCTGCTAATGGTTTATTAAGTCCCGAAAGATGTGTTCTGTAACCAGAGACGTCAAAACTCCCGTCTTAAAAATACAAAGTGTGTGCTGGAATCTCTGGGGACTTCAGTGCTCTTATTAATACATTGTGCTGTTCCTAGAGCAATGAAACGGGACCCCTCGAGCTGCGTTCTGCCTTCAATTACCCGTTACAGCCGTTGACGTCAGCAGGTTTCCACGCGTGTGAGGATGAGTGGGATTCAGCTTTTTTGTCTTGGCAAAAACGTCTGTTGCTGTAGCTGCGTTCTGTGAGCAACGGGATCAGCTGCCCCGCCTGAGCTGCTTTTACACCGAGGCTTTTTACTTTCTCGATGGACAAAATGACCGTTTTTCAGTGTTATTAGCTGCAGTAATCTCCATTCTGCCCCCCGCACCCAGCATCTATGTGGCAGGTTAACGCGGCTTGGAACTAGTCTGCATCTTAACAAGTCTTCAGGGGGCTTTAAATTGTGTTACGTTAATGGATTGAACCAGCGTAATTGAAAACCACCCTAATTTTGCCTGTCAAGGCGCGGTCTGGAAGGTTGTTCTCCTGTTGCTGCCCAGTGTTTTCTCAGAGAATGCAAGATCTAGAGGGAGAGGTGGCCAAGCTCTAGTCCTGTACCACTGTGGATCCTTTTTGCTGCTCCTGTCCCTCTCAGAATCGCTGCGGTGGTGTTGCTTTCCGTGAGTTGAAGTCTGACCTAGACAGGACTGGGGATCTCGGGGATGTGGGTCTGACTCCTGCCGTTGTTACAGCTTTTCCCCTCCTGGCTTTAAGTAGAGCCTTGGTGACGTTTCCAGGGTCACCAGCACTTCAGTGGCCGAGTCCAAGTCTTGCTGCCACCCTGGGGATACTGTGGGCTTTTGTCCTGTTTTGTGCTGTGCTGTTTTTTACGAGGAGGTACTTACTGCTGCACCCTGCTAAGCTTTACAAAGAGAGCGAGGACATAAGGGCCTCATCAATCTTCAGTTTTAATTCTTAGCAGACTTTGCAGACTGAGGGCTCGTTCCAGTGGGGAGCGGTGGTGGAGTTGAGAGGCGTGCGATGGATTTCTGTGCAGGTACGGGTTCTGAACACGCCGGGCACTGGGCAGAAAGGGAAGGTGTAGAGGAAGGGCGGCAAATCTCACAGGAAATGGAATTTGTGGGAAGGCTGGCGAAGGAGCTCACGAAGGAGACCGCAAGGCTGTGGAGTGTCCTCTTGCCGCGGCAGAAGCAAGCGGGCTCCCACCTGTCGCTCTGCCGAAAAACTTGACGGGACGAGAGGGGAACTTTGTTCCTGTGCAAAGGAATTGTGTCTGTGACACCGCTGACCTGTGCTCTGTGTCACTGGTGTCTGTGCCACTGCTGACCCGTGCTCCCTGTCGCTGGTGTCTGTGTCACCGCTGACCTGTGCTCCGTGTCACTGGTGTCTGTGTCACCGCTGACCTGTGCTCCGTGTCACTGGTGTCTGTGTCACCGCTGACCTGTGCTCCGTGTCGCTGGTGTCTGTGACACCGCTGACCTGTGCTCCGTGTCGCTGGTGTCTGTGTCACCGCTGACCTGTGCTCAGTGGGTCAGTGTCTGTGTCACCGCTGACCCGTGCTCCGTGTCGCTGGTGTCTGTGACACCGCTGACCTGTGCTCGGTGGGTCAGTGTCTGTGTCACCGCTGACCTGTGCTCACCTCAGGGTCCCCTCTTTTACCTCGGAGCCCCCATGGGCTCCCCCCATCACCTTTGGGGTCCCTCCCCTGTCACCTCAGGGGCCCTCTGGGGCACCTCCCGCCCCGCGCAGCCACCTCAGGGCCCCTCGGGGCCGCGTGAGCTCCCGCGCCGCCCCTTTACGAGTCTCTTTGTCTCCTAAACATCCTTATTTACCCTCCCGTGACTCAACCGAACTTCAGCCCGGGATTCACAAAGCCCGGTACGTCACCGTGCGGGGCGTGGCCCCCGCAGTCCCCGCCCCTCGGCGCGGCCCGCCGGCTACTCCACCGTAAGCCATTGAAGAGCTCCCCCTAGCGGCTATGCAGAGCCTGTAAGCTCCGCCAGAACTCTCCCCGCCGCGGCGTCGGCTGCGCAAACGGTGTCCGCCGGTGCGCCCGCCGCGCCGTTAGCGCCCCACTCCGCTCTACGGAATCAGCTTAAGCGCCGGCGCTGAATGCGGAGCGGGGCGAGGGGGCGGGAGAGAGCGCTGTGTGGCGTGCGCTGCAGCCAATGGCGAAGCGGGGCGGGGCGCGGCGGGCGGCCAATGGGCGGGGAGAGGGGCGTGGCCGGCGGCCGTTGGGGTGTCTGGCGCTGGTGACAGCTCGCGCGTGCTGATGATGGCGGTAAATAAAGGGGCCGGGGGGTGGGGGGGGAGACACCGCGACCCGCCCGAGGGGAGGCGGGAGGGGGCGAGGGCTGAGGGGGGGGACACCCCGCTGTGAGGAGGGTGCTCAGGGGTCCTTAGTCCCGTCCCCCCAAAGGGGCCCCCCCCTCCCCTCAGTGCGGTTGGGGGGCGCGGGGGGGACCTGAGGCGAACCCCGATCCCCCCCGGCCCGGCGGCCGCCGCCTTTGTCTGCGGGCGGGAGCCCCGCGCCGGCCTCGACGGCTCCGCAACTTTCCCTTTGTTGAGGCGCGGGGGCCGCGGGAGCGCCCCCCCCGTCCTCCCCGTCCCTCTGCCCGGTCCCGGCCCCTCCCGGGGGCTCGGCCGCCCCCGCCGGCCGGGGCGGGCACAGCGCGGGGGGAGCGCCCAAAAACTGCCCGCGGACCCCCTTGCTGCGCTCGGGCCGCGGTGGAGAGGGCACAAAAACGGGGAAAGTCGGTGCTGATTTATGTTTGTGTGAAACAAGGAAAAGCCGCGGGGTTGTGTCCCCGCCCGCCGCAGCGGTAAAAGGCTGAAGTTGATCGAGGGGCTTGGGGTTGGGTGTCTCTGTCGCTGGTGTCTGCCCAGGGAGCAGAGCATCCCTTAAAATCGCCTTTTCAACAGGATTCGAAGCAGAGGGGGCGGCAGCAGTTTGTAGCCTCCTCCCGCCAATGCTCGAATAACCAAAGCAAATAACGAGCCAGTTTTAGCAAAGCTGCTGATTTTAGGAAACGCGCCCGCTAATTGTCTTGCGTGCGGTTGTACGTAGGAAAAAGAAGCGTGATCCGTGTGTCAGAACAGCTCCTGATGTGCAGGTACAGCCCGCGGGGACACGGTGACGCGGCCATGGAAGCACCCGCTTGGTTTGAAAAACACAGTGGGAGCGGGGAGAAGTGTCTTTACTTTTCAGAGCGACACTTGTAGTTTTAATGAGGGAAAGATGCTGTGAGCTCTTGAAGGCGCTGAGCTCATCTCGTGTGGAATGTTGCAATATTTGGTTCTTTTATGTCCTGCTGCTGCAGAGGAGCCGCTCACTGGGACCCGGGGAGCGCCGGGAAAGATGCGATGGGAGCAACCGGTTCCTTAGCCCGGGCAAAACTCCAGTTGACTTCAGCGGGAGCTTCTCCTGAGCGGTGTTGGTCGTTCTCATGCAAAGGCAAGGCGAAAAATAGGGATGAGATTAGAAGGGATGATAGGTGGGAGTGGAAGCAGAAATAAGGTGTCGGGGAGGGGGAGGAAGGTGGAGATCCGAGCTGCTCATTGAGACGAGATGCACGGCTGGGATGTGGAAACGAGGAGGGGAGAAGGAGCTGCAGGAGAGGGTGGAACTGCGAGTATATAAACTGTGTGTATGTGTGAACGCTGGGGATTAAAGTTGCCCTGGGATTAAGCAAGTGTCGGTGTAACAGAGCGGCTGGAGTTGCGCCGCTGGGCTGCTCTGCCCTGGGCAGCGGCGCTCGGGGCTTGATCTTGTTTTACAATCATCAGATGAGTTGGCGCGGTTAAAAAAAAAGCTGAGGGGGCGGTCCAGCAAAGCACTTGGTGTTTTTAATTGCTTTGAAAATATTCTAGGTGCAAATATTCGAAAATTATGTGCCAAACATGAGCAGCATTTGATGTCTCTGAGCTACGTGTGGTTTCAAACACAAGGCTGCAAACGGTAAACGCTTGTTTATTTTTCCCCTAATCATTTTTCCTGTTAATGTGAGCTGACTTCAAGTGAAAAGGGTGTTTTGAAATTGGCAGCTTTTCAGGTCTGGAATAGTTCTTGGTCTTGTGCAAGTTCTGTTTGTTACAAAGAATTTTGCTTATTTGCGAGCAGGGCTTAACAATAGTCACATATGCAACGGTTTAGAGAGTGTTGCAGCTAGTGTGGCAAGACTGGGGATTTATTTAGCTGTTGTGTGTCCAAAGATCGTTAGTGAAGAATCTGTGGCCGCGGTTCCTGCGTGTGGTGCAGAGCGCTGTGGCTGACGAGGCACGCGGGAGGCCTGAAGGATGGAGAAATGGTCAATAAGCCTCATGTGCTGCAGCTTGCGAAACAAAGCGGCGCGTGCTCCGGTTAATACTTGGGTTTGTAAACTCAAAGGGAACGGCAAAGCATCTCTTTTGTGCATTGAACTGTTAATCATAAGACTACTACTGATAAAAAACCTAAAGGTCACGTTTAGCTTGGTGTGTGGCCGCTGCGTCTGAGAGCCTGAGTGCTGGTTCTTGCTGCAGTGGGTTTCTTGCAACTAATCGTGATCCTCCGCATGATGTTGGCTTGTTTGCGGCTCTGTCCTCAACAGACGTTGCAGGCTGCTTTTTTAAATAAGGCTCACTAGAGAAGTTCATTTAATTAGGTGATCGTAATGTGATGCACTGCCAGGTCTGTCCTCTTGAGAACTTCACTGGGAAGGTAGAAGACAAACACAGAAGCAGCAGCAGCTCTTTCCAGTGCATCCCCGCTCCTCCCGCCATGTGCTCCTCGCTGCTCTCGCTGCTCTGGCTGTGTCATTCAGCTGCTTTTTCAAATGAAGACAGAGAACTGGAACGCGTGGCTGTGACAGCTCAGAGTTAGTGTGAGTGCAGCTGAAACGCATCTCGTGTGACGTATCAGTCATGGCAAATTACTATGTAGAAAAACGTTCGTAGGAGGTGCTTTCTCAACGTTTTGTCATTTCGCTAACTGGAATGCAGAATGGTGCTTCAGCCAAAGCAAAACCCGTGTACGTGGATGTAGGGGTCCCTACAGAAGGCAGGAATTACTAAATAACGTGCTCCATCTCGATCTTTAATAGCGTGGTCTCTCATATTGTACCTCAGTTTGTTGTTTGTATCACGAAAACTTTTACACTCAACCTCTAAACAAACACCCTGAAAAAGGAACTTTTTGTTTTGGCCTCTCTGGGTGAAGGCAGTTTAGAAAGGACCAATTTAACGGAGAAAAGCTTTAGTTCACTTATGTTCTTTTCAGGCTTTTCAGTCAAAGCATGGAAGATCAAGCCAAGAGTTATGGGCCACAGCTGTGTTCCTCCATTGAGACCTTCTATAGCGCATCAGCTGAGCTGACTAAGAGATGGTGACCACAGCTCCCTTCCCTTTTTCCCTCTGAAAGGCAAATCCGTCCACTTGATTGAGAACCGCTGCCCTGCAGCCACGTTTCCCCATTCACTTTGCGGTGGGCGGCTTAGATCTGATGAAGAAATACTGTCCCGTAAGTGCGTTCTGCCCCGTCTCATGCCGTGAGAAGGCTCTGCAGACCGCTCGCGGTTCTGAACGGCGGGCGGTGCGGTGCCGGTGCCGCCTGTGCGCTGGGGATGCGGGTGAAGAGATAAGCAGCTTGGAGCCAGAAATGCGCGGGGTCCTGAGCGGGCAGCGAGCGCCGGCACGCGGTTCTGCTCCGTTTGGTCCCCTGTCCGGGGGTCCGTGTCGCGGAGCCTCGCTCTGCTCAATGCGTTTGTGCCAAACGGGCTCGCCTTTTCTCCAAACACCAAAACTGTGTTTTATATTGAACCCTTTATTTTAACGTGATGAGCCCTGTTTGTCTCTTGCCTCGTGCTGAATACAGCTTCACCCGCTAATTTTAGATAGTTTAGAATTCCACGTTATGTTGTATATTAAATGCGTTCCAGCTGAATAACAAGAGCCGTGTGAATTAAGAAAATGATAAGAGATTTGTGGCTGCCTTCTAGCTCGAGCATTATCTGCATAAATACCGAACTGTAGGCTATCAGAACCAACAACTTTTTCATCCACTAAACTTCAGCAAAAACAGTTCTGCCCTAATTCCTCCCGTCCCCCCCCCACAGGTTTGTGTAACTCAGTCAAACGAGAAGCAAACATCATTTTTGGCTAATTTGGCCTTGCATTTGTGTTCACGGGTGGGGTTTTATACTCAGTAATATTTGGTGGCTCTTCTGGGTGGAGAGAGGGATCTAAATATTGATTTAAACAGACTGTACGTCTATATACTTGTGTGTGTGTGTGTATCTATAGATACTGGACAGGACAATGTGCTTTGGGGTGCGTGGGGGTTTTCAGTCATTACCAACCGGTGAAAAGCGATGTGTTCTGATTCAGAGATGGCAGCTGGTTCAGTGTGAGCCAGAGGGACCCTTAACGATAAATTAACCGAAACTTGGGTTGCGTGTTACTTAAAATTAAACCCCGTTGTCTGGGGATGTAGATCGGTGGCTTTTTCTCTCCTCGCTGTCCCATCCGTGCTTCCTCTCATGGAAGAGTAGAGAGCAAGAGCAATTAATTAAGGTGGTTTGTTGGAATTCTAATTAAATTGAGAGAGTGATGGTTAAATATCTCTGCAAAGATACAAAAGTAGGGGAAAGACAGCTCCTCACTCTCCTTACTGGTGCCTTTCAGTTTTTGATGTGCTTAAAACCCACACAAACGTGACAAACGTGTTTGAATTTTGAGTATTCTAGACTTAGAACAGTATTAATTATTCTCCAAAAAATCCAGGTAAAACTCTGCTGCTCTGTACAAGTTGAATTAGCTGTTTATTCAGTGGAGTTGTGAGAAAGAGCCCTTAGCTTGGGTTTAATGATGTTTAATCATTCTTTCAAAAACACAAAGGAGGTACTAAAAGCCGTTCAGCTAAGCTTTAAAGAACTAATAGCTGTAACTCAGATTCAAAAGTGATTTAGTTCAGGGGTAAATCTATAATCCTACCAGTCATGAGTTAATCTGTCATCAGACTAAGACTAGAAGCAAATCTATTTAACTAAGAATAGTTAATTCACCTGAATGAGAGCAAGGCTGAAGATCCTTCTCACAAGAGCTGATTTATTTGCAGCAAATGTCATATTGAGGCTGGTGAGCACAGCGAGTGTTTCTCAAAGGCGCACTCAAAAATCCCACGTGGACGTTTGTGCTGCTCTTCTGCAGTAACGCAGGTAATATCCTGCTTGTTATCAAATGGGAAGGTTTTAGGAACAGCTTTTTGAGGCGCTGGATCGCGGCATCAAAACCAAATCCACCCTGTCTTTCGTTTCCTTGTCCTGTTGTCGTTTCATCTCGAGACAAATTGATGCGATGAACTCTGACCTCTTAGGAGGATAGTTTATTAAAATAACAGATGCTATAGAATCGGGCCGCGGTTGATCTTCCATTCTTAAAGAAGATTAACAACCTGATATTCTGCAAATCGGGTTCCCGCTTCCTGCATCGTTCTGTTACGTCGTGTTGTGGTGAGGACAAAGGCACAACTCAGATATCGCCCGTGATTTATAGAGAAGGATTTCAGCCCAAACAGGATTCCTAGTATGCAAATTGGAAATAATTCCATCAGGAACAGGGGAGAAAAACAAAAAGGTGCATATGAGCAAGTGAATTATTCCATAGGTTCCAGAAATAGAGGCTCAAGCCTCGCCGGCCAGCTGGACGTCGGGAAGGGTTGAGGTTCTTAGTTTTGCTAAAGCCACTTCAGGTCTCCTTCTGCACACCTGCGAAGAGGCAGGTTTGCCTTTATTAAAACCCATAGCAAATGTTCCTGCTGCTGCTGTGTTTCACTCACTTGGGGTTTTAAAAGGCTCGGTAGGGGCTGATTGGCAAGGGAATGGAAGGAAATGATGGAGAGGTGTGTGGAAACCCGTCGTCATTTCATCTGGTAATCCCTGCTCCTCAAACGTCTCGAAGGCACCTTCCCTGCTCAAAGCGCAGCCCAATGTGGCTGTGGAATGTTGCACTTTATATTTAATACTCTTTGCCTATTCATGACGGCTGGGAAGATAATAAGCCCCAGTCTGCTGGGTTGTCTTGTTCTTTATTGCTTCAGTAGATGGCACTGACATGTTCGTCTGACTGATCGCTTTATGTGTTGTATCAGCTGTGATGTTGTTTTAGATTAGTTAATAGTCTGTCTAAGATTTTGCCAGGATGAATATGAATTAAAATGGGGGAGGAAGAACAGCAGAGGACTACCCGTAACTTAGCAAGTATTCAGTGCCTGGGATAATCCGTCTTTGTGTCGATCACAAAGAGATGGTGAAGAGGCTGCTGAATGCCAGGGCTGTTCAGGGCTCTGCCGCAGCCGCCGGGATTCTCCGCTGTGCCGAAGCCAGAGAACTTCACCCCGTACCTGTGCAACGGGGCTCTGCCCTTGCTTTGCTCTTAGTAAAGTCGCATGTCTTTTGATACAAAAACCATCAGGTTTTGCAAATGCTGGGGGGACGGAGCAAGGTACCATAGATCAAAATCTGCCTGGTCCTGACCTTGCTAATGGTTTTTCCAGCAGCAGAAAGTTATGTTTAATTCGTTGATGTTGTTGTGAAAATGGGTGGAAATTGTGTATAATTTGCCTTATCAATGGTGGAGTTTTAGTATTTTTAATACCTAATGTCTGAACTATTGCTGTGAGCGGCAACTCTGTATTGTTCGCGTGACAGTCTGATGAATGTGATACGCACTGGATGTGAGAAATAACGTTTACAGAGCGCGGTCGGGAGAAATAACGCTTTTTGTGTTCTGACAAACGCAGCGTTTTGGCCAAGACTAAAAGGAATAATAAGGTAGGGAAAGTGGGGCCATAAGAAAGCGGCTATTTATCTCCTCTATTGCTGCTTTGTTAGGCCATGTTGAAACATAACATGGCTGGTTTTGTTTAACTGGTACCTTGTTAATTATTCTCAAGCTGCCCTGTTCGCTGTGCTGGGTCTGGGCCCCTGAACACGTCAGCGCATCCTCTGTCTGTTCCAGCAGCCTCGCTAAGCTCGACTCCTTGCCCAACTGGGCAGTGCTAAGAGTGAAAGGAAACAAAAAGACACCGGTTTGGGTACAAACCCCGGCAGTTTGGGGCTGGTGGGCTATAAAAAACTGCATTTCCAAATAGTGAGAATTGCTGTAGCTCGGGACTGGGAGTCGGTGCCGCTGATCCTGTGTCTGCTAAAGCTGTTACTGCCGGTGCCAGCCGAGTGTTGTTCGGGGGCAAACACGTAGAACACTTCAAAATGCTGTGGCATGTCGCAATTATGGAAATTACATGAAAAATGTATGAAATCATGTTGTCACAATTATGGAAATAGAATTCGTTGGGAATTCATGGATTCTATAAAGCTGGTTGCTTGACCCGTAAAGTGAAGTTATTGCTTTATATCGGGCAGTTAGCATCTACTTACAGACCGTTGTAATGCCAAACATCTCGTCGTGTTCGCTAACTGCTTTATTACTCGTTTGTTTTGTGGTGTCCTCTAAAATCGGATACAGAGCAATATCTGCTTATTTGAGCTTCCTGAGGTGATTCAGGGACTAAAGTCCTGCAGAAGTCGCGTTTACCTGCACTGAGGAAGGTAATAGGAAATAGGGTTTTCTGTGCAGGAAATAGGGTTTTCTTCACAGTTCTATTTCATTCATCGCTTTGCTTGTCTTTTCAGAGAATCGCTGAATCTTGAGTCATCTGTACCATCTGTAACTCTTCCTCGTGTGTTTTCCTTTGTTTTCCCGTTGTCAGCTGTGTTCACTTGCCTGTAACTCACTCGATAGCGCGTCACCCTGGGTAGAGAGAACCCGGCAATCGTGGGACAGAAAGCTGACAGATTTCAAGAAAATCTGCTTCCAGGATAACTGCAGAATTCTCTGGGGCTGTGGTGACTCTTTGGAGACGCGATTTGAAGGTCTAAAAGCAGCAGGTTTGAACTGGAGGAGTCAAGGGGGAAACTCTTCCTGCCCTGGCGAGCGGGCGGCTCTGCGAGAGAAGAGGACAAAGAGCTGGTGGGTTGGGTTATGCAATTTTAACATATATATATATATATACTCTCCAATATCTCCTCTATTGCATTTTTGAGTTTTTGCAGCAGGCTGGAAATTCTGCTCGAGGTTTGTCCCTAGAAAGTTGTTTATTGGGGGCAAGAGGGGAAGGCACTTGTGTTTTTGCACCCAAGGTTTTTAAACCTTTTTAAATGCGATATATTTGTGTAGGATGTGTAGTTTTGACCACAAGAATACCCCCAGCACCTTCCCTGAGCCCTACACTCCTTGTTTCTTCGCTTCGTGCACATTTATTGAGAAAAAGCAAGTACCTAGTGTCAACGGATCTGTGCAGATGTCTTTAATCAGTTTCCAAATGTGTAACAATGGTGCAAAGAGACATAATAAAGTCATGTGGTTTATTTTAACACTCTTTTAGGGTCAAGAGCCAAATTGTTTCTGCTGCGTTTGGTTCTTGAAGCTATTATAGGATCTTGCCGTAAGTTTCTCCAGGATTACGAGGCATGCAAGAAAAGCAAGCAGGGTCTGACCCGCTATTGAAACCCCGCAAGTGATTTGCAAGGGAAGAGTTTTTCAAATTGTCTCTAGAACATCACTGGGAGTCCAAGAAGAACTGGGGAATCCAGCGTCCTTATTTTCCTTGTATTTCCTATGCTTTTATTTCAGCTTTAACTCACCTTTAGTGGCATTGCGGTGCAGCCCCATCCTCCTTCTGGTACCTCTGCTCCATACTGAGCAATGAAGTTGTTCCCCCAGCCCTTATCTGGAAAAGAACAGATCTAAGTAGGTGAGAAAGGACAACTATACAGATATTTCTTAAAGTGAGATCTACCTTGATGGAAAAAGCTGCACACTCAAGAAATAAACCTAATGTACTGTAGTTCATTTCCAAGACCTTAACATGTGAGGTGTTAATTCTCCATCATTAAGCGCTCGTGTTGCTCATGGCTTGTCCTGGGCTGTCACGTCAGCCACATGAATTACTGTTCACTTGCAATATCTTAAATACTTCCACCCCGGCATCTTTGCAGGGTTGGTTTGGTTTTGTTCCCCTTGTGCAGCTCTTTACAGGTCCTGTGTTTTCCTTTGATCACAGCTCTGTAATTTCTCCTGTTGGTGCGTTCTTTGTATTCTCGCTAGTAGGTTATGACAAGCTGTTTGTTTGCAGATGGAAAAGAGGAGCACATTTTGTTCTGAGTCGTGTGCGTGTCTCTCAGTGACTTATTTAAGGGTCTGTGTGCACGTGGGCCTGCAGACACCCGTTAGCTCGTGGTTCACGGTACCGCACGGCCCGTTTCATTGCAGTGCTCCGGGTTAAATAAACACCGTTTGTTTCTAACTCGCAGAGCAGCCGAATATACGTGGGATCAGGGCTTAGATTTGCGAGAGGAGTATCCAGAGATGCCTAAAGAGAAACAGGTGGGGAATATCACACGCAGTATCAAAGATGCTTTTGTGCTGAGAATTGCTGAATTAAGGTGTAACAAAGCTGCTTTGTTAACTGACCGATGCCGTTAAATTCTCTGTCCTTTCTCAAACAGGAAATCTTGCCGGCCCGCACAGGAAAAGCAAAAGCAGTTGACAAAAGGCTTGTAATTTATATCCTGACAGGCCGCTTCATTGTTAAACATGATTCGGTGCCGCGCCGGCTCAGCCGGTGATTGATTTCCGCGCAGCCTGTTACCCAGCTGAAAGCAGCAACGTATCAGCGGTGTTCCTTTCTGCCTTGGAAATTAAGGATCAATTCAGTGCTCTTTGACAATCTCGTGTCCTGAGCCCTTGCGGGGCTGGCGAGCGACTGCACTCAGCCCCTGTTTAATGGGTCTCTAGGAAATGGTGTTTAGAAGGCCTGGTTTTTGTTAGACGGTACGAATCTGGGATACGCTGGGGAGACGCAAGGGTTAAATTCCCAGCACTGTCGCATATGGCAGTGAGCAGAATCACAGATGTTGATGATACAACATAATTAGTATTCTTTTATGTAAATGAAGGCTGTCAATGTTACCATAGTGTCTATACTCTTTGGAGCTGGAATCTGTGCCACTCGGTCTCACCAAGGCGAGATGGGATTATTCCACAGTTCTCTGTCAAGACCTGAGCGGAAAAATTAAGAAGAAAGAGGGAAAAAAGGTCAGAGAGGAAGGTGGGATGGGATGTTTCCAGCTTGGAAGGATGAGAGCCAACGTGTCCTTTGTTTAGTGCAGGATTTCCCAAAGTGTCTTGGCGGGGTTTGTGAGGGGACGAGCGCAGCGCTGGGCACATTCTGGGCTGCTTTAAATCAATAACGAACACGGTGATTTAGGCACCGCAGAATCATTCTGCGGAGATGGGTTCTGGAGTGGCCACTTGTGCTTTCAAGTTGAGTTCAATAGTAGAAGAGCTTTGATTTTCATTTTTGTCTTTAACAGTTCCCCTCTTTAGCAGCAGTGTCACTGGAAAGGGAGAGTCATTTAAGTAAATTAGCATGATTTGGGGACCACTATCAAGATGTTTTCTTGACATGGTCAGGTGGGTTTTCTGCAGCTGGTTGGTGTCTGCCCTGAAGCTTCGGGGCCTTCAGGGTATTGGACTCTGCCCCTTGTAAACTGAGCTTTGGTCTCAATGCTCTGTAGGCAGAGCTGATGCTCTGTGACATCTGTAACCGCTTGGCGTGCTGCTGCTGTCCCTCCCGTCACCACATTCTGTTGCATTCAAGTGCTGTAGTTGTAGATGTGTAAGCCAGGGAATTCAGTCTTTCTTGGATTATTACAACAGATACGTTTTTTAAATCTTTCCTGCCTTGGGCAAAATGCAGGTTTTTGCTATTTTTCTTTCCTCTGTAGTTCTTATTTTGTTGCCGCTCACATTTGACAACTATTCATTGCTTCATTTTTATTGTTTGCAAAATCATCTAGAAACCAAATTTAATTCAGGATAGATTTCCCTTTCTTTTCCCATCTCCTCCCTGCTCCTTTCCCCGAGTTATGGAAGCAGCCAGAACGGGTGCGATCACAGGAGCTGCGTGTTTGCGCCCAGTTCTTTTAACTCACATCTTTGCCATATGCTGGGGCACCCACTACTAAAGATGTATGGAGAGGCTACGTCGTCAGCACATTCATAGATTATCAGAGTATGAAAGCGGGAAGATGGAAATTCCAGACTGCCTCTTCCAGGTGCCGTTTCTTACCATCTCTGTATTTGTGTCCGAGCTGCGTTCACGCTTTGACTTCCAGAAAATTCTGGTTTCTGTAATAAACGTGTTCTCCGCAGCAGCGCTTGCACCGAGGGGATTAATCGTGTTGGAAAGCAACTCTGCCAGCGTTCTCACTTTGTGTATGTGCATCACAAGAATATTCTCTCTCCAGGGCTTTGGAGCTGAGCTGCCTCACAGCGAAGACTTGAGCGGTAATTAACGGCTGGCAGAGGCGCCGCGGCGGACATGGGGCGGGCGGGCGCCCCGGAGGCGGCTCCGCGGAGGGGAGGATGTTCAGCCGGGACCCCGTGAGTAGCGCGAGCGGCCGGTCCTGCCTCCGGTCCTGCCCGCGGCGCCGAGCGGTGCAGGGACTGCCAGAACAACCCGCGGTGCTGGCGCACAGCGGTTCGGACACACTCTTTGGGTCTTTTATACAACATGGGGGCACAGGACACGGAGTGAAAGGTTTTTGCACCTTCTTGTATCCCCGATTTGATTTATCTCCACTCACACTATAGAGATTTAGTAAATCAGTTGCTTTTACTGCTTGTGCGCTCACACAAACATGCAGACATACAGATGTTCCTTTAGGTTTATTATAACATGGTCTTACACATTTCATTTTTTTCCCCTGTTGATTTTCTTTTTAAAACATGGGAATGTGCGGGACGCTGTGGGAAATCGGGGAATTCGAGGATAGAACATGAAGCCTGCAGACTTGCAAACGCTCTGGTTATGACAATTACCTGATGTTTTTGTGGCTTCTGCGGGAAGTTGGTAACCGCGGTCTGGTTCCGATGGCATGCATTCCGATTCCAACTGCATTTCGTATGTATCAGTTTCACAAGGGCAGCCAAAGATCAAACGTGTGTGTGGACGGAATGAATCGTTTCCCCGGGGGGGCCGCTCTGGGTGGGTGCGGTGGCGGGGGCCGCCTGGGCCGTCCCGAGCAGACACAGACACTTCTATTCTGTAGACCTTGTCAACCCAATATCTTTTGCTGCTACTAAAAACCGCTTTTAAAAAACTACACAGAAATAGTGCAAACTGCGGTTGGGATTGACAAGACGTGACATCTGTATTTTTATAGGTCTTTACAGCTGGTACAAAGAGATAATTTTGAATGCGTATAGTGGCTCTAAGACCTTTTCCTTTCTCTTTTTGCCCCCCAAGGTCGAAGCAGCGCAGACTCCTGTGAGACATGGATAGATGCAAACATGTTAGGCGGCTACGACTCGCCCAGGACCACTCGATCCTGAACCCGCAGAAGTGGCACTGCGTGGACTGCCGCACCACCGAGTCCCTCTGGGCTTGTCTCAAGTGCTCCCACGTGGCGTGCGGAACGTACATCGAGGAGCATGCCCTCAAACACTTCGAAGAGACCAGGCACCCGCTGGCCATGGAGGTCAACGATCTCTATGTCTTTTGTTACCTTTGTGAAGATTACGTCTTGAATGATAACCCGGAGGGCGACTTGAAGTTGCTGAGAAGTTCTCTGTTGGCGATCAGAAGTCAAAAACATGATCCGTCGACAAGGAGCGGCAGGACGTTGCGATCGATGGCTTTGGGAGAAGACGTGTGCAGCCACCCGCGGAGCCCTCAGGGACAGTCTCAGATGCTCACCGCGCTCTGGCACCGGCGCCAGGCCCTGCTTGCCAAGGCGCTGCGGACCTGGTTCGATAAGAGCTCTAGGGGCCAGCTCAAACTGAAACAAAAGAGGCAAATGGAGGAGTTGGAGAAAAAGAAGGAGGCGGCTCGGCAGCGGCGGCAGGAGATGAAGAGGCAGCTCCTGGAGGAGCTGGCGAACACTCCTCCGCGCAAGAGCGCCCGGCTGCTATCTCACGCGCACAGGGACAACTGGATTCCAAGGAAATTCAGGGAGGTGGCGGCCGCTTCTCCTACCTCAAGGCAGGTGCAGAGCAGCAGGTTCAAACAGTTTTATTCCATCCGGCGGAAGCCTCTGATGACTCCTGGCGTGACGGGTCTAAGGAACCTGGGAAACACGTGTTATATGAATTCTATTCTGCAAGTGCTAAGTCACCTCCAGAAATTTAGAGAATGTTTTTTGACACTTGATCTCTGTGAAACAGAAGAACTCTTAGCCAAAACTGTGAATGGGAAGTCTCGGATGCCTGGCAAATTGGCAAACGGGTCGGCCGCTAATGAGCCGGGGAGGACTGACAAAGTGGGACCCTGTGGCGCGCAGGACCTGCCAGCTGCCTTAAACGGCGGCTCCTCCATAAGCAGGAGTTTAGAGCTCATACAGCCCAAGGAACCGAGTTCAAAGCACATCTCCCTCTGTCACGAGCTGCACACCCTGTTCAGAGTGATGTGGTCGGGGAAGTGGGCGCTGGTGTCGCCGTTCGCCATGCTGCACTCCGTGTGGAGCCTCATCCCCGCCTTCCGAGGCTACGACCAGCAGGACGCGCAGGAGTTCCTCTGCGAGCTGCTGGACAAAGTGCAGCAGGAGCTGGAGTCGGAAGGAACCAAGCGCAGGATCCTCATCCCGTTCTCGCAGAGGAAGCTCACCAAGCAGGTCCTGAAGGTGGTGAACACCATTTTTCACGGGCAGTTGCTTAGTCAGGTAGGCACCTGCTTTTGCACGGAAATCAACTGGAGCCGCTCGCACCAGGGAGCAAAGGCGCCGATTCTTGAGGAGCCACCAGATAGGGAGAGAAGTTGCTTAGGAGCGTCTCCTGAGAAAGAAATCTGTTGGGTTGCTGTGCAGGTTGTCACGTTTTTGACATTTGTCACGTGTATTGTAAATGCAGTTGGCTTCTGCCACTTCAGAATGAAATCTGCACAAGTACAGTAGTTCTGTCCCCTTAGTTTTAAGTTTTTGCAGTGTTTTAAAGTGTCTTTGTAACTTGTTTTGTCCCTGCCTGGTTTTGTTTCTGTGGCTGGAAAGAACGTGCTGAAGGACGGAGGGAGCAGTCATCTCGTGCTATAAAGAGTCAGCTCTCTGTGATCATTCCTCTTTTTGCAGGCATGTGAAAGTCATGTTGAAATACTGACCGTGCTTACCAGAGGTTTCTGTAGGAGACGAAAGCGCCCGTCGTGCTGCTCACTGCGGTGAACTGTGCGGTTCCCTGTCTAAACTCGCTGTTCCCACCAGGCAGACTCTGGCAGCCCAGAGCGTTCTCAAAGTCCTCAATTACATTTGCTTTCCAGGAGAAATGAAGTGTGTGCACCATGCAGCACCGAGGGTTGGCAGGACCAGCCTGCACGCAGTATCACACGTGTGTGTTCTCATCACTATTTATATCGTCCCTCTCAGTGCCAATCTTACCGAGCTTACCGCCCGTAAGAACTTACGTGCACGTTAAAGATTAAAAGATGTATTTTCCAAGTTAAAGCTTTTGGCTTTTCAGGGAGAGGGTGTTTGACTCGTGGTTCCTTTGAATCATCTCTGCAGTGCGTGAACTTCTTGTGGGCTTCTTAACTAAAGCTCTTTGTTGGGTCGGCTCTTGACTCTGGACGTGGCGCGTGTTCTGAATTCAGCGGTAGGTCTGTGTTAACAGCGTGAAGATGCGCACAGATCAGTGTTGTTTATCTGCTGCTACGATACACTATAAATAACTTGCCAAGCTTTTTATTCTACTTACGTAACTCTCGCGTACACACGCTGGATTTAATTTAAACCCCTCCATGCGCAGAATTCCTTCCCCAACTACGAATCCGTCTTGAAGCTCCTGGTGCCTTCAGCAGATGAAGCCACAAGGTTGGGAGTTGGTTTCTGGCAAATAGTTCTCGCAGTGACACAGAGTTTGAGCAGATTTGCTTTCCGGTTTTGTTACCTCATGTTCTCACTTTCTGCCTCTGAGTTTAATTTAAAACTTTTCTGCTGTTCTTACTGAATACTCTGGGATGACATAAGGAAACAAGCGCATCTGAAATTTGTCCTTTCGTGCTCCATTCAAGAATAATTTTTATATAGTTAGCAGATGAAACACTAAGGGAATTATACACTTTGAAATATGCAAGGAAAGTAGAGAAAATGTGGAAGGATGATTGCATGATAAACGCAAATGTGTACTTTTTGTAGTAGAAAAGAGATCCAGGGTGCTTGTTACCAACGGTGAATTGGCGGTGTATGTGTAATGGTGTTTTTCTCTGTAATGGTGTTCTTCCGAGGCAGCGGAGGGAAACAGTGGCTCTATTCAAAAAAATGAATTGGGGAAGCAGTTGAAATGATGTGCTGCAGACAGACAGCTCGCAGACTGGAATGAGCAGCGTTTCTTCTGCCTCACAGGTCGCCTCTGTGCGCCTGAAACTGCGCTGCCCTTTGGGCACAAACCGGCTATTTATTGTGGGCATCAACGCCCCTCTGCAGGTGTATGTGTTCATAACTACCTCTGTGCCTATGTATTTCATTCCCAGGTCACCTGTATAACATGCAACTACAAATCCAACACGGTTGAGCCCTTTTGGGACCTTTCCCTGGAGTTCCCCGAGCGCTATCACTCGCTGGAGAAGGGGCTGGTCCCGGTGAACCAGACGGAGTGCTTGCTGACCGAAATGCTGGCCAAGTTCACCGAGACGGAAGCCCTGGAAGGGAGGATATACGCGTGCGACCAGTGCAACAGTGAGTTGCGCGCTGCTGCTGTGTTTTAAACCTGTGCATTTTCATCCTAGAGGTTCCTGCTCTGCGAAGGGATTAATGAGAAGTGTTTCCTCGCGTGTCCGTGCTGAGCGCGTGTGTCCGGCCCGAGCGCGTGTGTCCGGCCCGCCGCCACTGGAAAAAGAGCTCACAATGTGCTCTTTTCCCCTTCTGAAAATGAATGACACCCTCACCATCTTTGCCTTGATTTTGTTTGTTTGATAGGCAAACGGCGAAAGTCTTCTCCGAAACCTCTGGTTCTGAGTGAAGCTAAAAAGCAGTTAATGATCTACAGACTACCTCAGGTCCTCCGGCTGCACCTTAAACGCTTCAGGTGAGTGGGGCGCGCTCCGTGGGCAGAACAGGCTCGTGTGGGCGCTCAACTTCTCGTGCTTTCCGGGAAACGCACGTGTATAGACATTTGACCCAAACCAGGTGTGTGATGCCCTGTCAGTACTACTTACATTGCAATCAGTAGCTTGTTTGGAGCATGTGTTCTATTATACACACAATAGAATGTTTTGTAGATGTAAATGCTGGTTCCCTCGCATTGTATTCAATGGTATTTGTCTGGGTTTGCAGACGATTTGAAGCAGTGGCTGTGAGGTGGGGGAACTGATGAGTGAGTTGTTGAAGCTGGGAGCCTGTGATAGTTAAATCCCAATATTCTGTATACACCCGCTGAATTAAATGCAGCAAAGTTCAAAATGTTATGTAAAGCTTCTAAAATGGTTAGCACAGGGAATCGAGGTGTGTGGGGGTTGTATTTATGTAACTGAGTATTTAAAGCGCTGTTAGACCGTCACGGTAGGTGCGTGTCTGTCTCTGGCTGTTGCAAATCTCAGCAGTGTGCTAACAAATAACAAATGGGCGTCAGCTGTATGCAAAGAATGCCGATGTTAGAGTGAAAGCAGAGGTGAAAAGCCCCGTGCTGCCCGCTTGCCCCGGCACAGAACGCTCCTCAGGGCCGTTCAGCAGCCGGTGCTTGTGTGCGCGGCTCCCCCGGCCTGAACCGCCGGCCGGCCGCGTCTTTGACGGTGCCCATGTGTTTGCAGGTGGTCTGAGCGCAATCACCGTGAGAAGATTGGGGTCCATGTCCTCTTTGACCAGGTATTAAACATGGAACCTTACTGCTGCAGGGACTCTCTCTCCTCTCTTGACAAAGAGACCTTTGTCTATGACCTCTCCGCTGTGGTGATGCATCACGGGAAAGGGTTTGGCTCAGGACACTACACAGCGTATTGCTACAACACAGAGGGAGGTGCGTGTGCCTTGTGACGAGGAAACAAATGCAAGAAACTCGTGTGCTGTGCCGTAGACGTAGTGCGTTGTAAAGCTTTATCATCCAAGTTGTTTGGAACCAAGTTTCCTGACGTACGGTAGTTTGTTTCCCAGAACGTGTTGCTAGTAGCATGTTTTCTTTTTCTCTCTTTTATTTTCCCCATAAAGCACGGGTTGCTGCTCGTTGCTTTGCGGGTCCCTTTTACCGCTCGCTGTTAACAGCATGAATGCTTTTCCCATGTGAAGTAACCCCGTGGAGCTGCTCCAGCTGGGCGTCTTTTCTCAGTATCCTTGGGATGATGAGATAAACAGAACGTGTTTTGAAACTGGACAGGGACTATTCATGAATAACATCCGCAGGGTGCTGTGATTTTCCAGCAGCCCTTTCTGCAGCTGAATTAGTATTGACTCTGCCTTCTGACGTGCAGAGAAAGACGTACAAATTGGCCGTCCCTGGGGAAGTTTTATTTTCCTAATTGAGTCTTGGGGCTATAATTTACAATTGGTTAAATTATGATTTGGTCTTTCCAAACTCAGTTAACAGCACAGAAACTATCAAAATGTTTTCCAGATTAGAACCTCTGTTCCAAAGCATCTGTAGGGGAAAGACAGCGATGCCTGTCTCCCGTTTCCTCTGTGGATGTTTCCAATGAACAGTTCCAAAAGGCCCTGGGAAGGAACGCCGCCTCCCTCACTCGTGTCCTCTCTCTCCTTTGATCCCCAGGTTTTTGGGTCCACTGCAATGACTCCAAACTGAATGTATGTAGCGTGGAGGAGGTGTGCAAAACCCAGGCTTACATCCTTTTTTACACTCAAAGAACAGTGCAGGACAAAGCAAGAATCTCAGAAAAACAACTCCAAGCTCAGGTGCCGTCCAAACATAGCGATAAGGACAGAAGGCTGACGTTCCCGTGATGGGAGCTCTGCAGCTCCATCAAGTCTCAGTTTTTTTAAGAACCGTTGGCATCTTTCCTGGCCGTAGGAACAAGGCTGCGGGAAGGGATCGGGTCCTGGTTGCCGCCCAGGGTCTGGAAAAGCGTTACCAAGCTGTGCAATTCTGACACGTAAGATTGTCCTCAGAATCTTGGTTTTAAAGCATCTTCTTGTTAAATTACGCTCAAAAAATCCAATGAGAAAGATCGATGCTGTATTATTCATCTCATATCAAAAGGGAATGATGTAAGGTGTGTAACAAACGAGCACAGCCAGGAAACAGAAGCGTTCAACGGGCTTCAAACCCCACTGGTCCCAGTAATGCTGGTATCACTCCAGAAGGAGCAGGTACAGTACTCTCCCCTCTCATTGCTGTGCAGATTTCCAGGGTTTGAGTCACGCAGTCACCCAGGTATTTATTTGAACGGTTGTTGGGTAGGTGGGGTGACTGTCTGCAGAGCCGTTCTGCTGGAGAAATGTTCAATGTTCTTCTAGCAGAGAAAATGTTCCCCCAGGCCCCAGCCAGCTCTGCTGTCCCACTTGCTTTGCCATCGTCAGAGGGCAAACCCAAGGCTGGGGAGCGTTGCCAGCAGGGTTCGCACTGTTACTGAGGCTGCGTGCACACTGGATGGTTTATTCTCCGGGCTGAACTGAATTGGCAGCTAAATTCACTCAGAATGTGATCTTAAAACCAGTTCTGCTCTGGAGAAAGTGTGTTTAAAAGCAAAAAAATCAAACCCCTGTAATAAAAGGGGAGCGTTCCTGCGTGTCACACCTCTTTACAGTGGCAGCAAAACCAAAGCCTGTGCGAGGGCTCCTGCGGCACGACTTTGGTGAGCGGGTTAAAGCGGAGCCCGAGCCCGGCCCGCGCAGCCCCGGCAGCGGGAGGGGACGCGGGGGCGTCTCACGCCGCAAACCAGCACGCGGCTCAGCCTCCCGAGTCTTTATTTCTGATGGGACGTAAAGGGAAGGAATGTAATTGAATCTCAAATTCCATGTTGAGTTTGGAAGGCTGGAAAAATGTCTGTATCCATCATCATCTTGATTTGAGAACTGTGTGTGAAACGCAGGGCCTTAGGTGACTATTCCCAGTCACTGCTCAACCTACAGTTGCACCTCAGGTGTTTTTATAATTTGGGGTTGGCTGTTCACCTTTCATGTTTCAATCAGATCTGAATATGTAGCTGCACAGACATGACCTTTTCAATCATGGTTTGTTGAGTTTTTGAAGTGGTTAAAGGTGAAGTAATCTAAAACACGAGGCTCCTCAAACAATTGGTGTCCCAAATACCATTCATTCCTCTCTTTCCACTGAATCTCCTCTCCTATGGGTGAATGGATCTCTCTCCCCTTGGCTGCTGGTGATGGCTGCGGCCATGCAGACATGAGCGCGGCAAACAAGAACCTCCTGCTTTGTCAGAGCACGGTGTCACACCCGCTCTCCCCCATCCTTCAGGTCCCCGTGTCTTGTATGTCTGAGCAACATGCTCCTTTTCAAGCCAACAAAACCCACCTTCTTGACGGTTTAGTATAACTTGGAGACCACATGCTGTTATTTTTTGGAGACGAGAGTTTGAAACAGTCCCGTGGGAGCTGATGAAGAAGGTTTGGGGTTGGTTCTGTACACGTGGCAGGGTCCGGGAGGATTTCTGATGAATGTCTGCCTTCAGGGGATGCTTCGGTGCCTTGTACCCAATAATATTTTTCATGGGACAGAAACATTAGGGAAATGTCGTGACTTTCCCCCTCCTGACGGAAGCGGCGGGTTTGCGTGTTTTCACCCGTGCTCACGCTCACTGGTGTTATTCATTTCCTATCTCTGTGAGCGCAGTTACCAGCAAGCTCAGCAGCTCGTGCTCTAGATGGTTGAAATCTGTGTATTTGTCGTAGCGCGGTGTCTGGGCTGTGGAACTCCCCACCTCTGATTTACGGTGACATTTTCATAACGAGTGTCATCTTCGCTCACCTTTAAGAAACGAGTGGCCTCGAGGCCATGTGCTGCTGCTGCAAGAGGAATGACACATTGCCCAAGTTTTCACCTCGTTTATCAGATGTGTAAACTACAGTAAGTTACCGCTGCCAACCTGGAGCCCACCTAAAAGAGAGTTAGGTCCTGTTTTCTTCCCTGCTTAACTTGGCGTTGGTTAAGCAGTCAAACTCTTTAAGCCACATCTATACATCCAAGGGGCAGTTTACAGGAGAGGAGCAAGTGGATGAGTTTGTTTCCTGTAAAACTTCTTTTTTACGAGTCTGTCTTTCCGTAGAAGAAACTTAAACACATCTTAGAAAGTTAAAACAGCTTTTCGGAGAGGAGTGTTGGGCTGGGGCAGGATGCTGCCGGGACCCCCCAGTGCTGCGGGACCCCCAGTGCTGCCGCCCTGGACGCGTCACTCCTGACGAGCAGGGCAGAATTAAAGCTCATCTTCGGCACTTTACAAAGTTAATCCTGCTCTAGGAAAGGGGTGCTGGGAGGGAGCTGTGGGGAGGAGACGAGCGGTTTTCCTCCGCTGGGAAGTGCTGCACCGAGGAGCCAGGTGCTTTGGGAGGGTCTCCTGATTTTTCAGGGACTCTGGGGAGTCTTTAAGTCAGAGCAGCCTGTGGTTCCTGCCTCACGTTCCCCGTACTTGCGTCACTAACGACTTAAGCTGATGCTGCGCTGTGCTCCCAGCGCGGCCGCCGGTGCTTCAAGGACGCTCCCGGGCAGCAGCGAGTGACGAGAGAATCCAATTAATTACCGAATGTTTCTGGCAATCTGTCCAGCTGTCTCACAGCTTGGGGCAGCCGCGCTGCTCCTAATCGCAGGTTCAGCAGCTTTTAGTTTAATCAAGGTTTGTTAAGACAACATCCAGTAAGTCACCTATGGCAGCCTTACATACTTAACTGCATGAACTGCCCCCTGCCTGAACCCGGGCCCCAGGAGGAGATTAGTGTGCTCTAAATCAAAACTAAGATTAACTATAAAATGATTTAAATGTTCTAATTAATCCCCTTGTCCCGCAGAACTGTTTCGGTATAACTCAGATTATCCATACTTCAAAAGAGCTTCATTTCTCTACAGGATGTTAAAAAACCCGCTTTGAAAACAGCGTTTTTGTGGGTAGCGGGATGTTTGGCTCGGGGCGGCTGTGGGGCAGCTCTTGGTCACAGCGCGCAGAACGTTTTAAACCGAAAACCCGCACAAACGCATCCAAAGAGCCTGAGCCCGCGCTGTGGTCCCGCTGCCTAACGCTCAGGGCTGGGAATTAATCCTGCTTTATAAACAGGATCTCCCAGGAGCTGTCGTGTGGGTTCACAGCAGATTAAATCGCGGGCGCAGCTCCCTCGGCCTCACGTGGCGCTTCCCCCGTCCCCTCCGCAGCTTCGGCACCCGCTTCACCGCTGGGAACGGCCAACTGGTCCCAGTGCAGGGCGCCCCAATGCTATGCAACACCAAACCGCTTCTTCCTGCCCCGCTCACCCCTACAGCACCCGTCCCGGGTTTATCTCCTCCAGACACCCCCCAGGAAACCTCCTGGTGCCGAGTTCACCTGCGGCTTCTCACAGGTTCGTTTGTCCTCGGAATAATTAGCCGATGGGTCCTGCTCACAGCCCGGGACTGCACTCGTCCCTTTGTCTTTTGGGTGTGAAATACAGAACATGTTTTTATGATTTTTTTGTAAATCTTTACTCTTTTTACACCTTGTTTTTGTAAGCTGAAGTTTTCTTATTAAAAAAAAAATGAAATTCCAGTGGGTTATGTCGTTATGCTACATTAATATTTATTAAACACCTCGGGGGGTATGGAAGCAAATTCCACACACGCTGGCTTCACGTCCTTGAGGAACATTCTCACTGTGCCTCGTAGAACAAACTGACAATCGATTCTCCCTCTCACACCCAGTGTCTTTTCCCCCCTTGTTGTAGCGTCACGCGGGAGCTCAGGAGCGCGAGCGGCAGCTCTGAGGGGCAGAACGGGCCCCCCGAGCGCCCCACGTCGTGAACGGGGACGGTCCTGTCCCGGCGTGCGGGGCCAGCTCCGCCCCGCCGGCTCCGCTGCTTTCCTGTGTCGGAGATGAAGCGGAGTTAGACAAGGCTGTTCCTAGTCCGGACTCGTGCTGTGCAGCGACTGAACAGCTTCGCGGCCCCCGGTGCAGACCAGCCTGGGTCGCGCTCTCGGCCCGCGCGGGCGCAGGGTCCGCTCCCCGTTATCCTGCAGGTGACCCCCCCGCTCCCCGGACTCACCGCCGCTACGGGCCGGGCTGCGGGGCCATCAGGTCGATGTCCGTCAGGTTCCTGGCGACCCAGACTCCGGCGGCGAAAAGCCCCAGGTTGACCAGCAGATTCCTGAGAGACAAACCGGCAACCCTGGCTCCGGGGCCCGCTGCTGCCCCCCCGGGTCCGCCCCTGCCCCCCCGGGTCCGCCCCTGCCCCCCCGGGCCCGCTCCTGCCCCCCGACCCCGCTCCTGCCCCCCCGGGCCCGCCGGCGGCGCCCACCTGCGGAAGTCGTTGCGGTCGGTCGCGAAGCGGTACGCGCTCCACAGCCACCCGCGCAGCCCCAGTGGAGCGGCGCCCGCTGTCCCCGCTGTCCCCGCTGTCCCCGCTGCCCCCGGCCCTCCCGCCACCGCCGCCCCCGGCGCCGCCGCCATGCCGCCGCCTCGCCTGGCCCGCTCCGGCGCTGCCTGATGGCGTCACTTCCGGCGCGCGGAGGGGGGGCGGTGCCCGCGAGGTTCGTGCCGGTGCCCGGACCACGTGCAACAGCAACAACAACAACAACGTGCAACAACAACAACAACAACAACGTGCGACCACGTGCATGAGCGTGTGTTTCCCCGTGCAAGGCGGAAGCGGCTGCGGGTCCGTTTGTAGCGGGAGCAGCCGCGCAGCGCCGCCCGGGGAGCCCCGGAGCCCTGACCCCCCGGCTGAGGTCGGGGCTCCTGGAGCCGGTTTGCCCAGCGGCGATAGCGGCGGCGGCTACAATGGGGAAAACTGCGGGGAATGGTGAGCCGGCGGGGGTCCCTCCGCCTGACCGAGCGTTTTGGGGCGCAGGCGCTGGGCCCGAGGCGGGACGGGCGCAGCGCGGGCAGCGCGCCGCACCGAGCACCGGCGGGGCTTGGCAAACGTCTGCGGCTCCCTCGGTCCCCCCCGACCTGTGCCCGAACCTCCGCTCTGCTCTCGCTTTCCCTTCGGCTCCTTCCCGCTCTTGCGCTCTGGTTCGTGGATCCCGACCAGCTCTGCCCCCGTGGCCCCAGCGGGTCCGGCCACCAGCGACCCCCCCGCAGCCTCTGCGGCTCTTGGGAAAACCAGAAGCCAGCTCTCTGCCGCTTGAGGCGTCGCAGCGTCCCCAGGACGTGCCCGTTTCCACCCGGAGGTGACTTCCCAGCAGCAAAACCCAGGTTATTAGCGCTGTGAAGTCTCACACATGTACCTGTTGTCAGAGCACCCTGCACTGGCGCTTGCCTGGTTATTCATCACCTTTTCCCAGCGCCCCAGCACTTATCTCACTGTAATTATGGCACTTGCTGCCTCCATTTCCACCCTCTTTGTCAGCACATGATCTATTACTGTGCCACGTTCCACATCACACAATGCAGGAGGAGCAGCCGGGGTCACCGCGACGCCGGTCACTGCAGGACGGGGCGTTCACCGGGGAGCGGATGGGGCACCGGCTCCTGTGTTCTGCTCTTGTGCCCAGAAAAAGCAGCCGGTGGCACCGAGAGCTGCTGGAGTGATGCGGCCCCGCAGGGACGTTCACCGCGGAACCGCGACCCCAGCGGGGTTTGCACCTTTGGGGTGTCACCCGCTGCTGTGGGGACAGGGAGGTTCCTTTAAGGGTCCTTGGTGGAATGAGCTCTGCTGCTGTATTTCTTTCCCAAATCACAAAGAGCTAGTTGATCCATCCAGTTAATTAATTGATTTATAGCTATTAAAGACTATAATTAACTGACCAGCTGGGAAGCTGCGTGTTACCTGCTCGGTGGGAGCAGGCTGAGAAGCAGCTCTGGTGTGCCCTTGGCTGCCCCGTCCATGCAAACAGCTCCACTGTTTGGGCTCTTTGAGGGGTTTTGCTCCACCACAGACTCTGCGCTTTCCCTTTTATCTCCTCCTGTGTTAACATTTGGTGCGGGAGCTCAGCCGAGCCTCAGCCTCGCTGTTCTCCCTTATCTCCTCCCGCATTCCTGCAAGGTCGCAAACTCGTCTTCAGGAGTTTGCACAGCTGGACAGACCAGTTGGGACCAGCTCGTTATCAGAGCGTTCCCTGCCCCGGGCAAAACCTCCCGCTGCTGTCAGACCCTGACACCACACAGATGTTCCTTGAGTGACGCATCTCATCGCTGGGCCGCAGAGATGTCTGTGCCTGGTACCAGCACATCTGGCTGGTGCTAACAAGCTCCTGGGAGTGCTAATGAGCTCCTGGGAGTGCCGTTCCCTGTTGGAACGCAGGGAAACAGGGAGGAGATGCTGTAGGTCGTGGCAGAGGCTCCCCAGAGGCCACGTGCTGGCAGGGCAGTGGGTTCTGTCCCCAGGGTTGCTGGGGGCGGCGATGCTGCGAGCGGGGCCCAAACCCACTGCAGCGTGAGGAGCTGAGCGGACACCGGCAGCCACAGCTGAGCCGCAGCCTCCCGGCCGTGCCCGAAGGTGGGTGTGATGGCAGCGTCCCTTCCCGCTGGACCCCGTCCTGCCAGACCCTCTCGCCCTCTTCCCTCCCCTACTCGTCCCTTCAGGTTGTGCTGCAGCCCCTGGGGGGGACCCTGCTCCCCCAAATCCCCCGGCACAAGGCTGGGAGTGTCTGGGGAAACCGTGCGGCTGATCCAGGTGATGCTGGAGCTGGATGCAGGTGGGTGCTGGGAGGGTGGGCTGAACGGACACTCTGTGCCCTGGGGGTTCAGGGTCCCCCTTGCATGGACACGGTGCCCTGGGGGTGCAGGGCCCCCCTTGTTGGACACGGTGCCCTGGGGGTGCAGGGCCCCCCTTGCCCAGCAGAGCAGCAGAGGAGGGATGGAGCAGGACCAGGGGCTGCACCCAGAGGCTCATGCGGTGCAGAGTTTGCAGGTCTTGCACCAAGCTCAGCTTTAAGCCGGGTTTGCTGAGTGTGAGAAATGCAGTTGTGATTTGTGCTTAGAAGATGTTTGATGTTTACAGATAAAACCAAATGAGGCTCTGAACCTGGAGAAAGGAAAAGGTGGTTAAGCTTTATGTAAAAAGTTGTGAAACTTGTTTATGAAGTTATATTGATAGAGGGAACTAACATTTTAAGGGTTAACCCACCACATAATAAGAGCCTACTAACAAACTAACACTTTAAGCCACATAATGAATGCCTAGTTTAGAGCTCTATGTAACCAGTTGTGTTAAGAAAAAACAGAACCTCATCGAATGCCAAGATAAGAAGTTTTACAGCACCAGCTGTGAGCTTTGAGGAGACAAGATAACCAAGATTTACAGCAAAAGGGGGTGCCGGTCTGGTTTGGCAGACTTGGCAGCTCGGCTTCCAGCCAGTTCATCGTAATGAGCCAAAAAGGTAAAAAGTTCACTATGAGGAAGCTGAAGGAGCTTCATCCACAGATCCCCAAAGACCCTCCTCAAAACCACCAGGTGCCACTCTGCAGGCGAACAGGGGAGACTATGGAAATGGTTATCGGAGACTCAGAAGTGGGGAAAGGTTATGAATACATATAGGTGTTCCTGGGGTCATTATGAATATGTAACACCTTACTGTATGTTATATGTAATAGGTAATGGTCAAGGTTGTTGAACAAATCGAGTAGGGTTCAATCATATTATGCATATCGTTGTAAGAAGTAATTGCGCTTGTGCAAGTTTAATTATATTTTGTAAAAAACTTGTAATAGTAGCTAAGCCAATGGCCGGATGCCGGACCCCGACCAAGCCAATGGCCGGATGCCGGGCCCCGACCAAGCCAAATGGCCGGATGGTGCAACAGATAACAGAATGCCCAGATGGTGCAACAGATAACAGAACTCCAGAGGCAGAAACACCAAGCGACACTCAGCAACATCTTTCACTGTCGACTAGCCAACCAGGAGCTAACTCGTCAGGGTGTCCCAGTGCATGAATGAGTGTATAACATATATAAGCACATACGAAAAGTTGAGTGTGTGCCGTTGGTGGAACTGAGCTTCCCCCGGTCACCTAGCGCCGTTTTGCCTAATTACTGCTTGCTTTAAATTCGCTTGCTTAATAAAATTAATTAATTGGCTCAAAGACTCGTCTTCATTTATAACATTATAGATAATCACGATAAATAGCACGCACTCATTGGAATAAATTGCTTAGAATTTATTGCGGCAAGTGGGCAAAACAGCGCTGGGCGGCCGGGGAGCCCGCGCTCCACCGCGGCGCGCCTGTCCAGTAGCAGCAAGCTTGGTTAAATGTGGGAAAGGATTACATATTCGTGATTATTCCAGGAACGCCTATACATACTCATAACTTTTTCCTTGAAAAGGCCATTCTTATTAAAATGAGTTCCAAGGAATTATATCTATAGTGGTCACCTTTGGCTCTTTCCTGTTGCGCCTGCGCAGTGTCTCCGGGTGATCACTGGTGGGGGTCTTTTGGATGAAGGCTGCAGTCTATCTTGTGCACTTCTTTGGCCTAGCACACTGGGTTTGGCCAAGGCTCCAACGGCTTGAGCTGGTTTTCCTCCTGCTTTGTGCTGAAGCCCCCCCTGTTAACTCATTCACACAAGGATGCAACTGGGCCCTTATCTCTGTCAGTCTCTTACTGAATGTTCTGCAGGGTACACTAAATTAGGCTTTTACACATATCTGTGGAACAAGTGTTTTACAAAGACTGCATACAGGTTGCATTGTTTGATGGCAGCATGTACTAATATCATGTTATATGCTCAGGTTTCACAGCCACTGATAACATATCCATTTAGACCGGTTTGATTAACAAATACATCGTTAGGTCTATTACACTGTATTTAAGCACACCTCGTTGTTAAAAGGTGTGCGTGTTGGGTGGAGCAAATCCCCCCCCCCCATACCCAGCGCTGTTTTGCTTATGCTTTAATGAACCTGTGTTTAAGGAATTGGATTAAATGCTGTTTATTCATGGAAAAAGCGTGAGTTACGTATTTCACTGAGGGACGTCAGGTAACCAGAGGGACTGGGCTGTCCCTGGTGCAGAGCCCAGTTTGGGCAGAGGTCTGTGCAGCCCCCAGGGGATGCGGGGGAGTCTGTTGGTCCGTCGTGCTGCTCGTTAGCGAGTGTTTGTTCTCGGCAGCTGAAATGGGCGTGAGGAGACGATCTGCAAACAGGAGCGAAAGCTCCTGCAGGGGATCTCGGCTTTCAAGGAAGGGAAACCGAGTGCTGGGGAGGGCTCGGCGGGAGCGCCCGGGGCGGGCGGCAGCACCTGCCCGCTGCCATTGGCTCGCGTGGGGCAGCCGCGGGGCGGGGGATGCGGGCGGGCCGGCGGGATCGGCGCCGGGGCCGGAGCCGCAGCCGGAGGGGTCTCCGGTGGAGTCTCCGCTGGAAGGCTCTGCTATGGAGGGCTCTCCCTTTGATGCTCCGCGGGGCTGCGTCTCTCCGGGCGGACGAGCTGCTTTCCAGGTCCACCTGGGACCCATCTGCCAGGTAAAGGCTCCGCGTGGGGACAGGAGCGCTCTGTTCTTCCTTTTCCTCTCGGCACCGCCTGGTCCCTGCCGACCTGCGAGACAAAGCGTGGTGCCGACAGCTCCTGCCAGCCTGGGGCCTTACTGGTGGCTCTGGTGGCTCTGGGAGCCCAGTGCCCCGGCCGGGCTGGGTTTGGGTCCGGGCATCCCCTGCTCACTGGGACGGCGTCCGGACACACTTACTGCACGGAGCGAGCAACACGGTTTACATACGTGATCATTATATCCAACTCTGTGCATCTCCAGCTGGAGGAGTTAATATGCGGAAGGCAATTAAGCATGCTCACTAAAACCGAAGGGCACGAAGGTTCAAACTGGTGCCCTGGTGATACCTCCTGTTAGCTGGTTGGTCACAAGCTGCACGTTTTTGTGAAGGCGTGTGGTTTTTGTGAAGGCGTGTGGTTTCTGGGAAGGCGTGTGGTGGTCGCTGGGACCGTGACGATCGCTGGTCTTCCACGCAGCCCCTGTGGCCCCGTGCTGTGGAAACCACAGAGCCTGAGAAGTGCAGGGTTTGGACCCTGTGCCCTCGCAAAGAGCCCAAACCATGCCTGCTGCAATGGAGAGACAGGACACAGCTTGATGCAAGCAAAATGTCAACTTTATTGTAATTTCTAACATATTTTATACCTATTCTAAACAGCGCGTCACACGCTGATTGGTTTGTTATTCTTTCTGGATACCTCCTGATTGGCTAATGTTTGTTTAGGCAGTTGCTATCTTGATTAGTGCACTCTCCTTAGTGTGGCAGCAGCAGCAATTCCTTCTTGACAACCTTAGTAACTCATAATTTTACCTACACAAAGGGTTTAGCACATCCTGTCTTTAAGTACGGTTTCTGTTTTTCGTCACCAGGGTCTGTGACCAACAAGCTCCAGCATCAATTGATAGGTGCTGGGAGTTTTGCTGAGGCCAGCCAAATCCTGTCCCACACATGCCCAGCTGGCCCCTGGGACAATAGCGGGAAGTGCCACTGGGTGCTGTGACCCATGGGGTTTGCACGGGGCCATTGAAATGTGGCTGCGGGCGGGGGCAGGGACGGGGTGCCCGGTGCCAGGGGAGCAGTCCCAGCACTGCCAGGAGCCGTGTCCCCTCCTGGGACGGGGAGCGGGTCTGTGTGTCCCCAGCTCAGCCACCTCTGCGTCCCGGCTGGTGACGATGCCGTGTGGCTCTGGGTGTGACGCAATGCTCGGGGCTCAGCAGAGCTGGGGACACTGCGGGTGGCACCGAGCTGGCAGCTGTCCCCGAGCCGGCAGTGACGTCTGGGGGACGTGCTCACCCTCGCCTCTTCCTTTGCAGTTGGGTGCTGACCTCCCCGGGGCCTCCTCACCGGGACCGGGGCAACAACCGGCTTTTGGCAACATGTTCCCCCCGCCGGGCGGCAGGAGGGGCTTCCCCAGGGAGGTAGGCGGCTTTGCAGCCCCCCTGCTGCCAGCGAGGTGCGAGCGGAGGGGCTTTGTGGGGCGGGATGGGTGTCTGCTGCTCTATGGGTTGGGATGCCAAAGAGCCAGGAGGAGCATCCCTGCGGCGTGGGGAAGAACCGGGAATGGTCTGGGACCTTGGTGGGAGAGGAGAGTGGATGGATGGGTTCCTGGCTCAGCATCCAGCCGGTGCAAGGGGGACAGGGAGGGTCTGATCCTGTGCTCCCTGTGTCCTCTCCCCAGCCCGGTCCGTGGAGAGCTGGGCGACCGTGGCCTCGTGGTCCCAGCCCCCAGGACGTCTGGGACGAGCCGCCCTGGGAGCCCCCGCACAGGAGAGGCCGCCGCGGGCGGCACCCGGTAAGGGGACACAGGCTGGGATGAGCAGACGGGGGACGGAGCTCCCGGGGTTCACCCGCCAATCGGGGTGGCCCAACCCAGGGGCTCCCCAGTGAGCAGGAGAAGCGGAAAGAGCTGGGGGCTGCGTCAGGAAACGGAACTGCAGCAAAACCGAAACGGCGCGGCGAGCTGCCGGCCTCACTGGTGGCGCTTTGTGCCGCAGCCCCATCCCTGGGAGCCCAGACCCTTCTGTGGTCCTGCCGACTTCCACGAGGACGGGAGCTGGGCACCCCAGGACTGTCCCCCGCCACCACCCTGGGACAACAGGGAAGACAACCAAGGACCTGAGGACCGTTTTGGAGAGAGCTGGCACCCGGTGAGGGGGAGAGGGGCTGGGGGGCAGCTGTGTGGCTATCCCCAGCATGTCACCGTCCTCACCAGCAGCAATTTGCCATTGCAGCCTGGTCCCTGTGACCCCAGAGACCCCCCTGGCCCTCCTAACTTCCCTTGGAAGGAGGAGGACGGGAGATGGGCACCCCATGACTGTCCCCCGTGGGTTCACACAGAATACAATGGAGGACCAGAGGGCAGCTTTGCAGAGGACTGCTACCTGGTGAGGGGCTGGCCGTGGGACTGAGGGCAGGGAGTGGGTGACATGGGGCAAGGGCCATTGCCTGTCCTGGTGACAAGGACAGCATGCAGGGACAGACCAGTTTCCCTGTGTGGCACTGGGAGCAGCGGCAGCCCGGCTGCTCTGCTCTGCAGCCACAGTGTCCCCGTCCTGCCCCGTGTCTGAACCCCCCTGTTCCCGGCAGGATCCACCACCGCCTGGCCCCGGCTCCTTCTCCCGGCCTGAATTCCCCGCAGAGGAGCAGTGGCCGCCCTGGCCCCCCGGCAGCCAGCACGGGTGGGTGTCTGTGCCAAGGGAGGGGGCGCGGGGGGGCTGCGCTCAGCTCTGCTTTACAGCCCAGGGCTGTTGCAGCGATGCTGCTGGCCCTGCTCAGGGTGGGGAGTTTGCACCGCAGACCCTTTCCAGCCCCAATCCCCCCTGGGGCTGCTTTTGCCGCTGCAGGGAGCAAGGGGGCTTCCAGGACGGCTGGTCATCTGGGGGCTACCGTGGCCTGGGGAAGAAACGCTGTCGACGCCTTCGCCAGAGCTGCCGACAGTTAACCCTGGTCCGCCCGGCCCCGTGTCACCGGCCCGCCAGAGGTTTGTGTGACCCCGTAGCGGCTGCCAGGAGCCCCGAGCTGCTCCCCAGCACCTCCAGGTGCAGAGCGAGGAGTCACTCCCGTTGTGTTTCGCACCCTGCAGGGAAGCAGCCGCCCTTCAGGTCTAATGCTCCTCGGCCACTTCCATCCTCCAAAGATGCTGCGCAGCACAAGGAGCAGATGCCTCCGGTTGTGGGTTTTTACCCCCCACCCCAGCACCCAGCGGTGACCCCAGTTTGCACTGTGTGCTGCTGTGCCCCTAACCGCTGTGGTTTCCCCAGGGTGCTCCGGCAGTGAGCGAGAAGGTCGCGGAGCCCCCCAAAGCAGCTGACACCCCTCAGGACAGCCCGGCCGCGGGTCCCCAGGCTGCGGCAGCGGGTGCAGAGCCCGAGCAGGCAGGAGTGACGCCGGTAGGAGAGCAGCCCTCTTGGGGACTGGCAGGGGGGGCTCCCGCCCTGGAGGTGCCTGGTGTTGGGGTCTCTGCAGCCAGTGTGACATTTTCCTTCTCTCTCATCCAGCCCTTTTGCTCTTCACTTCGCTGTCTCTTTACCAGGCACGGACGTGTTCCTGACTCTTCTCTGGGGCTGCAAAGCCCCGTGGTTTCCTTTGGGTTTTTGGTCCCCGTCCATCCCGTCCCCCAGCTCTTCTCCCCGGGCCACACGTGTGTCCCTGCCTCATGCCATTGTGTGTCCCCAGGTGGAGCCGGGAGCCGGGCAGGACCCTGCGGGCAGCCAGGACCCCTGTGCTTCGCAAACAGAGGAGGAGAGCTCTGCCAGGACGGGGCAGCACCTTGAGGTATGAGCTGATGTGTCTCTTCTTCCCACCTGAAAGCAGCACCCGGGGGAGGTGGCACCTCGCCATCCCCTTTGCAGACCTCTGGTTTTGCCCGGCGTTGCCAGCACTCACCGCAGGCTCTGTGTTGCATCTGTAACGCTTTGCGCAGGTGGAGCCCAGCAGCCCGAGTGTCCCCGAGGCTGGCACAGGTGGTGGGTCACGTCCCCCGACGCCCACAGCCCCCACGGAGCCGGCCCAGAGGGTCTGCGCAGCCACTGGAGAGGGGGACGCTGAGCTCTGCCCACAGCCCCCGGGATGGCAGCGTCTGCCCGGAGCAGCTGGAGCAGCCGAGGCAGGATCTGCCTGCCATGGGGTGCGTCTCGGTGTGCGGGGGCAGCTCCCTGGCGTGTCCCCCCAGCAGGAGAGCCCCCCAAGGCTCCCCGCACTCCTGTGCAGCCATTGCTGTCCTTCTCCAACCACCTTCTCTCCTGCAGCTCCTCAGTGACCTCCAGACACCCGAAAACTCGCCAGTCGCCCCAGAAGCTGCTGCCGAGCCTGGTGCACAGCCCGGCCAGGCTGGTTCTGACGGCTGCACCGCACCAGTGACCTCGCCAGGGACCCGGCACCTTCCTGGGTCTGCTGAGACAGAGCCGGTACGGGGTCCGGCTGCCTCTGCTCCCCCTGAGGTATCCCCGTGTCCCCCTGTTTGCAGGGTTATGGAGTTAAAGTGCGGCTTTGTCTGGAGGCAGAGCCCGTGTCAGCCCCGCTGCCGGCTGTGCCGGACATGCTGATAAACGGGAGACAGCTGGGAAAACAGCCAAAAAAATAACTGGAGGCTTGAGAGTGTGCTGGAGCGTGAACGATCCCGGGACTCGAGCTTTAACGAAGCAAACGAGACCATTGCAGAGTGGCTTAATTACTGCCTAATGGGGAAGAACAATCTGCTGGCAGGGCTCTCGGGGCGATGCCGCCAGGGCTGGGGTGGAGCGGGGGGCGAGGGGCAGCTCCCGCACCCACGGAAGGGTGGCAAACCAGCACCCCAGAGCCGAGCGTGACCAGTTCCTGGCTGGCAGTGGGTGCCAGCAGCCCAGTTTGGCCCCAGCCTGCCCAGTCCCTCTCCCCTTCGAAGCGCCTGACCCTTCTTCGCCTTTTCCACCGTGCAGGCTGCAGACGGCCAGCGCCGGCTCTGCTCCGCGCCCCCGGCGTCCTCCCCGGCCGGCACCGACCTCCGCTCCGCCACCGTTCTCGCCAGGAAGGAGGAGATTGAGCTGGTGAGTCCCGGGGAGCCCCGGCAGAGGTGGGGGGGGGGTCTCTGAGGACCCTTTTGACCACGGGATGAGAAACGATGCTGGGTTAATTTGGCATTTTGGAGTCACTGGGGAGAAACCCCCCTCCAGGTGACAGTTGTTGCAAGGGAAGGTGCTTGTAGGCAAGAAGGGCTCTGCAGGGGCTTGGACACTGTTATGGAGCTCATGGACCATCCCCAGGGGGAACAAATATCCCGGGGGGCACATACTATGTGGGGAGGTCTAGGGGCACCTCTGCTGAGCCCGTGTGCTCCCCGGCAGTCGTACCAGCAGTTCAGCCTGACCGTTGCCGTGGTGGCCACGATGCTGCTGCAGAAGGAGCCATCCATGGAGGCGGCGCTGGGGCTGGCGCTCAGGGCCAACCTGCGGCAGCGCCGGCTCCATCACCTCCGTGAGCTCGAGAACTTCATTGACAGCTACGACTCGGCCGCTCTCAGCCGCTGAGGGGTCAGGGGGAGCGGACATACACCCCCCCCCCCCGCCACCCAGGGCTGGGGGGTGATGGGAGGCCGTGCTGGCACATTGGGGTGATGGTGCTGAGCCCTCGTGTTGAGGTGGTGTGGATGTGTTGGCACCGTCCCACCAGCTCTTGGAGATGCAGGAGGGGGGTGGTGCTTGGTTTTAGCCCCTCTGTATGTGCAGGGAAAGGGGGAGCTGGTTTCGATGAGGGAGAGCAGCTGTGCGGAGCTCCCGTCCCCCCAGGTCCTCACTCCCTTCCCAGTTCACAGGGATGTGTCTGGTTCACAGGGTTGTTCTTGGTTTTAAATCTAAAATAAACTATGGTCTTTGCAGCCCCTGCCCCGCCATTGCTCTGTACTATGCACAGGAGGGGTCCCACGGTGTCCCCCCATCCCAGACACACTATGGGGGACCCCAACCCCAGCTCCAGCAGCTGTCCCCAGGGATCACACCCCTCTGGTGACATGGCCAACACCACAGTGACCCCAGAGGGGAGGAAAGGGGCAACCGAGGTGGCTCCTGAGTCCAGGTCTCAGCTGAGCTTTATTGGAGCATCGTCTGCATCCCCTCCCACCCCTTCCCCGCTGTGCCAGGGGTACAGGCTCCCCCAGGGCTGGAGAGCATCTGGCAATGGTGCTTGTCCTTCCAAGAGGTGTCCCAGGGAAGGCTCCGGCCCTGGCTGCCAGCACCCCTCCTGTCCCCCAGGTCCCTGCAGCAGAACCATGCAGGCAGCTGCCCTTGTCTGGAGCACCCGCTGCCCCCCCGAACGTGGCTGCTCTCGGAGCTGCCGCCTTGCCCGAGGTGGGAGCCCCGGCGCGGGCTGCGGCGCTGGGCTCCCTACCTGCTTTACCTGTTCCTAATTGCAGGGGAGGCCGGCAGGAATTGCAGGCTGAGCTTTGCCAGCAGCCGCCAGGGGGAAGGATCCCAGCGGCTCCCACCAGTCTTGGGCTGCGTCCAAAACGCACTTGGAACACGTTGAGACTGTGGCAGGGCCCGGCAGGATGGCAGTGCCGGTCGAGCACCCCCTGTCCCCTCTGCTAGGACACACTGCAGTGTTTGCTGCTGCCCCACGGCTTCGCCGTCCTGCCCGCAGCCCTCCCCGGGGGCTCCCTGCCCAGGGAGCTCATCCCAGGCTTGGGGATGGGCTTCCCGAAGAAGAAACCCTCCTCCTCCGAGTCTGAGTCCGAAGATGAAGAGCAGGTGGGACACCAGGAGTCATCCTCCTCTGTGATGTCCTGCAGGTCGATGTCCTCTGGCCATGGGCTGTGTGGGGCAGGGCACGTGGATGGGAAGTGTGGATTCCCATGGCCTGTGGGTGTTCGGGGGTCAGGGCCCCCCAGAGCTGTGTGGTTGCGGGCTCCAGCCCCATTGGGACCCTCTGTGTTGGGCTGGGGGGCAGAGGGGTCTCCGGCCGGAGGTCCCAGCATCCCTGTGTGTGCAGCAGCATCCCTGCTCCGCTCCTTGGCTGCCCCGCGGTCCTCCGGGCTTCGGAACGCTGGATGCAGAGACGCCTGGTCCAGAAATGTGTCTAGAAGAGGGAAAACAAGGCTGGGTGAGGAAGGGGAAGGCTGAGCCAGCCCTGCCACAGCCCCTGGTGCAGGGATGGAGGGCTGTACCCACCAAACCCCGGCTGCCAGTGCTCACCCTCCCGCGGGAGGCGGCTGGGGGCTCGTCACTGCTGCCCCAACCCTGGCGTGGGCTGTACCCATAAAACACACCCCGTAAAGGACCCAGGGGCCAAGCAGAGCCAGGTAGTGCTCCCACACCCCCAAGCAGAGCAGCAGGATCCCTACCAGCCCCTTCCCCAGGCCGCCTGCAGCCCCCGGCCGCCGCGGTGCCGCCCGTCCCCGCCGTGGTCCTGCCCGTGGGGCCAGCTCGGGGTGTCGAACCGGGGGATGGGGCTGAGGTGAAGGCTGAGTCCGAGGAGTCGGAGGTGGTGGAGGACGCGTCCCGTCCCAGGCTGCAGGTCTCGGAGCAGAAGAGGCGGCCGCGGCGGCAGACGAGGGGCTGCCCGCGCAGCGGCTGGCGGCAGCGGCTGCAGCAGAAGCAGGCGGCGCGGGCATGCCAGCGCAGCCCTTGGTGGGTGGCCTCCTCGCTGTCGGCACCTGGGGGGCAACCTGGGGTGAGGGGGAGGCTCTTCCCACCGCCCCGTGCCAAAAACCCGGCCCCCGCAGCGAGCCGCGGGGCTCTGGCTCCGCAGCGCTCCCAGCCCACGTCCCACCTGCCCGGGCGGGGATGTCCCGCTCTGCCCTGCCCTGGGGACACGCGGACAAGGGGGCAATACCGATGGGGTCCCCGCAGGCCTGGCAGGGCTCGGCAAAGAGGCTCTCGAAGCAGCTGCAGCAGCAGGGCCGGCCGCTCGTCATCACGTAGCGCTGCCCGCGCAGGGGCACGTCACACTCCAGGCAGCAGAAGTGCTCCAGGTGCCAGCGCCGGCCCTCCGCCTCGATGCACTCCTCCATGAAGATCAGCTGCAGGGGGAAAAACAATCCGTCCTCTCATCCTCTAAGCACCCAGAGAGAAAACTCGTAGCCTGGAGGACGCTTTGCTGTGAGGAGGAGCGAGGGGGAGCCCCCGTGCCTTGGCAAGGGCACAGGGCTCTGCAAGGCTCAGAAGGAACTTTCCTCCTGCCCACCACAGCTCTTGCTGCCTTTGCAGCCCCCAGCCAGGCACAGGAGCTTTAATCAACAGCAAAAGGGGGGGTGAAAGCCTCTCCCCACTCAGCACCCACCTGGTCACAGGAGGCACAGCGGGGCCGGAAGAGCTCGGCGTGGTGCCGGCCGCAGTAGATCCTCCCGTCCTGCTGGAAGTAGATGAGGTCGACCAGGGGCTGGTGACAGAAGTGGCAGGAGAAGCAGGACGGGTGCCAGAACTGGTCCCCCAGCCGGGATGCCGAAATCCCCGGGTCGCCTTTGTTCAGCCTTCTGCCGCACTGCAAGGCAGAGGGACGCGGGGTTCAGAGCCCGGTTGGCTTTTGGGAACAGGTCCCCGCTCAGGAGTGGGTGCCTGCGGGGGATGCCTCACCTTCTTGCAGGGACAGCCATGGCAAGGACCTGGCACGGGACACGCCAGCCCCTGTCCCAGCGCCTCCCGTCTCCGGCGGGCGCTGAACGCTCGGAGCTGCTTCCTCTCCTCCTCGGCGAGGTCGGGGCAGAACCGCTCCTGCGTGGGGAGGGGGGTCAGGGGATGCTCGGTGGGGGAGCGCGGGGGCAGCACCCACCCACCCGTGTCTCACATCGCAGTCCTGCGGCGGCAGCTGCTGCAGGAGGGCTCTGGCACGCAGCCGGATCCTGTCGGCGGCAGAGACGGGCTGCGGCGAGCGGCTGCCGGGGCACAGCGGGACCTTGGGGTGTTGCACGGAAGAGAGAGACACCAGCAGATTTTTAGGGGGATTAAGCTGCGTTGCTCGAGGTTGCTAAAATGCATTTCATTCTGGGGTGCTGGGCTGCAGGTACCACCCAAGGATGGCACCCACAAGGCTGGGGGAGAGCGGGGAGCGAAGGGAGCCCTGGCAGAGCTGCGGTGCTGCCCACCTCGGGGAGTGCGGGGTCTGCGGGGGGCTCCGGGTACTCTTCCAGGGCACAGCCGGAGTCGCTGTCGGACGAGGCCGGCGGGAGGCCGGTGGCGGTGCCGCAGGGCGGTGGCTCGTCTCGCTGGGGCCATGCGGCGCTCGGCCGGGACATGAGCTGGGGAGAGAGCGGCAGAGCTGGTGAGAGCGGGGGGAGCAGGGTCCGTCCCCAGGACACGTGTCATTCCCATGGCAGCGGGACAAGCAGCGCCTTGCCCACCCCAGCCGGGGTGATGCTCGGTGCCACCGCAACCTCAAGGCCCTCAGTTGAACCCCTGCTGAAATCCAAGGGCTTTTGGATGCTGTTCCTTTCTCTGCAGGGGTGATACGCAAACTCACCCCGAGGACATGGGTGCTCGGCAGGGCAGCGGTTTGTCTGCAGAGCAGGAGCAGCTGAAGGGATGGTGACGGAGAGAAACCGGGCAGGAAAGACCCTGGGTGTCTGTGCTGAAGCTGGAACAGGTTTTTGGGAAATAGCTCTGGCCATTCGCTCACCCGCAGCAGGAGATTTTCCCGGCTCCCGCCAGTCCTTTGGCGGCACGGAGAACCCCTGCTCTGGTGGCCAGTGAGCAGGGCCGTGGGAGGAGACCGAGGTCTATCCCAGTTCAGTGGAAAATAATTTATTCCCCTCGGGCTGCTATTGTTCTGCCCGGAGCGGCTGTTCCTGCTCGGGCAGCCAGCTCGCCCAGCCGTCACCATCTCGCCTGGCTAATGGTTACACGGTGGAAACCCGGCCGGTCCCGTCCCCTCCTCCCCACGCCGTGCTGTCCACCGCTCGCTTCCTTCCTGCCTTGGCTTTCCACAACACAGGCGAATGGTGATGGGGTGGCTCCTGGACACCGGCCCAGAGCCCGACGGCCTCTGCCCAGGTTTCCTGCCCTGGCGTGGGGAGCGAGGGTGGAATGTGGGTGGGATGGGGCTGAGCCGCTGCTCCAGGGAGCAAGTCCCAGTGCTGCAACCAAACAGCCCCAGGACACCCCCGGATTCACCCCATGCAGTGCCCACTATGGACTGATAACTGCTCTGGAAAGTGTTTTATACAGCAAGTGGCTTGGCAGGGTCTCAGGCTGAGGTGGCGGTAACCCCCAGGTCCTCCTACATCGCTGTCACCACAAGGACCAGTTCATTCTGCTCTGGGATGGTATTTCTGCATGTTTGGTTTATCTCCTGGCCAGCACCAGCACCTGCATCCCCACCGCTCCCACTAAACAGCTCCAACACCCCCCGCTCAACCCCTGCTCCCACCGTGCTCCCCCCTCCACAGCTGCCCATTTTTGGGGTGCTGCAGCGGGTGGAGCAGCTAGGGCAGCTCAGGTTTCCCTGCCACGCACCTGGGTCAATGATTAACGCTGCAGATTGGCTGATCAGCGGGAGAAAACAAAAGCGCTGCTTGCTCCTTCCTGGGGCTTGGGGTCTGCCAGCCCTGGGCTGATCTGGAGGGGCTGCAGGGCTGGTCACAGGGGGCTTTTAAAGCTGTGCTCAGCTCTAGGGCCTGCACCGGGAATGATGGAATCATCTGACCCAGCTCTATGTATCCACAGCCCTGGCCTTGCTGACGGACCACTGTACCTGGGGACCTCCGCGGGCTCTGTGACCAGTCCCAGCTCTGCTGCTGCCTTGTTTGGGTGACACAGGTCTCTGCTTTCCCTCCCAGTGGGAGGCGGATGGCAGTCCCAGGCTCTGCTTGCCTCATTAAACCTCCAACCTGCATTTGTTTAATCTGCTGGGGCTTTGCTGTAATTAGAGCCCTCAGACAGACTCAGCAGAGCTGGGGGTGCCCATGTGGCCCCAGCCCCATGGCAGGGTGCACAGGGCACCTCATCCCAGGGACTGGGAGCCCAGTGGGTGATGCTGGGGGAGAGTGGAGGGCAGGGCTGCTGGGAACCCATGGGCTGTGCTCAGAGCCCAGCCCAGCTTGATGTGATTATGCCGGCTGGCAGCTGTCTGGGCTGGAGGCAAGTCCCTGTAATTAGCCCCAGACGGTGACAGTGGTATGTGCCTCCCATGCTAAGGAGCCAGGCAGCCCCAACAGGTCTGTCTCCTCTGCTCCCTGTCCCCTCTTCCTTCCCGCCGTCCCTCCAGGCACTCCTGCTATTGCCCTGCAAAAGGGATACAGGGATGCTCCCCGCCTGCCAGGCTGCAAACAGCCGCCCCGGCTCCGGTCCCAGTGCTGGCACCGCCTGGCTCGGTGGCCCCTCAGGATTCCCCTTCCTTCTCCAAGCATGTTTCCCACAGTAGCTACAGCCCTTTGCAAAGTGGTTGCATCTCCCTGGGTACAAGAGGCTAAAATTCACGAGAACATTAATCTCATTTGGCTCCCTGGGAGCAGCCCCCGTCTCCAGCTGGCGTGTGTGGGCTCCCGGCCCTCTCCTGCCAAGGTCACACATTAACTTGCAGCGCAGCCACCCCGGCCCATTCGCATTCAGGGCAGCTGCTCTGTTCCCAGCATGGCCAGGGGCTGGTTGGCATCTCCCCCACAGCCTTTTGGTTTTCTGAAGTCACCTTTCCATCTTACAAGAACCTGTTTCAGACCCCTCTAGCCTATTTTTCAGAAGCACCAAACGCCCCCCAGCTCTGCAACCCTGAGGAAACACAACAGTTCACCACCACCAAACCCACCAGATCCCCTTTCAAGCACCCAAAAGCACCGGCAGCTTTCAGAGGTGCAGCTCTGTGTTCACCACCTCACCCACAGGATAACCTGTTTTTGCTTGAGCTCCTGTCAACACAGCTGCAACGAAGGTACGTGGAAATAGAGGTGAAGAGCCAGAAAGATGCATCTTTTCTGGGGTGAGATAAGCTGAGGTCTGGCAAGGCGAGCCCAAGCAGCTAGTTCTGCAGCGCAGCCCAAGCCAGGCTGCCCGAGATGGAGCCTCTCGGGAAGGAGCCCACGGTGGCTTTTGGGGCTGCAGTGGCACGAGGTGGAGCAACGCTTGGGTGCTGCTGGCTGGGTGCAGCCACCCGTGGGCTCATGATGTGGAGGGACAGGGTCAGCACAGCCCCCCAGTGACAGAGGGTCTCAGCGTCCTGCTCTACCATATGGCACCGTGTTGCCCACGTCACCGGAGGGGACTGTGGCCAACGTGGTGGCTTCTTTGCTCACCAGGGAATGTGCCAGTGCTGCAAAGGGCTTTTCCTAGTGTGTTTTCCCCCATTCGGAGTGCACAGGCACGGCCGGCTGCCCCAGCTGGGAGCAGTAACCCATTAACCTGCCCAAACTCAGCCATCCATACACAGTCGGGTACAAACCGAGAGCCCCCCACCCACCCCACCTGCCCCCACAGCCACCAGATCCCATCCGGCACGTCAGTGTACGACGGGGCCCAGCCAACTCCAGTGGAAAACTCCATCGCTAACCCCAAAATACCCCGCTCCTGCCGAATCCTGTCTGAAGGAGGGATGGCGGAGCCAACACTCCTTCCTGGGGTCCCGAGGGACGCGGGCAGCCCTGCCCGCCCTGCCAGCCCCCTGCCCGCGGACCTGCCAGCGCCGGAGTGGCTGCACACCCGGCATGGCAGAGTCCGGTAGGATGGCGCAGATGCCGTCTCCTGCTCTCAGGAGACGTTTTCCCATAAACAAAGACCGCGGGGGCAGCAGTACCACTCTTCTTCCCCCATTTATTTCTCCCAGGACACCCCCAAATCACTCCCTCTCCCCCCTTCACCTCCTCTTCTCCTTGCAGCGATTCCCAGGCGGGGATTCTCCAGTGTCCCCCCCACTCCCAGGCACCTTGTCCCCCCGCTCCAGCTCAGCTCGGAGCTGCGGCCCCGGCCCCGTTCCCGTTCCCAGCCGCACGTACCTGCGCTTTCCCCGCGCTCGGCTCCGCGGGCTCCGCGGGCTCCGCCGCTCCGCGCTGCGCCGGCCGCTCCAGCGCCGCCGGCCCGCCCCGCTCCGGAGGCGGCGAGCGAATGGAGCCTGAGCAGGGGAAACTTCGCAAAGCGAAAGGAAAACATCCAAGCTCGGGCAGGGAAACAATTATATTATTTTTCCTTCTCTCTCTCTCTCTTTTTTTCCTTTCTTTTTTTCAGCCCGCCTGCCCAGGAAACCGGAGCTGTGTCAGCCAGGGTCCTAATTACAGGCTTTTTAGCCTAAACCTACAGAGACAGCCAATGGCAGGGAATCCCAGCGGCGGGCAGGGAGGGGAAGAGCAAAGGATGGCGGAGGGGGGGGCACGTTAACCCTACAGGGGACAGAGCTCTGCGTGACATCTGTTTTTCTCGCCACCTCTCATTTTCCGAGCGTCCGCGCCCTTCCCTCCATCTGCGGCTCAGTTCACCCCAGGTTGCCGTTTTGATGGCTTTTATGATCCACGCGGTGATTTATTTTCCTACGTAGATCAGAAAGAGTCGAAGCTTCATGAAAGAGGGGAAGTGTCATTACACCCCAATTTAGAGGTGGAGAGACTTTGGCTGGGCTCTCACAAAGGAGTTAGCCAGGGGCAAGTCAGGATGTCCCAGTTTTCACAAGCCCTGGACACCTGACGAGCCTCCTAAAAGCCATTTAGAGGCCTTGGCTGAAGCAATTGCACTTGAGCACGAGTGAGGGCAAAACTGATCAGAGTCTCCAACACAAGGCAGAGCGTCTTTGTTGTATTTCTCACATGCCATAAAATTTTCCTGCCTGATGCTGTGGCTTTGGGGATAAGCAAAGCCACAGCATCCCCCCAAAACCCTCATCTACAGGGACTGGCCCACATTGCTGTCCCCCGCGTGGGCCGAGCAATTCGCTGCCCAGGAACCGCACCTTGTTTTGGGGCTCCCCAAGGGGTGCGAGTGGCTCGTGTGTTATGGAGGTCCCTGGGACCAGGGTCGGGACTGCAGTGTGAATCTGCGGGGGTGGTAATTTGTCAGAAGAGGTGGCCAGGCTCCCCGGCAAACCGGTGGCACTGCCAGGAGAGGCCATGCAGGGCTGTGCTGGTGCACAGCTTGTTGCACTGGTAGTTTATATCTCTTCAAAATCACCCCCCGGGCCGGGAAGGAAGCAGGAGGAAAAGGAAATGAGGCAGGTGAGCGTCTCTGCAGGGTCCCGCTGGGGCTGCTAAACCAGCGTCGCAGTTCCCCAGGGACCCTTTAAGCTCTCAGATGTGCGCTGGGGAGGTTAATCCGCTGTTTGGCTTTGGTGGGAGGTTGGTCTCCACAGCTTTATCTAGACCCGTTTGCTGCTATGGACTTTGTACCTGCTGCTGCCTGTGCTCCATGTCCCTCTGCCTGGCGGAAAGATTAATGGGCAAAGTCCTCGTTAGGAGAGCAGCCAGGCACAGGGACTTGGACTGGACAGATGGGTCACTCAGGGACCAGCTGCCACTCCAGTGAAGCCACCGCCCTGGAAACGCCACGACATCCCCCACGGGCACTGGGTGACTGTGCACGTGTGACGGGCAGGACACTGGGCTTCTCTGCTGCCAAAACACCGCGGAGCAGCCGGCACGTGGCCGGCAGCGTCCCCACGGAAAGGGCAGGGCTGCAGACTGCGGCTCGGTGACTCGGTGCTGGAGCAGACTGGGAGCATCCACGGGTCACGAGGAGCCAGCAGCCCCTCCAAATCCACAGCTGGTGTCCAGCAGCTCTGTGGCGTAACAGCACGGACGGGATTGTAGTTGCAGAGCGTTCACAATTGTACAAATTGCAAGTGTAAAAACAATAAGTGTAAAATCTGCAGCCCAGCCTGACTCTCCTCGTGGCCTCCCTGTGGTCCTGCTGTGCGACAGCCCCCTTGCGTGTACCCAGAGCCACGGGTGTTATCGTGGAGCACTCAGGAGCGCAGGGGCCGAGTCCGGACCCCGTGCAGCCCAACCGGGAGCAATCGAGGGAGTCCAGGGGTGCAGCCGCCTGCGGGACCCCAGCACTGAGCTGCCATGACTGTGCTGGTTTAGTGCTCCGGTACTGGTGGAGCTGGGGCAGGTGGTGTGCAGGGATGCTGTGGATGGGGGGGCTGGATGCAGAAGGCAGCCCTCAGCACCCCTTCCCGCCCCAGACCCCCCAATCCCCTTTCACTGACCCCCCTAGAGCATCCCTCCACCCCAGACCCTCAAGTCGCCCTCCACTGAACGCCCCAATAAAACCTCCTGCCCCTCGCTCCCCCCAAACCTCCCGCACATCGTTTTCCCGCCCCCAGACTGCTAACGAGGCCACGCCCCCTCTGGCCCCGCCCCCGCGGCGGAGGCGCTGCGGACCCAGCGCGCCCCCTGGCGGCCGCGCTGTTCCGTGTCTGGGTCCTCCCAGCCCGAGACGCTCTAGGCGGCGACCGGCGGACTCGCTGCTCCCGGCGGGCCCGGCCCGGGCGGAGGACGCGGCGCTGGCGGGGCCGGACCCGCTCCCGGTCCCCGAGCCCGAGCCCGGACCCGGCGGGCCGGGCAGGGCACGGGCCGGGCTGGGGGCCGGCCGGCAGCGGGTGCCCGGGCCTCAGCTCCCGGACGGCGGAGCCGGGCAGCGCCTCAGGTACCGACCCGCGGCCCGGGCCTTTCCCCGGCACCGCCCGCATGGTCCCGGCCTCCCTCCCGCCTCCCTGTCCCCGCTGTCCCCTCGCAGCTCCAGCCGCCCCCGCTGCCCCCCGGGACTCGCCCTTCCCCAGGCCCCCGGACGCACGGGTGTGCGGGCCCCTCCGGCCCCGTCCTCCCTCCGGCCCTTCCCGTCGGCAGCAGCCCCTCGGTGCCCCGGCAGCCCCGCTGCTCCCCGCTGCAGGCGGGGCCGCTGGGTCCCGGTGGGTCGGTGTGGGGCGGCGGGCACTTCCCGCCGGGTGTCCCGGTCAGGGCTGTCCCGGGGGTCCCGCCGGGGCCTTTGGGATCAGCTGGGCGCTCATGGTCAGTCCCGGGTTCAGGAGAACCGCAGTGAGGGCTGTTCTGCGGCTGGGGCTTGGGGAGAGTGGAAATCCCGGCTGCGGGGCCAGGAGCGCTGGGCTGGGCCCGGGAGGCCGCCGGAGCTTCTGGAGGGTTTGGTTGGGCTGGTGGAGGCTCTGGACGGGCAAACAGCCGTGGGAAAGGTGCGCTGGGTGCGCTGAGAGCGCTGAGCAGGAGACGGAGCCTCCCGGGGTCTGTGTCTGCGAGAAAGGGATGCCACTAAAATATTCGCGGTGAGGAGCAGCAGGAAGCCCTGAGAGTGCTCAGGGATCCCGCTATGATTTTTTGTTTCCTTGTTTGTTCAGTTCTGACCATAATAACTGTTGGGGATGGGCGGCAGCGCTCCAGCCTAACCCCCTCAGCGGTTAGACAGGGGTGGTGAAAGGAGCAGCAGGGGGACAGAGGAATAAAGAAGAAAGAGGGGGCAAAGGTGACAGGTTTTCTACTAGATTTTTAATTTTTACTGATGGGATTGATGAGATGTGAGTGGGAGGGCAGAGACAGAAGAGGACGAGGCCCCTAGTGACCAGATTAGATGAAGCGGAGGGGGATCTGTTGCTAAATTATAGATCAAAGCCTATAAGGTCAGCAGGGAGTGAATCCATACTGAGTCTAGAAAACTGTTTTTTAATTTGTTTAATTGTATTTTCCTTGTCAGGTGGAAGATGGGGCAGTTTGCCTGGTGTTTTAGGTGACTCTGACACCTGGTCACCATGAAGTCCCGAAGGAGATAGAGGGACAGCGGTGGGAATTTCTTCTCACTCCTCCAAAAAAATCCAACAAATGCCTAATGGTAAGAAAGCTGTTGTTTTTAATTAGCCTTATATTGCCTGGCATCCATTAATAAAGAAAGGTATTGAAGAGTTTGAGATCCAACCCCCCTGGGCCACGTGCAGGACACAGGCTGTAAATGCTCTGTGTTTGGAGAGGGTGGGAGGAGCTGGTTCCCAAACCTGATCGCCCTCGGTTTTGTGTCCCCTGCGCAGGGATTACCTCTTACGCTGACGTCATGGGGAGCTGCTGCAGCTGTCTGTGCAGAGACAGCATCCCAGACAACCATCCCACCAAATTTAAGGTGAGTATTGCACACTCCTCCACATCAGAGAGGCTGTGACAGCACCGACAAAGCCCAGCATGGGTTGGATTCCAGGCCTGAAAGGCAAGAAAAGCTCTGCTCTTGCAGAGGAGTCTTTCACTTGATAAGATTTGCAAATAAGTTACTGTTTTGATGGTGATGGTTTTTATTCTTTCCTTTCCTTGAGCAGCCTCTGCTGCAAATGTGTTTGTATTTGCAGTAAAAATTGCCTTTGCACTGAGATTCAGCTTGAGTGAGGAAATAGGGAACTAGAGAGAAACCTTTTATTGCTCAGGGCCGTGTTCCAGTGTCTGCTGAGACGCAGCAGTGGAACTGCCAAGCGCACGGTCTCCAGGGCTGCCGGCTTGGCGCCTTCTGCCAGCAACAAATTCATGCTCCCCACTGAAAAAAAGGCATCTCAGTCAGCGAAGGGGGAATCCGTGGGAATTACAGTGTCTTGTGGGTGGGTTTTTTTTGATACCAATGCACCAAGTGTCCTGACGTGAGCTCCGTGGGCTCTGCAGGTAACGAACGTGGACGACGAAGGTAACGAGCTGGGATCTGGGATTATGGAGCTGACGCAGACGGAGCTCATCCTGCACACGCACAAGCGCGATGCCGTCAGGTGGCCCTACCTCTGCCTGCGCCGCTACGGCTACGACTCCAACCTCTTCTCCTTCGAGAGCGGCCGGCGCTGCCAGACGGGGCAGGGTGAGTGTGGGGCTCCTGCAGGAGGGAACTGCTGAGCTTTCTGTTTTCCGGCAGCCGGAGCGAGCTGGTGCTCGTATCTTCCCATATTCCTGCGTTTAATGAATCAACAGGTTCTTTAGCGTCTTCTGTTCCCCCAGAATACCAGAGCGTGCATGCACATATAGTTAATAGTCCTGATTAAAACGCTAATGAGAACAACATCATGGCTCAGGACCTGGGCTTAAATTTAATGGTCTCATTTTGCTAGTGCGTCGCTGCTCATGAGGCAATGGGTGAAGCAGGCTCGAGCACTGGACGGGGTGTATTTAATGTCAGGGAGGGTGCTGGTGACACTGTCGCTCTCAGTGATGCACAGCTCTGGCAGGAGGGGCTGCTGGACTAGAAAGTGCTTTTTGCAAGCCTGAAGCTTTGTTAAGCATCTTTTAAATCTGGGGATAAAGCAAAAGGGCAACACCGGCACCTTTTTGCAGGTCTCTCTTCGGGTTTGCTCGTTCCCCGGAGCTGCCCAGCGCATGTCAGCAGCAGCGCTCGTTTGAGCACGCTTGGTGTTTCTCCCCGAGTTTGCTCTGCCTCGGTTAGTGCAAGTTCTGCTCCACGCTGCGCACGTGGTGTCTGGCAGCACGTTGTAACGTAGAGGGGAAGGAGTTCTCCTGATTTTGTGCAGGGGGACGCTGTGCTCAGGGAAGGGAAGTGAGTCACCCAGGAGCACATGCCAAGTCATCAGCAGCGCTGGGAACAGCCTCCAGTTTTACAATGGCGCCTGTTCGTTCCTTTACCAGTCTGTCTCTCTTGCTTTTAAAGAGCTGAACGTTTCCTTGGCATCTCCATCCCTGGGAAAAAAAAAAAAGTTTGTTTCCTCATTCTGTTAATGTGTTTGTAAACTCCTCCTTACCCAAAAGGGCTCCACATGGCTGTTCAGTGTCTGTGTAAAGTGCCCTGCAAATCTGTAGTGCCGTATGCTGCTTTTTAATATTTATGAAGTGGGGTTTTCCTCTCCCGGAGTCGTGTGCGTATCCATTGCCAGCGATGGGCGCTGCTTGTCTTCAGTTTCTGGTTTGCCTTTTGCAGTGATCAGAATTCTGCCCTGTGTGTGGTTTGGTTTTTCATTTGACCCAGGTAGAGGGCCTCAAGCAGAACCGTTCGCTCTTAATGTATTGCAGAATTTTTAGCAGACACACACTTACTCATCAGTCTTAACGCAGGCAGAAGTGAGGGGGCAGGCATTGTGTTTTGATCAGTTTTCTCCCTTCCTTGCAGGATTTTTTTCAACCTAGTTAATTTTATTGGATGGACTCCTTCCTTATGCTGCTCCCCACTTTATATAAGGCAGACGTAGCTATTTTTTTTGGCCAGAACGCTTAAAACCTTATTCTTTGGGGTAGCGGCGGTTGTTGCCATGCCGTTCTTGTTGCTATGGCTTTGTGCGTGTGTGTGCGTGCCAGTTTGGGATTGGTTAGCTCTGGTTTGGGCTGCTCACTGTTTAAATCTACACATTTTGGAAAGAGGCTGTTGTCCCTCCCTCGCGTGCACGCTCCGCAGGGCCCAGTTCAGCTTCGAGCAGTCGCTGGAGAGACTTTCCCCGGTAATGAGAATTGGACTGCATACCCAGTGAGTTAAAATAGAATATGAGAGATGAGACAAGACTGGATAGCCTGTCCTTTTCACACCTCTGCTCGTGCGGGATTGGCGGTCATCAGATAACTGGAGTGCTCGCTGTTTTCCTCGTCCTAATGCCCGTTTGCTCAGACGGCTGTTGTCCCGCTGTATTTCTGTTGATGCAATAAGCCACTGACTTCTTGGTTATTCACCTGTGGCTTGCGGGGGTTGATTGTGTTAAACACAGCGAAAGAAATCCAAATTGCCTGTTCATTTAGAGCTGAAAATTACATAAACTCTGGTTGAAGCAGAATCACTTTCTTGCTTTTCTGACTCTCCTCTTCGTTACCGTGCAGGGATTTTTGCCTTCAAGTGTTCCAGAGCAGAGGAGATCTTTAACCTGCTTCAGGACCTGATGCAGTGTAACAGCATCAACGTGGTGGAAGAGCCTGTTGTCATCACCAGGAACAGTCACCCCTCGGAGCGGGAGCCGGCCCGGGCCCCCCAGGCGCCCAGCAGTGAGCCTCCTTCTGCGGGAGAACCGGGGGGACACAGAGCCGGGGGGGTGGCTGTGGTCACGCGACTGAAACTGCCCTTTGCAGCCCCTGCATCTCTCCCGTGCACGGCCTCGCTGCTCACCCGGTTCTTTCTGTCTGTGTGTGCCCCGTACAGCGTGTTTATTTTAAGGTCCCACTTGTCTGCAATGTGGTATTTTGTTTCCAAGGAAATGACAACAAAAAGCCCTTCAAATAGTCCACCGAGGTGTCGCTCTTAGGTTGGTTTTCACCTGGACCGCTGCCAAGCGGCCTTTTTAAGTAGCACCTACAAGGATCAGGTGGTTCCGAGAGGAAACCACATCTGGAAGAATTCGGGTTTGCTCAATTCCTGTCTCCATTAGAAGTGGTGTAAATCAATTTAAACAAGAGAGCCAGGCCCTTGTATTGATAGGAGGTATTTCATGGTGGGATCTTCCCCGCACAGGGTGATTGTGACGTGCAGGGTGCAGTTCAGAGCCCACCTTGCTGTGAAAATGAATCGACTCTTGTACCAAACCAGCGCTCTGATTGTTTTCTGTCCCGGTTCTCTCCCAGGTCTGGGTTACGCTGTCCCGGGATTTCCCAATGGATTTCCCAGCTTCCCTGGCGAAGCGCTGTCGTTCTCGGCAGGCCGGCAGCCCTCGGTGAGCAGCCTCAGACATTCCTCCGTGGGCGAAGACTCTACTCACGCCCTTATTGGGCCCGATGAGCAGGTAAACCTGCATCTCCTCAATTCTGCTCTTTGCAGGCAGTGAACAAGCAGTTTGTCACACTAGGAGTCCTGCGCAATTCTAGATTCTCTTATTTGGGTGATCCTCTTACGCTGTCATCTATTTTTTTTCCTCTTTTCCTTCATTTTGCTCTTGGAGACTTCTGCTCCCTGGCACTTCACTACAACAGACACTCTGTTGAGGCTGACAGGCTGCTTTGATCCACTAGTATTTCCATGACAATTATTTAACAACTATTAAATGAAGAATTTTCCATTCCTGTTGTTTTCTCAGCTGGTGGCACCTGCTTTGCTCTTGTCTCTTCTCCTTTCACTGTCCTTCTACTTCTCTCCTTGCAGTCGCACACCTACGTCAACACGGCCAACGGTGAGCAGGAGCCGAGGGGCCGACACTGTATGCACTCCTTGCCTGAAGTCCACCCTCCTTTCCCCCCTAGGAACCGCAGCTGCTCCCTCGAGGACCGCAATCCCCAGGTCTTCCTGCAGCCAGGGGAGGTTAAATTCGTGTTAGGTCCCACGTCCAACTACAGACGCGTCTGTCGGCAGCACCGTGAGTGCAGGACGCACTTCTGCCCCCCCAACAACAACAACAACGAGTGCGAGGGGGAGTGCCCGTCACCCCAGTGTGTCTACGAGAACGTCAACGGCTTGCTGCCCCCCAGCACCTCCTCTCTCTGCCGAGGCGGACGCTTGAAACTCAGCCGGGAGGACACGGGTTTATCCGTCTGCTCCCACCGCAGAACGGCCTTGCTGCACTATGAGAACTTGCCGTCGCTGCCGCCAGTGTGGGAGTGCCAGCCACTCCGGCACGGCGAGGAGGACGTGGGCGCCGCGGATGTGCTGACACCTTCTCCCAGCGGCTACTCGGAGGCTGGTGAAGAAGAGCCCCTGCAGAACTACATGAACTCGGAGAACACGACGCTGCACCGGGCCAGCGGCCAGCGGCACAGCAGCTTCTTGCCGAAGCCTCGCCGCGGCTGCGTGCCCAGCGTCTTCAGCTTCGACTTCCCCCGGCCCTGTCCAGAGCAGCCGCGACAGCTCAACTACATCCAGGTGGAGCTGGAGGCCGAGCCGCGCAAGGGACATCAGAACCCGCCGGTCCCCCGCGTCCCGCCTCCTGCCACCCACGACGCCCGCCGGACGGACTCCTACGCGGTCATTGACCTCAAAAAGACAGCGGCCATGTCCAGTTTGCAAAGGGCCCTGCCGAGAGACGATGGGACTTCGCGGAAAACTCGCCATAACAGCACTGACCTGCCTCTGTGAGGGGAACGCCAAGTGCAAGCGCCATGTCGTGGCTTCGGTCCCTGCCCTTCAGTGTAATTCCATCCCCCGTTGCCTCTGCTTCCCCGTTCGCCCCATTCCTGGTGTTTTGGGGTGGCCCCTACAGCTAATGTTGAGGCTGGTCTGTCTGTCCATCTGCCTCTCTCCATCTCTCCCCTGTAGTTCATTTTTAAAGCCTTGTGGGATATCTGAGGGTGCAGTTTGAAGGTTAAATCTCTGGTGAGAGGGGCAGGAGGTGCCGGCAGGAGCGCGGGTGCGGTGTGGATGCAGCTCCGGGTTTTGCCTTGTGGTTTCGCCGGTCTGTGCTGGCGGCGCTCGTGCTGCGGTCTCTCCCCCCTTGACTCGCTCCTTTCTCCCCTCTGCACTGTTACTGATTTTCTCGAAGCACATACAAGCCTTTAATACTCCCGTCCCTTTCTCAGATTAAATTTAAGTTGAGCAGTTCTAGAAATCACTAGAGGAGGACAGAGCCATGGGCACAGACACTGTGATCACATAAACCCCATTTCCTGAAGAGACCTCGCTTTGAAAGAGGAGGGCAAGACCGCAACTGTGAGAGAGTTTGGAGGTTTGAGATAGAAAACTTTGATCATACCGTATCCGGTTTTGATTTTTAAGGGTTCTTTTCGGTGGCTGTTCAGAAGTGTTGTCTATCTATTTATTTGTTTACTTATTTATTTATGAAATGTTCTTTTGCACCCCAGTGGTAATTGCCAAATCCAGTGCCAATATGAAACACGTACTCGCTGTGGCTCGCTTCTTCCATCAGGAGATGTATCTCGGCAGAGGTTAGCGGCTTTGCTGAGCTGCCGTTGGGGAAAAGAGCAGCTGTGAATCAAGAAGTTGGTTTTTAACTGGGACTGAGCGTCAGAGGGTGGGTGGGAACGGCCCGGGAGCTGCGGGTGCGCGAGCGGAGCTGCCTGGAGCCCTATCAAAGTCATGGCTGCACCCACGTGCCCGCCCGGGTCCGCGAGAAACGTTTGATGCGTGTTTGGGCTGAATGCGCAGTTTGTTTCCTACAGCTGCGGCCTTGGAAGGGCTGAGTTTCGGCTTTTGGGTGTATTTGTGGCCTTTGATGTGGGTTTTCTCTGTGGGTCTGAGCTGTTGGGCGGGCGGTGGTGCTGCCTGGGCTCTGTGCCCCCTCCCGCTGCGGGGCAATGCAGCTGCACCCTCCTGGCTCCTCTTTGCCATTAGCAGGTGTTTCGAGGGGACGGGAGCGCTCGCGATCACTCTGGCGTCCACCTCTGCTGTGTTCTCCATCTCCTGTCCGTCCAGCTGCAAACTGCTGCTGAGCTTCTCATTTCCGCACTGTTGAAGTTTGACCTTTTTTCTTACTTTGGTGCTGTAATGTCGTGTTGAACCGCGGCCCGTTGAGGAGCAGGGACACGTGCCATGCCGTTCAGAAGAAGTGACAGGAGTATGAGTAATGCCAAGCCTGTGGGGTAAACATGGATTTCTTGGCTTGCCGTTGCACTATAAATTCAAAGAGCACCACATGCTCAAAATCCCTGCTTTTGCCTTTTTTTCTAAGTCCTTGTGCATGTCTTCCATTCTTTTTTCCACCCAACCCTTGTGTAATCTGTAAGTGAAAGGAAACGCAACTAATATATTTTTATATGTATACCAAGTGACTTTATTCAAAGGACAAAACACCCCAACAAGTAATAGGTCCCTGTAAATCTAGCTTTCATTTAGGAAAGGGAGAGAATAAATTATTTATATTAAAAAGTGCATTAAGCTTTAAATAAACTGTTTGAGTGAAGAGTTTCTAAGCTGTAAGTGTCACCCCGGGGCTCCCCCAGGGCAGGGCTCCGGGAGCCTGGGGTGAACCTGCCTGAGCTGGGAAATGCAACGTACTTGTTCCCCTCTTGCCCCAAAAAAGGGCCAAAAGGATGAAACGGGCCATGGAGGAGGAGGAGAGGGCCCTTCCCACCCGCGCAGGCCTTGGCAGGGTGGTTTAAAGGGAAGATGCTGGGGCGCAGGTTGTGTCCTGGGAGGACGAGGTGATGCTGCGGCTGCTCGGCTGTTCTTCGTGTCCCGGGTGCTGTGGAAGTGCTGGGAAGGAGCGGAGCCGTGTTGGGACACAGGCGGCGGTTCTGGGGGCACAGGGAACAGAAATGTCACTGTGGGCTTTCTCCCTGTGTCACACCCCGGCTGGGTCGCGGCTTCCTCTAGTGGCCACGTTTGAAATAGTTTTGGAGGAGAAACCAGGACTGGCTTGAAAGACAGGACATCGCAATTCGCATTTTCTCGTTCCTTCAGCTCCTTGGTTTGGGTGACGGGCAGGAGGGATCTTTCCTTGTTAGCGTTTGCTTTGGTTGGAAATCCTGTTTGTGCAATGTGCTGTGTCTTTATGGCACCTCGTGAACTATCGCGTTTGCTCAGACTTTGGTTCTGACGGAGCTTTGGGCAGCAGGATGCGGCTGCCCGGTTTGTGCATTGAGTCCTCATTGCGCTCCTCCCACCACGGGTGAGACCGAAGTTCAAGGGACGACTCGCCAAGCAGCCCCATCCAGACAGTTTCACTGTCTTAACCTTTTTGAGTGATTCTTGTTTGAGCTTTGAGTTAATCAATGGGAATTATTCCCCGGTGAATGCATAAATAGATCTTTTACCCTTCCCTTTCCCAGCGACCTGTTGGTAGGGAGACAGCTTCCCCCAGCACTCAGTTGTCTTTTATTGTGGGGGGGGTTTTCATTTGTTTTTAACCCATGTTATGTGTCTGCGTTTCCCCGGGGAAGGAGGCTGGAATGTCAGCTGTACCTGCCTTACAGGGCGAGGATGGCAACGGAGAGCCTGGATGGTGAGGGTTGGGGGATCAGTATTTCTGCAAAGAGACTCGAATGTGTCAGTTCTTACTGAAATATTATTTTTATTACTTAAGCCATGCTGTGCACTGGGGCTAAAACACAGAGCTTGGTGTTAGAGCCGTCTGTTCTCAGCCATTTCTCCCCAGGTCTTTCCTCTGTCCCCTGTGATGCTTCTCAACCCTCTCGGGTGGTGTCTTGACTGTGAAGTGTCATTAACCAATGATCGTTAATGAACGCATTGCCTAAATTTAGCTCCTGGGAGGGCTGCCATCCTTCTTTCTGGGAAGTTTGTCTTTCCCTCCAACTTGGCTGGTCTTGAAATGCCGCACACAGGTAGCAGAACAGGTTTACATTCCTATACCGAACGGGCGAATACATTAGTGGAAATCCTGAGAGCTTTGAAGTTGGCAATTACAGGCCAGGCTATGGAAAAGGCTAATTGTAAAGAAGGGAGATAATTTGTTTTCCTTCCACAAGTGGATGTGATTTTGCAGCTGAAAGGCGCAGATGCACCCGTGTTATCTCCAGCTCTTCTCCCGCGCGGTTCTGCGTGTTGTTCCTTGTGCCGGTGTCTTTGATACTGAACATTTCTGATGCGGCAGAAGAACGAAGGTGCTTCGGGGCCGCGGCCACCGGGGTTCGCTGCTCCGAGCAGGGCGTTGATCTCGCTGTGTAAGTGCTTCTTCGGGTTATTTCTGTAGAAATCCATTCCACCCCTCGATCCGTCCCACCGGGGTAACCTCACAGGCGAGGAGCAGCAGCAGCGCTCGTGTCTGACCTTAACGTGCACCACGAATGTATACAGAATAAACTGAGTATGACGATCGGCCCGTGGTCCTGTCGTTTGTGTGTGCTGCAGAAAAACAAGTGTCATTTCAAACCGAACTGTACTCTTTATTTGAAATGGAAAGGCCAGCAGGCACCAGTTGTCCTCACGCAATTCAGGCTGGATTTCTTGCAACCTCTGTTTTCCAGGTCTCCCTCCCCTGAAGGAGCAACGTCTCTGTCCTCCTGTGTTCTGCCTGGAGCAACCTGCTGTCTTCCACCTGGCTGGTCCCACTGCAGAGAGCTTGAACAAAACAGAGAAGATCATCATGGAGCGGCTGATCCCCGCCCTGGCTTGGGAAGTTAAATGTTAGACCGAGAGCCCAGCAGTTCATTTCAGGAGCCGTTCTCATGGTTGCCTGGGAAAGGAGGAATATTTAGATTAAGGTGGCTGGAAGCGGTTCATCTGCGTAATACAGCCGGTGTTTTGGAAATAAACAGCTGAGAGCAGCTTGGGCAGTGCGGGGCGCAGGGGCCGTGTGTGCGGCTCACACGCAGCTGCCCCGGCCACGTGTGCCGTCGTGGCTCCCATCGCCCGTTCTCGGCTGGCGAACCGCGCAGAGGGCAGTTCTGCTCCAGGCAGAGCCTACAGAGCTGCTTAACTTAACCACACCGAGCAAGGCTGCTTCAGTGATGAGAGTGTTAACTCCAATGGGGTTGGGCACCTTCAGGAGGGGTTTGAGCTGGCGCGGTGCTTACAAGAGCAACAGGGAAGCTCCTGCCAGTCCCGTGTGCGTGGTTATTAAGCTCCGTGCTGTTGTTTGTTGAGGTGAACGGCAAGAGCAGGTGTCTGGGGCAGAGACACAGGAACCAGGCTGGTAAATTGTGCTGGAGTCGGGACCGGTCACTTCTCTGTGTTATTGCTGTGGGTAGAGGGGAGCCTGGAGCAGAGCAGGATGTTCAGGGTGATGCCGAGGTCCCGGGCAGGTGTCTGTCCCGGTGGCTCTGCTGTCCGCACGCAGGACGGGGCTCTGGGCCCCGGATTGCGCTGCAGAGCCCGTTTCTAACCCTGTGAAACGCTCCGTCGAGAGCTCCCGGCCTTCGGGAGACGGTGCCGCCCCTGCCCTGGCTGTTTGCTCTGCTGGAACCCGGCACACCCGCAGCCGGCCAACCTGGGGTCAGGAAGCGCCAAAAGTGGAATCCGTGTGTGTGCTGTAGAGGGCACCTGATTCCTTTGTCTTCTGGCAAGGCCGAGTCCCCGTGGGGACCTGCAGATAACACTCGCTATATCGACGTTTTGATAACTGCTCTTTGCTTTCAGCCAGAATTTGCTTTTTTTATCCAATCTTAATAAGTTGATCTTCCTATCAATCCTGCTAGCAAACAAGATAATTGCTTTATTATAGTCTCAATATCCACCAAAGGACACGCGCTCCCTGGTGCTCCCGAGGGAATAAAGTCCGTGCGGAGCATCGACACGGGATGAGGACGGTGACAGTAACAGTGACAGCGGGGCAGGTGAGGACAGCGGGGCTGCCAGCGGGGCCAGGGGAGCTCTAGAAAGCATTTCATAGGATCACAGAACGGTTTGGGACCTTAAAGATCACGTAGTTCGAACCCCCCTGATTATTTTTGCCTGGCTCCCTCCTTGCTGAGACGCGTCGCTCCTGAGCTGGGATGAGCTGATCCTTGAATATTAAGCAGAGTTTTGGGGCCCCTCTTCCCTCCAGGGCTTTGTCCCCTGATGTTGTGCAAGCGGATCCCTCGAGAGGCCACATTTGCTCCCTGAGCGCCGGGCAGGGCTTTGCTGTGCACCCCGAACAGCACAACAAGGCTGCCCCGGCGCTTCGGCTTCTGACTGCAAACGGCTTGCTCAGTTTCCTAGAAAATATTTAAGTTGTGACCAAAAATATTTTGGTCCATTTGCTAGAAAAATATTTGGGTTATAACCAAAAATATTTTGGGCCATTTGCTAGAAAATATTTTGGTTATAACCGAAAACGCCGGGGTGTTCGTTGGCAGTTCGGGAGGTCTGTGTTTGCTGTTCACTTTTTTCCACAGGAAAAAGAAAGCGAATGAGGAATTTCCTGGTTCTCTGGGCTGGTGCAAGACCCGGCGGTGCGTTAAACCGCCCCATGCAGGAGGAACAGCACCTGCCTCCTGACGCAGGGTGGAGAGGGAATTGGTTGCTTCAGAAAATTATTTTAAAAATAAAACAAAATATGGGATTTCTGTCTAGAATAGTGTGAAAGCAGGAGCAGGATTGCGGTGTGTGACGTGGAAATGAGCAGGAGGAGAGGATGCTGAAGGACTGGGAGGCTGATGAAGGGCTGGAGGAGCACAGAGCAGCATGGAAACCACCGCTGGGGAAGCACAAGGAGCCCCTGGGGCTGGGGAGCGGAGCTGCAGCCCCAGCCCTGGGAAAGCCCCAGCGCCCGCGTTTCCATCCCTCCTCCTGCCAGAAGGTCCCGGCCGGGCGGAAGAACCGCAGACGAGAGTCCGACACGTTTTCCATCCTGTGCCAAAAAAGCCGCGAGCACCTTTGTTTTGGGCAAAGGTTTGAGGCGGTTTTGACGAACACCGATAACGCCCCAGCGCGCTGACGTTGTGGGTCACTCCTCTCCCCGTGGCGATAAGAGCCGGGCGCTTATCGGATGGTGACGCTTTGATCTCGCTACCCAAGACGTGTGCTGCTCTACCCTCACCTGAGCGCCTCGCTAAGGACACAAACTCCTCAACATCCTCCTGGCCCAAAATACAAAGAAAGCCTTGAAGCCGGGGCTGCGCGGGGTGGTAATGGAAAACGGAGGTCAGCAGATAAGCGGGTATAAAAGCGGGGAGCCCGCGCGGCTCAGCCGGCTGCTGCCGTCGTGGACAAGGCGCTCGGGGAGCCCAGGGTGACAACTGCAGCATGAAGCACCTCGTCCTGGCCCTGCTGTGTCTGCAGCTCTCGCAGGGGCTGGTGAGGTGGGTGTTGCAGCAGAAAGAACAGGGAGAGGGTGGGTGACAGCCTGGCTGCAGCTGGAACCCGCACGGGCTGCCCCGCGTCCCCAGGGATGCTGCCCACGTGTCACCGGGGTGACTCCAGCATCCTGCATCCCGCAGAGCAGCGGGGCCGAGGGGACACGAGCAGCAGCCCAGCGGAGGGTTCCACGGAGCCCAGAGCACTCATTAGAAAATGCCCAAATCTCCTAATTTCTTGCTGTGCCACGTTCTTCATTGTTTTGTTTCGGTTTGTTTTTCCTCTGTACAGAATCAAGCTGAAGAAAGCCAAGTCTATACGGGACAAAATGAGGGAGGCCGGCGTGCTGGAGGACTACCTGAAGAACGTTAAATACAAGCCAGCCAGTGAGGCCCAAGTTGTGTATGAGCCGATAACCAACCACCTGGATGTGAGTCCCGGCTCCCTCTCCCGCTGCCCTCCTGCCCGCAGAGGGATCTGTTCACCCCGAGCCCCCGGGAGTGAAAGATCTGCTTTTTTCCATTCTTTTTTAAAGCTTCTGCTTTAGACTTTAGAAAAGTTCCCCCTGCCCAACCCTCAAACGTGATGTTTTTCTGTATGTAAGAAAAGGCATAAAAAAGAGAAATATTTAATATTACATCTTTGGGGAGAAAAAGCAAGGTGAGAGTTCGCTCCATTCCTGTCTACTTCGTTATGTGCAAGAGCGATCCTGGCGCTCCCCAGCACTGGGGACGCTGGTGGGGGGCTGGGAGGCAAGAGCCTGGTCTGCGCTGCCCTGTGGCCAACGCGGCTGCGCCCGTGGCCAACGCGGCTGCCCCGTCTCTCGCCCGCAGTCCTCCTACTTCGGGGAGATCAGCATCGGGACCCCGCCGCAGAACTTCTTGGTGCTTTTTGACACCGGTTCCTCCAGCCTCTGGGTTCCCTCCACCTACTGCCAGAGCCCACCGTGCTGTGAGTACCGCAGCCCCCTGAGCCCCCTCGCCGGGGAAATGGCGATGCCAGACCAAAAATGACCCCGGCACGCTGCTCTGGGACAGCGGCTGCCCAGGACCAGCTGCTGCCTTGCTTGGGAAGTGCAGAGCTCCCAGCCTGGCGTGCTGGGCTAACAAAGGTGGCCAAATCACTGTGGCCATCATGGGTGTCCCCAGAGCGCAGAAATCGCAGGGGTTGTGCCTGAGCTTCGTGGCCAGGCTGAGGAGGAGCTGCAAATGGTGGAGCTGATGTCTCGCTCCCCGGCAGAGCCCATCGACGTAACTCGCTGCTGGCGATGGGGATGCAGCTGCTGATGGCTTTGCTCCCGCTGGGCTGTGATCACAACAGCTGTCCCCTTGAGGGGTGCGGGCAGCGCTGGGATGCAAACCTTGGAGAGAACGGTGAGAACACCCGTTCTGCTCTTCTCAACCTGCTCTCCGCTGGGGAAGCCGCTGTCCCGGGCGTTATCCCGACAGAGCAACTGGCACCGCAGTCCCATGGGGGCCAGGCCAGCGTGTGCCCAGGAGCCTTGTCCTCTTCTCTCACGCAGACAATCACGCCAAGTTCAATCCCAGCGCGTCCTCCACCTTCACCAGCAGCAACCAGACCTACAACGTCTCGTACGGCAGCGGCACGCTCACGGTGCTGCTGGGCCGCGACACGCTGCGGGTGAGCAACTGGCCTTGAGTTGCGCCGGGGGAGGTTGAGGTTGGATCTGGAGAACAATTTCTCCCCCGAAGGGCTGTGGGGCATTGGAACAGGCTGCCCAGGGCAGTGCTGGAGTCACTTGGGCAAACCAGGGCCTGAGATGGGCAGAACCCCTCTAAAGTGGTTATTGCCGCCCTCAGTTACCCAGCTTTGTTTCAACCCAATTCCTGCGTATTTTCCCAGCTGCCTAGTGGTGTTTTCAACAGCTGTGACCCTGCACTGTGCTCTTTGGGCTTTCAGAGCACCAGTCATCCCACCTGACGGCCGCTCGGTCTGCCCAAGCATACGGGCTGACCTGGTGTCTCGTTCCCCTCCAGATCCAGAACATCACGGTCACAAACCAGGAGTTTGGGCTCAGCAAGAACGAGCCAACCCACCCGTTCTACTATGCGGATTTTGACGGGATCCTGGGGATGGGCTACCCCTCGCTGGAGTCAGGAGGGATGGCCACCGTGCTGCAGGGCTTGCTGCAGCAGAACCAGCTCGCCCAGCCCATCTTCAGCATCTACTTCTCTCGGTAAAACCTTGCCAGGGATCTTTGGACATCTTCTTGTGCTCCAATGTCCCCTTGCCTGTCCCTATGCAGATTCCTGGGGAATCTGTTCCTCGCTAGCCCATGCGTATCGCACTGATTTACCCATCTCTGCTGCTGTAACTGTTTTTGCAGTGAACCTGCCTACAACTATGGGGGAGAGCTCATTCTCGGGGAAGTTAACACTCAGCTCTTCCGTGGGGACATTCTGTGGGCAGCGGTGACCCAGCAGCGTTACTGGCAGGTGGCACTTGATGAGTGAGTTGTGTTTGTACCTGATGGGGACAGGTTCAGCTGCCAGTGGGTGCCTGAAGTGACGCCCTTCTCCCCGTGCTCCTGCCAGGTTTGGTATCGGAGACGTGGTGACGGGCTGGTGCAGGCAGGGCTGCCAGGCCATCGTGGACACGGGGACATTCCTGCTGACGGTGCCCCGGGAGTACATGGGCACCTTCGTTGAGGCCGTGGGTGCCCAGCAGACCAGCTATGGGGTAAGTGCAGGGGGTGCTGTGGAGGTGCCCCCAGAGCAGTGGGGACACTTGCGAGGGAGCCAGAAACTGTGGGCTTGAGCAGATCCTGCAAAACTCAGGTGGCATCTGCAGAGCATGTTGCTGCAGGCGTGTCAGAGAGGTGACGTGGCACTGGCAGGGGACAAAGCGTGTGTTACCCCACATATGGGGGTATCTCTCCTCTTGGTCTTCCAGCCATAACCTCCTCTTCGCCCTCTCTCCGCAGTATGAGGTTGAGTGTGATGAGATCCAGAACATGCCCACCATCACCTTCATCATCAGCGGCGTTCAGCTCCCGCTCTACCCCTCCGCCTACGTCCTGAACGTATGTACCATATCAGCCGAGTAGCTTCCTCCTGCTGGGTCCTTGAGGGCCAGGACTCCATCCCCGCTGCTGCCCTGGGGCTCGGTTGGGGCTCTGACTCCCCGTTGTTCCCCCTACAGAACAAAGGCTACTGCATTCTGGGGGTCGAGGCCACCTACCTGCCCCCCCAGAACGGGCAGCCGCTCTGGATCCTGGGGGACGTCTTCCTCAGGGAGTATTACACCGTGTTTGACATGGCTGACAACCGCGTTGGCTTCGCCCCGGCGGTGTAGAGGAGCGCAGCAGCAAATCCAGCGCCTCTCCTGGCCACACACGCCGCAGCCAGCGTTGCTGGAGCGCGACAGGGTTCCTATGGACCTTTATGTCCCTTTACATGCCCGCGTGGCTCCCCGTCCCTCCGGGATTTCTGTGTAAGGGTGTTCTTACAGTCTCCTGTTACAAATAAACCCCAACATCCCAAATTGTCTCTGACCTTCTGAGTTTGTTGAGTGATGCCTGAGCACAGAGCGACACGTTGCGTGTCTCGGCTGCTCTTTCTGCAGCAAGGTAAGTGCCGCGATAAACTCCCGGGCTGATTTCTGCCAAGTCAGCACGGGAAGGCGGTGGGGACGCTGTCCCTGTGTGGTGCAGAGCTCAGCACTGATGCTTCTTGCAAAGGGGTACGGTGTGTCAGCTCCGCTGGGCGCTGCAGACTTGGTGCGGGGGGAAGCAGGCGGCTGCCGTCCCCCAAATGGCAGCCTTTGTGCCTGCACCCCACTCCTGTCCTTGTCGCCAATGAGGGACAGGCCCAGAACGTGGGTCCTCACCTTGTTCCTGCCAGGGCTTTGCTCCCAGGCTGCGCCGCTCGGCCGAGGGTAGAAGGTAGAGCCATGGGGCCGGTCGGTCTCCACCTCCGTTCCTCTTGCTGGGAATCGGGAAACCTCGTCAGAGGTGCGTGTGGAAAGCGACTAATCTCCATTGCGGCTGGATAAGGTTTAATAAAGTCCTCTGATTAAGTGAGAGCGGGAATATGAAGCCAGCTTAGGTGAGCCATGACATTCAAATGACCCCTAAATCCTGAAATGGGGCTATTCAGTGGGGTAAAACAACAGCCAGAGTATCGGGAATCACGATCTGTGGCTGAAGGGGACGGGGAACACCTTGGCCGGGGGAGGCTTGGGCAACACTGCTCTTTCCTGGGCTCCAAACTCATTTCTTAGAAGCTCTTTATCATTGGAGCTCATTATCAGATATATTAATAGCTCTGTCATTTCACCAGAGAAAGGACACAAACTCCTCTGTGCTTTGTGTCAAAATATTGACACAGGCTGAGCGCAGCGAGGCGGAGATCAGGCAGACGGGGTAGCAGGAATGGACGAGCTTTGCCCTGTCACCCTGGGGGTGCTGGGGCTGGCTGGGAAATCAGGGTGACCAGGAGAAATTCAGGCTGTAGCAGGTGCTCAGCAGTGGCCCAGGGACCCCAGGGCTGAGCCGGTGTGGTCGCTGGAGGCTTCAGAAACCAGTTTGGAGCAGGATGTGCAGAGACAAGCTGCGTGTGAACAGCGCTCAGTTCATCAGGTTTGGGGGAATTGCCCGCACATATTTGCAAATAAATTAGGGATTGGAAAGCACCATGCGAAGACACTCAGGCTGAGGAAAACACCCTGGTTTTCTTCTCCAGGGGTAAATCTCTCCATCGCTGCAGCCTTGAAGGATGGGGGATGAGAAGGAAGGGGGTGGTGTGCCTGGGACACGGCTGTGACCAAAGCTGTGACTGCACAGTTCCCCGGCAGCTGCTGGACCCCAACAGTCCCATCTGGAGGGGCCAAGCACCCCTGTGCCTCGAGCAGGCACTCGCTGCTCCTGCTCCCACCACCTTGCGCAGCTCCAGGTCACTGCTCACCCTGCACGGCTGCAACGGCCTCTGGCACCAGTGCAAGGAGCTGCATAATCCTGATGCAAGGAGCTGCACAACCCTGGTGCAAGGAGCCACATGACCTTGGCGCAAGGAGCTGCATAATCCTGGTGCAAGGAGCTACATGATCCCAGTGCAAGGGGCTGCACGATCCTTGTGCAAGGGGCTTCATAGCTTTGGTGCAAGGAGCTCATGATCCTAGTGCAAGGGGCTGCACGATCATGGTGCAAGGGGCTTCATGGCCTTGGTGCAAAGAGCTTCATGGCTTTAGTGCAAGGAGCTACACGACCCTGGTGCAAGGGGCTGCACCCCCCACCCTTTCGTCTCGCTGTGGGGGTGGAAACCCCCCATTTTTGGGGAGGAAATCCCCTACCCCGAAGTGCAGCTGTGGCCGAGGGGGGAACTACAAGTCCCGGCAGGCGCGGGCAGCGCGGCCCCGCGGCCCGGCAGCTCCCGGCGTGCAGCGAGGCCCGGGCGGGGCGGGCGCTGCTGCCACCCCCGGCGCGGGAGCAGCGGGGCCGGCCCGGGCGCTCGGTCCCTTCGGCGATCCCCCCGCCGGTGGCCGCCGGTGAGTGCAGCGGGGGAGCGGGGCGGCGGGGCCCGCGGCGCGGAGCCCGGCGGGGCGGGGGGCGGGGGGTGCTCCCGCTCCTGGCCCGTCCGGGGGCGCTCGGACTCGCAGCCGTGGGGTTGTTGCTTTTTTTATTTTGTCTTCTTTTTTTTCCTTCTTTGCTGTAAATAATAAGGATCCCCCGCCCGCCCCCGGGACCAGCCCCCGCCTGCAGGAGGTTCCAGCCCGGCTGCCGCACTTGAGCAGCCGGTTGAGGGCTCGGGGGGCTCCGGCAGCTTGGCCGGGTGTCCCCTCCGAAAGGCCGGGGGTCCTGGGGGCTGCGGGCCCCCCGGCAGCCGGGGGTGACTTGCTCGGGTCGCCTTTACAAGCGTAACCCCCCCCGGCCCCCGCACCGTTTACACTGTGCGTGGGGAAACTGAGGCACGGATGCTCCAGCCCTCGGTGCTGACACTGGGAGCGCTGGGTTTGCTCGAGGGTTTCTGTGAACCCCCCCGGCTGCGAATCCTTGCCAGCCTGGGGGGACAGGAGCTGGCTGCCCCCCGACCCTTCTGCTCTTGGAGTCTGCAAAAGGCAGGGGGAGGGTTGGGGTATCCCTGTCATGCAGCTTTTAGGGGATCACCAAGAGGACCCCCCCGTCCCAGCCTGCAACTCGCTCCTCCGGGGCAGCAGGAGTTTGGCGGGGGCACAGGAGGGGGCTGCACCTAACTGCCCGCCGCCAATTAATTATATTCATGAATTAATTGCAAAGCAGGAAGGATTACGCCAGCGTTCATACCCATGTCCTCTAAAGCTTCAGTGAGTCAGATGATGGGGAAATTTCCTTAAAAAAAAAAAAAGTAAAAGAGCCAAAATATGGTGGTTATTGTTGTGCTTTTCTAAGACAAATAAATAAGCCCGTGCAAGTCCGGGGACAAGCAGGGCCTGCTTCCAGGATCGCAGCGCTTCTGCGCGTTCCTGGCCCTGGGGGCATGGCGGAGTTTGTGATTTGATTTTTATGTAACAGCAGAGTCGGGTGGGCAGCAAAGGTGTGGGGCTCGGGGGATTTGATTTCCCCGGCCGTCCGCTGCAGTTTCTCCTGCCATGTTTGCTCGGCTTCATGCACGGCTGCTCGCCCGGCCCGCGGAGGGAGCGGGGCTGGTGCCTCTGGCCGCGGGCGCCGGTGGCGGCTGAGCCTGCGCTCACCTGCACCCGGGGATCCGGCCGGGAAAACCGTCCCGGGGCCGGTGGGCCTGTGGGAATTGTGCTGCTGGAGCTGCTCAACCGCCCGGTTCAGGCGGCGGGGTCGGTGCCGATGGGGTCGGACTCGCAGCCCCACGGCGGGTGACGCGCGGGTCCCAGCTGCGTGGAGGGCGGCCGGCGTGTTTTCCAGGGATGCGGGTTTGCCTCCCCAGGGATGCCACCTTTGCCTCCTGCCCTTATCAGTAGGAAACCACTCCGGGGTGGAGCTGGCGGCAACGGGGCGACTCCAGCATCCGGGTGTTTGGGATGGAAGCTGTGATTCCAGCCAGGGCTTTTATTTCTTTTTCCACGCTCCACGGCACCGAGTTTATGGCACATGTGTTCCTGGTCCCCCCTGCTGCTACCGCCTTTGCTGTGACGAGGTTTCCCCATTTGCCGGTTTTCGGCAGTGCTGTGGGGAAAGGGAAGAGCCCTGTGTGTGTGAGCGACAAAGTGATGAATCATCGGAGCAGGGGGGACATTTCCAGGGCTGAGGGTGGGGTGGCCGTGGAGCCTGAGCAGCACAGCCCTGCGGGGACACAAACAGCCGCTGCAGGGAAACGGGGCTGGGGAGGCCATGCTGGGGGTGTCCCCCCCCAAAAGCACAGGCACCGAGGGCAGAAATGTCTTCTGGCTCCCTGTTGCTCTCCGTGTGCTGGGGGGGTTATTGGGGTGCTGGTGTTGCGATGAATCTCAGCCCTGGATCCCTGTTTCTCCCTCCTTTTCTGGGGGTACCGATGGATGGTGGGGAGGGACGGAGCTCTCCCAGTGCTGGCATGGGACATCCCCACTGCGCCATGGGACATCTCCATTGCCTCTGGGCTCTGTCCCTGGGGGCAGCAGGAGTTTGTGCTTGGTTTTTTTTTGGGGGGGGACCTTGAGCTGCGCCCACCGAAAGGGACCTGTTTCATAACTGCCCCAAGTGGGGTTGTCCTGCACCCCGGAAAAGCGGAACCGGCCCCAGGGGGGAAGCGAGTTGCCGGGGCCGGCTGAGTGCAGCGTGTCCCCGGCGCGGGGCTGCAGCCCGGCCGTGGCACCGCGCCGCTGGCACGTCCCGTGGCCGCAGCCTGCGCCCGTGGTGACCCGTGGCACCCATTCCGTGGCAGCTCCCCGACCGTCTCTTTGCTGTGGGAGATGTTACAGGGCACGTGGTGGCTGCGGGAGCCAGTGCTGGGTGTTTCGCAGCCCTTTGGGAGAGGAGGCTGGTCGGGGGTGTGACGTGTGGGGCATCCCGGGGTGGCCTTTCTGTGGTGGCATCACCTGAGTGAAGCCGGGGGAGGCAGCAGCTGGGGTTTGCCGAGCCGTGGTGCGGTCCCGGTGCGGGCTGGCCGGGGTGCATCCCCTCCTGGGACCGGCCACAGTCATTGTCACCTCCGCCACTGAGCCAGGGGAAGGTGCTGCGGGTGTGATGCTTGGAGGGATGAAACAGATGATCTCTCTGTGAACGTGCAGACAGGAACTGTGTGCTCATCTGTTTTTCTCCCCATTGGTATGCCCAGAAAGAGCCCCGGCGGTTCCCCAGATTCACTGCAAGGTCGTGCCGCGCAGGGCTGTCGCCTGGCGCTGCCGTTTTAGTCAGAGCGGGTTTTCGTTGGGGATTTGCATGCGCGAAGGTTCCCACGGCATGGCCAGCCCAGGGGTGCGGGATGCTGAGCCCTGCGCGCCAGGACGGGCTCCGGTTCCTGCTCCTCACCTTCCGGGGAGACCCGCGTGTCGGCCGGAGGTGAAGGTGGCACATTGCTGAGAACACCAGGACTGCCGGCCCGGTCCTGTCCGGCTGAGCCGCCTTTGAGGGAGCCATCCCTTCTCCAAACATCTTCCCCCTCCCTTCCTGATGAACAGACAGGCAGCGGAGCAAAGCTATAAATACTAAATTTAAAAGAAGAAAAAAGAGAAAAGAAACCAGACGATTTCCCTGGGGGCGGAGGAGGAGCAGGTGAGGGCTGAGCCCCGGGGACAAGGGCGCGCGGGCCGGCCGGACCTCGCCAGGAGCAGCGTGGTGTCCACAGCCTTTGCAAGGAGTCTGTGCCATCTTATTTTTAAACTCTTCTCAGAACTGCTACAGGGGTTTCGTCACCTTTCCTACAAGCGCATTTAACTCTGAACAAACGCCCGGCACTCTGCAGCCTCCTTAAATCCCTCCTTTAGGTTAATTGGTGCAACTTACTTTCCAGATAAACCTGAAACGCCCAGGCAGCATCCTTCCCTGCTGCTTACATTCCTCTTTTTCCTTCCCATACACGCACACTATTAATGAAAGTGATTTACTTCTCGCATAAACAGTTGTGAAGCCGAAGGTTTCCCATCTCCCTGCCCCGGCTCAGCGTTATTTGGAAACTCCTCTTGGGTTGTAAATTCTCCTTTCAGCACATGGCCGCATCTCCAGCGCAGTTTGTGCAGCTGCTGCAGTAGCACCCAGGTGCCAAAACCAGCAGGGCCGAGGGGGCACCCGACCTGGGCACCTTTGGACCCCACTGCGTGGCACTGGGAGCAGGCAGAGGTACTGGGGGTGCTCCCCGGCGTGGGATCCGGGCTGGGACATCTTGGTGGCAGTGGCTGGCAGGGAGCTTGGGGACAGCCAGGGGAGTCTGTGGGGCCTCAGGGACAGGGAGGGCAGCGGCTATGGTGTTCATAGGGCTGTTTCCCTGGGATTTTGGGGGAGTCGCGTGGTGCTGGCTGCAGCCCCCCCGATCTGCAGCAGGGCAGGTGCCACTGGGCGCCGCCACCGCTCCTCTGGGGCCGCTCCAGGCTGGGGACAGGCAAAAATCTCACCCGGAGAAACAGCCCAGCCCGATGGGAAAAACCTCTGGGCTCCTTCATGGTCAAACCGGCGTAACTCGTGCCGGGGAGGCGGCAGCAGCTGTGGTGAGGACCTGACCCGGCGGCAGCGGCACCGTGCCAGGGCAGGGGCTGGGTTGGCAGCGGGGGCTCCCGACAGCCCAGTTTGACCTTCACGGAGCAGGAAAGTGCTGGACTGAGCCTGGGGGAGAGGAGGGGAGAGCAGAAACCGCTCCTGCGCGGGTAAGCGGCGATGGCCGGGGCTCCGCTGGGCGCGAGAGCTGCTGCCGGGGCCGGGATGGCGACGGGAGAGCCCCAGGGCTGCTCGGGAGGACAAGTCACAGGCTGTCCCCAACTTGTTTATTCCTGGGGCCGGGGAACAGCTGCGGCTCCCATGGCTGGGGCGGCCGTGGCGCTGGGCTGCAGCCACGCTGCGGTGACATGAAATCCGCCCTCAGGAGCCTCCTGGCCGGGCGCTGGGGGCTGGACGCGGCGTATTTATAAATATTACCTCCTTGCAGCAGCACGGGCCCGCGGAGGGAGGAGGGAGGAGGGAGGGGGGCGGCACTGGGGCGTATGGGGCGTTTGCTGTCACCTCTCACCTTCTGCTCGCAGCAAGTGGCACCATGAACTTGGGGTGCGTGGACCTCAAGGGCTGGTTTTGCTGAGCATCCCCACTTTCTGGGTGCGGTTTCTAGGATTTGATGGCATGCGGTGCCTCTAAATCCCATCACCATGGTGCATTGCATCTGCCCTGCTGGAACCGAGCTGGGTGCCGGGGATGGTGCTGTCCTGCCCGTTCCCCTTGTTGCTTATTTGTGCAGTTATTAATAAAAGAGACACCCACAGCAGCACCCAAGTTGTGTGGAGTCGGCCCACGCTGGGGCAGGACGGGTTTGCTCTTTGGCCGCGGGTGCGCGCGGGGCCCCGCTCACTCCTGCAGAGCCCGTGACCTCTGCCGAGGTGAGCGGGACATGGTGTGTCCGTGTGTCCGTCCCCACCGCGGCCCCTCCAAGGTCACCCTGCTCCCCTGCTCGTGCCCCTGCTGGAAGGCGCCACGATACGGGGCTGTTGCTGTTGAATCACTCAGCGCGGGGCGTTGCTGGGCTGCGCCGTGTCCCCAGCGCCGGCGCTGCCGTTGGCTCCTCCGCGCCCAGGAACGTCCTTCTGCCCGTTAACACTTTTATTTATAATTGCGGCTGCGGCGGGGGCGGGAAGGAGGGCAGGCACTTGTCGGCTCGGGCTGTTGGTGCTGTTGGGCTGTGAATTCCCCGGGCGGTCAGTTGGACAGTGATGTTTCAATCGGGATAACTGCCCTGCGGGAAGGGCTTTTGGTCCAGGTGGGGTCCCAGGGGTCCCCAGCCCTGCTCCCGGCGCTGTCCCAGGGGTGACAGCCTGTACCCGCTGTGCTTGGCCAGGAGGGTGGCGCTCCTGCTGTCCCCCAGCTGTGCCATGCGAGGCACAGGGGCTTTTTGGGTGGAAGGACAGGCTTTTTGGGCTAAGGAGAGGCGATGCAGCAGGGCTTTGTGGTGTTAAACCCAGGCACAGGTGGGCTCTTTTGGCTGCACCTTGGTGCCACCAGAACCAGGGGACTTGTTTATGGGCCCCATTTATTCTGCTCTGGGGTGACACTGTGACAAGGGACACTCAGCCCTGGCCCTTGGTACCCAGGAAATGATGCTTTTCCCTCTGCAGGGTCCCTGACGCCTCCCCAGCGAGGCTGGCTTACCTGAGCAATTATGGGACCGCTTAACCAGGGTCCTGCTGCCGTACCAGACTTGCGTTAATGTTTTTACTGTGCTGGATACCTGGGCCGCTTCCAGGAGTTGTATTTAACTCATGGAAGGGAAAACATTTGGCCTCTGACCCAAGCGCCTGTTAACAACACCGCGGTCCACGTTTCTGAGATGCCGGGGCTAAAAACAGTCCCGGTGACTCAGTCTCTCGTTGATGTTGTCAACTGACCCCGGCGTTTTTTTGCCAAGTCCCTCCGCCTTCTCCTTCTCCCTTTCAGGGCTGCGTGCTCGCTGCGGGGAAAGCACCTCTGGGGGGTAAAGCACCTGCCCAACCCACCTCCCGCCTGCCCGGTGGGTGATGGGGAGGGCGCTGTTGCTCTCTGGGCTTGGGAACGGGGCCATCCACCCCTTTCCCCCTGCCCCGTCCCCATCCCAGAGGAGCACAGGTGGGATGGGACCTCGGGAGCCTCTGGTCCATCCCCAAGCGTGACGAACAGTCGGGTTAGATCAGGGTCTCCAAGGATGGGGGTGGTTGTGCTGCCAGGGTTTGGCCACACTCGTGGTGAGGAATCCCATCCCCATTCCCCAGGTCGGACCCTGTCCCGCTGACCCTTTCAGGGCTGCCAGCCACGGCACCGCGCTGCCCTGCGTGCCCATGAGGATGAAGGACCCTGGCCTTCCTCCCGCTGGGTGCCGGCGTTACCCGACCCCTGACACTGGCACGGCATAAATCACGGCCACGGTGGCCTTGCCAAGTCAGGGCGAGCACCCCGAGGGAGCGGGTCCCAGCTGCGCGGAGCGGATGGGTGCCAGCCGCGTTGCTGGCAGGGTGGCATGACCGCGGCTCGCCGGCCCGGCCTGGGGGGGCTTCCCTGCCAGGGGTGGCTTTGCACAATGGGGGTCCCCGGCACCGTGCCAAGTGTGTTGGGGCATCACACAGGTGTCCTTGTCATCCCCCGGCTCTGCCATCTCCATCCTGGTTGGTGGCAGCCAGCACTGGTGTTGCCATCCTGGTGGGGACCTGCTGTGGGTGCTGGAGGAACCCAGGTGCTGCCCGGCAGCGTGTGGGGCCGGGTCTGGCTGCGTGATGCTGTGCACAGGGAGGGTGAGGGGTCCTGTGTGCCACAGCCCCTGCAGGGACACGGGACAGCTCTTGTGCCTCTGTGCATTCGCAGGCAGGAATGTCACCGCAGGCAGCTCCACAGCCGCGCTGCCAGCAGCTCCTGAGGGGACGCGATGGCACACGCAGCCGGGGCTCCGGCACGCTGGTGCTGGCTGCAGCGAGTTTTGCCATGTGTTTCCTCAGCTCGACTGCTAACTCGTATGCTGCAGTGAGACAAACAAGCAGGTTTGGAGGTTTTTTGCAACTTCCCCCCCTTGTACCCTGCGCGGCTGCTGCTGCGTTAGAAGCAGGGTCCTGAAAATGAGGAAACGCGGGGCTGGCGCAGGAGCCGGGCTGGCCCCGCCGAGGAGCACAGAGGAGCTGCGACCTGCTGGCCCCGGCGCCCGGAGACCCCCCTGGCCCCGCCGTCCCGCACCCAGGTAACCCCTACCCTGCTGTCCCCTGTCCCCGCGCAGCGGGGTGGCAGCGGAGCCTGTCCCCGGGCTGCAGGCACCCACGGGGCGGCTTTGCAGGTGCCCGGCGGGGTGGCAGCTCGGTGCTGCCGGAGCAGATCTCGGTGCTGCCGGAGCAAATCTCGGTGCTGCCAGAGCAGATCTCGTTGTGGAACAAACACCACCGTGCATCCCGGCCGGGATTGCAGCTCCTGCCCCCCAGCAGCCCCGAAACGGCGGCGGGCGCTTGGTCCTGCCCGGGCTGGGGTGCGCTGGGCTCCCTCGCTGCCCCCACATCTCTCCCCCCGCCACATTATTTGAAAATGAGAAACGAGGAAGGAAGGCTGGGCGGGCGCTTGCTGCCGGTAGCAATAAGCCGAGCTGTTTTCACTTCTTTCTTCTCCCTTTGCTTTTTGCTGCCCTCTCGGGTATCAATGAGGTGGCCCAGAGTGGTGGGTGGGCGGTGTGGCCCCCGCCCTGGTCCCCACCCTGGCCCCCACCCTGGCCCCCGCCCTTCCCTGGGGTCCCCACTCCTGGCTGAAGCTGCTGATAGATTTTTCCGCTCATAAATGGCCGCGATTGACTGGGAAATAAACACACGCGGGGGAGCGGGGCCGGGCAGGCGGCTCCTCAGTGCAATGAGTTTGGGGTTCCCAGCTCTGGGGCTGAGCAGGGCATCGCTCCCCTCTTCTCCCTCCAGCTCTTGTAGGGGTGGGCAGGATGTTGCACTTGCTCTGTATGTATGTGTACGTGCCCATACGTCGCAGGCAGGACAGGCAGCGCGGGTGCCCGTGGGCTGCCCGGGGCGGGTAACGCGATCCAGGGGCTAAATCTGGAAACTGCCTCACGGCGGCTTTGATTTCTGACCCGCACCTGGGCGCAGCGACGTGTGCGGGGAGGAGGCGCTGGGCACTGCGGGGGCGCAGGACGGCGCTGTGCTCCGGGCACTGTGTCCCTTTGGGGTGGCACTGGGTCCCCACACCGTGCTTTGTTTCTACCCCCCCGGACTCGCTCAGGCCGGGTCCCCATCGTTTCGCTCCCACTCGCCGCCCTCCCGCTGGGGCTGACTCAGAGTGAAAGCAGAAGCTGCTTGGTGTTTTGGGGGGGCCGGGGGGAAGCCAAGCAGAACCAAGCGGGTTATTTTAAACCTGACCTAATTTCCCCCCTCTCTTTATCGGGCCGGGCTCTGGCCGCCCTTCCCCATCCTGCCTTGGGCAGCTCCCGTCTCGGGAGGTTCCAGGAGAGGGCAGCGCTCCGGGCTCCCCCTGCCCTTGTTTTCTGTATTTGTGGTTATTACTTCTCTCCCATGCATCAGCTGTGATTTATCGCCCCTCAGCCTTGTTTTATCTGCTGTGGCTGTCCCCGGTGTCTCTGGGTCCTTTCCCAGGGCTCTGCTGTTGCTCATCTCAAACGTCCCCATGTCCTCCTCTAAGGCCGTTTGTGGCAGCTGTCTTAACGAAGCCCCGATTGATAACTGTCCCAGGCTCCTCTTCTCCCATCCCCCTTAGATGGGCCACCATGTCTAATTAATTACCCTCCTCTTGCTGTTCAATAGCTGGCTCTTGATCCATGTAATCATATTTCTGTCCATGCTGGCTTGATTTAATTTCCCCCTTAGGAAATCGCGTGGCACTGTGCATCGGATGCCTCGCCGAAACCCCGGTGTGCTCTCTCCGCTGTGGCCCCTTTGTCCACAATTACACATTGTATTTAAATAGCAAAACCCTCCAGATTTGTCTGGTTATGCCGCTGCAGAGCAAACCCTGGCTATTCGGCTCCTGCCTGTTCCCCGGCAGCGTTTGCTTTGGGTCCTGTGCTTCACGTCACCTCCCGCCCTGTGGATGCTGTGGGACCCTCATCCCGCACAGCATCTCCCGCATCCCCATCCCCGCCCTGTGAAGACCCATCGTCGTGCCCAGGAGAATCTGGCATCCCGGCATCGTCTCCCCCCTCCACGGGCCACCGTCCCCTTTGTACGGGGGAACAAGGGCCGTTCTGTGTGGCGCGGGGGCCCCGCACGCCTCCCCCCGCCTCCGCGCTCGCGTGCCGGCCCCGCACAGAAGCCGCGTTGTTCGCCCCGCGCCCGAGCCACGGTTTCGGGGCGGCCGGGCTGAGGGTTAAACTCTGCCTCCCTGGCACCCGCCGGCCTCTTTCCCTTTCGCTCTGCTCCCCGGCTCTGGTTTGTCCCGGCCCTCCTTGCTTTGCTCCGGTGGTTGGGAAGTTGGTGGCTCAAAGCTGCAGCTGGACCCGGCGGTACGTGAGTCCGTGTTGCTGGAAGCGGGGTCCCGGCCACTCCCTGCCCTCCCTGTCCCCCCTGGGGTGCCCCGGCTGTCCCCAGGGAGAGCGGTGACACGGTGGGGAGCTGTGGCAGGAGGGCAGAGCCATCCAGCTGGCGTTGGGGCGGTCATCATGGCTTGGTCACTGGCTGGCACGGGTGCTCCAGGATGTCCCGTGCCGCGGTTTCCCTGCTGCAATATGCTGTTCCTGATGCGCCATGTCCTCCTCTCAGGGTCACCTCCGTGTCCTCCTCTCAGGGTCACCTCCGTGCCTGGTGGGCGCCTGCGTGTCTCCCCCGCAGTGCACCATGGCGTCCCGCATCGGGCTGCGGATGGAGCTGATGAAGCAGCAGGCGCAGCAGGAGGCCGAGCGCGAGCGCGCGCAGCAGCAGATGATGATGAACTACGTGCAGCAGCAGCGGATGCCGGTGGCCTCCACCCCAGCCATCAACACCCCTGTCCACTACCAGTCCCCACCGCCCGTGCCTGGGGAGGTCCTCAAGGTACAGTGCTGGGGGTGTCCCCGCTCCCCAGGGCCGAGGGGTGCGTAAGGTCCTTGATGATCCTTTGTGTCCTCACAGGTCCAGTCCTACCTGGAGAACCCCACCACCTACCACCTGCAGAAGTCACGGGACAAGAAGGTTCAGGCTTATCTCTCCGAAACCTACGGGAACAAGTTTGCTGCCCACGTCAGCCCCGCCAGCCACTCTCCCAAGCCGCCCCCCGCCGCGTCCCCCGGCGTCCGACCCGCCCACGTCCTGTCCTCCTCGGCAGGCAACAGTGCGCCCAACAGCCCCATGGCCATGCTCAACATCGGCTCCAACCCCGAGCGCGAGGTGGGGAGGAGCCGCCGGGCTGCTGGGGGGTGCGTGGGGCTGGGAGGCGTAAAGACGCCCGTGAACACCTTACACCTTTCTCTTGCAGTTCGATGAGGTCATCGATGACATCATGCGCCTGGATGACGTTTTGGGCTATATGAACCCCGAAGTCCACATGCCCAACACGGTGTGTCTCTGATGTGTGTTAGGAAGAGATTGGAGCCTGGGCTGCGGGAGGGAGGGTGGCCTGGGGGTCCTGCACCCCCCTGCTTGCTGGGATGGAAGTGGCATGGAGGGGACCTGTCCTGCCACATCCCAGCAGTGATGCCCAGGTGGCCCTGGGGACCTGGGGGGAGAGAGGCAGCAAGATCTCCCTTTTGCAACTACAAGAGCCAGTTCTTCAGCTTCTTTGTCTCTTTAATGGCAGTGGGGAGCCCTGAGAAAAACCCAGAGAGACAGGAAAGGGTGCGGGGACGGACCGAGTGTCCACTGCAGGATGGGGGGACATTGGTACTGGGAGAGGTTTCCCAGCCAGAAGTTCACTCAGAGCGGCACCGTCTCCTGGGTCAGATCCATATGGCAGCTTGTGCCTCCCAGTGGGATTCATCCTGCCGAGCACTTCTCGGATGTGATTCATCTGCCCTATTTTAGATGCTGGCTGTGGGAGGGGATGAGCTGCGTCCTTTGAAGTCCTGTTTTCTTTGCTGCTCTGATTATAGCTGTTTTAAGGGCCCAGGAAGACAATTACACCTGCCTGGGCTACGCACTCGCGCCCCGGAGGCCGAGCAGCTGGGCTTGAGCCCCAGTCCCGCAGCCCTGGATGGCGCTGACCCGCCTGTCCCTCTGCCTTTCAGCTCCCCATGTCCAGCAGTCACATGAATGTCTATAGCGGGGACCCCCAGGTGACGGCCTCTCTCGTAGGTGTCACCAGCAGCTCCTGCCCTGCCGACCTCACCCAGAAGAGAGAGCTGACAGGTATGTCCCCAGGGAGCTGGCAGGTCTGTCCCCAGCCCTGGAGCTGGCAGATGGTGACGGCGAGCACCAAAGCCGGCGGGGGCTGCCCTGTGCGCAGGGGCTGGGGGTGGCTCTGGGGGAGCTGGGGTGCTCCAACACCAGTCTGGGATGCTCGTGGGGCGAGATGCAGCTTTGTCCCCTCTTGGTAATGTTGTGAGACTCTGTTGCAGATGCTGAGAGCCGGGCCCTGGCGAAAGAGCGCCAGAAGAAAGACAATCACAACCTGAGTGAGTTCGGTGCTGCCCTTTCCCTCTCCAACCCCCCCAGCCCTTTCACCATCACTCTTCATCCTCGTTCCCCTTCCTTCTGAGCTGGGTCTCCCTTGCCATCCCACCTCACCCTCTGGAAACACCCCACAGCCCCTGCCACGGCTCTGCAGAATGCCCACGGTGCAGGAGGGACCCTGTTGTCCTCATTAGCACTGGGGGAAGGTCAGACCGACCAGGGCGATGGACTCGAGCAAGGTCCCAAAGGCTTGGTTGGCCCCAGAGGTTTCTCACCCCTGAGCTCCAGGAGTGTCTGGCCAGGGCATGACCAGCCCCACGTCCCAGGAGCAGCAGCGCGGCCGGTGGGACTGGGCAATATCGAGCTGTTCCTGCTCCTGCTGCCTCCTCATCTCCTGCCCTCTCTTCTCATCTTGCAGTCGAGAGACGGCGAAGGTTCAACATCAACGACCGCATCAAAGAGTTGGGGATGCTGATCCCCAAGGCCAATGACCTGTACGTATCAGCAGTTTCTACTTGCTTTTTGGTGCAGCAGCGGTGAGGGGACACACATTGCTGGCGTGTGCAGGTGACAATCTCTTTTTCCATCCTGCACGGCAGAGACGTGCGCTGGAACAAAGGAACAATCCTGAAGGCGTCTGTGGACTACATCAAGAGGATGCAGAAGGACTTGCAGAGGTCACGAGACCTGGAGAATCACTCGCGGCGTCTGGAGATGACAAATAAGCAGCTGCTGCTCCGCATCCAGGTGAGTGTCCCGGTGCTCGTCCCTCCCTCTGCTCCGCTCCAGCCCCGGAGCAGGTCCCTCCCGTGCTGCAGAGGGATGGCAGGGGCTCTGCTCCCTCTTACGGCTCTCAAGTCCCCGGAACAAAGTCTTCAGACAAACGTCTGAGGTTCAGGTCACCACGACAAGTGTTGTTGAGCATGGGACACCATTTTCCATCCTTCATCTCATCCATGGGTTCCTTCCCTGTGAGCTTCTCGGTCCCTCTGTCCCTGCCACCTCCATCAATGCCCATGTGCCGTGTCACTGTGCGTGACGTCCCCAGCAAAAACCTCCCGCGCTCTGTTGGCAGGAGCTGGAGATGCAGGCGCGTGTCCACGGGCTGCCCACCTCCTCGCCCTCAGGTGTCAACGTGGCCGAGCTGGCTCAGCAGGTCGTCAAGCAAGAAGTCAGCGGGGACGAGGGGACACTGGAGCCACTGCTGCCACCCCCAGACCCCGAATCACAGCTGGTGGTGCCTCCAGCGCCCCAGTCTCCCTACCACCAGCTGGACTTTACCCACAGCCTGAGCTTCGACGACGGCTCCCGCGGCTTCCCAGACAGCCTGGAGCCCGGCCACAGCGCGTCCTTCCCGGCCCTGTCCAAGAAGGAGCTGGACTTGATGCTGATGCAAGACACGATGCTGCCCTTGGCCTCCGACCCCTTGTTCTCAGCCGTGTCCCCGGAGGCCTCCAAGGCCAGCAGCCGCCGGAGCAGCTTCAGCATGGAGGATGCCGACATGCTGTGACGAGGAGCTGCTCCGTGCTGGGGACGAGGGCTGGACCGTCAGGCCTGGTCAGTGGAGCTACAGGGCGCTCTTCTCGCGGGAGGAGCCCGTTCTGCCACGCACTTGAATGGACTTAGGAAGACCTTTTGTCTATGCAACGGGGGGCTCGGATCGGGGCTCGCTGGGTACCGCTGTGTCTTACGCAAGCTTTTTTTTGCCAAGAGCTGGAGCGGACCTTCTTGGTTTGCCGTGGTGTTGGCCTGACTGCAGATTCCCCAGCCCGGGAACGTGATCTCGGCTGCTTTGCCTTTCAGCGAAACCCTCTTGGACCGGACCCCTTCCCAGGGTGCTGGCTCAGGGCCGGAGCGGGCAGGAGCCTCCGTGTCCCTGGGAGGAGAGGGACGATGCTTTTTGCCTGCTTGCTGCCTCCTTGCCACCCTGCTGCAGGAGCCCACGTCCCCAACGAGTTGTCCCAGGAGTGGCCTCCGAGCCCTGCGGATGCTTCACGGTGCCAAGTCCTTCATGGTTCCTCCTCCTTGGCACAGGGCAGGAGGGAGAAGAGGTGTTAATTGGAGCAAGTTAATTCACGGGGCACCGGGGGTGTTTTCCGAATGAGTTGGGTCTGAGGCTATGAATTTGCATTGAGGACTTCTAGAAGAGCTGGGATGGGGTGTTGGATGCTCAGTCAACCCCTTGCTGTGGCCCCCACCTTGAGGGGGGACCTCCCCTCAGGATTCGGCTGCACCCACTACGCCAAAACCTCTCGCTCTGGCCAAGGATGAAGGAGTTTTACACTTTTCGGGGGGGATACTCGTTGATGTCTCGTCCCACATCTGGGCAGGAAGGTCCAGGCTCTGGCCAGGGACCAGAAGATGGTTTGTACCAATTGCCAAACCTGAGCTGCCGCTCGCTGCCTTTGGCTCGTGGGGTGTCTGCCGGTGTCACCAGCTCGTTCCCCAGCCAGGATGACTCGGTGACAGGGACGTGCTTTGGGCTCTGTGTCATCTTCTGCCTCGTCAGCCTGGCTGGCAGTGGGGAGGGAGCTGGGCGGGGGTGAAGGACGCTGTCCTGCATTAATTTGTTGTAAAGTGTAAAGCGCAGGGAGGGCTGGGGGGAGGAGATCCCTTTGTGATCCCACACGATAGTGCAGTGTCACCCCCCGGCTGTGAGAGCTGGGGCTGGATGGCTGGAAGCCCATCACGGGGATGGGGGTCACCGGGTGCACCCCGTCCCGGACCAAGGATGGGGGTGTTGCGGGGTTGGGACTGCAAGGGGAGAGCCCAGCCAAGGAGGGACAAGCTCACTGTGTTGTAGCTGGATTTGGGATGGCGAGGTGGGGGCAGCCCCAGTGCCCCCCAGAGAGGTGCCTGTTGGATGTGAGGGTGCGGGGAGGTGCAGAAGGTGGGGAAAAAGGGGGAAAGAGGAGATGTTGGGGGGTTCCTGGGGCAGGGCAGGCTCTGGCCGCTGCCCCACATGGGGGCGAGGAGGACACCGGGGGGACATGGGGGTTCACCGGAGGCCTTGGCATCCTTCCTGCGCTGCCGTTAGTGCCTGTAAAGAGAATAATCCCCTGGCAGGGCAGCAGCAGCCCGTACGCTGCACTGGGCACCTGTAGCCACGGGTGATCTGTGGAGCGTGCGGGGGCTTCGGGGCAGGTGTACGGAGCCCCCGCTCACCTGTGGTTATCCTGGCTGGAGGTGGTTGTGCTGGGCCGGTGCTGGTGGCAAACGGCCCATGTGGGGCACGAGCCCCGCTCCTGGCACCGTCCACTGCTCATCACAGACGAGGCGTCTCCCCAGCCCTGAGTAAACAGTTGTGGATTATTATGATTTTTTTTTAATCTTTTGGGGGTTTTGTTTTTTTTTGTTTTTTTTTTTTTAATGCACTGTGCTCTGATTAAAAAATTTTACTACTGTTTTATAAATAAATGTATAAAAGAATGAACTGGAATGGAAGAAGAATCATTAAAATATATTTATTTACAACATCCCGGAGCGTTGCAGCGTGAGCTGTTTCTTCTCGTCCCGGAGGAGGGAGGTTCATGCATTCCAAGCCTGGAGGTCGGGTTGGGCTGCAGCAGCATCCCCATCTTAGAGGGGGGCTGCCCTGGATTTGGGGGGCTGCTTGGGGGCTGGATTTATTTGTGCAGACAGGCCTGGCTCAGCTGCAGGGGGGAGTGCTGCTGTTCCGCTCATTCCGCCTGTCCCAAGGCGGTTTGGGGTATTCAGAGTCCCTCTGGATGCTTTGGGCGGGTTCGTGCTGAGCACAGGTGGGGCTTGTCAGGTGCTGGTCTACCTGCTAATTGCTTAATTGCTTAGGGGCGTGGCCCCTTAATTAACAGTAGTCACAAGGCCCCAGAGAGCAGAGCTAGAGGGGGGGGTGTGTCCCTGAGCATGCTGCAAGGGTCAGAGCGGGTGTCCTGGTCTGTGCTGGGTGACAGTGGAGCATCCCAGGAGCTCAGATGTGTTCCTACCTGTGGGGTGAACCCTGCTGCTGGTGTGGGGCTGAGTGGGGGTTTTGCTGCCCCCTGCCTGCTGCTGGGGCTGGCTCAGCATCACCCCTGGGTGCTGCAGGGCCCCTGGGACAAGCACGGGAGGGGTGAAGTGTCCCCCAGCTCCTGCTGCAGCTGGGACCCTCCTGCCCAGGGTGAGCGAGGGGAAGAGTGTCCTTGCAAAGTCTCCTGCATGGCACATTTCCAGCCCCTGCCTGTGCTCCCCTTGTTCCCGCTGCTCCTTCGCTCCCCTCCGCGATGGTGTTAAACACACATGCACAAAAGGGAAAAAAACACACCTTAAAATAGGCTTCCCAGGCTGGAAAATCACAGGGGCTAATCTTGGAAACTTTATTAAAAGGAGAAAGGGGGGGGGAAAAAAAGAGTGTGAGGCTGTGGGGAGAGAAAGAGTAAGTAGTTTCAGACACTTAAAAAAAAAAAGTCCCTGATTTGATTTATCTGGGGAGTGTGAACACTAAATAGAGAACAACGCCTGAAGTGTGAATTATTTCCTATATTAACACAGAGAAAAACTGATAGCCTTTTCATGTCAAGAGAATAGCGCGGAGGGGAGGGAGGGGGGAGAATGACATTGTTCAGTCTCCGGGTTTGCTCACTCTTTATCAGACTGAGATCAAAATTTATTCCCAGGATGAGGCCTGCGGCCCAGCTGAGGCCCTAGAGATTTTTAAGGGCCTAATTAAGAAAACAGGATGAAAATGGCGAAATAAGAGGGCAATTTACTTCTTGCAGAATAGGGAGATCAAATCAACTTATGAGCAATTAATGTGCACAAGGAGAGAATAAAGGGATGCCGGGATATGGTAGAGGGCCTCATTTTAATGACATGCTCTGGTGTTGGCATAGAGGATTACTCTGAAGGTCAGATGTAGATTGAAACGACCTTGCAGATTCTTAACCCTCCTTCCAATTAACAGAACCAACTCAGAAATGCAAAAGACCCTGGCTTGGAGCACTGTCATCCCTTTATGTTCAGAAAGGAGAGGGGAAAAAAAATTATAAAGGAGAGAGAGGACGAAAGGGGGTTTCCTTTGCTTAAACAGCAGCTGCTGGAGATGGGCGCTGCGGCAGGCGGGAGAGAAGGGCTCTTAATTACAGTCTGTGAGCCACCCACGGAAAAAAAATCAGTGTCAAGGCTCCAAGTGGGATATAAAAGGGAGGGAGTGTCGGCTGGGGCTGTGGCGATGAGCTGCGGCTGGGCTTTGCCTGTGGGGATGGACGGACCGGGCAGCAGGATGGAGGGACAGGGCAGTGGGCTGGATGGATGGATGGATGGATGGATGGATGGATGGATGGACAGGGCAGCGGGATGGGGACGGGGCAGCGGGTCCCCGCTGCTCCTGGTGCAGCCCCTTGGCCATCGCACCGCGGGGACCTGTGGTGCTGCACCCGGGGAGTCCTCGCCTCTGTCCCCCGCCCGTGTCGTGCTCTCTCACTCTCACGCAGCCTGTGGCACCTTTTCCGCGCTGCCCCACGCAATATTGCGGCTCCGGAGGAGGCGCCGGGCGGAGCCGTCGTGCGCGCCCCGGTCCGGGCGGGGTCCCGGCGGGAGCAGCGAGGCTGCACCGGGGCTGAGCAGCCGCCAGAGAGAGCCAGACCGTTGCCGGAGAAGCGGGGGCTCCGGGGGGGGCGGCCCGGCCGAGGCTGCGCAGCCCCGGCTGCTCCCGGGACCCGGCGCTCACGGAACCGCCGCGGCCGCGGGGGCAGGAGCCGCCCCGCACAAAACGCAGCTCTCCCGGCAGCTGGTGCGGGGCTTTGTATGTCCCCGAGAGCCCCATTAGGTTGGAAGAGAACTTTAGGATCATGGAGTCCAACCTTAACCCAGAGTGTTTTACTGCGGCTGGTGCCTCTGTGAGCAGCAGCATCTCCCGCTTGCCCTTTCAGCATCCCCACGCCAGGGCTGCTGCCACATCTCCCTCTTTGAGCTGGCTTTGGTAAACTCGGGAGGGTTAAACCTACCAGGCCGGCTGGCAGAGGTGCTGAGCGGCTGCTGCTCGCTGCAGGGCATGTGCTCAGCATCTCCCACAAAACAACCTGCTGAGCTTTTAACTTCTCTGTGCGTAAAGTGCCAGGAAAAGCTGGGGGAAGGGAAAATGAACCCCTGGAAGAGGCCGGGGGTGACCTGGGCTGGAGAAGAGCGCAGGGGCTGTGTGACTGGGGTGATGAGCACAGGGCCAGCACCCAGCTGGGACAGGGTTGAAAGCCCTTGATGTGTGGGGACAGGAGCTGAGCCGTGGGCACCACGCTCTCCAGGGGGGTGCAGCCGCGTCCCCTTGGGCTGCTCCACGTGAAAGGTCTCAGGCCTGGGTTTGGTTTTGTTGAAAGTGGAGAACAGCCTGAAGAGAGCTGGCACATCCCCAGCACCATCCCTATAGACGTGTCTATAATCCCACCCACAAACGCTGTTGGCAAACTGTTTCTGGAGTCCCAGAGAATTTTCTACAAGAAGTTTTCTTGGGGCAGGCAAGAACCTTTAGTAAAACAGAAGATGGGCTTGATCTCAAAGCAAGAAGAAATGAGCGCAGCCCAGCCCAGTCCTCAGCTCCTCTGGAGCAAGATGCTCAGCCAAGCAAGGGGACCCTTCCCCAGAGACTGGAGCAAAGAGCAGCGCAGAGGCAGCACGAGGAGTGGGAGATGGCACAAGGGCTTCCCCTGCTCCGGCCAAAGGCATCCCTGCACAGCTCCATGGCATCCCTGCACAGCTCCATGGCATCCCTGGCATGGGACCAGCCAGACCTGCAATCTGGAAGCCATCCCCTGTCTCGGTGTTGGGCTGTTGCTGAATTTTCCTTCTTCCCCTGTCTCCCTTCATTTCCTTTCTGGCTCTTGCCGGAGCTCCTTCGATGGGTTGAGCACTTCGGCTACTCCTGCTGCTCCTTCCCCACCTGAAGCCTTAATCCTACGCCGGTGACGTCGCCAGGGGTTGTTGTGGCAACGGTTGGGATGAGGTCAGGAGGAAGGGATGGCTTTTTCAGGTGGGGGAATACGCAGCGCGACAGCCTTGGCTTGGAGAAACCAAAGCAGCTCTTTGCAAGTAAATCTTTGTGTGTAATAAAGAGGGAGAGACTGGAAAACCTCTGATGCCTGTCCAGGAATTGCTTCCAAAGAGCAGGGGCTAGGCTGGTCCCTGGTTGAGTCCCTGGCTCGGAAAGGTTACTCCCTGGATGCATTTGGCCTGTTGTTTTTCTGTCAGCAGCTTTTTAAAGTTGTGTGGTTGGGGAGCCCTTGCAGACAGTTTATCGGCTGTTGGGGCAGCAGGAATTTGCACCCCAAAATCTCCACCAGAGCCAAAGGCCCCTGCTCCGCTGGCGGGGCTGGGACTGCTGCCAAGCGGAGCTTTGGCCCGCGATACCCAATAGACTTGACGGCAGCAGCCCAGCTGGATTTTCCATGCCCGATGTTGAATTTACAGCGCCGGATGCTGGAGCATTTGCTGGCTGGCTTGTTGTTGGAGCACGGTCTTGCTGAGAACAGAGCAGCAGAGCCCTGTCCCTGCAACCAGAAGAAGGGACAACAGGCACTCGGAATGACAAGAGCAGCAGCTGCAGCAGCAGGAACCCGGGAGCAGCGGTGCCGGGGCCTACGGAGGCGCCGGGACCCCCGGGAGGGCCAGGCTGGGACGAGCAGCGCCCCATTCATCTTGGTGCCTAGGAACCCCTTTGGAAATGCAGTCCTCTTGTGCTTGTGCCACACGGGCACCCCGGAGAGGTCGCTGTGGACATGCTGGGACCCCTTCTCACACCAGCCCCAAATTCTTGGCAATCAGCTTTCCCGAGGATGCTCGTCCTGGGAGCCACCCCGCATCCTGGGCTTGGGATTTGCTTCCCAGCTGGGATCAGGGGACTGCAGGGACCTTGGGGACACAAGATTCCTTGTCCCAAGCCCCTTCAGGGTCCTGCTGTGGGTTTGTCCGTCTCCCAGGCCACCGTGGAGTCCTTTTCCCTCTTCCCCCCACACTGCAGAGCTGGTTTAATCAGCTCATAGTTTTCATTTCATGCCTTTCTCTCTCTCCTTTTTTGAGGGGGCAGTGAAATTTATACAATATTTAAGCAGCATAGTGGAGTCCTGGAAGATATTATTAATGTAAAAGGGACAGGCTGGAAATGCACTTGAACCTGGTTACAATTAGAGGGTGATTTTTCTAAAGGTCAATGAATTCAGATAATATCCACAGGGGGGAAAAGAAATTTAATACCTTTTTAGTGAATTAATTAATTATAATATTATATCGGCTTGGGGTTCTTTTCCAGAGTGATTAAGGGAACGATCTGTCTTCGGAGAGGCTGGGGGAAGGCAGCGAGCGAAGGGAAGACTGACAGAGGGAAAGGAGAAAGGGGGAGAGTTTAATGGGAGAATAATGGAGCCTTTTCTTTCCTTTAAAAACTTACAGTATTTCCAGGCCACACGATCCCTGCCTGCCCAGACCCTTTCCTTGCAGTCTCTAAAGGCTGTTGGAGGGATTATTTTATATTTTTGCCTTTCCAAAGTGGCTTTGGATGCTTTAGCACCTCGGATACCAGACACGGCGCAGGGGCGGCCGGACCCTCTGTGGTAACCACATCCCTGGTGCCACCAGCACCATGGCCCAGGGCTGGAAAAGGGCTTTGTGCTGGCGCTGTGTGTGGGGACGCGGGGTCCCCAGGAGCCACCGAGAGCCGCGGCCCTGGCACGGTGCTGCTCCCGGCCCCAGCGGTGTTGGTTTATCTGCAGCCTGAGTCAGGCTGGAATTTACACTCTCTGCTAATCCAGCCAGCCCCAGAAATTAATTACAGTCTTGTACATAAAAAATTAACATAACCTTTCTGGATATATGTTCTTATAGTACAGGAGTGGGCTGGAGTCCCTCGGCTGCCTGTAATTGGAGCTGCTTTTCTTCTAATTCTTCCCTTCTCCCTGTTTTTTGAAGATGTGGACCTGTGAAGTCATTAATCATGGAGCCTGGTAGCTGGTGAAGTTTAAGCGGTTTGTAGCTGTGTTTGGTCCTGGCAGTTTGCAGGGAAGGGGGAGAGGAGGCGTCTCAACCATGGAGGGTGAAGGGGTGTGGGGAAAGGGGTGCCTGTGTTTTCCCTGCATCTCCTGGCACGGGCGAGGCACCAAAAACCCGGCCAGGAGGTTATCAGGGCTCGGCTGCAGGAGACATGGGCTGCAAGGTCTTTTGCAGAAGTTGCTCTACGATCTCCCATGGGCCCCATGCAGATGTGATTCCAACAGCCACTTTTCCTCTCAAATAAAGGCAACTTATCCTGGGGGCCCGTGCTGTTTTTCCACTCTTCTGCAGAGCCACAGGCTGCAAACCCCCCGGCCCAGCAGGTCCTGCACTGTCCCAGTTCTCCTGCTGCTCCCAGGGAAGCCTTCATCCCACAGCAGCCTCCCTCCTCCTCTTCCTCCATTGCCTCCAATGGGGCACAGCACTCGCCGGGCCTTTGGGCACATCTTCTCTTCCCTCCTTCCCCATCTCTGCTCCTTAAAACCCCACCATCTTTTATCAAACCAGCCCTTTCATTTCTCTTTCCTCCCCCCTCTGCCACCTCCACCTCCCTCAGCCAGCGACTGCTGGAGAGAGCCAGCTCGCTCCCATTGTGCTATCTTTGGGTCCTAAATTAAAATTTATGACATCTTGAAATGAGCAGTGAGGGTAATTTTGCTTCTGAGCGAAGATGCTAATGAGTCCCCTTAATGGCGTGAATAAGGAGTTGACGGGTCGTGTGTCACTTTGCGCAGACCGTGCTGGTGGTGTAATGGCCGCAGTAAGTGTCTGTAATTATACCCTGTCTCGCTGTATTTTGGCAGCCGTTGTGGGAGAGCAGGCGGCTCAGCGCGTACAAGGCGGGGGGGAGGGAGAAGGGAAGGAGGGGGGAAAAATCCCAGCACCTCCCGTGCCTCCCCCGTGCTCCCGGAGTCCTCGTCCCGCGGTCCGTGCGGTGCCGCGCGGTGACTCCGCTGGGCTCGGCTCCGGCCGGGAGGAAGGTTGGCCACGGCTGATTTGAGGACGGGATGCTTCTTATCCTGTCTTGTTTTGTCCCCTTTAAAACAGGGTGACAAACCCACATGTCCCCAAGACCTGTTGGACCCATGTGTGTGGGACAGCCCTGCTCAACATCACAGGCGATATGGGCTCTGTCCTCGCCAGCCCCAAAACGTGGGGTCCCGGCTCTGTCTGGGGAGCAGATGGGGAGTCCCCTCCTGTGGCTGGCACCGAGACCCCCTTGGCTATTTGGCTTCTTCGTTTACGTCTCCTTCCTGCTCTGCCATCACCAGCCGCCACCTTGGGCTCCCTGGGGATTCTGGGGACCCTTTGTTGTCCCATTTTTGTGGGTCTGGAGCTCGGTGAAGTGGCAGCTTTGGGCACAGCCGCATTGAGCAGCGCTGGTCCCACTTGTCCCCTTGGGGACACGCGGTGTGGTCCAGCTGCCCTGCCATGTTCTGGGCTGGAAGGACACGTGTTTAGCTTCGGGCACAGATGTGCCCACAGGCAAGTCGTTGTCATCTTTGGCGATAGCAGGGATGATTATCAGAATAAAAGCATTTGAGTGCGCAAAGTATTGCCATTGTGGGTGCTACACGCTTGCTTTTAGAAGAGCCTGGGAGCTCCTTGGAGGTGAGGAGGCTGCCCGTGCCCGGGCTTGGGCAGCACGGGCTTGTCCAGAGCTGCTCAGGGGTGGCTGATGCTGAAGAAAACCCCAGCAGTGCTGTGGTCCTGGCACAGGGTCCTACGGGTGCCGGAGGCTCCGTGCCCACCCGGTGCAGCCCAGGGATGCCGGTTCGACGCGAGCCCCGTCCCGGTGGGAAGCAAAGCTCTGCCGCGTCACCAGAATCAATACAAGTGTCTGTTACAGAGACACGTGGCAGCGTTTTAAAGGACAATATCAATAAACTCGGGAGAGCTGTTGGCAGGCTCCGGCGAGGGCTGGCGAGCGGGCGCTCCCCGCGTCGGCGAGATCATGACCATTGAAATATTGAAGTACTTGCATATAAACTGTGCTTTCAAGTATTTTTGACAAGGGTACTAATTAAATCTTAATTGACACTGCACTAATTAGCTTCTTAATTACATGGAACCACATAATTAGCAGCACACTCTGTGCTAATTGTTAATTAGGAAAACCAGGCTTCTCCCTGTCCCCCCCATCCCTCCCCTCCTGTTGTCGCTTTTAACTAAAGAGCCTCTGGTGGGAGGAGGAAGAGGAAGAAGAGGGGAGGAAGCTGTGAGCCCTGGGCAGTGGTTGGTTGTGCTCCCAGCACATGGTACTGGGATGATGTGTGTCCCCAGCCATGGGGTGATGTCCCCAGCCATGGGGTGATGTCCTGTGCCATGACATGCTGTGCCCAGCATCCTCCTCTGCTTCTCCCAGCCCCAAAAGCTGCTCCAGCAGCAGCCTGGCCACCCTTCCCTTGCAAGGGGAGCAAAATCAACCCCCAGGCTGCAGTTTCGCAGGCCTTTCCCTCTCTCATTTTTTTTGTTTTAATTTTTTAATGGTGAACTTTTCCAAGAAATACAACAAATGGCTCAACAGCTGCTGCGGAGCTGGACTTTCCCAAAAGCCCAAGGGAGCAGGGTGCGCGGCACGGTGCGGCCAGGACACTGCAGCCCCTGTTCGTGGGGAAGAGGTGGAGGGAAACGGAGAGATCTGGTTTTCACTGGGGGAGGAGAGGAGGAAAAGAAAAAAAAATGAAGAGGTGAGAAAATTGTTCACATTTGACAAATCTTTCTAATTAGGGGCCAATTATGTCCTCAGATTCCTAATTGGGATTCCGGCAGGTTTTCAGGCTTGTAGGGTAATTACAGGCTCGTAATTCTATTAAGATGGAAATTTGGGAGAAATACCTTATCATAACATTTAGATTTTGCCATCTGTGTTGACGGGCTGCAGCTCGGGTGGGAAGGGGCTGCTGTCGCTCCTGCGCCTGGAGCCCGATCCTCAGCTGGTGCCACCGGCATCGCTGCGGGCAGAGCGCAAAACGGGGACAGAGGGGCCTGAGCATCATCTCGGTCCCGTAGGGACATGTTGGGGTCCCCAGAGTGCTGGGCACATGGGTTTAGGTGGAGATCCCTGGGCTTTGCTGGGACAAGAGGGCTGGATGTTGTGCGCTCCATCCGTGCTCTGTCCTCTCCGAGCATCATCTCAGTGTTTCCACCCCAAAGTAGCCACGGCAATTGCTCTTCATCCTCCGACTCGCAGGAGGAAAGAGCTCCCTTAGCTTCCAGTTTTCATTTGCTCTAACCTTGATCTAAGTGCAAAATCGGGGAAAAATAGGGGTGTAAAGTCCCTTTTGTAGGACCCAGAGAGCAGAAAAGGGCTCAGGGCACCCCTGAGTTGCTGGGATGGGGCTGGCAGGGACGTGCCGTGGGACAGAGGTCACCGCATGCTGGCATGTCTGGTTTCGGGTCCACACTGAAATTAGCGGAGAGGGAGAAAACTAAACCTGGACTTTGGGGAGGGTGCCATGAGTTCCCCAGGACGCTTTGATTAACTCCAGGCAAAGTGTTTTGTGCTGGTTATATTGGCTGGTAAAGAGCAGGGCCCTTCCCCTTTCAATGCACGGAGGAAAAGCTTTTTTTTTTTAAAGAAAAGCACTTATATATTTTGTTTCAATAATTGCAATTTTCTTTTTTCCTCTTTCCCCTGGTACATTTTTTGCAGGAGCTGTTCGGTGTGACCCAGGTTGACAAGTGGCTGCAGAGAGGCTGTGGGGACACAGGCCCTGGCTGCGGGGACCCCCCGTGCTGCTGCTCTGAGCAAACCGTCCGTGTCCCACGGCTGACGTGTCCTCACGGCAAAGTTCCCACGGGGGACGCTGTACTCTGGGGTTCCCCAGGTCACTAATACTAACGTGGCTATTTTAATCTGGCTTTCTGGGTGGGAACACAGCTTCTTCCAGACCTGCAAATTTCTAATAACGCTAAAAAAAGAAAAAGGAAAAAAATATAAAGAAGAAAACCCCCCTCTGCATGAGAGTCTTGCTGTCTTTGATCTTTTGTGTGAGGCCTCTTATCGGGACCAGAGTAGGTTTACACGCTGGCAGATAGGGGAATAATACTGCGTGGAGATAAGCTGCAGCCCGGCTCGCCTTTGTGTGCCAAAGTTGATAGTACTGGGAAAATGTTTACTGTGAGACTTTGGGAGGGAATTAGTCCCCAGCGCAGCTGAGAAATATAATTGTTTAGCATGATAATTGCAGGGTGGTGGGCTGGGTGTCAGCCCGGCGTGGGGTGGAAGGAAAGCGTTGGTTTGCTGGGAAGCCCCATGGCTTTGCCAGTACAGCCCGTGGTGGGGTGGCGGAGGGGACTTCTCGTTATTGCCGTGGCCAAAACCCCTAATGAATGGCCTGATGTATCAGATATTAAAGCACTGAATTATTTTGGTGGGATGAGTGGGAAAATGGAAACACCAGGGGATAGATGAACATCCTTGGGGTGCTTTGGGGCTTTGAGCATTGTCACTGACTTCAGCAGGAGCCGGAGCATCTCAGTGCAGCCGGAGCATTGTGGTGCAACCAGAGCATCTTGATGCAGCCGGAACACCTCAGTGCAGCCAGAGCATCTTGATGCAGCCAGAGCATCTTGATGCAGCCAGAGCATCGTGGTGCAGCCAGAGCATCGTGGTGCAGCCGGAGCATTGTGGTGCAGCTGCAGCAGCTCAGGAGAATCATCCAGAGGGGACAGAGGGGACCCGGCTGTGGGGACGGCTAAAACCTGCTGGATTTCTGCTGTCTCTGCCAAAAGGAGTTTCCCAACTCGTACAGGTGCCAGGAGGAGTTTCCCAACAGCTCTTACAGCATCTCCAGATGTCCCTTGACTGCTGGGCAAGGACATTGCTCCCTCCCGGGGGCACGGGGACTCAAGGGGACCATCAGGGACCGGGAGCCTCTGGAACCGGGGGTCACCCAGGAGCAGCCCCCGCCACCCGCTGCTGCGTAATCGGTTTCTTATTAATCTAGCTTTTTATTATTATTATTATTGTTATTATTATTAAACATCTCTCTTCTCCCAAATCATCTCAGAACCCTGGCGAGGTCCCTGGTAATAGCTCCATAAATTTCAGCCATAAAAAGTAATGGAGGGAGACAAATGAGATAATTAGGAATAAATCTTGGCGAGGTCTCTATTCATCAACATCCCCCAGAACCGACCAATATTCCAAATCATTAGCAAAGCCCGTAATTAACAAAGAGCCAAGGCTTCCAGCGTTAATAAAGCTCGCTCAACTCTATATTATCAGGTAGCGGCTGACGAATCAGCCCTGTTAATATTATGGCCTTTGTTAAGGATCTTCTTTCTTTCTCTCTCTCTTTTTTTAAAGCTAAAAACTCTGTGTCATTTTTTTTTTCCTCTTCTGCTAAATTTTAATTAGATTTTGCATGTGCATCTGTAGAGGGCAAGTGAGGGGACAAAGGGACAGAGGTTTTTCTTTTATACTTGTGGATATGGGCAAAAAAGAACCTGATAGATATTTTTCCAGTCTTACTACTGTTACTCATTGCTGCACACCTCTGACTGCTCCGCAGGGAGAAACCCTTGGGGCTGGTGCCAACTAACAGCCCATGTTTATTATTCTCTCCCTTCCCTAGAGCCTCGGGACTTCGGAAACGCGCATAGGCAGAAGGCGCCAGGTCAACCCCGCACACTTGTCCCCCCATTAGCCCCAGCACCTCTCATTTGGGTGAAGAACAGAAGGGATTTGCCTAAAAGCAGGGCTAACGCAATGATTGCCCATTTCCGTCCTGGCTTAAGAATTATGTGTTTTTTGGGGTTGCTGAAGACCAGATGACCCATGTGGTCCTTTCCAACCTGGCGTTCTGATTCTATGAGCTCCAGGTTGGACGGCTACACACCAGCTGCTTTGCAAGAAAGTCCCTTTTAACTGCAGGTATGCAAAGGCTTATGTGCCATCAGCATTTTTATTTTGTTTTGTGCAAATGGGGATATCTCTAGATCTCGTATGGAAAACTGGGAGGTTTAGGAAGCTTAATAACTTCGTGGTTTAGGCTTAGGCTCGCCAGCTCTCCTAAAATGATTTCTTTTTTGGCTTGGTGCTAGAAACTGCTGCAGATACAGTTGTGTAAAATCTTTGTTAATGCAATGGGCTCCTCCGGATGCCACTGAGAGGCGCAGATGCTGAGCAATTCAACAAAACCGGGATGCTCACGTCTTCATTGTCCACTCGAGGCACAAGGACTGACCACTCGGGAAACGGGGCGCAGTGCCAGCGTGGAGGGGAGGCTGGGATGGCCGGCCGGCCCTTCACTAGAGGGCAGCATCATGCCAATAAAAATTGCCTTAAATCTGCGCTTTTGGATTAGCCAGGTGGGAGCAGGCACAGAACTTCACACCTTGGGCAATCTGGCGCGGAAAGTTGTGTTGCCAAAAGCAGCCGAGCTGGGTGCAAGGGGCAGATTCTGGTTTCGGGCTGGGAGGGAGCAGGAAAACGTGCCCAGGGCTGGGCAGCCCCGCTCCGCTGGATTTGTTTGCAACATCTGGAAGCTGCTTCTGAGCGGTTTTGCTGCCCGGCTGATGTGCGGCAAGCGGAGAGCAGCTCCCGGCTCTGGGGGGCCCGAAACAGGGCTCCCCTGGGATCCGCTTATTGCAAGGAGATAAAAGGTGGCTGGACGGCAGCACGCGTGGGTAATCCCAGCCTAGCTGAGCCGCCGTGTCCGGCCAAGCCTGTGTGCTCAGCACAGCGTGTTGTGAGAATGCCCTCCCTGCTGCCAAAACCCTGAGCAGCACCCTTTGTGGTGGGGGGGGCTGCAGCAGGCAGGCGCCCAGCGATGCTGAGCCCTCAACACGCTTTAAAACTCAAAGCCTTACATTAAAAATAAAGTAAAAAGTCCTTCATTACTCCAGGAACTCAGGCACAATGATAATGTGCATAGTACCACTGGGCTGCTTTAGGAGGGAAAAAAAAAAATATATATATATATATATATATTTATATTTATATTTATATTTATATATGGATAAATATATAAATATATACACAAACAAATGAACGCATAAAATATATATCTCTGTAAATATACCTACACAACAAATGAATGCGTAAACCTTCATGTGTATGTAAATATATAAATATATATTAAAAAAATATATGTATATATACAAATGAATGATTGCATAAAAATATGTATGCGTGCATATATATATATATATGGAGGGGAGTGTGTGTGTATATATATATATGCATACACACACACACACACACACACACATACATATATATATATATATATATATACATACACACACACACAGAGTCAGAAAGGCTATGCAGCACACAGCAGGGTCTGTCTCACACACACACACACACATACACACGGGAAATTGGAGCGCTTAGGTCACCTCCCGGTGGCACCGCACGGGGGGAGCGGGTGGGTGTGCACACAAGGCCCTGCACGTACCTGGGAGTGAGTGAGTGCGTGGGCGGTGAAGGGCTGTTTGCCCCGTCACGCACGTGTGCGCGGCGGGTGCCAACTTTCCCTGCTTAGCAGGGACGAGCGCTTTGGTCTTAGAAGAAAAATGGTGCCACTTTTTTCACCCTATAACTCACTGGGGCTGTTCGGCACGTTTCTGTGTGGGGTTAAAGGTAGGGCCGAATTTTCCTCCCAAAATATTCCTGTTAATGGCTTGCAAATGTTGGCATCCCCGGCGGGTGCATGCACATGTGTGTGTGTTGGCTGCCGGCGCTGTCTCACACACAGCAAACTCCCCAGCTCCCAGATATTTAAGCTAAAACTCCATCTCCTCTCCGGTTTCAGCCGCGCTTTTAAAGAAAACAACTCCCACCGACTGCAGCAGGAAATCACTATTTGGGTTTATGAGGCACCTCTTCCTGACGAGCTGTGCGGAAAAGACTCTGCTTGCTCTGCAAGGCAGGTATCGCTGTGCTGGCGGGGCGGTGCGGTGCCTCGGCACTGCACACCAGCCCTCGGCATCATGCACCAGCCATTGGCATTGCACACCAGCCCTTGGCATTGCACACCAGCCCTCGGCATCGTGCACCAGCCCTTGGCATTGCACACCAGCCCTTGGCATTGCACACCAGCCCTCGGCATCGTGCACCAGCCCTCAGCATCGTGCACCAGTCCTCGGCACTGCACACCAGCCCTCGGCACTGTATGGCCAAGAGGGACGAGGTGACATTCCAAAGCCACTCATGCAACAGCTGCCGCTTTTGCTGGCAGGAGAAAAAAACCACATGCTTGAGCTGATGGGGGCTCCTAACAGCTCTGTAGATGAAATAAGGTATGAGTTAAGGTGTTGAAGGCATAAGAGATGTTATTAAAATAAAAAAGTATATGAGCCCCAGGGGCCCATGGGTCCAGCTGTGCATCCTGGTTTTGTCCCTCATTGTGTCCTCAGGGTCTTGGTGTTTCTCTGGGGACAAAGCCCTTGCCTGTCCTCTTTGCCCGGGTCTCTGTCGTAAGGGTGACGGGCTCACCGGACTGCTCAGTTTCTCTCTGCTCCTCCCCAGGCACCAGGAGAGGGTTAACCCAAGTGTTTTTCCTTCTCCAAGTTGGTAGCAAGGCAGAACGTGGGGATCTCTGGTCTCCGTTTGGGTCCCGGCCTCCAGGGCTGGCTGGAGGAGCCGGCGCTCGCAGGCAGATTGCCGTTTGGCAGCAAAACCCTCCGGCACTTGCCAATTCTGCACCGCTCCAGCTATCGCCGAGCTCAGACGGCTTCTGCACCCCCTCCCTCGAGACACAACCGCTTTCTGTGTAATCTCCGCTGGCGACAGCAGCACGGAGCCGTCCCCCGGCCCCCGCCAAGCTCCTCCTGTCTCTTGTGCAAGAGGGTGAGGTGTGACAGTGCTGCTGTGACACCCCAGCTTGGTCCTGACCCTCCGGGACACCAGGGACACAAACTGTGTGCTTGTGCCGACACAGGCACCGGGTTTTTCCTTCAGCAGCTGCTCACGCTTCTGGCAGGTTCAGGATCAAAGCAAAAATCAGCTCAGACCAGATACTGTCAGATGCCAAGGAGTGGGAAAAAGTGATGCTGCTGGGCCTGTGGCCTCAAGCTGGGGTTTGGGGAAGGGTGAAAGCGAGGAGAGGAGCTGGTGGACCCGAAATGTTAATTCCTTCCAGCTGTTGTTGGTCTGGCAGGTTCTCAAAGGAAGTTTAATAGACTGCAGTCGTCTCCCCTCAGCCCGTCCCCCCATCGCCGGGCGGTGCGGAGCCAGCCCAGCAGAACCTGGGATTACATGAGCCGCTGTGTCTTCCAAAGACCTACTTTTAGTTTTTTCCCATTGGCTTTGAAAGTGTTTTCTGGTGTGTGTGTGTGCGATGCCCATCACCCCCACTGCCCCTGGACTGCAGGGAGCGAGAAGGGCCAGTCGGGATTCAGTGGGGCTGGGGATGGGGCAAGAGCAGGAGCAGGGGACTGACCGGTGAGGAGGAGGAGAAAGAGAAGGAGGGGGACAGGACGGCAGCATGGGCCTCCTTGCTGGAGCGCTCCCCAGTCCACCGTGTGAACTTGGGAGGAAACAGGATGAAGAAAGTATTTGGAGTGGAAAAATAAAAATCCTCTCCCTTGTTTTATCGATTGCGATTGTGGACAGAAATAGCTCAGGCTGTGGAAAGTATCCCTTGCCCAAGGAGCAGAGACACAGCCAGGCTGTTGCGATGCAGGGCTTGTCCCGTACAGCATCCTCCTGCACCCACAGCACGTGGAAAAAGAGGGTGCCCAGAAACCCCCTGGCAATGGGGTGAGGTGGTCCCGAAGCAGGAGGGCTCCTCACCGGCTGCTGTGGCTCCCGTGCGGTTCCCAAGCCCTGCGCTGCACATCCTGCGACACGCTGGCTGCACCTCCAGACACGCTCAGCAGGGGAGCCCGGCAGCGTGGACGTGGCCCCAGGGATGGCCTGGCAGTCTATTAGCAATTAGACAATAAGCTCCCATCATTAGTAAATCCCACGTCCCATCCATAATCAATCGCCGGCAGAAAGTGTGGGAAAGGCAGCACGCATGGCAGCCAGGTCTGTGTGCTGCCCGTCCTGGGGGATCCTGCCACTGAGCTGCTCCAGAAACAGCAACAACAGAGCAAAGCTATTTTGGGCATCTGGGCCATTTAATTAATTTTAGCTGGTTTCATTGAATTGTTTCATTTAAGACACCAAAGCAGGAGCCAAAGAAGAAGGGCAGGAGAACCCAGGGTGCCCAGCACAGCCCAGGCTGTGGGGCCAGCAGCCACATGGGCGCAGTGCTACAGCTCCAAGAGACCTGTAAAAACCAAGTGCTGGCAGGAGAGTAATTAGTTAAATTGGAGCACATCTGTTGTTAATTAATTCCCAGGCAGGAGGGTTTAACTCTTGCCTTCCCTGGTGGTTTGCAAGGTAGATGGCCAGCATCAGCTTGCATCCAGAGGAAGACTTGAACTTTGCTTTACAGGGACCCGAGTTGCTTTGGTCCATCATTCCCACATCCCAGAACCATCCCTGTGGTTTCCAGGAGCACCCAGGACGTGAGCGGAGCAGCCAGCACTGCTCAGGGCAGTGAACGTGCCCCAGGCTTGGGACGGGGCCGAAAAGCCTCTGGCTTTACCCGTCAGCGCCCTGAGCACTGGTGGGACCTCTCGCAGGGTGGGTTTGCAGAGCATCACCCTGCGGGGCTGAGCGCGCTCTCGGTAGCCCTGCACCGGCAACTGCTATTTTATTAGTGTTTTTCGAAGGCAGCTGTCACTAGAGTACATTTGTAGGCGTGAATATCACATACATTCAGCAGTACATCACGCTCTGCGAAGAGCCCGGCTCTGCTCCCCACCTCCCCGCTCTGCCTTGCCCCGAGTCTCAAGTCCTGGTGGGGGGACAGAGCTGCTGCGTGTGGACCTGGTTCCTCTGGAGCAGCACTAAAGGGATTAAAAGAGCAAAGGAGAGGGAGGAGAGGGAGCTGGGCGCGTGGGGTGCTGAGGGTGCACGAGGTCTGTGCGACACCCTTCCCACACCAGGACACAGCCAGACCGCAGAGCCCTCCCGCACTGGGGGAAATCTGTTCCCCATTAAGAGACTCCAGCAGCGCTCGTTACTGCCAGCTCCAACCTCCCTAATTAGCACCGCCAGTGAGGCCAGGCTGGGGAAGGCCAGCGCCTCCGTCCCTCCTTGCCAAGGATGCAAACGGGCTGGAGCAGAGCCTCAGGAAAAGCTCCCGAGCGCCGGATGGGGCCCCGGTCCATCCATCCCGAGCTGGGCAGCGACGTGCATCCCAGCCCTGACCCTGCTCTGGGGCTCAGCCCGGGTGGCCGTGCCAGGGCAAGGGCTTAAAAGCCCCAACCCGCCACCCCGAGTCCTCCTGGCTGTGCGTGGGCTGGAGGAAGGCTGCGCACACCGTCCTCTTCCCCTCCTCGCACTTGCACTGCGCCGGGCTCCGACCGCCTTCAGCTCACCACTAAAAATAGGTTTCATGGCTGAAGAGCAGTGCCGGAGGGCAGGCAGCCCAGATCCCAAACCAGCCTGTGTCGCCATGACCAACTGACCCATTTGGCCTCAGTTTTTAAGTATTTTTCCCTCCTCGTTCAACTTCAGCCCAGGCAGCAGCCTCGCCAGCACGGCCGAGCCCCCGCGGGGCAGCGGAGGCTGGGGGGGCTGCGCTCCCCTACGGGCACAGCGCGGCATAGTCGGTGGTCCCACGGCAGGGCTGGGAGGTGGCAGGAGTGCCCAAGCCACCGGAATGCAAAGGACTGCCGGCTCCTCATGCCAACCCCTGCCCACCCCAGCGCCACAGCCGGGAATTGGCGTCATTTATTTCCTCTTTTAGCGGAGTCACGTCCCTGGGGCAGAAGAAGCAGCTCGCGGGTCCCGCTGCAGGACAGAGCACCAGGAGGAGCAGGGGACAGCGCTGCAATGGGACCAGAGTTTGTCCCTTGGCTACAGAACACCAGAACCTGAAGGACAGGGAGTCCTCACGCATTTCCTCTCCTGGGACAAGAACCAAAGCAGGAACACCCTGGGGCTGTCACTGAGCTGTCCCATGTCCCCAAGGCCAAAGGAGCCCTGCAGCCTCTGTGAAAGCCCCTGCGCCTCGTGCCTGCAGACAGGGGGTGCCGGCACAGGGTCGGGGTCACGGCGCGGCTGCGAGCAGCTCTCCCCTGGGAGTGCCCTGCGGAGCACACGATGCAGAAGCCATCGGTCAGAAATGAAGAGAGACCTTTATTTACAGTAACAAAAAAAGGGACAAAAATAATAAAATACCATGACACTTCCCTCCCCATCCCCCCAGCCCTTCAACGGGGGCATTTCCCACCCCCACCCAGCCACGAGCCCACCCCAGGGCGATGGGACAGGGGCCAACAACTGCTGAGGGTCATTTGGCACCAACGAACCCCCTGGGACACACGCAGGGTCGGTGACAGCTCGGCACAGCTCCGGGCTCCCCCCGGCCCCCACCACAGGGACCAGCGAAGAAAAAGCTTCCCGGCTGCTGAAATGGGGCTGGGCCAGGCTGGGGGTATTGCACGTGGCTGCCGACCTCAGCACCGAGGAGGGGAGGCTGGCAGGATGCGCCCCACAGCACGGACCCCGCAGCCTGGCCAAAGGCTTTGGCATCTCTGGGTACCTGGGGGGCTCAGGCTTGGCGCTGTCCTGGGGTGGGGAGGATGCTCTGGGCCACCCCCGCGTAAACCAGAGCACTGTGCTGGGGCAGCGGCAGGACAGGTCCCCAGCGCTGGGACCCTGGGGTGGCACCTGCGGGCTCTGCGGGGCGCGGGGGGTGCTCCTGCTCTCGGCTCAGGTGGCAGGAGGCTCCCGCGCCCCCCAGTGGAACAGCCGGGTGTGGGGAGGAGGTAGAGCATTGGTGGGGTGCCAGCCATCCCCGAACTCCCACAGACCCACCCCTCCCCAGGCAGGACCCCAGCCCGGCTCACCAGCTCCCAGGATGAGGTTGCAGGGGGGATGTCGCTCTCCTCCTCCGCCGGGCTCAGTCTTTTGGCATTTCACACCTGGATGTCCCCACCGCTGGCTCTGGGACCAGCTGGACCGGGGGGGACCCACTGGCGGGCCCCCCGCCAAGCGCAGCCCCTCAGGAGGAGAAGCAGAGCCCGCAGCACTCCATGCAGATCTCCAGGCAGTCAGCCGACTCGCAGCAGGCGTCGATGATGCCGCAGTCCATGTCGCAGGGCAGGTCGCAGTCTGCGCACTCGCCCGAGTTGCAGCAGCAGCAGCAGATGCAGGAGTCCTCGGAGGTGCAGGAGCCGCAGGTGGCACAGTCCAGCACGATGTTGCAGAGGGTCAGGAACTCGCAGAAGAGGCAGGAGAGGATGCAGTGGACGCAGCAGTCTGTGGAGGGACAGCCAGAGAGTGGGCTGGGGGGGACGCTGGCACCCACGGGCAGGCTGAGTGATGCAGTGCCCAGTGGACGGATGCTCAGTCCCCCATACAGGTGGAAAGCCTTCCTCAGAAATTAACAGAAGGGATGGAAAGAGGGGCTGGGAGCCAGGTATTGCTCCAGGGGCCTCCATCAACACCCACCTCCATCAACACGTGCCCAGCTGCCTGGGACTTACCCAGAACCCAAGAGAGCCCAATTTGGGAGGACATGAGATGCCCCCAGTCAGCACCTGCCCTGCAGAAGGCTCCTGAGGGGAGCTCAGCTGGTGCCCAGATCTGGGGGTGCTGTGGGGCAGGATGCTACATGAGACACCCCAAGGGATGCTGAGCTGGATAATGGCTGGGAAGGGTGTCCCCCCCCACCACCCAGGAGAAGCCAGTACCTTCCTGCGCCTCAATAGGGATGTGGGACGAGGCCGACTTGGAGCTGCCCTTGCTCTTCTTGCTGCTCTGGCTGTTGATGGAGTGATGCGACTGCAGCTTGCGCTGGGGCTTCTGGGCACTGGGGAGGGGGCGGCAGACCCCATTCCCCGCCCCCCCGCTGGCACTGCCCGGATCCGGCCCCCGCCCGGCGCCGTTCTGCAGCAGGTGGGTGCAGGGGCTGGGGGGCTGCGGGGCTGCTCGCACCTGGGGCTGGCCTGGGGGGAGAATGGCACGTTAACCCCCCGAACCCTCCCTGCAGACTGGGGCGGAACATGCGCCCAGACCCCGTCACCAGACAGGAACCTGGTCCCAGTGGGACACGGGGTGGCTGCATGGCCGGGGAGGAGTGATGCTGAGAGATGTGTGGTCCAAGAGGATGGAGATGGAAAAGAAGATGCAGAAGAGATGGCTGGAGGGAAGGAGGCTTCAGAGAGAGGAAGAAAGACGTCCCCACGCTGCTGTCCCTCTCCCCACGCTGCTGTCCCTCTCCCCACACTGCTGTCCCTCTCCCCGTGCTGCTGTCCCTCTCCCCACGCTGCTGTCCTTCCTTCTCCCCATGTCCATGCAGTGGATGAGAGGATTGGGAACCAGCACAAGTGAGAGGGGAGTTGGAGCATCCATCCTCCTGCCACAGCAGCACCGACCAAAGCCACAAATAAAATCCTGCCTGATGGTCTTTTGGCCAAATTTTGATTTTCTTCTCCAGAGCAGTAAACAAGGGATGATTCAGGCAAGAGGCTCGAGGGCAAAGGCACCTCCGGCCACTGGGAACAGGAGCTGCTTTCTGTGCAGGGCAGGCACGGGGCACGGGGTGGACCCATGGGGTGGAGGGGGCACAGACGGTCCCTGTCCCGCACCCTCCCTTGCTGGCAAAAATAAAACAGATGGAGGTTAAAAAAACAAAAGTGCATGGACCCAGCACCCAGCTCTGCCTGCCTGAGCTGCGCTCAGAGCGGGGTGTAAGGCTTAACCACGGCCTTGGGTGCAACGCTGCGTCTTTGACGTATGCTGGGAGCTCCAAGTAACTGGAGCTGAGCAGGAAGAACAGGCTGGAAACCAGAGAGGTGGGAGAAGGGCAGAAAGGAGACATGGAAAACAGCACTTGGATAAAATAGGATGTGTTCTCCCCCAAAAAAGGGTTCTGGAGGGATCTGGATTCCCATGCACCCTTCTCCGCCAGTACCTGAGTGCACGTACTGAGCCGGCACCAAGGTGACCATGGTGTCCCTGGGCGGGGGCCCTGGCAGCAGCCGGCCCAGCAGGGGCCGATGGCAGCAAATACTTTGCAGCATTGAGCGCTGGGTTTCTCGAGGCGTTCGCAGCAGCAAGCCACGCACTCACTTTAGCGTTCTTCATTGCGCTGCATCCCTCAGATTAAACTGTTTGTAAATCAAGATCACGCTCCAGCTCTAGCGAGTGGCAGGGAGAGGTGGCCAGCAATCCCCCCTCCAAGACAGGAAAAATAGCTTCCATTTTTCAGGAGAGCCTTCAACTCTCAGGAGCCCAAAGCTTTTCTAAAAGAGGCGTCTTCAACCTGAGGCTTAGGTGGAGCAGAGTGCCAGAGGTGATGCTCTGCGGGGACCTGCACCCCGTTTCTCAGGGAGGAGAGGGGAAGGAGGGGGTTCCCTGCAGCCAGGCCAGCCCGATGGGGTGTCTGCGCTCCCCCGGCCCCGCTGCCGCAGGGTGAGCTGGGGAGGGGGCTGCGGGGCCGCCCCCCGCGGGTGCAGCAGGCTGCAGCGTGACTCAGACCTGCAGAATGTCTGTGGGCAGCCGGCCCAGCTCCCAGATGCTCTGCAAGGGCTCGAGCTCTGCCTGAGGAAACGTGCGCTCTCCTCGCTCCACGTACGCTGTCAGCAGCGCACGGATTTCGCCGTCCCATCCTCTTCCCACCCCGCCTGCCCGCTCTGCGGAGGTTGCAGCCCCGTTCCCACCCTCCCTCTCCCCGCTGGGAAGCATCCATCCACTTTACGCCCCTTGGAAGGGAAAGCTGCACGCTCGCCTCCAACAAAAGGGAAATGGCTGCGTGCGTTAAGGGGCAGCCGGGGAGCAAAGCCCTCGGATCCAGGCTGGGGGACAGGGAAAGGACGGACAGTGCGGCTCCCGGAGAGCCTGCCCTCCCGTCTGCCACATCTGCCAGCTCTGCTCTCCCACCCTTGCAACGGGAAACGGAGCAAGAGCACCCTGACCCCAGCTCTGCTCCCAGCCCACCCCGGGGTTTCTCTCGGCCGGGGCACCGGCAGGTTTGCAGCAGCAGGAGCGGGGCGGTGCTGCCTGGCTTCACCGCTGCCTCCAGCAACACCAGAGCCGCAGCGCAGCCCGTCCCATCCCCTGCTCGCTCAGGCTTTGCACCAGCCTCACCCTTGTCCTGGATCCGCAGAAGCAAGAGCTGTCCCAGTGGGAGGCGTCTCCTCCCTTTGCTCCAGCAAATGGCTGGGACCACAGAGCCCGTTCTGCCAGGGGGCTCCGCTCTCCCGCTGCAGCTTTGGGGGATGCTCCTTCCCCCAGGGGGTCCCAGCAGGACCCCAACACGACCAAGAGCTCCCCCAGCCACCCTCCTCCTCCTCCAGCCCGTCCCAAGGACGAGGGAAGCGAGAGGCATTGCGGCACTGCCGGATGCCGCCGTTCACTTTCCCGGGCTCCTGGTGACTCACGCTCAGCTAAAGCCTTTTGCTTTGATGTGGGAAAGAGCAGAGCAAGGAGGAGACGGCTTCCCACCATGGCTGCCCGCCTTTTAGTGTGCCCTGCTACTGATTAGGTGGCAGAAGCCCAAAGCATGGGCACCCATCGGTGTCTGGAGCTGCACGTGCCATGGCAGGGGGAAACACTCACATGTCACAGCTTGGGGAGCACCGGTGAGCTCGGGACAGGGGCCCTTCGTCAGGACTTTTTGGGGCTCATCATCTTCCCGGGGTTTCTCCTTCTTCGGTGCCGCAGGACGGGCGGACGGCCGGGGCTCTGCCGATGGTGTCGGCCTCGGCGAAGGGCGTGAGGGCTCACCCGCCTCTGCAAGAGAAATGGGGCTGGAGCTGAGCGACCCGGGGTGCACCGACCTGTGGGCAGAGCCCCCCAAACCACAGCAGCCCACAGCACAGCCCCAGCTGCTGCAAACAGCGTCGGTTGGTGCTTTGGGACTCTGATTTTGGGCATAATCCACCTACGCATCCCCACTGCTTTTGCAGCCCAGAGTTCACAGTGTGGGGAAGAGCTGGAGCCCTGCGAGGGGTCCTGGGTGGCTGGGGACGGGCACGGGGGCTGCGTCACTCTGCAGCCGCTCACCCCGCTGCGACACCAGCAGCTCAGCGGCAACCTCCCAAAAACCTTCCTGAGGTCCCACATTCCTTCTCTTAAAAGCCAGAGGATCTGGTTACACGCAGCGGCTCAGGCTGGGTTTTTCATCCCCCCTTCCCATGAAAGGGCCACTGTCCTCCCTGCAGGAGCCGGTGCCACCTCCCCTCGTGTTCCAGCTCGCTGTGGGGCAGCAGCAGCCCCCGCAGGACCCCCTCAATGGGGCAAGCAAAACCCCAAACAAGAGCCGTGTTCTTCCTCATGGGGATCAAGCCCAATGCCGCACACCCCCTTGCAGACACCCAGCCAGGAGAAAGCACAACCCCCTCCTGCAGAGCCAGCGCTGGGGGCTGGCTGACCCCATGGCGGGGTGTCCGGGGGCTGCGGGGTGTCCGGGGGGCTGTGGGGTTCTCAGTGTGATGCTGTGCTCCCCTACCCACCGTCAGCCCCCTCCTCACCACTCCATCCCTCTCCCCAGCACCCAGAATAGCAACCACTTGCACAACAGGGGCTGGACCGCACTTTATATAAAACTAAATTATAGCTTGGGCGAAGGGAGGGAGCCCAAGGCCCCGTAATTACCCTGGCTATAACAAGAGGTCCTACATGCGGGCAGGCAAGGGCGGGTAGGGGGAAGAGAGCCCTCAGATACTTCGTTATGTTCAATATAACAAGAGTCCTACAAGCAGGAGCCAGGAGGAAGGCAGGCGGCCCTCACACGTGTAATTATAGGGACAAAACAAGAGGCCCTACAAGGGAGGTGGGGGGACCCATCCGCACCCCAGGGTCGGCAGGAGCCAGGACACGCTGCTGAAGGGCTGCAACCAGTGTGGAGCGATGCTCGCGCAGCTCCCAGCTCCGCTACACCCCGTATGCTCGTCCTTCTGCCTCAGTTTCCCAACAGGACCGTCCTCTTGGCTCTCCCCAGGACGCTCAGCCAGCCCGGGGTACCGGAGCCCCTGTGACAGGGGTTTGCTGGGGAGGGAAGCCCACCCTGACGCACAGCGCCTTTGCAGGGGAGGCAATTCTAGTGCTCAGCCAAGGGAAATTCAGCAGATCCAGCTGAATCTTGCACAGCAACGTTGGCTCCAAACCCCAAGCAGGGTGGGAGCACATGAGCCCCAGAAAGGAGAAAACTCATTCCCATGCCCCTGGAAAGCCCAGGGCAAACAGAGGAGGGAGAGCAGGCTGTCATCTCCCCAGAGGTGTTTGCGCATAGGTGTGGTGTATCGGTGAATAATAACCGCATGGCTGCAGCCACGGCCTCTGTCATGTCCCAACCTGGACTGCCCTGAGTCAGACCTGCGGCGTTTAGTCAGCACCTGATCCAAAGTCTGTTGAAGCCAAACGTGAACCCAATGGCCGAGAGCTCTGGACTGAGCCCTGCGGCAAAGACTCCAGCGCAGAGCACGGGGGGTGCGGGAGCCACATGGATGGCGAGCGCGCTGGTCCACTGGCTACCGAGACACGGCTCGTTTTGGCTGTGTCCACTTCACACATATAATTACCCTGCACAACAAGAGGTCTCACACACAACCACAGCGATGCGGGGAGGAAGATGGCAATTAAATTAACTCCCACTGGAACAAGCTGGCCAGAAGAGAGACAAAAATACACGGGAGAGAAATGTGGGTAAGCTGGTTCCTTCCCTGCCTTGTGCAGCCCTGCGTGCCCCCACCGCTCCGCCAACCCTCGCTTTGGGGTACACAGCCCCAGGAGGGGTTCCTGCTCCCCAAACCACAGGAAGCTGAGCAGAGAGGACAGAGCAAAGGGAGGAGCAGATCCACCCTTGGTAAAATACGCCGGAGAAATGAAGATAACATAGCACAGGGAGAGAGACTCGTGTTTTCTTTATGAGAACAGAGATAATAAGGCATTTAAAAATAATAAGACAGGCTTCAAGAAATCACAGTGCTGCCGGAAGGTATGAGAGATTAGGAACGGTGATATACATGGATCTACTTTCTTTGCCTCCCGGTTGCCAAGCCCAGGAGATGCACACAGGTCAGGTTTTCTGACTGTTCTGCCTATTCACAAAGTCCAAATCCACCCGTGGTAAAAGCCCCACGAAATCAGTGAGTTCCAAAGTCCACCAAGCTGTCCTGAGCTGCAGCTTAATGCAGCAGATCTGCCTGGGATCTCCGATGGATCTGTCCCTCTTATAGCCAAGTGCGCTGGCTGAAGAGGGAGCAGTCTGGTGGCAGGAGACGGCCGGACGCCTCGCCCGCTGGCACGCGCCCGTCACCGCTGCCCCACGCGAGACAGGAACACCTCCGACAGCCAGCGGCCAAAGCCAGGCTTGGGCGGATGAGCTCAGAAGCAAATCCCAGCTCTTTAAGCAAGCGGCATGTCAGGATTAGGTGGTGTCAACCCATTGCAAAAGGCAGGGAGAAGGGCCTGGATCTGAGCTCTTCTGCACCTGAAGAGCAGCCAGATCCAACGCCGCGGGTCGCAGCTCCTGCCGGGTGGGATGCTCAGGAGGGTCTCCCGTCCCCTCATCTCTCCCCCTTTAATCCCCCAGGAACGGCTGGTCAGGGATGAGATAACGTCGGCGGGGGACACAGACACTGACAGTCTAGCGAGGCGTTTGCCATTAACAACACGCTACCCCGCAGCAATATTTAGTTTGGGAGTTTTCTAATCTGTTTTATGCAGATAAAATGAGCATGTAATCTCTCTTGGTTTTCCCGTACGTGCTGCCCGGCCCAATCAGGTGCCTCTCTGACCTATTCAAGGGATATTTTAGAGCTTGATTAAGTGGTTTCAAGTGCAGAAGAGATGGCACTGAGGCAAATCCTTCCAGTGCCACAAGCCAGGCTGGAGGAAAGGAAAGCACAGTTCTGGTTTGAAAGTTTGCTCAACTGGGAAAAATCCAAATGGCTTATTTACATTCAGTCTGAAATTAATGCACTAAAGTGTTTTCAGATTCTGTGATATTCAGGGAGAGGAAAAGGAGGATGGAGGGGAAGGAGAAGGGCCCAGGACAGACCCAGCACAGCTCCGCTTCCCTCCCAGCAAGCGTGTGCCGCGTGTGTCTCCGCTCACCTGGGCACTGCTTGGGGTAAACAGGTCAGTTCTGGGACAATGCGGAATCCGCTCAAAAATAAAAACATTGGTTTCTATGAAAAGTTACTTCCTAAACGCAAAAAGGCAAAACAAAGCAAAAAAACTCACAAAACCCCAAATAGCTTGCCAGCCTGGGAGTTGTTATTATTTGTTATTTATAGCCGTTGGGTGGGTTGGAAGAGAAAAATTTTGGGCTGGCCAGACAGGCCAGGACCAGCATCTATCCAGCCCGTCCACACTCGGTGTTTGACCTCAGCTGAAAGGTCAGGCGGTGACAAAAGCCTGGACTCCACGTTTGGGGCACAGACCCTGTGCCAAGGTGACCCTACAGACCCCATCACCCAACGGTCCTCGCTGAGCCAAGCGGCACAGTAGGCACAGAGCAACCCTCACGGAAGAATTGCTCCCCCCTCGAGAGCAGGGACACGGGGATGTGGGGACAACCCTCAGGAACGCGTTTAGGAAAAGTCAGTAATAAACTTCCAGCAAGAAGCGGTGCAGGATGAGCCCCCGCGCTGGCCAGGAGGACAGAAATCCCCACACCGTGCAGCCCGGCACGGAGGAAGGACGCAGGAGATGCTGCGACTTCCCAGGTGTCCTTAAGGACCAGCAATTATCCCTGAAGCCTGGAAAGCGGCTAACGCGGTGCCTATCAGATCCAAGGAGATGCTGGGAATTACAGAGCAAGGAGCCACATCGCTGTGCTCGGGAAAATTATGGAGAGTCTAATTAAGGACCATGCCAGTACAGTAATTGTGTAACCTTAGCGGGTCAAACCAGCACAGGCTCTGCCAGGGAAAATTTGTGTCTTTCTAACCTGCTAAGAGTCCTTAAAAAAAGTTAATTGAAGAGCAGATAAATGTGAGCTGGTGGACATCATTATTAACGAGAATAATAATTTGCACTTATGCAGCACCTTTCATCCTGAGATCTACCCAGCGCGCAGCTCTGAGCCGGTGCCCAGCACACAGCACCCAATCTCCATGTATTTTACATCAGCACAGCTGCAGCCTTAAGACGCTGTGAAACAGAACCTCATCATGGCTCGGCCCAGTGGGGAAACTGAGGCGCGTAAAAGGGATTTACCCAAAGCACCATCCCATGGCGATGGAGCCCAAGCTTTGCAGCGCTGGGGCTCAACGTCCCGCTGGCAGGGCTGCAGTTTCTTCCAAGCACAGACCCCAGAGCAGCTCGGGAGGAGCTGCAGCTGCACGGGCGAGGCGGGAAGCAGCTCCTGTGCTGCGGCGGGCTCGGCGTGCGCGGCAGCAGCGTGCCTGGACGGCAGGACGGCAGCGAGGAGGCCGGCGATGAGGCATCGGGTGGAGCGAGTAATTGCTCCTGGAGTCAGCGAGCCGACCTGTTTCCTCGTGATGAAGGAGCCGCTGGGGGGAACACGCTGCGCCGGCGGCCCTGGCACCCAAAGCAGCCAAACCGGGCGAGCATCGTCCTGCCCTGGGCACAGCCCAAGGAGTCGGCACCGGGAGCCGCCTGCGCACCCACGGGGAGCACCCAAAAGAAGATGGGACTGGGGGGAAAGCGCTTCCCAAAGCTCCTGCCCGTTCCCTGATCCACCCCATTGCAGAGCTGGGGATGCAGCCGTGGAAAGACAGTGGGACAGCACTGGAGAAAGGGGGTATCTCCCCCCAAGTCAAACATCGGGTTCACCAGGGCTGCCAAAGCCTGTCGGAAGATCAAGCGGAGACGAGTGAAAACGTGCGTGCACGTGGTTGCAGTGAGCAAAGCCTGAAGGTTGGCATCTGGGGAAAAAGAACCCCAATTATCCCACCCCTGCTGCTAAGCACGAGCTCATTTCCATCAGTACAACCCTGGGCAGCACATGGGGGCACGTGGGAAGGGGCCGCGGGAAGGACGGACACAGCTCCGTCCCACACCAAAACCTGCAGCCCAGGAGCTCCGGTGCCCGTCCCAGCAGCTCACGGCCGGGCTCTGGAGCACCAGAAGCAGCACGGCAAGTGCCCGGGGCAGCTCGGGCTTCTGCAGCTCACAGGCTCCAGCAGGCGCTTTCCAAGGAAACTCAACTGGGAGCTGGACTGGGACCAGGGCGCCGGGGTGCTGAGCGGCACAGCCCCGCAGGGCCTGCTTTGCTTTGCTTTGCTCCAAAACAGAACCATCTGAGAAAAGCCAGCAAACTGCTTTTCTTGAGTTTTGTTGTTGATGTTCAAAGAAAAGAAAAAGAAATGAAGTATTTTCATAAGCAGACAAGAAATCTTGAAAGAAAAACAGAAAAGAATCTTTTGGTGCAAAAAGTCTTTATCTGGCATTTTTTAAAAAAATGTTTATTTAGGTTTGGGTTTTTTTGGCCCCTTCGCACTCACAGGATGTTTGTGAGCAAATCCGCAAGCAGCTTCACTAAAATCAGTGCTAAGACAAGCAAAGCCCCTTTTGTTTCAACCTTGCAGGGGGTTGTCCTTGTTCCTGCCCCCCCTCCCAGGAATGGGTGCCCGAGTGATGGTGGCACTGCCTGCTGCCCAGCCCCCCCTGCTCGGGGCACCCATGGGTGCTCTGGACCCCGAGGGGCAGCACCCTGGTGCAGGCAGCGGGCCCCGGTGTGTCGGGTGAGCGGGGCAGAGCCCTCGCAGCGCAGCGCTGCAGCGCACAACAGCTTTCCTGCTCCGGTTACACCTCGGGGCAAACGCTTTGGAAACAGGCAGAAATAATTAAAGAAAAAAACCCATAGCGTGTGAGTGTCCCGTCCCTGCCCCCCCAAGCCCAGAGCCACGGAGCCGCCGGTGCCCGCGGCCAGGCCGGGACACAAACACGGACAGGGGACATGGAGGGGGACGCGGAGGGGACCCCACGCAGCAGATGTGGGTCCTGCTTGGAAGGCAAAGACGGGAGGTGGGAGCGAGCGGAGTCAAACCTGAGCGAAAGGCTCTTCTTCTGGAGGTGGATTTGCCTCCAGCACCTTCACATCAGTTTCCTTCCCATAAGGAAAGTTCCTCTCCCACTGTCCCTGTTTTCCCTTGTCTGGCTCCCCCAAAGGGAAGGAAGGACAAAAATAATGTCACCAGCCAAAGGGCTTTCTGTTTTCTCCTGTTTTCTGTTAATTCCGCAAAAAAATAATTATACCCCCCACACTCCACACATGCAGAAAACTGCTTGAGGCTCCTCTGCAAACCACCTGGGGCTATTTCAAGGGTCTGGCTGGGCTCCGTCTGTCCCCGCGGGGCAGGATGAGGCTGCGCTGCCACGGGCCCATCTCCAGAGACGGCGAGAAACAAACTCCGGGCAACGGGCTTTGTCTGGGGCTGGGGAATCACACCAAGCGGGGCAATGCCAACCTGACCCTGCCCACGACGCACCAACTTGGGCCAAGCCACTCCGGCACTTCAGTTTCCCCATTTATTTCACGGTCTCGCTGTTACGGAATTATCTGGTCTAATGTGCAAAGCATCGGAAAGGGAGTAGAGTAAAAATTCCCAGGCTCCGTGGAGCGTGACAGAGCCACTGGACGCTGCCCAAGCGATAATGGCTCTGCACCAAGACGTCACGAGGCCAAATGAGCACGAGAGACAAACCGGACCCTGTCCATTCATTGCTCACCAAAACAGAAAAATAACAAGGAAAGAAAGAAGTGGTGTGAGCAAGAATTCAAAGCTCAGGACGTGGAATCAAAGAGCTGGTCTCTGAGACAGGCCAGGGATATTCTCTTGTCACGAAATTCAGCCCGCAGAGCTTGGGCAGGAAGAACTGGAGGCTGTCCTGGGACCCCCCGGCTTCGCACACTGTGAATGGGGTCCAGCTCTGCTTGGGTTCACCCACCGTGGGTCCATGTTCCCCTCGGGAAGAGCTGGGAATGAGGAGGGTGGGAAAAGACGCAAAGCCTTTTTCTCCGACACATTTAACAGATCTCTAAACTACTTTTTAAAATAACCCATACTTGCTTATACAGCAGATAGTGCACAGTGCTCCTCCTAACCCAGCCTGGTGGCAAGTTCCCATGCAAAAGCTTTTTTGCACTAGGTTCCTGCATTAACAGTTCACTGTTTCCCGCCTGGAAAGGAAGGTGGATGGAAGGAAATTCAGAGAAATAAGCTCTGCACAGCCCCTGTGCCGGGACACGCTGCAGCACAGCGCAGCTAAGAGTCCGGCCGGGAAGCAGAGCCGGCAGCATCCAGCTGGAAAAGCAGGGGGAAGAGAACAAGAGGATGTATTCTCCAAAAGTTGGGCCCAGCCGCGCTCCAGGCCAAAGCCAACAAAGGGAGCGCTGCAGCTGCGCTCAGCTGGCGTCTGCGCCGCCGTGCCCGCGGTCCCGCGGCAGCTCTGCCCGCGCTGCCCCTGCCCGGCAGCCACTCCGGAGCTGCTCCCGGGGTAGATTCGGCCCCTTTGCGCCTAGTCTCTCAGCACAGCACCAGCAGGATGTTTCACCTCTCGCCATCAGCTTCCTGCTCTAGTATTTTTTTCTCTCACATCTGGACTTTTAACGCAGTTTCTGCACGTGAACCTTGGCAGGGACTGACCAGCACCGGACACCGGCACAGGTCCTAACGTCCCAGGCAGAGCCACCGCACATCTGGACAACCGAGGGGCTCAGATCTGCCCCTTGGAAAAAGAGAGGATCCCCCAAACTTTTCCATCCACTTCTCCACAGCCTGATCCTGCCCCCACGGGGAGTCGCTGTGGGGTGGGGTGGGGGCCCCACCAGCGCCAGCTCCGGGCTGCAGAACAGCCCCCAGCCCCTCGCTCCCGTCCCTCGGGGGTTTCAACCGCGGCTCCGCTGGCCCCGCGCCCCGCCGGCCCCGCGCACTTGGCCGAGTTTCAGAAACTGCTGCAAAGTTTGTGCTCTGAACTCCCCCCGGGGCCGCCGGCACCAGCTGCGCTCCCCTCGCCGGGCGCAGGACACGCACACGGACACGCACATGGACACGGACACACACACGGACACGCACACACGCGGCCCGGGGCGCGAACACGCTCTCAGCCGTGCACAAGCGCGGACACACGGACACACACTCAGGCACACCCCCCCCCCCCCACCAGCCGAGCACACAGAGCCACGCACACAGCACCCCGGCCACCGGCCCCGCACACATTCCTCCGCACATCCCCCCACCCACAGCCCCCCAGCCACGCACACACACACTCCGACACCCCCCACTCCATGCACAGTCTCTAGCAATGCACCCCCCGCGGGACACTCCCAGCCCTGCACCCCGCGGCCGTGCACCCACATCCCCAGCCCTGCACCCCCGTCCCGGCGGTGCACCCCCCAGGAACTGTGTACACACAGCCCCCAAGGCCCCCCAGCAGTGCACCCCCAGCCATACACACACAAACACGTACATACGTTCCCCGGCCGTGCACCCCCCAGCCATACACACACAAACACGTATAGACGTCCCCCGGCCGTGCACCCCTGGCCGTGCACACCCCCCCGGCCCCCAGCCGTCCCCCCCGGGAGCTCCGCGTACCTGGCGGCGGGGCCGGCTCGGCTCGGCGGGGCTCCGGGCGGCTCTGCCGGTGGCTGCTGGCCTGGGACATCGGAGAGGGGCACGGCGGCTGCGGCGGGAGAGAGGCTGAGTGCGGCCGGGCCGCCCCCCGCCCCGGGGACGGGCTCACCTGGGGCCCCGCTCAGCCCCGCGCCCGCCCCCGCCGCGCATCCCCCGGCCCCGCCGAGCGCCGGCCGCGCTCCCCCCGCCGCTCCCGGCCCCGCCGCTCCGGCGACCTTTAATGAGTCGGTCGGGGGCGCGGGCTCGGGATTGGGTCTTTTTCTTTTTTTTTCCCAATTCCTTAAAAAAAAAAAAGGCTGCGAGAACAAACAAACAACCGCCCGCGGCCGCCCCGCCGAGCAGGAGCGATTTCTTTTGGGGGACGGAGCAGAGCCGGGGGGGGAGCGGCGCAGGGCAGGCAGAGGTTGGTTCTTCCCAGGGCCAGCCTCGAAATCGGGGTTTCTCAGCTGTGCTGCGCGGTTGGCTCAGTGGTGGGTTTTCCTCAAAAAAATTCTAGGGGGAGTAATGGGGGTCTGGGAAACACCCACCGCCCTGCTTGGGACCCTCGGTTGGGGCTCCAGCCTGTCCACGCTGCTCCCGGGTGAGGAAGCAAAGAGGGTGTTTTTATTCCCGACTTTGCTGGTGTGTCCTCTGGAAAGCCTCTGTCTCACCCACGCCTCCCTGCCTCAGTTTCCTCAACTGGTAAATGAGGTTTGGCTCCTCAGGGCGATGCCTGGAGGTGCTGGGATAGGAGGTGACAGCGTCGTTGCTGTCATCAGCCCCAAAGTGACAGTGTGAAATCGAGGTTTCAAGCACTATCAGCACTTCCCAACCTGGTGTTCACACATTTGCTCCAGCACTGCGTCCCTGCAGGGTCCCCACGAGGATCCATGTAGGACCCTGTGGGACATTTTCAAAGCTGTTTTTTTATACCACCACCATGTTTTCCTGCATGTAAAAAGCCGGCACTGCAAAGTGTGCAAAAGGAGGCTGTGGTCACTCTGGAGCTCAGCTGGAGCTCGGCTGCCAGCGTGAGGCTGGAGCTGAAGCGGGGGGCAGCGCGGGGGCTGCGCGGGGCCAGGGTCACCACGAGCTGTCGCTTCCCTTGGTCAGCACTTCCCGGACACGCCGGGGGTCTGGCAACAGCTCGGTGTTGCAATGCAAAGCTATGGCTCTGGGTTCCCAGAACAGGGCTGGACCCACGGGACAGCCCCGGTGCCTCCCCACGTCTCAGTGCTTCCCTGCCCGCTGCTGCTGCCTGGGCCGGCTCCTGCTCTGCGTGTGCAGCGTTTGCTGTGGCGAGGGGCGAGGGGAAGGCACTGAGACGTCACCACCATGGCCATATGTAAAGGAACTGGGTTGAGAGAGGGGAAACAACATAGTCTGGGGCACAAAGTGGGACTGGTGGGAGCCCGGTGTGCTCGGGATCCTTCGGAAGCTCCAGCCTGAGGCCAGTGAGAGGCCAAACAGCCAGAGAAGGTCGTGCAAGACCTCAAGAACTGGTCTGTTTTAAAACCAACTCGTCACTACGGTTTGTGCCTTTTAAATAATCCTTCCAGGGGAGAGCATTCCTGTCCACACCCTTCAGCGACCATAAAATCCTCCTGCTGGAGCTGCGTCCTCTGGGCGCTGCCAGGCGCATCCTGCCCCCCCGCTCTGCCGGCGGTGCCCGGCACAGCCCCTGCGCGGCCGCTCGGGACAACAGGGACCTGACACCCACAGAGCTCGAGTGCTCCCTGCCCGGGCGCAGTGGGTGCGCGGGGAGCAGCGCAGGGTGCAGCATGGGGTGCAGCACCATGCAGGGCCCTGCACCCCCCTTCCCAGCCGCAGAGAGCCTTTCTTTGTGCATCATTGTCACCGAGGGTGAAGCAACCATTGACACAGTGACACCCCGTCCCTGGGGGGGCCACCCTGGCACAGGTCACTGCACCAGGAGCCAGCGACTGGACCATTTCCTTCACCTGAGGCGGCTCCGCTGGCCGCAGCCCTGGCAGGACCCCGCCGGCCTTCACAAGGGTTCATTAGAGCCGCGTCCAAGCGCGGGGCCGGCCGTGCTGGTGACGGCGAGCGGGGCCGCGGGGTGTGCCCGTGTCTGTGAGTCACACCGCGAACACGCCAGCCCCACGCGCTGCCGCTGCACATTCCTCCCTGTTTACCTGTTAAAACACCCGTGAGCTGGGGCAGACGCACCCTCGCTCCCCCCAGGGCCCCACCAGGCCAAGGTGCTCGATGCAAGAGGGACCCAGCGGCCCCAGGTTGCCTGGAAGCCGGGGAAGGAGGGGGGCGGCTGTCTCGGGGCGATGCTCTGCCCTGGGGGACGGAGCGGGAACCCGGGTGCCACGTGCTCGGCTCTGGCCACGCGGCTGCACGGCCGGGTGGGGATCAGCGGCGCTTTGTGCCGACAGCTCGTCTCGGTCACCCAGCTGCCCCAGCTCAGCCCTCCTCTGCCACCTCCTCGCTGCCTCCTCCCATCGGGATCTCTCTCCTGTCTCACGCCACGTTCATTCGGAAGCAGGAGGCAGAATTTGGCAAGGCCCAGCCTTCCCTGACCTCTCCTTAGTGCTCTGTGTCATGGGGACGGTTCAGCATGTCACCGGCAGCTTCCGCCACGGGCAGCGTCTGTGGGACGAGTGGCTCAGCTGTCCCCGCTGCCGCTGTCCCATGAAGGGCCCTGGAAAGCAAAATGTGCTGCTGGTTCACATCGCTGCTGCCCAGCCGTGCTGAACCAGCCCCCAGCTCCATCCGTCCCTGGACTGGAACACCCCGGGGATGAGGGGAGCAGGGGGGTGCGAAGGAGTCTGCTGAGGTTTGTCACGGGGGTTACAATTTGCTCAGTGATGCCGAAGATCCAGCATTTTCCACAAAAGCAAGTATTATTTTCCTGCACAGCATTGTCCCCTCTAAAGACAGTTCCCCGGAGCAGCTTCAGCAGGGTGCTGGGCGGGCAGGAGCAGGGCTGGGGACACCCCGCAGTGGCCGAATTAATCCCGCAGTGATCACACCCGGGCTAATCCAGCGCTGCACCGGCACTGCTGCACGGCCGGGAGCTGTGGGAGCCGGCTGTGTTTTGGAAAACAAGGCCATGTCTGTAGGTGTGGGACTGCCCTGACCCGCATTCCCAACCCCTGGCACCAGCCGCCGCGCCGAGCTCCGCCGCAGCCAAAGTAAACCCACCCCAGCGCTCCCAGTGCTCCCAGCGCTCCCAGTGCTCCCGGTGCTCCCAGTGCTCCCAGTGCTCCCAGTGCTCCCGGTGCTCCCGGTGCTCCTGGTGCTCCCAGTGCTCCCAGTGCTCCCAGTGCTCCCAGCTCCCAGCCGCGGCTCGGGCGCCTTGGCAGGAGCTGGTCTGGTCCCCATCGCCCCCGGGGCTGCAGTTCCCCCCGCACCCCGGAGCTTAAACCGGCTGAAAACCCTCGCTGACCTTCCCGGCTCCGGTGAGGATTTAGCACTAAGCCTCAACTTTGCAGTTCAAAGGGGGTTTTGCAACATTCCCGGCATTTATCCCTCGGCAAACCCTTTGCAGTTTCGAAAGAAAAATAAATAAATAAATAAGAGAAAATGTGTGCAATCTGAAAACAAGAAGCCCCAGCAGCCGCAGGCCGCGGCGCGGTCGACCCGCCGTGAATGGGGCTGCAGATCCCGGCCGCGCCGCAGCACAGAGCCGCGCTGTGCACACCCAGCCGTGTTGTTTTAGGGTCCCGGCCATCACCCCCCGATCTGTTGAGCGTAATTCCCAGTCGCTGGGCGCACACAACATCTCTAAACAAAACAACCTCCTCAAAGCCTCCTGCGCGGGGCGGGCTGGGAGGGAGGCGAGGTGCTGCGCTCGCACTGAATGACCCCACTGTTCTACAGTTTCTGCTAAAAGATTTTGATGAGTCACGAGCTATTTCTGTAAATAATAATAATAAAAAAAAGGAAATGGACATTTAAAAGAAAAAAAAAAGAGGGGCCCCGTGAACATTCATCTTTTGAAGATGGAAAAGTGAAAGACTTCCCCCTCCCCTGTGCGCCACTGCATCCGGGGGCTGCGTGCAAGTGCTGCTTTGGGGGCAGCAGCGCGTGAGCGGTGGGGGAGCATCGTGCTGTGCTCGGTGGGGCAGCCCCCCCACTGCCACCTGCCACGGCTGCGCCCGGGGGACAGCGGGGGGACCTCGGCCTGGGGGCTCAGCCCCCCAACAGTGCTGGGGGGAGCGGGACCTCTGGGGGCATCACCGGGGCCTTTGGCAGGGAAGGGAACTGAGGCATGAGGAGCATCGCCGAGGAGGATACGGGTGCACCGGGGATGGGACACCCAGCAGCTCAGGGATGGGGACAATGGGCACCTCAGGGATGGGGACAATGGGCAGCTCAGGGATGGGGACAATGGGCACCTCAGGGATGGGGACATTGGGCAGCTCGGGGATGGGGACACTGGGCAGCTCGGGGATGGGGACACTGGGCAGCTCAGGGACGTGGTTCCCAAGGGGCAGCAGAGCGCTGGGCGCCTCTGCCACCCGCTTGTGGGTGCACGGGGTTACTTTGCACCCCGGAGCGGAGGGAAGGGGGCAGCTGGTCCCAGCCTCTTGCCCCGTCCCCAGAGCGGTTCAGCAATCAGACCGGGGACACTTTCACGTCCATTGCGAAAAAATAAAAGAAAAAAAAAGTTTCTAGTTTAAAAGTTAAAAGCTCTTTCTCCAAGTGTTAAATCAATCAAAGCCACGTGCTCCCCCAAGCCATTGACAGCCCGTGCCCATCCGCGAGCCCCTGCGCCCTCCTCGCGGGAGGCTGGGGACGGTCCTCTCTGCGTGGCCTGTGCAGTGCACCCAGGGGTGCTGGCTCAGCCCCGGGGGGCGCCGGGGGCACGTTCAGCGCCCCAGGAAGCCACCGGCGAGCTGGCCGGGGCTCAAAGAGCCCTGGAAAAGGGCCACTGGAAAAAAGATTAAGCAAGTTTGGCCGAGACGGAGCGGTGGAGGGAAAGGGGATCTAACAGTCTATTAATACTGGCGGGGAGCCGCGGTCGGGAGCCAGGCGCGGCCGGGCCAGGGGCTGCGCGGGCGGCGGAGGGGCCTCGCTGCAGAACGGGGCTTAACAGACAGATTACAGAAGAGAGAGGAGGAGAATTCCCTAAGAGCTGTGGCAAAACCCCTTTTACCTCCTGATTATTAACTTCTTAATAGTTGTTATTTTTCATTTGAACAGGCTGATCTTCACCGCAGTGAACATGCAGCAACTCACCTTGGCCGCAGCCTCCAGGAAAACCCTTCCCAGCCCTGCAGGGGCTGTTTGTGAGGAAGAGGAGGGCCCCTCCTGGCTGAGCTGCTGGTGCGCTCTTCCAGGGGCCACTGCTATCCCATCCCATCCCATCCCATCCCATCCCATCCCATCCCATCCCATCCCGCCTCACCCCATCATTCCCATTCTCATCCCATCCCATCTCACCCCATCATTCCCATTCCCATCCCACCCCACCCCATCCCAGCCGCAGGAATCCCCCAGCCCAGCCAGGTGCTCTGTCCTTCCATCAGCAGACGCAGGAAATCCAGGCCTTCCCTCGGTTCCAGGGATGCAGGGAGCAAAGTGTGAGGTTACCAGCACATCTTTTCTTTTATCAATAACCATAACAAAGCAGCAGCCCAGCAGCGTGATAGGTAACTTATTTTATTGCATTTTATAATGCCATTGTCCATACAGATTACATGCAGCTAGATCTACTGTACAAGGGTTTACCGTCTGCCAAAGCAGACACACGGAAGTTCAGAGTACAAATACACAGCGACGCTATTTCCTTTACACAGCGCGAGGGGGTGGCGGGAGGAGGGGTCGGTTTACCCCCGTCCTCCCGCCCGCCGCCCCCCGGCCCTCGTCCCCCCGCCAGCGTCACCTCCCCACCCGGCGCCGGAGGACGGAGAAAGGGGGAAAGGAAAAGGAAAGGAAAAGGTTGTGGCCGGGCTGGAGCGTCCCCGGAGCCGCCCGGGGACCGGGGTGTCCCAGCCCTGGCACCCACCGGGGACACCGCGGGGGGTCCCCAAACCCCGGCTCCAGCCTGGCCCTCCTGTCCCCAGCACTCCCAGGACAAACTGCCGTGGGAGCGTGAGGCTGGGCGGGCGTGTAAACAAAGCAAACCCCTTTGGTTTATCGGTTCAGCTGCTGCTCTCCCGTCGCCCCCGCTGCCCCCAGCAGCGCTCCCGGCGCCCCATCCCTCCCAGCGCCGCTTTCTGACCACCCTGTGGCTCGGCCTGTGCTCGCTAGTTGGGGAAAATCATCGGAAAAAGAAGAGAAACATGGAAAACTGAGCAATTCCTTCAGTGGGAGACACCGGAAAAACGCCCTTACTTGAGAGGTGCTCAAAAGCTGCCCCTGGCGGAACTGCCCCGGGGGAAAGAAACGGGCAATAAAACAAAGAAAACAGAAAAAAACCAAAAAGAACAATTGGTGTTGGTAGGTTTAAACCCAGTATATATATATCTCAGTATATACAGACATACAACTCCGCCACACGTTGCGTTTGGTCCTTTATCCTTCTCCCCCCCGCCCAGCGCGCGTTTGAGGTAACACATGCAGAATCCTGTAAAATCCAAACCAGCAAAGCTAAAGCGGAGGGTGAGGACGGGGCAGGCGCCGCCGGGGCCGCGGAGCCGCGCGCGGCCGGGCCCGAGAACGACTGACATCCACCCGAGTACCAAACCGGGCGCGATTCCCACCAAATCACCCCTCGTGATTCCCGTTTCAGCAACCAAAGCACCACCCGGAGCCACAGGACTTTCCAAACCTGTGCACGTGTGTAAAAAACAAACCCTCCTTTATATTTATATATTTATTTATATATATAAAATATATATATATAGTGCTCTTGGGAGGCAGGATGGCAGCTGAGGACCTCCGGCAATGTCCAGCGCGGAGGGGAAGGCGCCAGGCGGGCCCGCGGGGCTGGGGGCGCCGGCGCTGGCAGTTGGGCTGGAGCCGCGGGGCACACGGCTCGTCCCGCCCTGGGAGCCATCGCGGGGATGTCAGTACCTCTGAAAAAGCTTAAAAAACTATAAATCACCCCGCAAGCGGGAGCCGTGGGGTCGCTGGGGGGGTCGCCAGCGCCAGGCACGCTGGGGGTTTGGCTGAACCGTATGTAAAATAATGGGGGGCTGCGAGCTGCTAAGAAATTAGATTTGAAGAGCAGGTGGAAGAGGAGGGAAAGGACCCAGGAGGAGCAAACCAAGGGGAGCAGCTGCTGAAACACCCTGAAACAGCGGGGGGTCCCCGCAGCCCAGCGAGCTCCCGAGCGCCCACAGCACCGGGCTGCAAAACCTGCCCCTCTGCGGAAGGACGATGACACCAGTACAAACCGGGTCACCCCCAGTACACGGCCAGGTCGTTCCCTCCCCAGGGACACTGGGTGTCCCGGACACGCTGCAGCACGCAGGTGACACCGGGTGCTGGCGCTGCCCTAAGAGGCACAACTGTCCCCCAGTGGGGACATGCAAAGCAAAAACCCAAAAGCCCGATGGGGCAGGGGACCCTGCCGAGGGGCTGCGCCCCCACACTCCGAGCAGCTCCACGCTCCTCCACACGGGTAAAGCAGCAACGTGCGACACCAGCAACACCCACCCCGCAGCTGTAAACCTGTGTGAAACAATAACTTAACAGTGAAAGACCGAAAAAGCAAAAAAAAACAAAACAAAAGGGAAAAAGAAAGCAAGTAGGGGAAATACAGGATGGCTGCGGCCCCCCTGGTGCTTTGGAGGTACAAGGGGACAGGGCTGCACCCAGGCTGCCAGGGACGGGGTTCGGTTCACACCCCAGCCAGGCCAAGGGCTTCGGAGTGCGGCAGAGCCCGGCGGGGCCGCGGCTGGAGAACCTGCCCGCCCGGACACCGCAGCAGCCGAGCGAGCGGCCGCGGGACACACGGGGCGAGTGGAGACACCTAGCGAGGGCCGGCACGGATCGGCACGGCACCGAGCACAGCACCGAGTGCCCCGGCACACAGCGCCCACGGCTGCACGCGTGTGCGCTGGGGCACCAGGTTGTGCAGGATTCTCTGGGTCTTTAGCAAGATAAAAGGGCCCCTTTGCAGCACCAGCCAGGGGTGCTGGTGAACCCCGTTAACGGCCCCAGTGCTGCTCCCCGAGGGTCTCGGCATCCCCTGGATGGTGCCGGGGCAGCAGAGGGGCATGGTGGGGCGCCTTGCTCAGCCTCACTGGCGGCTGCGGGGGAGCCAGGGACCCCCCGTCCCTGCAGGCACTGAAGATGCAACGGGCAGCGAGAAGGATGCGCTGGGACGAGCTGAGGTACAGGCGTCCCCAGGGTCAAGAGCCCCTCAGGGACATCACACAGGGGATGCATGTGGACAAACAAGCACATAACCCCCGGCTCAAAGCTGCATGTTGCATTTTCAACCCAAAACGCAGCTGCAGGGGTGCCGGCACCAGGATCTGGGGCAAGGGACCATGTGCTGGGCAGTGACACAGCCCCCACTGCCACCATCCCAACCCGGGCACGGGGACAGGCAAGGATGGAGCAGCGCTCCGAGGGAGCCCCGCGCTGGGCTCAACAACAAGAGCAGCTCCATGTCCACCACAGTGAGTCCCCCCAGACCCCGGTGCGTGCCAGGGCACCCGGATGCTGCTGGGCTCCGGGGCCAGCACAGGACACGGGGGAGGCTACAGCTGCGGCCGGGATGAGCCAGCGCTGGCACCCACGTCAGCACCACGGGAAGGAGCAGGGAGCAGAGGGCTGCTTGGGTGTGTTCTTCTCGTTATTATTTTTTTTTTTGGCATTAATACCATCTGTTCTCCTGAACTACGGACCTTCTGTCTCGAGAAATCTTTTGGTATCTTCCCATCTGGATGCACACACACGCAAAAGGATAACACAAAGATGAAAGTAGAGCCCTCGCGGCAGCAGGCGCTGCTCGCCGGCCACGGCCGCGTTTGGCCGCCACGAGGTTTCAGCGGGGTTGGCTTTGTCACCCGCATTGGTGCCTCGGAGCCCCTGCCCGGCTTCGGTGGAGGAACCGGGCACATGTGGGACCGGGAGCCACTGGCCACCCCCTGTGGGCTGGGAGAGGTGTCACCCGCGAGAAGGACGCAGGGACATGTCCTTGCTGCCCGGTGCTGGTGGCCACCTGGGGATGGTCATCGCTGCTGGGTGTCACCAGCTGCCCCACCAGTGGGGACCGGGGGGCTCGGGGAAGGTGGCAAACCCAGTGTGGGCTGCTCTGCTTGCCGGGGGTTTAACAAGCTGCCGGAGGTGACACAGCCAAGGGGACATGGGCCCACCGACGCGCCAGTCCTCATCCTTCCCCAGCCACGAGATAACGGTGCGAGCCCGACACCCAGGCCATGGCAGAGGACTCGCCCCCATTTCTGCTGTTCCTTCCCCCAAGCTGGGTGGCGGCAGCGCGTGGGCAGGGTCCACAGTCCCTCCTAGTGCAAAACCCACCAGGCACGGAGAGGTGACAGCGGGTCCCTGCCACCTCCTCCCCTCCCGGGCGGTCGCTGGAGGCCGGAGCATTGCCGGGAAGAGGGCTTGGAGCTGCCTCTCCCCTGCCCATCGCGCACAGGGGAGGAAGGAAGGACCATTTCGGACAGAAACAACCTACCATCCTCGTTCACCAGTCACTAACCAAGGGAGAAGGGGAGGAAAAAGTCCAGCTCTTGGGTTTTTGCTTCTCATGTCGCGGGATGTCCCTGCGGCAAGGGTCGGTCAGTCACCGGAGCCGTGGTGCGGGGCAGTGGGGGGTGGAAGGGATGCGCCGACAGCAACAGGTTGTTGCACCAAGGAAACCCTTTTGCTTTGTGAAGTGCCTTTAGAAAACAGGTTAACGCCGAAGGTCACCTTGGGGAGGTGGGAGCCGTCGCTTGGTCTCCGGCCGGGAGGGTGGGAAGGGTTTCCCCACGGTGGGGAGGAGGAAGGGGTCCTTAGGACAAGTCTTCCACCGGCAGCTCCTCCTCCAGGTCCCTGTCGTCAGGAATCGTCACATTCTGGTTGGTGGTGGCCATCAGCGAGACGGGTCTGCTGTCGTCCTCGGCCTCGGCGGGTTCCTCCTTCACGTGCACTGGGTGGCTGTGGGGGGGAAGCCTTCAGCCTCGGGGAGCCGGTCCCACCAGCCGCAACCCCCCAACATTCTCGCTCCAAACCCTCCCATCCCCTGGCTGCCCCTCACCCGGGGGACAGGAGCCACAGAAGGCAACGGGCAGCTCCTGGTGCCCGTAGTGCCACTGTCCCTTATCTCCAAACCCCCCTGCAGCCCAGCGACGCCCTTGTCCGCGGCCAGGCTGACCTGTACTGCTGCGGGGACAGGCGCGGGCTGTTGCTGCCGTTGCTGTTGACCTGCTCCACGGTGCTGCTCACGTCATCGTGGCCCACGTGCAGCATGGCGCTGGCGGAGCTGGTGTTGATCATGGTGGGGCTGTTGAGCAGCGGGAAGCTGCTCTCTGCCAGCGCCGCCTGCGACACAGAACAGCAGCAGCTCAAGGCACGGACGACATGAGACCACGATGGAAAACGGGACGGGGGAGCGGCAAAGGTTTAGTGTCCCCTGCCAGGGATGGGTCTCGGTCCTTACCTGGTAACTTGCATTAAGTGCTCCGTAACCGAGTCCTGAAATCATGTTTTTGACTAAAGTCGGACTCCTGCAGAAAGAGAGGAAGCGGAACGATGCACGGCTGAGCGCTCCCAGCCCGGGGACAGGGGCTGGAGCAGCGCTGGGCACGGGAGCGGCCGCGGGGCCGTGTCCCGCGGGGGAGCCGGACCCACCCTGTCATCTTTGGTGGCCTTCGCTTTTGGTACTCGTGCTCGTCGACGGTCCAGACGGCTCCCTTGACATTCTCCACGCGCACGAAGCACTTGTGCAGGCTGAGGTTGTGGCGGACGGCGTTCTGCGGGCAGAGCGGCAGAGAGCTCAGCGGCACGGCCCTCGCCCATACCCTCCTCCCCATCCTGCTCCCGCCCCGCGGGTCCCCATGGCTCCGGCCGAGCTCAGCTTGTCCACAGCCCAGCGCCCGCGATGCAAACGCTCGTGCATCCCAGCAGAAACGAGCAGGTTCGGGAGCTGAGCCCTCCAGACGCAGCAGGGACACGACCCCGAAGGACACAGGGAGATGGGACAGAGCGGGACAGGGGACGGGCCACACCAGCGAGGACCCGGGAGCTGCAGCTCGCTCAGCAAAGCCACCAAGTCTTTTTCTTTCTTTTTCTTTCCCCCCGTCCTCCCATTTTGGTCCTTTCCTTCCCTTTCTTCTTTACATCGACCATCTTTACATTTCTAAATGTAAAATAAAGAGACGCACACGTAGGCAGACAGTGCAGCCCCGAGAGATACCAGCTCCCTTTTCCCCTTCCAACTCCCTGCCATTTGCTACTGCCCCTATTTCATTACCAATTTTAATTTGCCTCTAATTAAATCCTGTGTATTTTTCCGACTCACTTGCTAATCCATGAGGGAGGCAGGAGGCTGGAGTGGAATCTCTCCGAGCTATAATTACAAAGGGCCTAATCACGCCGGGGCTCTGCCTTTGAATAAATTTCCTTGCATTAAGGTTCTCGGATTCTCTGCCTTGCAAATGAGAATGACCCCAATTTCAGCAAGTTGGCCTCGGAGGGTTCTTTTTTTATTTTTTTTTTTTATTTCGAGTCCTGATTCGTGATGAGAGACTAATTCGTTACGCTAAAACATTAACAGCAATTTAAAAGGTCGAATGGGGGCTGTATAAACAAAGGAGCCGGCCAACACAACAAGGCAAAAGGAGACACAAGGACCGAACCCCCCCGCGCTGGAAAGTGTTGGAGCTCCCGGAAACTCATCAAATTGCACTGTCGCCCCTTTTTCTTTTTAATTTAAGGACAAAACCAAACAAAGCTGGGCTCCTTCCCATCCATCCGTCCGTCCGTCTGTCCATCCATCCATCCACCCACCCACCTGTCCACCCTCCAGCTGCCACTGGCCACCCCAGCGCCCCTGGCCGTGCCGCCGTGCCCGGCACTGCCGCGGTGGCCGTGCTGAGCGCCGGGTCTCGCGGTGACAGGCAGCGTCCCTCGTCCTCAAGCCCCGTGCTGGCAGCACCCGGAGAGCAGGGCACCGCGCACAGACAGCCCGGCAGCGGCAAATCCAGGGGGGACCCCAGGCCCCGCTGTGCCCCCCGGGCAGCGATGGCGCAGGACGAGTCCCAGGTCCCTGCTCTGCCCTCGCACCGTCCCTGTGCACCCCCAGCTCGTGCCTGGGGGGCCGAGGCGGCCGCTGCCTTGAACCCCTGTCCCCGGCAGCCAAACACAGGAACTGCTCCGCGCCGGTGCTGGATCCTGCCCCGCGCTCCTTCCTCCTCCTCCAAACAAAGCCCTGACTGATGGCACGAAATGTGGCAAAGCCAAAACCGTCCTGCACGTGGTGACGCAGCCCTGTCCCCGACACCCCCTGACCCCCCTGCTTCCAGGGAACGTGAATTTGCAAAGCCAAAAGTGGAGATACATCCTGACACCAGGCAGGACGTGATTCAGCAGCACTGGAGCTGGGATGTCCCGTCCCTGGCACTGGGTGCTGGTCCCAGGACACACAGGTGCCAGGTGAGACCCCCCAAACATGGGAATCTCCCCCCCCAGTGCTGAGGGGGTCCCTGCATCATCCTAACGTGGCTTTTGCATTTCTGAGTGTTTGTTCAGTGCCAGACTTGGCTGCTCTGTTTGCTCCTCGTCTTTGTCTTTTCTAATGATGTTTGCATTGTGCCCCCCACCCTGCTCCTCGTGCTGTGCCGGGGGTGTCCCTGTGGGCCCCCGCAGCTCTGTCCCGCCGTGGGGCAGGACCCAGCTCGGCCCCACACCCGCCCCAGCCCGGGCAGGACACCAGGAGAAGTCGCTGCAGAAATGGTGGTTTTCTGAAGAGCAGGAATACCTTATTTTTTTCCTGCGTATCCCCCACCTTGAGGAGAAGTCTGGCCTTGGGCACTGAGAGCTGTGAAGTGAATCATCGCCCCCCAGCTTTTTTAATCCCCGATATCCCTTTTGGTGGTGGAGCAGGAGAAACTAAAGAGCAGCAAGAAGGGAAGCGGGAGGTTGGGGATGCCCCTCTGAGCCATCAACTCTGCCCTTGAGTGACACAGGGTGTGGGTGAATCGCAAAGAAAAATCCCCAGAACACTTACTCCTTTCAGCTAGTAGAAGGGGAGGAGAAAGGCATCTTCACCCACCATTATTTCCTTCTACAGATGGGGAAACAGAGGCACAGAGTGGGAAAAATGCTGTCCCAGACGGCCTCTGCTCTGCCCACGGCCACACACCGTCCTGGGAGCATTGCTGGCCGCAGCGGGCTCTGCCCACGCTGCCCGTCCCTTCCAGCGTGTCTCCAAAGCTGGGTGTCCCCAGAGCCGGGTGCCCCCACCGCTGCAGTGTCCCCAGCGCCAGGTGTTCCGGTGCTGGCCGGTGCTACTCCGGCGCGGTGCCTGCAGTGCCGCTCCCGTGCCGTGAGGGGGACTCCAGACCCACGCAGCGACACGGCCAGGACCAAAAATAGCCCAGACACCCCTGCCAGTCCCACATCCGCCTCCCCAGGGATGCTCGGTCGCGCCTGCCCCAGCCGGCACCGCCTCCTGCACTCGGGTGCCAAAACACCCGTTTGTTCACCCAAAGTTGGCTGCGCTGAGCCGAGCCCCCGCCGCAGGCAGCTCCGATCTGCAGCAGCAACACACGGGGGCCCCGGGCTCCAGAATAACCGATTCCTCCTTAACCCTTTCAAAATGCATCTTGCTTATTCTCATTCTGCTTTTTAAGCGTTTGCCTCCCTCAGCCACGTTGCTGCTCGTTCCCCTGAAGCTGTCTCAGCAGACACGTGCAGCAGGAAACATTCAATCAATCCTTCCTGGCTGGGGCAACAACTGCTCCTTCTCACCACCGCCCCTTCCCTCCGCCATGGGTTTTCTCATTTCTCATAGATTTAGTGATTTCTACACAAGCGAGGGGGGAGCAGCCCCAGTGCCCGGGTGCTGCCCCAAAATCCACACCCGTCAGCCCAGGCCAGTGCCAAACCACCCCTTGGTGCCAAACCCCTCAGCACAGCTGAGCACAGCTGGGCACAGGCACCGTGTGGGGTCTCGCTCACCCACGGTCCCTCAGACACCACCCGTCCCCACGGACCAGCACCCGCACCTGCAGCATCCCCTGCGTGCAGCGCCCCTGCCCCCGGGTCAGCACTGACCTGATTTGCTGTCTCCAGCCTCTCTTTTCTCTGCCCTTCCAGCCCCAGCTCCGCTCCAGCCCCGGGTTTCTACAGCGCAGCCCTTTGCCACATCACGCTGCATGCATGATGCGGCCCCAGCGACTAGGGGTGCGTTTTTGGGGGAAAATTTGGGATTTATCCAAAAAAATCGTTTCCTGTGCCATCTCAGGGCTGTGCAATGAACTGATCTTTTACCACAGGTGCCCACACAAGCTGAAGCATCTCCGGCAGCGCCGAGGGGGGCTGCTCTCACCTTCCAGGTGGCCGTGTTCCTCCGGAAGTAGGCGAACATCCGCGTGAACCAGTTATAGATTTCGTTCAACGTTAGCTGCCTGTCGGGGGTCTCCAGGATGGCCTGGAAACCAGAGAGGGGACAAAAGCATCACTCACAACGTCCTGTGGGGTCTGACACCCGTCCCGCAGTGAGGCATGAGGGGCAGAAATGGGGGTACAGTGGGTGTGAGGGCTCCCCCAGGACTGAGAAGGCGGGGAACAGCACGGCTGTGCCCTGCGGGCAGGTCTCGGGGTACAGAGTTGAACCCTGTGCCCTGCGGAGTCACTCACCTGCCGGATGAGCGAGGCGTACGTGAAGGGCGGCCGGACGTCCGCGTTTTTGTAAAACTCGTGATTCTGTGCAAGTTCTGGAGAGGGGGACAAGAAACAGGGAGCATGCGGTGAAGTGACCCACTTCGGGAGCCGCAGCTGCGTGATGGAGGGTGCAGAGCCCCATCCCCGAGCTCACCTGAAGATATCGGGGTGCAGAACTTCTCCGAGTTTCTCCTGCGGATGGGTCCCACGTTGTGTAGAGTGGAAGAGCTGATGACGGAGGGGCCCTGCCGCAGGGGGGTGATGGGCGCCGTGGCGGAGGTGGGGGGATGAGGTAAACCGTCGGGGAACGTGTCGGAAGTGCTCTTGGAGAGGGTGGCACTGGAGACCAGGTTCAGCTGCAGGGACAGGAGGGACGGAGGGCAAGTGTGGGCACTGGCACAGGGACGGCAGGGGCTGGCAGAGCCCTCGCAGCTCCGCGGGGCTGAGCCGGCTCATGTGGCAAAGCAGGAGAGAAGGGCTGGAGCAGGGGACTTGCTGGGCTCGGCAGGGATGCGATGCAACCACGGGAGGGGATGCATCTCCTGCGCTCTGAGCCCGTGGAGCAGCACAACACGCCAGCACAGGCTGCCTTTCACTCCTGATGCCTTGTCCCAGCACACGGGACCAGGCTACCTGCGCCGGAGCGTGCTCAGGGCACGTCCATCTTTGGGAGCCCGTCCAGCTGGGCCATGCAGGGCCGTGGTGACCATGCAGAGGGCAGGGAGGGGACGGCAGCCAGTGACGAGGGCGAGGGAGGGAAAGGGGGCGGCTGTGGGGGTGTAGAAGGGGAGGAGGGGTACGCACGCTTACAGGCTGGCTGAAAGGCTTTGGCTCTGAAGGTCTCATGTGAAGATGGGCCATCATCGCTTGGAGACGCTCGCTCTCCTTCGCCAGCTGCGGGAGGTAAGAGGCAGAAGAGGTGGTCAGAGGTCAGACGGCCGTGGAGGTGCCCAGGGCTGGGGGAGCTGCCCGCCAAGCCCCCGCCCCGCCTGCGGGCGGCCAGCACCTCCTGTGTCCCCAGGAGCTGCCTCCTGCCGCCCCAGTGGGACCGCGGCTCCGCGGGGGCTCGGCTCCCACCGCGGGGACACAGGTGCTGCTGCTTCTCTGGCTCCACGTGTGCAGCCGGATGAAAGATCTGTGATGAAACGGAGCCTCACACGTCCCAGCCACCCGCTGCAGCCCTCGCGCTCCTTCCTGGGAGCTCTGGTCCCTGTGCCAGCAATCCGTGTCCCCTTCACCCTCCTTCAGCCTCTACCGCTTCCTGCTCACCCCCTGTCCATCCACCCATCCCTCCGTCCGTCCATCCATCCACCTGGACACGCAACATCGCTTTAATTGCATGCTCCCGCCTGTTTACTCCCCGGAGTGCGGAGAAGGGTGAAATATTCACTGTGGCACCAGGAGAGACTTTGAGCCCGGTGGAGGCGATGGGATCTGACACCCGCTCTCTTCCCGTCACCTTCCCTTTCCACCAGGACCCCTCAAGCTCGGGGCTCGGCCGTGTCCCCGGCTCCCCCCAGCCAAGCCCCCTCCCCGGGCGGGCGCTGGAGCCGGGTGAGGAAGGAGTTAAAGCAGGAGCCGGAGCGGAGTTTGCCGCAAGTTTGGAGCAGCTCGGATGCTTTCGCGCTGTCGTGGTGCTCATTAGAGCTGACAGGTCTCCCCTCGTGATGCAGACGCTCTCCGCCGGCACAGCGGGGGCTCTGCGCTGAAAACTTTATAATTGGTAGCTCTGGTGGCAGGTTCTCCTCTCTGCACACACAGCTCTCTGCTCACCCTTCAGATGCTTTTTTTCCTCCCCGCGTTTTTTTTTCCTTCTTCCCCTCCTCTCTTTAAGCCCCAGTAATTACTTTCAACCTCTCGCTCTAGCGAGGGCTGGGGAGCAGGATGCTTCCCGCCCAGGAAGGTTTTGCTGCGTGTCCCTCCCTCCACAGCCCCGTTACTGTCACTGTGGGCGGCTGCCAAGGCTGCCCCACGCCACGTCCCGCTGTCCCCCGGCCTGGCATCCCCCGCGATGCCACCACCGCCACGCACAGCATGGGCACAACCACGGCCGGCTCCCGCCAGCCCCTGGCCCACCCCCGGGCACCCTCGCACCATGGGGGTCTCGGTGTGCGACCCTCTGACAGGGACCCCTGCCCCGGCCCACCTGCCCCGGCCCACCTTCCCCCTCCATGGCTTTTAAGTCCCAAGATGAAAACCCTCCATTTCCTCCTGTTTTCCCTCCTCCCTTCTCTATTAACCGAATTACACACGGCATGCTGGGGAGGCCAAGATGCTGGGAAAAGCACTATTTAAAGAACTGCTTTTCCAAAAATAGCACCCTGAGGTTGGGCTCCAAAGACACCGAAATAAGTGGCCTGATTTCCATGAAGCCCAGCAGCCCTGTGGCCCCCGCTACGGCGGCACAGCCGGGCATGAGGGCTGGGGCACAGGAACGCATGTCCCGCCTGTGGGTAAACCCCACGGTCACATGTGGTTTCCAGGTCTGTGCCACCTCCTTGTACCCACAGGGCTGCTTTGGGCAGGAGTGGCTTGTCCCTTCCTCCCTCCAGCCCCTGGACAATTGTGCAGGGACACTGATATCAGAGGGGGAAATAGTCTGAGGTTCCTCCAGGTCTTGATCCCCTATTTGGGAAGGAGGGTTAAAATGAGCCCACATGGCACCGGGGGATCTCTCTGGGGGTCCCTGATTGCTACCCCCTCCTGCAGAGAGCAGCTGAGACACAGCACGTGGAGTCAGAAAGGAGGCAGCTTTTAAAACGCATGTCCTTTGGGGCTGGGGCCATACCCACCTGTATTTCCAGCTGCTGTACCACTTGCATCTGGACTCGACACTGGGCTGTGCTGCGGTCGTCAAGTGCATGTTCTGTATTGAGGTGTCTGGGGAGAAGAACATGGGGGGGTTATGCCTGGACATGCCCAAAATGCTGCCCACGTTGGGGGTGCCCAAAGTGCAACGAGCAGAGGGAAACTGAGGCACAAAGGCAGCCAAGCAAACTGGGCTGTGCCTCCTCCCCAAACCCGGGCTGGAGGGTGGCCGTACGGCCCCCAGCAGCACCGCGTGTTCGGGAGGAGCCGCTGGTTGATGGAAAGTCCTTGAGAAGGGCAGGAGCCGCCCGACCTGAGGAGCAGGTTTCCAGGACAAAGGCGGCTTTATGGAGATTTACTTACACCCTCTGCGGAAACCCCTGAAGGCAGAGGGTGACATTTCCAGAGCGCTCCTCATCCTACCGCTTGCGTGCCTCATGTTTACAAGGCACTTTATGTTTAAAAAGCACCAGGACCTTTGGTCCTCGCCGCCCTCCCTCCCTCCCTCCCTCTTGGGGAGGGCACAGGCAGAGGCCATCAGCCAGTGACACTGCTGGCTGCAGGGACACCCCACACCGCCTTGTGGGGTCCCCGCCCCCAGACCCAGCAAAGCAGCAGCTGGGGATGCAGCCAGGCCTGACCGCGTAGCCCTGACCGCGTAGCCCTGACCGCGTCGCGTGGCCGGGCTGTGTCCTTGCTGGGGTGGGTGCAAACACGAGGGTCCTCACTGGAGGGGGACAGGTGAGAAGGGGGTGCAAACAGCAGCAGGGCCACCCCAGGGACAGCCTAAAAGGTGGCACCTACATGGGGAAACACGCAGGCATCCCAGGGTCACGGGTCAACATTCTCCAGGACCAAGACTGAGATACTTTTGCTGAGATGTCCCAGGAGAAGGTTCCCCAGGAGTGTCCGCCCTTGGTCTGGATGTGGAAGACAGTGGGAGTCTCGCCCGGCTGTTTGTGAGAGGCTTCCAGCCCCAACTTGCACAAACAAGTCCAGTACATGGACCAGCTGCCAAGCCCGTGTGCGAGCGAACCCCGCGGGGCTGCGGCCGGACCAACCGCCGCTCCTCTGCCCGCACGCAGACCCAGGCACGGCCGCTTCTACCGGGAAATGCCATCGAGAGCCCAGGCTGCGCTGAGCGGGACCAGAGACGGCTCCCACTGGCCCTCACAGGTGATTGGAAACTGCTGCTCAGAGGATGTGCTGCCCCTTCGCACCCCGGCGCTGAGGCCTCCTGAGCTGAGGCTCAAGGCTCAGACTCAAAGCCAGGCCCAGGCTGCAGCTGGGCTCAGCCTTGGGGAGCTGCAAGCTTTCTGTCTGTCTGTCCTACACCCCAAGACACGCTCACGTTGGCAGAGAGGGGACAGGCAGGTGGGACACAGGGACTCTCCAGCCCTGGCCATCCCCAGATCCAGCTCCCAAAGCCAAACTTGCTGATCTGCCCCACCGTGTAAACATGCCCGGAGAGGAGATGCCTTATCTGGGTTCACCCCATGAGTCAGAGGAAGGCGGGCGGACGCAGGCGCCTGACTCATTCCCTCGCTCAGTCACCACCAGGCAACGCTCCTGCGGCCTCCCCAGGCGGCCTTCGCACCTCCTCCTCCTCCTCCTCCTCCCAGCAAGGCCTCTGCCCAGCTCGGTCCCTGGAACAGGAGGCTGGCGCGGTCCGAGGGATGCTCCGCTGGAGCCACCCCAAGCACATGGCAGCAGATGGGATCGCTTCTAAAAACCCAAAATCTCGCCGAATAGGAGCGAAACGCATGCCGGAGCACCTCGGCTGTGGCGCCAAGCAGACAGTCGGAGAGGCGGGGGGAAAGCAGCAAGCAAGCCCGTCAGTTCCTTCTGATGTCTTTGCTAAAAATCCTGGCTACAAAGAGATCTAATTGCAAATGAACTAATTAAGTAAACCTCTGACGAAGCGTGAAAACAATTTGTTTGACCCTGACGCTAGCAGAGGGCTCTTCGACAGCAGAGTTAATCAGTCAGTGCTGGAGCCCACAAGCAGCAGCAGCGGGCGGCCGCGCTGCCATCTGCTTCCCCCCGCCTTGCCCCCCAGGAGGGAGCTGCAACCCCCCCTGCCTGCTGCCTGCTCCTGCCCGCTCCGGTGGGTCTCTTCTCCTCCAGCAGCAATCCCTGGCGTTTCCTCCTTTTGCACAGGGCCCCCCAGCTCTAGGCAGACAGACTTTGGGGTGTCTGGACCTGTTTCAAGGTCTCCCGCCTGCCAGCCCCATGCTGTCGCGGTCTGAGAGCGTGGGCTCTCCCCGAGTCCAGAAAAACCTCCCCAAAAAGGGCGAAACTTACTTGACAAACTGTCCCAAGTCCTCACAGAGGGTTTCGCAGCCAGGCCACTTGCACTCTCCGTGGCCGTAGAGCGGGTGGGAGCTGGGGGTCTCTTCGTGGGAAGAGCTGCAGAAGAGGGAAAAGGACCATCAGAGGGGCTGCCGTGATGCTCCAGCGTTCCCATGCACAGGGCCAGCCCTTGGGGACCCACGAGAGACCCCACAGCAATGGCTCCATGTCCTCCGTGGGCACATGGGCGCAGCAAAACAGCAATAGGATTTGCTCATGGGGTGGGCAGAAACCTCCCAAGCCTGTTGCCAGCCCCATAGGTGACAGATCCCGGCCCCTTCCACCTCTCTGGGGGTAAAAACACAAAGTGCCAGGGCCCAACCCGGCTCTACCTGTCCCTTCTCGGCGTGTGCATGGTGCTCTGTCCATTGGGCAGAGGGTGATGGGAAATGGGAGGCGAGACCTTGGCGGCCGAAAACGAGGTAGAGTTGGAGGTGTTGGTGGTGAGGTCGAGACCTTCTTGCTTGATGCTGTCCTCGACGGGCTGGGCGGCCGTGACCTCCTTCCAGAGCTGCTGGAGGTCCGAGGGGCACACGGCTACGCACGGGAGAAAGCACCGGCCGTCAGCGGGAGAAGGGGCAGCCCCCCCGGCACCTGCGCACCGGGCTGGCACGGGACCCCACGCGCCCTGCCCGGCTGGCACAGCTCAGCCCCCCCACATCTCAGACTGTGCGCTGGGAAATCAGCCCCAAAGCTGGGCACAGCCCTTTGTGCTGGCACCCGGGGGCAAAGGCTGCACAGCCCCAGCGGGCACCCCAAAACAAGCCGCCCGCAGCATCCAGGGAGCCCCGCAGAGCCGTCTCAGCGGGGAGGGGACCCCAGCCCCCCCGCGCCCACACAGGGGCAGGCAGGGCCCAACCCCGCACCCACCCCAGCCCGAACTCGCCCAGGCCGCTCCAGCCATTAACGCCATCAGGCCCCAAACTTTCAACAGGCACAATTGGAAAAGCAGCGGCCCAGCCCCCTCCCGCGCCCGGAGCAGCTGCCGCCGCGGCCTCCCCAGCGCATCCCCCGCAGGGTCCTTACCTTGGGGCAGGGTCTGCAGGGGCACGGTGCCCTGGCCCGGGGGGAGGCTCACCAGCCCCTGGCGCTGCAGGTTTAACAGGTGCTGCTGCTGGAGCTGCTGCATCTGCAGGAGCTGCTGCTGGAAGGCCAGCTGCTTGTTCCCTAACGGCTGCCGGGAGACAAAAGGGAGAAATCAAAGCGTGTTATTTCCAGCCTTGCAGCACAAACGGCGCGGGGAGGCCGGGCCCGGCGGCGGCGGCCGGGGACGCCCGTGGCGGTGGCACCGCGGCCGTGCGTGTCTCTGTGCCGCTGCCAGGGCCTGTGCCGCGCAGCTCGCGGCGGAGCCGGACGGAGGCTTTGATCTGTCGGAAGAGGAGGGGAAGAGAAGGAAAGGGGAAGGGAAAAATAAAGCGCTGAAACGAGAGGGAGTGAGCAGAGCTGTGGGCTTGCTCAGAGCAGAGATCCAGCTCTGCCTGCGAGATGGGAGCTGGGAAACGGTCCCTGTTTGCCAAAAAATGGCCATTGCGAGCCCGTTCTCAATGGGGGAGAGAAAACAATGATCTGCAGGGGGGCAGACACCCAGCACTCCCACCCCGGGCAGCAGCACCGGAGCCCCCAGCCCAGCCACAAACACCCCCCCGCCGGTGGGCGACTCCCCCACCCGTCCCCAGGAGCCGCCGCGCTCCGACCAGCCCTAAACTAGTTAGGCAGGACAGGTCCCCTGGGAGGCACCAAGAAATCCATGAGAATTAACTGAAGGGGAGAGAATTCAATTAGGGCTGGGGACAGGCAGCTGCTAATGCGAGCCGGGCAGGAGAGGGGCGCTGCCCCCGGCCTCATTAGCGGGGCCGGCGTCTCCGTAACCCCGTGAACCCCTCTGTGCGCAGACGGTGTGCGCGGGGCCGACGAAACGGGCTGGCGGCCCCTCGGCGGCAGTGAGAGGTGCCAGGGCCCCCTGGGTAAAACACATGAGCTGAGCCCGTGCCGAGGCGCTTCCCCCGATCTCACTGCGCTCCCCACCGGGGGCACTTTGCAGCCCCACTGCTTGGCCAAAGAGAAATATTTTCATGTCCATGCTCTTACTGATGAGTGCAAGAGCTTTGAGATAGGAAATGTCCTTTCTTTTTCAATCTTCTGGCTGGGTCTGCGCACCGTGGGCACTCAGGCCCCGGTGCAGCAGGGATCCCCGGGACATGGCGCAGCCCCGGCTCCTGCTCTCCGTGATCCCTGAATTTCAGCCTTAGCACCAACCTCTCTCCTCGGCCATTGCCCCACAAGCTTTGCTCGGCTTCCCTTCCCTCAGAAAGACCCGGCCTGGCAAATACTGGCTGAGTCCTTCCCAGAGGGGACCCCCAGCCCCTCTGTGTTAGGGCCAGATCCTGTGTTTGGCCCCCACCTCCCGTCCCCGCGCGGGGGCTCGGGGTCCGGAGCGTCGCCCGCGCCCGCCGTACATTAGACGCAGATGACTGGGTGCAGCTACCGGGGTAAGAGCCGCCGTCACTTTGATTTATGAGCACATCAGGAGGAGTTTTGGCGTGACACGCAGGACTGACAGGAGCAGTTCATTAAGCTGACATGGAGGTTAGGCGGCAGGCAGCCCCCCGCACCACCCCCCTCAGGACGGGGACGCCCCCACCATCGACTTTGGGGGCACATGGAGACCCACCGGCCTCACCCCAGGGGATATTGGGGTCTCTGCACCCGGACACTGGGCTTGGAGAGGCAAAGAGCTGGGAAGGAGCAGGACGGCTTCAGGAGGGCGAGGGGCTGCCTGGAGCTGCACCAGCCCTGAGCTGCAGCTCCTCGCGCCCCCCGAGCCGAGGATGCTGCTGGGGGTTGGCCCTTACACCCAGTGCAGGAAAACGTCCTGGGACAGGCTGGGACGTGCCGCAGCTCAGCCCCGTCCTGGCGGGACGCAGGACCAGCCGTCCTGTTCGGCCCCTTCCTCGCACCCCCGCTGCGGCGCAGCTCCTGGCGGCCCCCCCCGCATCCTCTGAGACAGGATGCTGCCGACAGGCGCTTCCGACACGTTTCCATCCTCCGCGCTCCCTCTTTTCCTGCTCTCCCCTTCCCTGCGCCGCCAGGGACCTCCAGCCGCGCCGCTCCTGCCGAGATCTGAGCTGCTGCTCCGTGAGCTGCTGCTCCAGCACCTTCCCCGGCACGGTGGCGGCACAACACCGATCCCACCTGCTGCTCCTCCTCCGTGCTCCCAGACAAGCCGCTGCCTTACAATTACAGCGAGCTGAGCCCTTGAAATCGAGCAGAGAGAGCAGAAGGTGCTCGGTTTACAAACCTTGCAGTGGGGCCGTAATTAAACACCGCCCCGCGTTTCCATGAAGGAGCCGACTGCGGCCTCGGCTCCGCGGTGGCACCCCCGACGTACCAGGGTTCCCCGTGCCAGCACCGCTGCTCGCGGCAGACGCGCTGCTGCCCAACACACGCTTTGTCGGCAGCAGCTGCCTGAAGTCACGGGGTGAAGCTGATCCCGCAAAGCCTGGCCGGGCATTCTGGGGAGGGGAAACTGTGGCAGCCACTCGTGGGGACCCTCTCACTGGTTTTTGGGGCCATGGGGTGGTGCTGCTGCCGGGAGCTGGACACGCACCCCTTTAGCACCATCTAATGTGCCTCTTCCCATCACCGGCCACTCAGACTTCCTTAGCGGATAAATTTCTCATCTCCTCTGTACCATTTAATTAAAAATTAACATGAGCTTTTTAAACCAGGAGCCCGTTAAGCAAGCCCTTTGTTAGAGTTTAATTATATCCCTGTACGTTGCTGCAATATAACATCGCCACGGCCAAGAGGAAAGTCCTTGAGGAAGCTCAGATTTATGCCTCCCCCGTTCCTGGAGCACGAGCAGCTACTCCAGCTCCTGGAGATGGCTCCGATAAGCCTGACCCCGCACACGCTGTGTAAATACACCGACATCCCGCAATGAAAGCCCCGGACAGAGTCTCTCGAAAGATCGAGTGGGTGCCGGCCCGACCCCGACCGCTCGCGCTGCCTTGCTCCCCCGGCGCGGGAGCGCGTTGCTGTTGAGCCCCCGCTGCAGCCGCCCCAACACGCAGCCTGGGCTGAAATGCTTGCTTCTCAAAAGAAAGCTGAATTTTTAAGTGCTGAGAATCAATGAGTGTCAACCAGGGTGTTGGATTTCAGGAGGGGTGATGGCAATGAGCAGGGCCCGCACCCCACTCCGCTGCTTGTGCTGACGCTTGGCCAGGGACACGTCCCAGGGAAGGACACCTGGTAAAGAGGACAGTGACACTAGACAGACAGCAGCACATGCAATGAAAATACCGCCCTGGTGGTACCACCTGCACCCATCTGGGAAGAGAGAGGGGCAAAAATATACCAAGAAAAGGACAGGAGCGCTGCTGTCTGCCCGTGCGACACCCCCAAAACCGAGTGCTGCTGATACACACCACCTCGCAGGGCATCGCTGTGGGAAAGGAGAGCAAATCCTGTTGTGTACAGGGCGTTACACAAGACTGATGCAATCACACCGGGATAAACACTTCACCACACAACCACCTCCCCGGCAGCGGGCGCACCGCTGCCCCGGGTCTGGGAGCGCGGCAGCATCCCCGGCTGAGCGCCTCCCGTTGGAAAAGCCCTTGGCCGCGTCCCTGCCATTTCACGCACCACTGGGGTTTTGCAGAACCACCTGTCCTGGCAGGAAAAGCCCCAGTTTGTGCTCCTGCCTGACCTGACCCAGCCTCCTCTGGCACCACCGTGAGGAGCATTTGGGGAGCCCTCGCTATGTCCTGGGGGGCAGCGACCTGCCCCTCCATTTGGGGAGGGTCCAGCAGCTCTGCCAGCCCACACAGACTTCGCCGCTGCCCACGGTTTCTAGATGTGCTGACAAGGATGCGGCACTGAGAACAGGGCAGCTCGCTGCACGTGCCAGAACACAGACAGGGAGGAGAAGGAGGAAGAGGAGGAGGAGGAGGATGAGAACCCCCAGCGCCTGGACTGGCCGCTCTGGCAACATGATGCCCCTGTGTCCTATCCCCGCTGGCTCCCGACTGGCTGCCTCTGGTGCTGATTCACACACCCCTTGTTTTATGCTGGACCCCTTTGATTCGGAGCCAGATCTGATGGCCCAGAACCCATTGGCGTGAGCTCACCTCTTTGGGTTGCTGCTTTCCGGCTTGCTGCTGCGTCAACAGCTGCAGGTGAAGCTGCTCCTGTTGCTTCTTGTAGTATTCCTGCAGCTGGGAGGGCAGGAGGCAGGGACAGGAGGGGACAGAGAAACTGGGATTAGCAGCAGAAACACCCCGCTCGTGTCTCCCTGCCTGCACTGCCCCGCGCCCAGCGCCGCGCTTCGCCACAGCTCCCGGCAGCGGGCCGGCAGGGCAGGCCTGCGCTGCACAGCCCTTGGAAACACGCTCCTGCGGGCTCTGGAACCCAAAGCAAGTGAAATTCCCAAACGGCACCAGTACCAAACCTGCTGGGTTTTAATGCCGACCGGTTGCCCTGGCTTTCTGCCCCCAGCGCCAGGGAGAAGGGTCACAGCCCCCAGCTCAGTAACTCCTGTGCATGCTGGGGACACTGCAGCCGTCCTGGGGGGTTTGTTAATGGGGGGATGTGAAACACCAGGAGGGGGGCGATCCCTCGAGAGAAGGGGGCCCAGGTGCGCTGGCACATAAGTCAGCATTTCAGCAGTGGAGAAACCCCATTCTCAGCATGGTGGGGCCCCAAAATACCCCAGCAAAGGTTGCGAGAGCTCGGGGGCTCCTGGCTGGGAAGGCGCTGGGAGCAGCCACGGCCCCTGGTCTGTTCGGTGCAACCCCGCGAGTGTCGGGGGCTCAGACCCGCGTCCCCTTCACGGGCACCACGGCAAAGTGTGGGCAACCGGCTCCGCACAGCTCCCCGCTCAAAACAGGGGGGTTTGCTGGCCTGGTAAAACAGAGAAAAACACCCCAGCCCTGCAACGAGGCACCGAAGAGGGTCCCAGTCTGCAGGAGCAGCGCCGGGACCTGCCGGCATTGACGCCAGCTCTCCCCCCAGCCCTAAATAAACTGTTGGTGATGGATCTGCTGCGCGCAGGGGGGCAGAGGCACCGGGAGGTCAGCGAGACCCGCGGCCCCCTCGCAGGCACCCGCACCCGCGGGCTCAGGAATGCCCCTGGGGATGCCGGGAAGCCTTTATCAGCTCGGGCTGACAGCGCTGACAGCAGCAACTTTGCTTTTTCTGTCGGCGAACAGGTTTGGAGAGCCTGGGTGTTTACCCGAAAGCCAATCACAGCCGGGTCTCTGCAACATGGTCGAGCGAGGCTGCGGGAACATTGGGTCAGGGGTGAGAGGTGTGATGTTTGGTTTTCTTCTGGTGGAGAATGTGAGCTATTCCGGCCTGGGTTGTTTAATTTGCAGTCAAACGTGTTTCTTTATCCGGCTCCAAAGAGGCTCGGAGAAGGACCCACCCAGGGTAGTGTTTACCCTTTGTTCTTTCCCTGGGGCCAACCTTGAATCCTTATCAGCCTGTTTGGAGTAAACAGGTACTGGAGGCAGGAGGAAGGGTGTGGAGGATGCTTGTGGGATTTCTGCTGCTCTCCCTCCCGCGGCCGGAGGTGTTTACCCAAGCAGGCCTGTTTTGTTTCGGAGCTGAGCTTTGTTTTTTTTAATTCTCCTCATCTTTCTTCCATCCCTGTTCATTTTACATTTGACGGAGCGCTCCGGAAAAGCTGAGCGGGGTTGTGAGAAACAAACCCAGGCGCTCGGACCCACCCCTAAGCCAAGCACCTGCCCCAAAGCTGAGCCTGCCCAGCCCTCCCCGGGCAGCTCTTCCCACCCCTTGGTGCTGGGGATCCCCAAGGAAACGTGGGGAGAACGCAGAAGCCCAAGAGGAAGGGACCCATCTGCCTGTCCCCAGGGCCCCGCAGCGGCCACGGGCGCTGGGAGAAGCCGCGTGGCCGGGCCGAGGCGCAGCGGTACCTGTTGCAGCATTATCGCCTGCTGCTGCTGCAGGAGCGCCTGGAGCTGGGGCGGCGACAGGATCTGCTGCATCTGCTGCGGCGTGATCATCTGCGGGGACATCATGGCCACGGACACGGGGACCTGCGGAGGGGAAGGACATGTCAGCACTCCCAGTCCCAACCCTAGAACACCCTCTCCAAATGCCTCCCAGCCTGCAGGTTCTCCCGGGGCCTCCCCTGCGCCCCGGTCCCCTCGTCCCCTTTGGGCGAGCTCGTGGCCATCAGCCCCTCCTGGCGAGCTGAAGCCGTCACTGGGGACATGGTGACGGCACAGAGATCCCCGTGGTGCAGCTGGCACTGGGACAAGCTTCCTAAACCATGAGCTGCCCTCACCCTGAGGGCAGGACGCTCTCTGCCCTCAGGATCTTCTTTAAACGCAATTTAGCTGCAGGAATTATGAACCGAGAGGAGCCAGGCAGCTCCGAATCGCGGCTCCATCCCCTCCTGCGAGCATGGGAAAGGTGTGGGGCACCGCTCCTTCCCTCGGGGTCCCAGGGGATGCAGGGGGAGAAACGCCAGGGGAAGCGGGGCAGATACCGATCACCCAAGTAACTCTGCAAAGCAGCCCATGGAGAAAGAGGTTACCAGGTTTTCCATCAAAGCTTTACCTCCAGTTGACACCGGTAACTCTCGTAATTACTGTGCCAAGTGCAGAGAGGGCAAAGAAAACCTGCTGACCCCAGGCCCTGCCTTTGGTTATCGCAACACGGGTCCACACCCCGCGGGAAAGCGCCGGGGAGGGTGTCGGTGATGGATCCCAGCCCTGCCAGCGCGGCGCTGCCTCCCCAGCCACGGCCACCCAGAGCTGCCCCGGCGCAGCCCGCCGTCCAGCACACACCAGAGCCTTCCCGAGGCTCCGGGCAGGGCTATGGCCCTGCTGGGATTTACGAACCCTTGCTGGGTGCTCCCTTTTCCGAGGACAGCAGATGACGGCGGCTGGTTGGCGCAGGGGAGCTGGTGAGCCACCGGCCACCAGCAACCTCGGGCTCCTCCAGGGCACCCCCGGATATGGCAGCTCCTTGGTCTGGGGGACACGGCAGAGCCCGCGCCAGGCTCCTGGTGCAAGCCAAGGACCCAGTTTTGATCCAAAGTGGATGACTTCTCATCCCCTCACTCATGGGTCTCAGGCCTCAGAGACCAAGGGACAGAGAAACAAAGAACCCAGGTTCTGAGCACCCGGCAAAGTCCATCTGAGAGCCCAGGACCTGCCACCCCTCCTGTCCAGGACCCTCAGCAACGCCCCGACTCCCCAGCCTGGGCCTGTGTCCCCCTCCAGCCACCCCGGTGGGACACGGAGCGGGGACAGGACCCGTGGTGGCCCGGGCAGTCCGTGCTGGGTGTCTAGCCAGGCTGAGCGCGCTGACCTTCAAGGGAGATTGCAAAGGCTTATCTGTTTGCTCAGGCATTTTGCTGGAGGGCTCAGTTTCATTTGTCGCCGGTGATCTGATCCCCCCCAGGTGATCCCCCCCAGGTGCCTCCGTGTCAGAGTTATTGATTAATTGCTGCATGTTCACACCCAAGGGCCGCGCTGGGCACCTTCGGCTGTCCCGGCTGGGCTGGCGCGGGGGGCTCAGGGGCTGCAGGAGCATCCCTGGCAAAGAGCCGCGTCCCTGCCAGGGCTCCGGCGCTGCCAGAGAGACCCCGCACCCCAGCCCCGCACAGAGCTGCCGTTTGGGCGCTCAGCTGCTCGCAGCCAGCTGTGCGAAGCCCTGGGCGAACATCTGGGCAGGAGGGAGCTGGCGAGGATGGCAAGATGAGAGCGAGCGGGTGCGCGCCCGCTCGCTGGGAGCTAAGCATCCTGCTAATTTCCCTTTGCCAATTCATCAGCTGGCAACGTGCTCGGAATGAGAGCCTCTAATTAATTGCTCATCCACATCCCCCATCCGGGCGGCCTCCCCGCCCCCACCGCCGCCGTGCGGCCTCTCGTACACGTTTGCTGGCATTTTCAAATCGGAGGCATCCTAATTACCGGAGAGTTATAACACCTTCCATTTCTCGCCCAGCGGACTGACACCCTGTCAAGAGCAAAGAGAATTGCCAGAGGTTTTGACAACACTAATTGCCCCTATAATCTAAAAACACAAAGGAGAGGCGATCAGTCGAGAGGGCCCCAGCTCTCGATCCGACACGAGGTTTTCACAATGTTACAAGAAAACAAAAGCGACGCTTTTTAGAGTTTGATGGCTGCTAACAAAAGCAGAATTATATTTTCATACAACCTTTGTCTGCATTAAATGGCTTTTTCTTCCGCGCTTGGATGCGGAGCTGACACGGGGAAATGGCGGCGGCTCCGTGAGGGGTGAGGTGTGAACGGGGCGAACGGGTGCCGGCTCCTGCAAGGGGCCATCACCTCCCCGAGCTGCCATGGATGCCGAAGCCACACAAAGAATTTCCCTCCGGTGTGGGAAACATCTCCCTCCCGGCTAAGGTTTCCAGGGAGGGCAGGAACTTTCTTTAGTAAAAGGGGAAATTCCCGTTTATGGCAAGTTTTGCTCCTGCTGCAGCCACTGGTGCCCAGAGAACGGGCGGGCTCTGGGCAACGGCCGCCCCCAAAGTTCCATCCAGGCAGGCACGGGGTCCAACGCCAACGCGAGAGCCAGGACATGGAGCATGCAGCACCGGGGGCTCAGCCTCTCCATCCCCGCCAGCCCGCAGCAAAGTCCCTCCCCAGCCCCGGGGGCGCTCCTGGCACCCAGCACATCCCCGGGGCCGCGGGGCGGCCGGTCCCCGGGCGGCACGTCACGAGCTGGCATCTGCCAGACACCGAGTCAGGAAGGGCTTGACTCACTCCCTGGCCGGCTGCCACTCCGCAAAACTGCTTACTAACAGCTTACTAACAGCTCCGGCTGCCGCCCAGAGAGCCCCGGCGCTGCGGCTCCGCGCCGCATCTCCAGGGGGTGATTTTCCGGGCGGCCCCGGCTGTGATCCCCCGTGCCAGAGGCCGGGGCGGGCGCGGATCGTCAGGCAGCGGGTGGAAAACCAGACGGGTATTACAGGGGAAACTCTGCGCTCGGCGTAAGCGCAGAGCCGCCCTGCCAAAGCCGGCTGAGCGAGGCAGGATTTGGCTGGGCTAACGCAGCAGGATGGGGGAGTGATGCTTTTAGTTGGATTTTTCTTAGTTGTTTTTTTTTTACGGGAAGCGGATTGCGAGTCCCAGGCACGAGGCGGAGCGGGAAAGCCATGGCCCGACATCGGCCTTGGCTCCGGGAGCGCGGGGCTGTCACCGGAGCGACGGCCGCCCTGCTGACCCCGGCACAGCTGCCTTGGCGCAGCGCGGGGACCGGGACGTCCCCGTCAGCCCGGGGCGGGTGGCGAGCCCGCGGTTCGCTCAGCCTCGAGCAGCCGACCTGCAGTGCCCAGGCCGCGAGAGCCACTGTGTCCCCGGGCCAGCGTGCCGCTGCCGCTACGGGACGGGGCACCTCCAGCTCCACACCTAAAACCGCACGTCCAGCCAGCCCAGCCCCCGTCCTTCCCCATCTCTGCTGACCAGGGGGCTCTGGGATGAGCAAACCCCCCCTCGGCGGGTGCGCAGCAGCTCCTGGGGTGTCCATGTGTCTCACAGCACCCAAGGTGCTGCACATTCTTGTCTCTGATCTAATCTTGGGGTTTAACTCCCCATGTTTGTGCTGTTTTTCTTTTTTTTTTTTAAACACCCTTTTCAAATCCAAAACCAACAGAAACAAACCGAGCACTTGGCGAGGGGGGCTGGAATCCAGGAATAGAGAGGAGGACCAACCACCACCAAGAGCAGCTTTGGTTCTGCTGTTTCCAGGGGCAGGGGATGAGCAAATTCCCTCCCCGAGCACCCACAACAGCTGGAGCAGAGCAAACCTTTCCCAGCGAGTCCAAGCAGAGCTCGCGGGTTCATCCACGGGCACATCCACGCATCCCCGCCTGCGCTCAGCATCCCCGGGCGAACCCCGAGCTCAGAACATCTGCAAGAGCTTCAAACGCCAGGGCCGGGCATGGACCCCACGCACACCTGTGTCACCACCACCAGGGACACGCAGCTACTGAGTGGCACGGGGCATCCAAATGCTGCCCAGCCTCCAACTCCACAGCACACCTGGACCGTACCGAGGTGGGACAGAGACCATGGGTCAAAACCCGCCCAGGGTCAGAGGAGACACCCAGATCTGCAAAGGAGCTCCAGCTCCACGAGCCGGGTCGGGCTCTGAGGCTGGGGGGTTATTTATGAAACCTTTGGACAGCTTTAGCACCAAAGGAGTCGCTGCCGGGGCGAGGAGGCACCAGCACAGCTGCATGGAGGACGACCAGCCTCTGATGCTCAGCCGCACGCAAGGCAATGGAGGAATCAATCCCTGGATGTTCAGCCCAACGTGCGTCCTCGTTAGCACGGCGTGCCCCGCCGGGGAAGCGCTAATCGCGCGTAATTGGGCTGCGAGTCGCTGGAAGCTGCACGGGGGATGCTCGGGCAGGGGGATGGGACTGGAGCACTCGCTGCCCCCACGAAACCTGTGGGGATTGAAGTAGCAGCTCCCCTGCTCCCCGTTGGCCCCACGCAGCGCTGCAGGGCCGGCAGGGCGGGACGGGGCCGGCGGCAGTGCCGGGGTACGGGCCGGCTGGGCAGGAGGAGGGGGAGTGGGGCCGGACGGCGGTGCCGAGAGTTCAAATGGAAAAATCTAGCGCCGCGCGAGCCGAGACGGACGGGCTGCTGGATTTTTTCCTGGAGAGGGAATGCAGAAGGGCTGGTATTGATCTGTCTTCATTACCCATTTCACTCAAGTTTCAAATCAACAAAATACACTTTTCCGCTCCGCTGCCCTCCCCAGCGCAGCAGACAAAAGAAAAGCAATTTCCCGCAGTTTGCTCCAAACTCCTCTCCCAGTTCAGAGGCTTTTTAACCTCAGCAAGCGGCTCTTGCTGGGGGCCGGGAGAGCCCCGCCTCCGGCGCTGGGCTGGGGAGGGAGCCCAAGGGGCACCTGTGATCCAGCGGTGCCTCCGAGCCACAAACGGCCCAGCACCGAAACCATGGGGCACAGAGTCCTCGCTGCCTTTGCAAACATGGTCCCGCACCTCGTGCCACGGGCCCCCCGGGTACCGGCAGCATCTCCCTGTGCCAGCAGGATCTGCTGCAGCTAAAGTCCTCAAATGCAAAACTTTGTTGGCATCTGCCAAGTTTCTAATGGTTTAAAAGTTGCAAAGAAATTAAAACTGCTCAAAGATGTTTCGGGGTGGGTTTTTTCAGCATCTTTTAGATGCAGCTGCAAGTGGAGCGCCAGCTGGGCGGCTCTCCACACACCTCCAGGCGTCTGGGGCAGAGAGAGTTCGGACTCAAAAGCCCCCAGGATCCCGTCGGAGCCAGCAGCTCCTTGTTTGTTTTTAGGAGCACGCCGTTAGCGACTGTCGTTAATATTCCCGCTGGCTCGGTGCCCCGTGAACCTCCCGTCCCCATCAGCGAGGTGGCAGGGAGCTGCACACACATGGTGTCAGCAAGCGCGGGGGATTCGCGGCGCTCCGGGGTGTTGGGGCTGCAACGGAGACCCCGGTCCTGCTCTGCTCCCCCCAGCCCGGGGCTGCTGCGCCAGGACCCGGCCTTCCTCCTCTTCCTCCCGCCGTCCTGGCCAGTCTCACCCACACCCCTCTGCCGTTAGATAAACTTCCTTTCAAAGGAGCCTGCTTAATCCTCTATCTCCCCGCGGTCAGATCCCGCTCCAGCTGCCGGCCGGGCCGCTGGGCCGGGGGGAGGAAGAGGCCGGTCGCTGTGAGTTATGAGCTATTTCTGACTCACGTCTACAACTTTCACAAGTCCTTTTGCAACACAAAAAGGGAGGAGGGGGGAGGAAGGCAGATCCAGTTCACTCCAGCAAAGCCGCTGGCCAGATGGGCAGGGAGGGGAGAGAAAACAACAGCGAAAGGGGATGGTTGGTGAGCGAGCAGAGCGTGTGCGCAGCGCGGCTGGGAGCAGCACGGCAGGGCAGGCAGGAGAGCAGGCAGGAGCAGCGAAGTGTGGGCAGGAGAAGCAAAGTGCAGGCAGGAGAAGCGAAGTGCAGGGACACGCACCCGTGGAGGGAGTGAGGCGCCGGTTACCGGAATCTGACTTCACCCTCGCTGCCTTTGTCCTTCGCAGACATTTTCCATGCAGCGACTGCGTTTCCTTCCTGCCAGCACCGCTGGAAAAAGCCGCCCGTTCGTGCTGCGGGAGCCCTGGCCAATTCCCGCTGCTCAGACCCCGCTGCTGCTCCCCAGCCCGTGAGCCCCGGTACCGGCAGCACCGGGACGGCACTTGGTGCCGGCGGAGGTTCAGCCGTACCCCGGTGATTGCCCATCCCAGCCCTGGCCATTGCCCGGCCCAGCCTGGCACAGGCAGGACCTCCAGCTCTGAGAGCGCTTGTGCTAATTACTTTCCTTTGTTAATTAAACCCACGTGGCTCTAATAAGGTAACCTGCTGTTCTCCGATAAATTTAATTAGCCTGAAGGGAGAGCCCCTCTGCACAGCTATTTAAATTGTCACTTCCCATCGCGTGGGCTTTGCTTCTTTCTGCCTCCCCCTCTCACCACCTTCAAACCCCTCTTTGCCTCTTTTCTGCCCATTTGCTGCCCTTTCTTTTGGCCGAGGGCAGCAAAGGGGAGGCTCCCCCAAGCCTAAGGCACCAGGATGCCACCCAAGGGTGCTGCACCCACCCAAAGCCCCATTTTCCACCCCAGATGGGCCTTGGTCCCATCCCAGCAGCTGCCCCCATGCTGGGGGACCTGCTCTGGCCCTGAGGGCCCGTCCCTTACCCAGCGCCACTCACAGCAGCAGCACCGACCCTGGGGAGCTCTGCACCTCCCAGTCCCAAATGCTGTCCCAAGGTACAATGGCACATGGTGACCTTCTCCCCTCGGTCTCCACCGTGAGCCAGCCCTGCCCTCGCATCACCCCTTCCCACCACCTCAGCACACAACGGGGACCACAAACCCCCCACCAAAACAAAATAAATTAAATTTCGGAAGGTTGATGGGAAATTTAAGCCTTTGTGGGCTCCTGGGGGGCTTCAGCCACCCTGAAGATGGAGGTGACGCGTGTCTGCACGGGCACTTTCCACGGTACCGGTGTGCAGCCGAGCCCTTCCCGAGCAGGAGGGGATGGGGGACCCGGGGCTCACCTGCACGGCCGGCTGCTTGCCCTCGGTGCTGCTGGGGGAGCTGAGCCCCGTGGCCTGCTGCAGCAGGAACTGCCGAGCCACCTGCAGAGCCTGCAAAAGAGACACAGCGGGTGGGCGGGAGGAAGGCTGCCCCCTCCTCCTCCTCCTCCGGGCACGCTCCCCTCCAGCTCCCCGGGTGCGATGCACAAGGCGGGCAGCGCTCCCCGATGCTCCCCATTCACACTCTCCTGCCACACCAGTATGACCAGCACAGCCCACCGCACTGGCCATGGGGACAACCCCGTCTCCTTCCAGAAACCCCCACCCCGTCTTCAGCAAGTCGCCAGCTCCAGCATCTCGGTGCTTCTGGCAGGTGTTGGTTTCACGGGTCACCCCCAGCCCCGGCTGCTGCTCCCAGACCCGCTTCCTCACCGGCTCCTTCGTTTCACTTTTAAGGGATTTTTTGGGTGCATTTCTAACAACCAGGCCATTGTAGCCAGGCCCGCGTTGGGCCCGGGGTCAGCGCCCGGCGCGGCGCTGCTGCCCGCGGCACACGGTTCCCCGGCTGTCATCACCCCGGCCGTAAATCACCGTCCCGCCTTCCAGGAGCGGCCGTTCGCCCCGAGAAAGGGCCAACTTGTTAATTCTCTGTGTTTCCAGCTGTAAAGAAGAAAGCCCCCAGCCCGTGCGCCGCCTTCTCCGGCCCTCCCTGCCAAATCTGCTCCTGAACCGCAGTGGTGTTACCGGAGCGGCGTTACCTGTGGTGTGGATGCACCTCAGCATGCAGCTCCGCTCCGCTCGCCTGCTTGTTTAACCGCTGCAAAGCAAGGAGCACCCCCGGCGCCCTCAAATGGAGCACCCCCCCAACAGAGCATCCACGGAGCCTCGTTACCTGCGGTTTAACCAAAGGTCCCATTTTGTGCCCCCGTCTGCCCGGAGCTGCCAGGGAAGTGCACGCAACAGATGGAAAGCAAAGGACACCCCAGATGTTTCACGTGGTTTTTTGGTAGATAAATCCCTCCAGCCCGCTCCTTGCACATGAACAGGCGGCATTACAAGTGCTCTTGCAAAATGAGAAGTCATTTTAAAGTTGCTGCTGAATCTGTGAGCTGAGGGCTGAGCAGACGCAGCCTTGCTTATTTCATTAAAAAAACCCCTTATAATTTCATAGCAAGTAACCCAAACCCAACAGCTGCAGCCCACAAGTCTCAAAAGCAGACGGGACCCTATGACAAATCGCCGGGGCTGCACTCAAGGGTGCTGCACCCAAGGGTGCACCCAGGGCCCATCGCCTCCTCCAGCTGCTGGGGATGCTCAACAACTGCACGACCACTAACTCGCAACAAACTCACTTCATCCAAATGATTAAAAAATGAAACCCTTGAGGACAAACGTGGCGATTTGCTGCTGGGAACCCGCGGAGCGAGTCCCGGGGCCGACGCAGCCCCAGCGCTCGGCACGCTCCTCCACGGGCATGTTATTTCCCTGTTATTAACAGTAATAGATGTGCATCGGTAATGCGAACACAAAAACCATGTGACAGTTATGACAGCTCAAGGTCTGATATTTTAATTACTTTTTGAAATGAAAACAGTAATTGCAGTTAAAAGCCAAGGGTGGAGGAATTCACGCGGCGGCTGCGTGCGGCACAGCCGGCCGGCCCAGGGATGGGTGCTGGGCCGCGGCTGCGTCCCGCGTGTGCACGGCGGCTCCTGAGCTTCAGCCATCCTTCCACGTGTCTATCTGACAGAGCTCTGTGTGGTTTTGGTTTCTGTGTGTGCAACACATGAAACTCCTCCGGTGTTTGTACGGACCAGCTCGCGGAGGTGACCCGGTGGGGCAGGACCCTGCCCCAAAAATCCCTGCAGCACATATGGAAATACAGCAAAGGGGGAACCAGGAGATGCAACGGCAGCAGCCCCGCAAAGCGGAGGCAGGACGTGTCCCAGAATCTCTCTTTCTGAGCCCAATCGCCGCCTGGCCGGCGGGTGCCACCGCGTCCCCGGCCCGGCCCCGCCGCCTCTCAGCGGGGAATTTAATTCACTCCCTGCTGGCTCTCTCACTTTGTTGTGCTCTGAAGCACGAAATTACAAGATTTACAGGAAAAAAAATGACATGGCCTTACAATTGCACACGGGGGCCTCTCCGGCAGCCCCCAGAGCCGCCCCCTCCCTCCCTGCACCCGGCGGCGGCTGCAGGCTCAGCCCGCGCTGCAGGGGCGCTCGGGCCGGCAGAACCAGGGCTCCGCACCTGCTGCAGAGCTGCACAGCGCGGGGGGGTCCCCGAGAACCGATGTGGGGATGCAGAGCTCCCCGTTATCTGCATCTGTCACCCCCGGCCCCAGGGACAGCACCAGCGGGGCGGTGGCGAAGCCTCCGCAGGGGTGCTCGGCACAACCTCTGCTCGGGGCTCAGCGACGTGAGAGCAGCAGGAAGAGAGTTTCCCCATAGGAGTGGCTGGGCTTTCACCTCCCGGCTCTGCCAACCGCAGAGAAAACGATTTAAACAAGAAAAAATTGTATCCCGCTGCATGGTGTTATTCAAGAGTCATTAGCATGTTACCCGTAATTAGGAACGAATGGGTTGTGTCAAATTCATCATGCTCCTGGATGGCCCCCTTTGATCAGCAAATTATCCCATTAAAAAGTTTGTAATGTCTCAGACACTCCAGCAGGAGCTGGTGCTGGTCGGCTCTGCCCCCGAGCTGCAGCGCGCCCGGGGCCAGGATGGGGACCCAGGGCACGGGGACCCAGGAGCATGGGGACGGGGACCCAGGAGCACCGGGACGGGGACCCAGGAGCATGGAGACAGGGACGCAGGAGAACAGGGACGGTCACACAGGAGCACGGGGACACCGCGGCTCTGTCTGAAGGGCCTCTCCAAAATCCAACATGCGTGGGAAATCCTTGCCCAGGGTGTTTTTAAACGGCCTCACTCTAGCGGGTATTTCACTTGACGAGGGTGCAGTTTTTAATTACGCCCGCCCTGCGACGGAACCGCGGCCCAAAAACAGCCCAGGGATTTTCCACCTGGACGGGATCAAAGCTTCGCATGGGGTTTTAACCTCCAGTGAGAGAAAAGCCACCCTAAAATTATGTTAAACCAAGAATTTTGCAAGGAAGTGGCCAGAAAGATGTGTGAAGAGAGTCTGTATGGCCCCGGTCCCTCGCGCCTTCGGGAGGGAGAGAGAGGTTGAGAAGGGATGAAAAAATGTTAAAAAAAGAGGTTTTTTACACTAACCTCAGAAAAATGACATCGTCACATTCCAGAATTGGAGCCATTAAAACAACACACACGGGATATTTTTAGATGGATATTAGCGGTAAATGATGCCATATTGAGCAGCACTTCCACCCAGCCCAGCCCAGCCCAGCCCTGGCCCTGCTAAACCAGAACCAAACGGGCAAAGAGATCAAAACTAAAGAAAATGACACAATTCCTCGCAGGAGGGCACGAAAACACGAGGGATCTCACGGCAGCTCTGGCTGCTCTCGCCAGCGCTCCCGACCGGCTTCCTCCTCCTCAGGCTGCACAGGTCAGGGGTTAAACCCGCTCCCACTAACGGAGAACACAGGAACAAGCTCGTGACGAGCCCACCCCGGGAAAAAACCCTAAAAATAGGAAAAAACCTCTCCTGCATTCGTCCTCAGTAAAATACAACCTATAAATCAAGGAACCTAATAGAGAGATGAGTTTCACTTAAGTGCTCCAGTCTCGTTTTTATCTTAAATACCCTAATAATAGCAGATTACACAATATATTTGAGATGTGATCACATGTTTTATGGAGCGGTATCTTTCCTATGGCAGAGTGTCTCTCCTCCCCCCTCCACACCCTCCTGCAACTACCAAAAGAGTCCAATTCGCTGCTTTTTCAAAAAATAACCAAAATCTTGGTTTTGCTTGATAGCTTGACATTTCTTTGGCATGTGTCCGCAACAAACGGCTGGGTTTTTTGTAGTAAAACCAATGCAGAACAAGGCTGGAGCAGCTGGATTTTCCAGACGGCTCCTTTTCCACGGGACTGGCCGCTGGAAGAGCTGCGGGCGGCCGCGGGTCCGGGGGCTTTCCCAGGACACCCCCGCTCTGAGCACCCCGAGCACAGCCCCCTGCACCCGGTTTAACCCCAGCTCCGGGATTCGTGCAGGAATTGAGGGGAATGTCAGACAGACCGAGCAGCCCCGGGTGGGCAGCGCACCCCGGGTGGGCAGCGCACCCCGGTGCCGCCCAGCGCGGGAACCCCCGGCACCGCCCTGCTCCCCAAACCGGAGCACCCCCCGTCGCCCCAGCGCAGGGACGTGACGCCCCCGTCACCCGCCGCCCTGTTTCCTGCCCAGCTGAGGATTCCGGGGGGCGAGGGGCCGGTCCCCGCCTTAGAAACTCCTGAATGCGCCGGGGCCTTTGCGGCGCGGGCGCAGGATGTGGCACGCCGGAGGTCTCGCCGCGTTCCCACAGCAACGCGGGCAGCCCTCCCATGCCCCCGGCCGACCTCTCCCCTCCGCCAACCCCACCACAATGCGGGCGCGCGCTATTCAGGCTTTTCAACCCGATCCCGCCATTGAAATCCAGGGACTTAACCCAAACGCCAGCCCTCGGGCTGGGGGAGAGCCGGGGAGGGGGTGTCCTTTCCCCCCCCATCCCGCTGGGCTCCCGCTCCCCTCCAGCCTCTCCGCACCACGGGATGCTCTGAACTCGGATCAGGACAGACAGAGTGACAAAAGCTGTGGTGTGCGGGGAGCAGGGTCGGTGCCACAGCTGGAAACCCCTGTCCAGGGTGGTGCTGCCTGGCACCCGCATCCTCCTGCTCTGGGGACTTCCCAGGGGCCAAACAACAGTCTGGGGGTTCCCTGAGCACCCCACGGTACCCACAGCTCCCTGCAATGAGCCCCGGGGCTGCCTGGGTTCACCCTTTCAAAAGGGTGAAGGTGGAGGGGCCGCAGGCAACCAACAAGGTCCAAACCAGCTCATTTCGCCAAAAGGTGCAAAAGCAGCGGGGAGCGAGGGCAGAGCACGTGTCCCGGGAGCAGCAGTGCCCCAGCAGAACCCCACGGACACGGGGCTCCAAGCCACTGGTGGGGCGGTCGAGTGGCGGGTCCCCACCCCTCCAGGCTCCCTCCTGTTAAATAAGGATTGAGCACCAACGCTGCAGGAGCTGCGGCGGAGCTGGGATGGAGAAACTGTCAGACGGGAACAGCCAGTGGTCCGGGAGCCTGCGAACGCTGGATGCTCCCGAGGATGGTGCAAAGCCTCCATAAAGCACCTAATTGTGCAAAACTCTCTATATGGGGACATTTATTCCTGACCCCAGCTGGTGCTCAGCCTGTTCCCTGAAGCATGAAGATTAATAGTCTTCAGGATGTTTCTTTTTTCACCCCCAAGGTGCTGTCATTGCAGATGTCATTTGTTTTTTGGAAGTTTACCAAACCCTCCACCTGAATAGTTCCACATTGCCAGTGAGCTTCCCAGGTTAATTACCCTGGGAATCCAAAAGAAATGCACAAGGGTGACACCAAACACCGGCCGTGCCTTGGGCGCGATTTGCTGGGTGCGCTCAGGGAGCAGCATCCGCAGGGCTGAGCCACCAGCAGCAGCGCTCCGCGCTGAAAAAGCCCCTTTTTTCCTTATTTTCTGGAGGAGATGCCCCCATTTCAGCACCACACCGCCCACCCCCATCTGCGCCGCTTTGGCCGCGCAGGAACAAGCATTTTCTGTCCCCCCGTCTCCGGCTGCAGCTCAAGGAAGCCGGGGCCGTCCCCGGCGCGGCTGCAGCGAGGGGACTCGCAGCAGCATTACACGCATGATTACCCTTCAGATCAGGGGAACAGGGGCTTAACTGCGTGAGAAACGGCTGTTATTCAGGTAATGGATTTACAGCACTCACTACTAAAGTATCAGACACAGCAATTTTTTACAGCTTTCACGCTGGAATTTATGGCTTAGGGAGGCGATCTCCATACGAAGCAGGGATCATTGCCTTATTTAGTATCTGAGGAGGAAAATTTATGTTTTTGCCAAAGTTTGTTTTGAAAGGTAACCTGCAGCCCCCCCCGGCCCGGCGTGCACGGTGCGGGGGTGACGCACAAGGACGGAGCCGTCACATGCACACGTCACACGTGTTTTATGCCACGCGTGTGAGCTCAGTTCTTCAGCCGAAGGCACCAGCAGCCGCAGAGAATGAGGGGCCGGCCCTGGTCACCCCCCTGCTTAACCAAATACAGGCTCGGAGGAAACCTGCTCCTTGTTTTACAGCCAACAGGTCTTTGCCTGCACGGCTTTCCCTGCGGACGGGGGCCCAGCAGGCAGAGCCGCCAGCGCGGGCAGGACCTGCCCCAAATGCAGCAGGTACCAGCCCATGAGCTGCACGGGGGGTCGGGCTCCACCTCCCCAGGGACGTGCACCCCGCAGGACGGGCACCGGCGTTTTGGGGCAGCACTTGCACCCCAGCTTCAACTGGGATGAGCTGTGCAACCCACCTCCCGCGGCAGCCCTGGGGATGAGGGGAGGCTAAAACGGGGTGTCTGCCCCCAAACCCAAGCCCCCAATGACCCACTCCCACATTGCCTTGTGCAAGGCGGGTGGGAGCAGGATGCGCGCCGGCCCTCCTACCTGCTGCTGCTGGAAGTGCAGGAGCTCCACGGGGCTCATCTCGCCGTTGGTCTCCCCGCTGACGGCTCCTTCGCGCCCCCCGGCCCCTCCGCCGCCCCCGCCGCCATCGGGCTGGTTGCTGAGGCTGCTGACCCCGTTCTGGCTGGCAGGAGCGGAGCGTATCGTCTCCGAGGCGGATTCAACCATCATGACTTGCTAGCGGGACCTGGGGAGGAGAGAGCAGAGTTGGCAATCCCCGCTTGGCGTCCTCAGCTCCGCCAGCTCTGGCAGGTCCACGCAGGGGTGGGATGTCAAACCCTGGCCAGTTTTAGCTGCGTTCAATTTGCTCCAAAAAATAAACGTGCGGCGGTGTGAGCCGCCACGGACTCGCTGCCAGCCCTGCGCAGCGACGGGGCGAAGCAAGTGCAACCCGTCCCTCAGGAAAACACCGCGTTTTCATTCTCCCAGCCTGACGCACGACATAAAACCCCAGGAACTCAAGCATTTTTCACAGAATTGCAAAATATTTCACTTTGAGAAGCTGGAGATGGCAAAGCTGAAGCTCCAGCGGGGCTGCGCACCAAACACACGGAGCCTGCGCCACATATTTCACCATGAAAATCTCAACAAAGTTGACACGTTTCCACAAAGGCTTCAGCTCCCAGCAAAGCCGCACGAAAAGTTTGCTGCGTGGTTGAGGAAAACCAAAGGTACCGCGGAGCTGGGACGGAGCAGAACGGGAACAGGGCAGCGCTTCAGCAAACACCAGCCGGGAAAGCCCCCTTTCCCCGGCAGCTACAGGGGTCAGGTTTAACCCGATAAGACCAAGAGTCCCTGCTCAGTTGGGTTTGATTTGCCAGCTGTAAACCCAAGGGTTTCCATTCCAGGAGAAACTCCCGGATTTTGGGCTGACAGCAGAAGAAACACCCACCACGTCCAGCACCCAAACCAGCCGAGCCCCGGGGCCGCGTCCCACACACGCGGGTGGGGGTCACTGGGACCCCCGAGCACGGGGCCTCCCCCTCCTCCCCAACACACACTTTGCTCTGCAGAAACGCAGGACGCGGGTTTTTATCGCATCCTTCCCCATCAGCAGGTACCGCGGCGCCCTCGCTGCTCCCGCTGTGCTCGCGGAGTTTGAAACACAAGGGAATAAAGACACAGGGACAGGGAGAAGAAATACTGTTTCTCCCTTTTTCTTCTTTTTTTTTTCCCCATCTCCCCCCCAGCCCCAAAAGACAGAAAGACAAACCGCGAACAACATAATTGCTGAAATGTGGCGTGTAATAATAGCTATTCAGAAGCTGATCATTCATATTAAACAGGGTGAAGCAAGCTTCTCATTTGCATGTTCGAGATTATATGCATTTCAAAAGTCATTTCCGCAGGGTATATGACTGACATTAATTCCCATGCGGAGCTGCCGGCTCCCTCCCGCAGCCCCGGCGCCACCGCACCCGCGCGGGGTGACACGAGGGTGACACGAGGGTGACATAGGGTGACATGAGGGTGACACAGCGGTGGCCGCAGGACGGCTCAAGGTTAACGGGTTTACTGGCGCGGGGCTGCTGGAAGCGCAGGAGCCGGGACGGGCACGCGGCAGCCGGAGCAGCTTCCCCAGGAGGGACCGAGACAGGATGGGACGTCGCCTACGGATGCTGGAAGAGATAAAACACCTTTCAGCCTCAAAACCTGCATTTTCTCCTTCCCCCCGCAGATGTCAAACAAGAGCCTGCAGAAATACCACATTATTGCCGTTGCTTTTCTCGTTTTCCTTCCAAATCTCCGCCGCCTGCTCCGTGTTGGGCAGGCGGGCGGCCCCGCCTGGCTCTGCCGCGTCCAAGGCATCGCCACGGCCAGAGACTCGGCAGCACTCAAAAAGGGATCTGACTTTTATACGGAGAACAAGAATATCCAGAGTTACAACAGGAAGTATTAAAAAAAAGTTTCTGGAAAGGATATAAAACTTTCCTGGCTTCGGGGCACAAATCAAAGCTGAACTCTTGGGAATTGGGAGGAAATCCCTGCTGCCGCGGAGCTGTAACCGCGGAGCTGTGACCACGGGCTGGCCGGGCTGTGCCGGCCCCACCGGGTGGTGCCGGGATGACACCCGGCCAGTTGGGCTCCCTCTCCGAGCCCAGTAAAACTCCGCTTCCCGTTCACAAGCCCAGCGGGATGCTGGTGTGTCCGGGTTCCCAGCGCGGCAAGGGAAGTCATAAAAGAAAGTAATAATAATAATAATAATAAAAATCTTTCCATTCATATAAAAGTTTTACAAAACCTTAAAGAAAAAAAAAAAGAAGGCAGTGTCTGCAATGTTCTAAAGTCAATTTAAACTGGGAACGAGCCTTCCGCAGGCAGGGCTGGTTGGGACGCTGAAGCGCGTTGGGAAGGGCGAGAGGCGGCTGCGGCGCACGCGTGATCGCGCACAGCGCGAGGGCTCCGCCGCTCCCCGGCTCCTGTGTGATCCCGCACAGCGCGAGGGCTCCGCCGCTCCCCGGATCCCGCGTGATCCCGCACAGCGCGAGGGCTCCGCCGCTCCCCGGCTCCCGCATGATCCCGCACAGCGCGAGGGCTCCGCCGCTCCCCGGCTCCCGCTTTCATCTGTCCCACTTCAAACACAGCCGGTAGTTTCGGGATGCTGGCGCACGGGCACCCAGGGGTTCACCAGGATCAGAGCTTCCCCCAGGCACCGCGGCGGGGCCCTGTCCACAGCGCCAGCAGCAGATACAGCAGATACAGTACAAAAGGATGGGTTTACTTGTAAGGGGAGGGGAGGAGACCCCTCTAATGGCAACGAGCATCAGAAGCTGCACAAATGGATTGCTAATTGCCATTTCAGACTTAAAATCGCTTCACTGAATAAGCACTCTGCCTTTTTTTTCCCCCATTACTTAAACGCACACCTTTGGCAGGACAAAGAAATGGAAACAGAGAATTGCCAACGCAGTGAAGAATCCCCCTGCCTTTAGCAGTACCATATGGCAATGAGAGTGTATTAATTACCGTTGCTTCCTAATTAACAATTGCTTCATCTGAGCAGCAACGTTTCCTTGACATCCCGACTCGCCGCTAACCTGTACAGTGCACACGCCATGCCGAGTCATCAATTCATTTTTATTGACACCACCCCCCCAAACAGCCACCATACCAGGGGTTTCCAATTAACACCTCCACACTCTCTAATTAACGCAATTAACAGACTGATGGATGCCCAGAGCTTCCCTGGGAGGGAGGGTGTGGATCAGTGGCCGGGGCTCCCGCTGTGCGCACGTGTGTGTGTCTGTGTGTCTGTGTGTCTGTGCCCGACACGCGTGTGCACCGCAGGACGTGGAGTCTTTAGGACATTAAGCACTTACAGAGCAATTTCTCCCCCAGAACTTCCGATGAATTTTGGGGCATCCACACCCCCCGAGGCGACGCCGCTTCCCCGCTCGTTCAGCGCCGCAGAGGCTACAAGAAAACAGCACTTCTAGCGCTTGGGACACGCAAAACCAGGTGCAGCCAAGAGCACGAGCTCCCACGAACCAACTGCCTCACCACCCATTTCAGCCGCTTCTCCTGTTTTTGAACACCCTCAACTCCGTGGTCCTCAGGGGCTCCGTAACTTCGGGCTGCCCTTCCCGGGCTGCCAGCAGGACCGGCGCTGCGTGTGGACACAGTGTCACAGGCGTCCCCTCCCCACTGCCAGCGGGTCCCTGTCCCCAGGCCCCTGTCCCCATCCCCAGTTGGCAGCAATGGGCGCCCCATGGCCTTTGGTTTCCCCAGATGCAAAACCGAGAGCATCCCCATCTCAAAACCACCACCCGGGAGGAGGATGAGCAGTGGGGACCACGGGTGGGAAAACGCTCCCTCCACGTCCCCACGAGCCGAGCGAGTCCCCAGCGCTGAATGGCGCTTTGCGAGGGACAGCACAGAAGATGCAGGTGACACGGCGCGTTCGCGAGCGCCCCGCTACCGTCACGCTCCAGAGGCTCCTTCCACCCTTCCCACCACATCCAGCCACAAAGTGGTTTTCCAGACGCTTCCTCCCAGTTCCAGCCTCGCCAAGACCCGCAGAGGAACAGGGTTCCCCCGCGGCACAGCGAGGGCTCTCGCTCCGGTGCAGGAGCCAGATGTGCCGGCAGCCTCTACTGTGGGTACCGGTGCAGGATGCAGGAGCACGGAGCGAGCAAGTCCAGCCACGGGCGTTGGAAGTGCCGCGGATGCTCCTCCGCACGGCTGGGAGGAGGTGAGGACTTGATCCCAGGCACCGGATCTGCTCCCAGCTATGGAAAGTTGAGTAACCTGCCCGTCCGGATCCGGCACCGCGGAGGCTTTAGGAAGCGGCTCGCTAATCTTAAAAGGCTTTGGCTTGAAGAGAAGCAGCAGCCGGGATTGCTCAGAGAGTGGCTTTTTACCCTTTAATTAACACATAAACACATGGAAATGTGGAAAGGGGATTAAAATAAAAGTCTGGGGGAGCTGAAACGAATCTAGAGCATTACCGTAAATTAAGAAGAGATTTAAGGAACCAAGGACTGGCTAAGCCCGGGCACTGCTTTAATGGGATCTCACCTCTGGGCACTTTCATCTCCCTCTTTCATCTCGCTCCCAGCAACTTCTTTGGGAAGAACCAACCTCCGGGCGCTCGTCCCCGCCGGCGGGCTGACCTGCACCCTCTGCTCTGCTCCGCGGGGCCGGCACCGCCCCGGCCGCGCTCGCGGGCGCAGCGACCGCCAGGCAGCGGAGAGCTCTTGCCGCTACGCAGAAGTCCAGTGAGAAACACCGCGGCGAGGTTTCTTCCTCCCCAAAAGGTGGGTCACTCCATTCGAAGAGCCTGGAGATCAGCAAGGGAAGTCTCGGGGACCGCGCGGTGCCGGTCAGCAGGATGCGGGGACACGTCTCGCCAACGCATCTCCCTCGGAGCATCCTTGACTCTCCGGAGCTCGCACCCTCGCAGCAGCGAGGACACCCCAGCCGCACCCAGCTCCCAATAGCCGCCCCAGCGAGGTGTCCCACGTGGGGACACAGGCAGCCCGGAGCCGCAGCCGTCCCGGTCCACGCCGAGCTTCACGGGCAGGCACGCCGCGGGCTGGCCGGACGCGCCGGGCCGGTGCTGGGCACGCGCCGGGGCCGCTGCTCCATCCTGCGCTTCCTCGCTGCGCTCTCGAAAAGATTAAAAAAAAGAGAGCCCCACTCCATCTCATTAAGAAAGTAAACACAAGAGCCGTCTAAGTGTCTAATTAAGCTTCTAATTAGTCCCTGCTTGTTACTAATGCAAATTAGATTACGCCGCTTAACTACAGCATGTCCACAACACCCTTGTTAATTGCGGCCTTTTGAAATTAAATTACTCCCTAATTAGCATATCAAAGCCATTGATTCGGAGCCAGGAAAGATGAGGGCAGGAGGAAGCCGAACGCCAAGTTTTGTTAATCAGGGACGTCTAATTAAATAGTGACGTGGTGCACGGGGGCTCCCGCCTCGCTGCCCGGAGCCGCATGTGTGGGCCCGGGGGGACCCTTGGTGGGTGCTGCACCTGGTAACGGCACCGCGGCCGTGCCGGAGCATCCTGGTGGCTTGGGGTGCAGGTGGAGTGTTCCAATGGGTTGGGGTGCATGGCAAAGCATCCCGGTGGATTGGGGTGCAGGGCGAGCATCCCAATGGGTTGGGGTGCAGGGGGAGCATCTGCACCCCAGCAGGTGGAGTGAACAAGGCTGGGGTCCAGCTCGAGTGCCGGGAACTCCCATGGAGCTACATCGGCTCCCACAGCACCAGGATCAGGCGCTGGCAGCAGGGATAGAGGTCAAAGCCCATCCCAATTGCCCATCTCCAAAAACTTGCTTTTGTTCTGCCCAGTGTGTTCCAAATGGGACCTCAAAGGGAAAACAGCCTGCAGCCCATGGGAACAGGGTCGTCCCCTCTCACCAGCCCCCACAGAGCACCCCCAAAATCCTGGTTACTGCAGGCAGGAGCAGAACAGGCACCCAAGGGAGGGCGGGCAGGGCTGGAACAGGCAACGGCATCTCTCACGTGTGGGACCCCAAATCCAGCCCGGCACTGGACCCCTGGCTGTGCGGATGGACAGGACAGCGCATGGCATGGGGGACACCAAATCACCCCAGTCACCACCAAACTGCCCCCCCGGCACCCCAGGTACCACCAAACCGCCCCGGACCCACAATGGGACAGAAATAATGGGGACACCAGGGAGGAGCCTGGACCTAAAGGTACCCAGGCAGAGTCACGCCAAGGAGAGCAAGAACCGAGCTAACGCTATTTTTTAAGCTATTTCAATAACTTCACGAATGACCCAGTTCTTTACATTTTATAACTTTTCCATTTTTTTTCTTTTTTGGTTAAAGAGTTGGAAAGGAAAAAAATAAAGGGATGAAGATTGGAAAAGTTTAATAGAGGGAGAAAAAGTCTATTAGAACAAAAAGCAGGCGGCCCGGCTCGGGGGAAGAGCTGAAATATTAAAGAAAGGGCAATCGCTTCTGCGGCTGCCGAGGCAGAGGACAGAGCGGAGCCGGGCACCCGGCACTGAAAAGAGGGAGATTCAAATGCAATCTCCCAGATCCCGCTGCAGAAAGGAGGAGGCCGGGCCCGGCCGCCCCGCCAACGCGTCGAGCCCCAACTCCGGGTCCCTCCCCGTCTCCGAAGTTATAGGAAAGAGGGATGAGAGAAAGGAAGCAGAAAAGGGTCCTTTATACGGGAGAACTCAAGGGAATGGGGGAGGAGGGTGGGGAGAGAGACCAAGTTTAATTCATTTATTTTATGAGATGAGTAAAAATAATATATATAAGAAAAAGGCAGTTTTATAACGTCGCTGTTTGGCAGCGGCGGAGCGGGGGGAAGCGGCTCAGAACAGAAGGGCCGGCTCCAGCCCCCCGCCGCACGGGCCTCTCTCCCAACGAGATTCAATTAATTGATAACAAGAGGCATCAAATTAATTTTTCAAGGATGTTAGATTTTGATGAAGGAAAAAATCTCTCTGATTTTAATCGGGGCGGCGTTTAAAAGGCATAAATGAATATCCCTTTCTAATCATCTGAGGCGCCGAGGAAGCACCAAGCGGTTAACGTGAAAATTCAAATCGTTTAATTAGGGGGGGCCGGGGGGGTGGCCGAGGTGGGGGAGGGGACCCGGGCTTTGCTGTTTAAAGAGCTTTATGAAGAAATTATTTTAAAATCATTTCTTTCAAGCATCTGTGCTCTTCGCCCCCACCCCGAAACGCACACGCACTGCTAAAAACGCGTCTCTGAGCTTCTCCTTGTGAATAGAGACCATTCCCCATCACAATCTAATTAACAAAAATGCTAATGAATAAGGTGGGGAAAAAATTCATAGGGAACAAAAAGATGCTCCAAACTCCCAGGAAAAAACCCAAACAGGAGGGAGAACGTGTGATTCCAACGCGCACGACTCGCTGCCCAGAGCGGCCCCCGGGCTGGGCTGCCGGGCTGCGGCGCCTTCGGCACCAACGGCCGCGCACACACCTGCAGACATGCAAACTGCGTGTGCTCGCACACACATTCACACACCGCACGTCTGCACACACGCTCGTACACACACTGCGTGCTTGCACACAGGTGCACGTTTGCACATACATGGTGCACATGTGCACACTACACACTTTTGCACACGCACATCGTACACGTTTGCACACATGCTTCTACACACTGTGCGTGTTTGTACACATACACGCTCATGCACACGCTTGCACACGCACACACGCGCCTGGCCATCGCCCCAGGGCCCCGCGCCAGCACCCGCATCCATCCCCGCAACATCACACCAGCATTGTGCAAAAGTTCCTCCAGCACGTGCCTTGCACACACAACACGCTCTGCACACGCAACACGCTCTGCACACGCAACATGCTCTGCACACGCAACACGCTCTGCACACGCCTTGCACACGCAACACGCCCTGCACACGCAACACGCCCTGCACACGCCTTGCACACGCAACACGCCCTGCACACGCCTTGCACACGCAACACGCTCTGCACATGCAACACGCTCTGCACACGCAACACGCCCTGCACACGCCTTGCACATGCAACACGCCTTGCACACGCAACACGCCCTGCACACGCCTTGCTCACGCAACACGCTCTGCACACGCCTTGCACACGCAACACGCTCTGCACACGCAACACGCCCTGCACACGCCTTGCACACGCAACACGCCTTGCACACGCAACACGCCCTGAACGCCCCAGGAGCTCCCCTGCCCAGTCCCTTCATGCAGAGGGAGGAAGGGAACAACCCGGGGCAGGTGCGGGACAGACGGACCAGGCCCAGGACAGACAGACCAGGCCCATGGAGCCACAGGTGCGAGCGACCCAGTGCTGGGACGGAACCCCCAGGTCAAACTCCGAGTGAAATTTCCCAGCCGCGTTTGCGTGAAGTCGAGCTGGACGCTGCTCAAAGCCTCTTCTGGCCTTTATTCTGGAGGGCAGGAAAACCAAGCCGCGGTGCCTATCGAACAGGAGGAACTCAGATGCCACAAGTTTTCCCAGACTCCATCATGTTTGGACAAAAATTCATCCAGAAAACGCTGTATGTAACATGCTCCCTGCCGCACGTTGACGGTTTCTACTGCACATCCCATTTCTATGCAGGAAGGGGCCTGGTTTCCATCCAGAAATAATGCAGCTCACAAGGAGGGAGAAGAAAAGAGGCAGTAGCGGGGAGAACTATCCTTGGGCACTTTGCAAACTCCAGGTCTGAGGTCCATTTGTTTGCATCCAAATCGGAGGCAAGCACGACCCCCAGCCGGCTCCATCCCATCGGCGCCTTCCAACAACCTTCCTGGTTTTATTTCTGCACAGCTCGGCTCCATCTCACATGGACTCAGCGTCTCAGGCGCTGCCCGAGCGCCCGGCAGCCCCGGCAGCAAACTGCACCCCAAAGACAAACCCGCAGCCCCGACGACAAACCCGCAGCGCCGGCATCTCCACCTGGAGCAGCACCAGCAACTCCGCCCGCACTTTCTTAGAAGCCGGGAAGCAGCGCTCAGCAAAGGGAAGGCTGTCCCCGGGCCTGCGGTGATGGGCGCAGGGCCACAGCGACACGTGGAGCATCAGGAAGGTGCATTTAACATTTTGGGCATTAGGAAGAGCTCAGAGGGGAGGCACGCAGCATCCCTCCGGCCAGGGAAGCGTTTTTCCCCATGCAAACCCTCCGCCAAAATCCAGAGAATGCCAGAGTTCCCCGTGCTCCTTCCCCGGGTGCTCGGGATGAGCCACGTTCACCTGCCACATTCTCATCACTGTCCAGTGTCCCCCCCAGCACCCTTGGCTGGGGAGCCCGGCAGGGTGACCCAGTGCACCCAGAGCTGCTCCGCTCCCGGCGGGACGGCAGCACCTCCACGGTTTTGGCAGCTCAGGAGGGTGATCTGGTCCCACAGCAGCACTTTGGTGTCACCACAGCATTCTCAGGTCGCTCTGATCCATCAGGGCTCCCCAGCCCTGCGCACCCCCAGAACGCACACCGGGACACAGCACCTTCCCAAATACGAGCAGCGCATCCCGGCTTTATGGATCGGGACGGAGCTACGGAAGGTTAAAGCGAATCAGCAGAGGCGGTGCAGCAAACCTGTGGCAGAGGAGATTTGCGCCCCAATCCCTGCCCAGCCCAGGTGATGCCTCCTCCCGAGGACGGTTTGATCCGGAACACGTTCAGCACCAGGGTGCATGGACACCAAGAGCAGCACATGGCGGCTGCTGACGCTCCAGGTCAGAAGCCACCGGGACCTTCCCGCTGGTGCGGGACAGACGGGTCCGTGCAAACCCGGGTAAGTGCCGTTCGCTAGTGCCACACACGTCCTCACCGCAAAGCACGCTTGGAAAAATTGGGAGTTTTTCCTCCCTCCACCCCTCTTAAAAATAACCTTTACAACGCCACTTTATGATCCCACCCCGCACCTCGGCCAGACCCGCGGGCCCAGCTCTGCAGTCCCAGGAGCTCACGTGCGGGTGCTGGGGCAGAAAGGGGCTCGGGGTACCCGGTACCCAGCAGCTCTGACGGCCCCTCTGCCCGGGGAGAACCCACTGCCAGCCCATGGAACCCCAGCAAGACACCCCAGCAGCCGCTTTCTGTAGCGGGGATCCCGGGACCCCAGCGCAGGCCCCGCGGGCTCTGGGGTGCCAGGGGCGGTGTCCCCGGCTGCGGCACACGCGGCAGCTGCACCGCGGCTGGGCCCCCTCCGGCTCCTCTGCAATCAGGTCACGTCATTTTTCCGCATCTCCCGCTGAGACAGGGTCACACACAACCCTGTCCCCCTGTCCCCAAAGCGCATCCCCCAGGCGGGGAGCGCACGCTCCATCATCACTGGCTGTAGGAGACAGTGACATGGGGTCTGTCACCGGCCATCCCATGCATCAACTCAGGGGACATCCCCCTTCCACCCCAGACCAAAAGCATCACATCACGTCCTCTCTGGGGGCAGAGGACGGGACTCTGTCCCTCTGTTCCTCTCCCAATAGCCCAAATCCACAGCTGGAAATTGAGCAGCACCAACACTCCCCAGTGCAGCATCCAGCGCTCCGGTACAAGTGACCAGATGGCATCGACCTTCCCCGAAGCCAGCGCCAATCCCCAAATGAGTCCCCTCGCCTGTTAAACTCCATCTCATTGCATTTCTAAACGGACCAGCCTTTTCATCAGGGAGTATTTTAAAACCACCAGCTCTATAACCCAGTGACCCAGGGGGAAATGGCTCCAGCGCTGCATTTGCCAGCCACACGGCCGGCGACGCGCCGGTGTTCACACCGGTGCCGTACCCGCGTGGTGCAGGAACACGGCGGCGTTTGATCTGTGGACACAGCTGCTCAACAGCCCCGAAGTCTGACCCAGATTTGGAGCCGCGGCTCCACTTCCCAGGGAAAAGGACATTTGTTCAGGGCTCGAGCCCGACGGCATCAAGGGAAAGGCTCCAATGGGTTGTGAAACAGGCCCTAAGAGCAGCCTCTGCCTCGCTACGTATAAATAACAACCTGGTTTGAAAGGAAAAGCGTGAATAACCTGAATAGAATGGTGCTGAGCAAGGAACGACCCCGATCTGCCCGCTGGATCCAGAGAGCCCCGAGCAGCCTTCGGAGACACGGGACCCACCGGGGGCAGGACGACCCTGGACCGGGCACCGGGAGGCCGAGACAAATCGGGAGCGATGGGACACACAGCAGCACCCTCCTCCTCCCCCAGCCCCACATCTACCCGCACGGCAGGGGACAAACGCCCCTTTTGTTTTCCAAATGAGAAATCGTGTCGATTTTGAGGTTTTAATTTATTAATGGTGAACATCTGTGCCAGGCGGAGCTGGCGCAGCCCGGTGCGCCACATCACGCTCCCGGCAGAGCTGGAGCCGAGCGCAGGGCACAGCGCACGGGATGGGGAGGGGAGACCCTCCCCGCCCCTAAACCAAACCACAGCCTGCCAGGGTCCTGCTGCAGAAACGCCAAATAAAACCGGCATCGCTCTGGTCAGGAAGCGACTTCACTGCGGGGAAAGCAGTTGGTGGTAAAAGCAGAAAATGTAAATACTTTGCAGACAGCCTCGGATAAAGATGAAGTTGGGGACACACAGAAGTTATGGGAGACTCTCCCCCCTTTATTTTCTCTCCTATTTCTTAACAGGCCCAACGATGCTGTATTTGTATTTGAGATCAGTTACCCCACGCTCCAGGGACTTTCGGCCCCAGCGTCAGGTCTGGCTGCACCAGGAGGGGTCGGCTGGAGGAAGGACCAGCCCCACGGTGACACCTGGGGTGGCCCGGAGCACCTCACCCATCTCACCGCCCCCCTGCCCCACCAGCCGGAGAGGGACAGGGACGCGGGGCCACAGGATGGCCAAGGTGTCCCTGAAGCCTCACGTCCCCATGGCGTCTGGGGACGGTCCTGCAGCCAGGAGCATCCCCCAGAAGCAGCCAGGACGCTACGGCCCGAGCAGGGTGGGCTGTGCCAAAAACCACATCCATGGTGGCCGCTGCAGCCACCGCAGCGTGACCCATCACGACACGTGGTACCGGCAGCCCAGCGCGGGCTCCAGCAGCCGAGCAAGCGACCCCACGCCGAGGAGCGCCAGCACAGTCACTGTGCAAACACGTCCCCAAAGTCACTGCGCAAACAGCCCCGCTGACCGGCAGCTGCGCACAATCCGCAGGCACAAAACCAAAGGCGAGGGGCCACCAGGAGGAAGGGACGTCCTGGGCAGACGGGATCCCGGCGCATCCTTCGCTCAGAGGTTATATTTTGCATTAAGCAACCTACCTCAAGCCTTCCTCCACTGTCCCTCTCTCCTAAGGTGAAGCCGTCTTTCCCCATGCCCTCGGCAGCTCCTGCATGGTGGTTCCCCAGCCAGAACTCGCTATGGGCGAACAAATGAAGGACAGTCCCCGGCTCGCAGATTCACAATACGCAGGCAAAAGAAAGTCACTCACCTAACATCTACGGTTTGTGGAATAATCCAGGACTCGGAGGACGCAAGGAAAGGGCCGGGGGGTTTGGGTCAGGGCCCCGGCAGCTCCCGGCCCCCGGGGCGGCTCCGCAGTGCGATGCTCGGCTGCCCTGCCCTGGACACGCTCGCTCCCCGCACGGCACCGTTGGTGTTTTATGCCTTTATTGGCCTCGGCGCAGTTAAATCCCACCAGATAAACCCAGCTCCGCCGGCGACCTGGCAAAGGTGTGTTGAAATACGGTGTTTCAACACCGCCTGCTCCAGGCGAGCGGCTCATCCCGGCCGCGGCCCCCCCGCCGCCCCGGGTTTGCTGAAACAGGAGCATCGGTGCCCGAACAAAAACACCCTCCGGGCCGCGGAGCTGCCGCACAGCCCGGAGCACACGGCCCTGAGCGCGTCCCCATCGCTGGGGCCTTCCTCCCTCTCCTCCTCCTCCCAGCCCGGCCGCTCTCCCGGTGCCACCTCCCGCCAGAGCGGCTCACGGGGAGGAGGTTTGGCTACTGAGGCAGAATAAACAGCTTCCCAACCGCCGCCAAACTGGGGCCCCCGCGGGAATTTTTTCCCCCTCTAGTACCTTTTTTTTTTGCATCTTTCCGTGGTTTTGAAATTAATCTTCCAAAAAAAAAAAAAAAAAAAGCAGTTCTATAATGGCACTTGTCGCTCCTGACAAACACGCGCAGGAGCCCCTGACAGCGCCGGCCGCCGGGACCAGAGCACATTTCCTCCACTTTGCAGCCACTCCCTTATTTTGCTAAAAAACACTCATGTTTTTGCTGCCGATTGGAGCCGGCGGCACGAGGGGATGGACACACAGCACCAGACCACTCGCCAGCTCACCAGGGCGCTATCGAGAGCCGGGCGGCCAGTGTCACCCAGGGCCGGTGAACCCGGCACCCGCTCGCTCCACTCGGGCAGAGCTGCTCCCAGACACAGCTGGTGCTTTGGGGTTTTTGTTTCTTTCTCCCTTAAAGTAATATAAAGAGGATCCCAACTCCCCGTCGCACACACGGGGCTCATGTGTCCGGGCACCAGGTGCCGTCAGCGCACACATCGCAGTCCCTCAGCGACTTCCCGCCAGCTCCGGCCCCGCTCTGATCTCTCCTCCAGCAGGATCTGTATAAAGCCAAGCGTGCGGACAGACGGTTCCGCGACGCCGAGCCCCGCGGGGAGCAGCTCTCCTCCTCCTCCGCTGCTTCTGCCTCCCAATTCTCCCCTCTCCCCAGTGCTGTTCCACTTGCAAACACTTTTGTCACGGGCAGCCTGACCACCAGCAACGTGTTTCATCAGAGACTTGCCTGTGTGATTGCCAAAAGGGGGTTAAATTAGGAAAAGTTAAAAAAACCCCGCTTTGCTGTATTTTACACAATGAACACTGGCAGTTGGGGGGGAACAGGAAGTTTTTCAGGCTGTGCCCAGTCCCATTCTATCTGCGAGTTGTATCCGACTTCAAAAGGTGCAGCGCAGGGAGCAAGGGGAGGGGGAAGGTTCTGCCGGACGATAAAAGGTGACCCAGCCCTGCCCGCTGCCACAGCCCCGGGTCTGTGTCCAAGCAGCTCCAGCAGCTCCTCTCAGGTGCATCTGGTCCCCAGAGCCAGCGCACAGAGGATTTTACATCTCCTGAGGAGAACGATGGGTTTCCAAGTGCATTTGCAGTTTTATTTACCGCAGAGGGTCCGGGAGGTGCCCCCGCCCCGCGTGCCCCCGCGGCCGCGCCGGAGCAGCTGGAAACCCAAGGGACGGGACAGGAAATGTGGAGTTTCCAGCTCCAGGGGCGGCAGGTGACGAGGGGCAGGGGGTCATTTCGGGAGCTGCGGTGCACAGGGGGGCGGACCCGGGATGGCCCCGGGGAGGTGGGACCCCCCGCACCCGGTGTGAGCAGCGGGAGCATCCCCACAAACCCCCCCAACCACCTGCGGCCGCAGCCCGGGGGTCTCCGTGCCCCCCGCCCGCCGGCGCGGCCGCGGGTGAGGAGCGGAACCCACCCAGCTCTCCCTTCCGCAAACAACTGAATTTCCCTAAAGGTTTCCTCGTCCCAAACCCCACTCTGCAGCGGGAAAAGCGACGCAAAGAGCCATAAACGTGTATTTCTTTTAAAGAAGCGAAAGAAAAGCCGGGGACTCTGCGCTCTCCCGCCTTTCCCCGGTGGGAAGAATGAGCCCGTGCGGCGGGGGCTCCGCTCGCCCCCCACCTTGCTGCCACAAAGCAAACCCAGCGCCGCACCTCTGCTCCCCGCCCCCCCTCTACACCCCCCCCCCCCCCCCCCCCCCCCGCAGCACCGGCGAGAAAAGAGGAAAAGGGGGAAAAAACAATAAAAGGAGAGCAAAAGCTGCAAGGCTGCGCCTGCCCCCCGGCCCACCGGAGACACGGCAGCAGCGGCTCAAAGCGTCCCCTCCCAGGGCAGCAAAGAAAAGCTCCCAGATCTCCGGCAGCAACTTCACAACTGAGTGCACTCGCATTCCTGCCGGGTTACGGGCACAGAAAGGGCGCGGGCCCGCGGTAGATATTTTAGTGTCACTTGATTTTATACGTCGCACAGATTTCTTTTTAAACGTGTCCTGCTCTTCCCTTCCCAGCGGGGCCGTGAGCCCCCAGCGCCGTCCTTCCCGGGGCAGCAGCTCAGGGGCTGGACGTGCCGTTTACTGATATTTCTGATTTTTGTTATCAGTATCAGCCCCTTCCCCTCCTCCCTCCTCCCCCAGCAGCAACTTCAAGCTGTTTTATTCCATGTCGCTCTGTTTGCACGCTGAGCCCCAGCCCTCCATCCACCGCACCCCCTTCCCTCGCCCCAACCGGCGGGCGGGGGCACCCCCCGACCCCCCGGCTCTGGGACCCCGTTGGGTGCCACATCCCGGGGTGCAGGGGCTCGGGGGGCTCTCCCGCCGATCCCGTCCTCCCGCGCTTCTCCCTCCTCCGCCGGGTCCACCTTGGCGCTGCGGACGGGGCCGGTTCCTGCCAGCGGTTTGGGCTTTGCTGAGGGATTGACCCAGATCGTCCCCGTCCCAAACACCCACCGAAAGGAGCTGGGGACGGGGGGGAACCCGCAACAAAACCACGCGACACCCAGTAAATGAAAACTACAAAAACGCGGGGAGCATCTGAGAGGCGCGGAGCGCGGTCTGCGGGAGCGCTGGGGGCTCTGCCCAGCACCACAAAGGGCTTCAGAGCCCGGACAAAAGCTGCCCGGCCCCGCACCAGCAATCCTGCCCCTTCTCCCCCACACGCCCCCCCAGCGCGAGCCCAGCAACACACAGCGGGGACAAAAATGCATAAAAAGGGAAATGGGATAGATTTTCCAAATCTGATTATTTTCACCACCCACCCACCCCTGGGGGCTTGTTGCATTTTTTTGATGGACTTTAAGGTGCGGTAGGAAATAAAAAAAATAATAAATAAACCAAAACAAATTAAGAGTTTGATTTCAGAAGAGCCCAAGACTTCGCTGCGTTTAACTGGGAACACGGGAGGCACGAAGGGAACGCGGCCACGCGAACTCCCGGGACCGGGTCACACCGACCGCGCCACACACACGCTGGGTTCATTTGCCATCAAACGCCTGCTCTCCAACACAACGCATTTCTCGCGTAAATTTTTAACGCACAAGAAGAAATTTGTAAAAGTAAATCCTACTTCTGGTTTGGGTTAAAAACCAACCCAGCCTTTTAATACAGAAACTAATAACATTTTTATTGTATGCCCCACAGCTCTACAGAGCTCGCGGAAAAGCGGGGTCTGAATGCAACGCTGAGCTGGTTCTGAGTGCGGCACAGGGCGACTCTCTGGGTATTGCGGTCCTCAGCAGGACCAGCGGATGGAAGAGCCGCCCGAACCCAACGAGTGATCCTGGGGAGGAATTCGGACACAAATTCCTCTTGGACTATATTAAGAATAGCAAAATAAAGCAATTCCCAGTGCAAGTTTTGGAAGCAGACACTTCCCAAGCACCACTCGGAGCAAAGGGGACCTTGCAGGCGCCTGTGAACGATTCCTGCTTTCCCCTCCGCACATTTTATTCGTATTTAAAGGCGCACGGGAGGGACGGGGCAGACGGCCCTTCGTGTATTTTCTTTCAAAAGGGGAAAAGAAAAGAAAAATAAAGAATCACTCCCAAATGGAAAAAGAAAAACCAATTACACTCCACTTGTTCCATCCTACACACACCTTCAGAACGCGCCTGCCAACTCAAACCAGATTTCCTACCACCAAAAGAAATATTCAGAGCAATCTGCTGCTAACGCAGCACTTTCTGAAGCGCCTTTTCTCTTTTAGCAGGGGAGAGGGGGAGAGGGGAGACGAGACAGAGGCGCGTTTGTTCATCACCCAGACAAGGGAGACGGATCGGGGAGAAAAGAAATATCCGAGAAACATCTGAAGTTTGCCGGGGCCGGGAGAGCATCTCGCAGCGAGGGCGGACGCGGGGCCGGGAGCGCGATGCGAGCGGCTGATCGGAGCTCCCGCCACCCGCCTCGCTAAACCATCCGTACCCAGGAATTTTCCAGCTCCCAGAAGACGACAGCCCCATAATAAAAACTCTTTCCAAACACATTACTATTGCCGATATTCTTAGCAGCGTTCGAGCCAGCCCGCGGAGACCCCCCGCAGGCAGCGGGTGTCGTGGCGCAGATATAAAGATCTCCCCAAACTCTAGGGAAAAACACCCCCAACCTTGCTCGCCTTTCAAACAAAGACACACCGAAGCCTCTCAAACTTTGCGGCCAGGTGAACCGCGGGCACAGGCGAGACGCGGGACGGGCTCCGCCGCAGCCGTAACCCCCCTCCGTCACCAAACCTGCCGGAATCGCTCGCGAGTCTCCTCCAGCTCCATCCGAAGCCGCGTTCGCCCTGCTCTTCCCTCACCTCGCAGTCTGGGTTATTATTTTAGACACGCGGAGGGTTTCCCAGGACGCTGCTGAGCGACGGCCGGGCTGGCTGCAGGTTGACGGGAACGGCGGCTGCTGCTTCTCCCAGCAATTTCAAAACTTGGGCCTGACTTACTGATTTATCTCAGAGGCGGCAATCGCGCCCGCTGGGCCGCTCGGCACGGAGCGGAGGGGCTGGGGCCGGGCTGAAAGCAATGCGAGGGGGAGGAAAAAACCAACAAAACAACGACCCAAACCTCCCAAGCAGGCGGCATTAAACCAACACCGCTGGGGAGGAAAGAAACATCAGGGGAAAAATGGGAAGCACCAACAAAGGGAGCGCAGGGGCGGCTGGCGGGGGCAGCCGCGCTCCCCCCGGCGCGAAGCCCCTTTCCCGGGTGCGGGACCCCAGCGCGGCTCCGGACCTGGCACCGGCAGCGCGAGCTTCCCGGCGTCCGACCCCCCCTCTCCCCCAGGGGGCTGCCCCCCCCGCTCCGCCGACCGACGAAACGCCCCGGGGGGCGGCGGAGACCCCCGTGCCCGCCCGCGGAGGGGCTGCCCCGGGCGCGCGGAGCCGGGGGCGGGCTGGACCCTGCACGCACTGGGACCCCCCCGCTCCCCGGTGCGCACCGAGCTCCGGCCCCCCCGGGACCGCCCGCCGCCCGGCTCCCCGAGCCCCGGCCCCGCTCCCTTTGTCCGGGCGCCGCAACAAACTTCCGAGCGCGCCGCGGTCGAGCGCGGGGAACGGAGCCGCCGCGCTCCCGGGGGGGACGGGGACACGGGGACACGCGGCCGGCGCCCCCCGCCCGCCCCACACCTGCCGGTGGCCACGGGGCCGGGGGGGCGTCCCGAACCCCTCCGCCGGCAGCGGCGGCGGCGGGGGCAGCTCGCACTCCAGCCGAGGGGAGCGGGGACACGCCGGACCCTCCCGCCAGCTCCCGCTCCGCTCCGCTCTCACCCACCTGGTCGCGCCGAGCGCCGGGGTCCGCGGCGGGCATGCGGCCGCGCCGCCTCTCACCCGCCCCCCCGCCTTCCCCAAACTTCCGACGGGGCGGCCGCGGCGGGGCTGCGCGCTCAGGAGCGGCGCGGCATGGCGGGGGCTCCCGGGCAGCGGCGCCGCCGCCCCTGGCGCCCTGCGGCGGCTGCTGGGCGGCGCCGGGCCGAGTGCGCCCGGGCCGGCCGGGCCGTGCTGCCGCTCAGGTCCGGCTCGGCGCGGCGGCGGCGCGGGCGCGGCGGCGCGGGGCGGGCGCCGGCCGCCCTACCATAGTTCCTCTAAAGCAGGTGCAGCCGCTTTCCCCGCCCGCCCCCCCTTCCTTCTCCTCCTCTCCCGGCGGGCGGGGGGCGCACACCCCCTGCCCGCCCTTCTTTATTTTTTTTTGGGGGGGCGCCCCAACCCCCCGCACACCCTCTCCGCCCCAGTCTCTTCCCCTCCGTGTTTTGCTCATTAAACGCCTGCGCTAATTGGTTTCTGCCGCGTTTGGTCCCCGGGGTAAAATGATGCCCTGGGGCTGGGTGGGGATTCACGGGAGGGAAACTGAGGCACCGGGGCGCGGATGGCCGTGGGTGTTGGGGGGACACACACCTCCACCCGCAATGCGCCCGGGACAGGCCCAGGACAGAGCTACTGACCCCATTCCACAGACGGGAACAGCGAGGTGCTGAGCTGGTGACCCCAACAGCCTGGCTCCATGACACCCCAACATCCCGTCCTGTCCCCTGAGAGAGGGTCCCCAGAGCCCTTTAGGGAGCAGAACTCATGTCAGGGTGCTGGACCCAAACCAGCACCTGGATTATGGACCCAAACATCTGGCTGGGTGCTCTAAACCTCCGTGAGGATGCTGGACGCAAAGCATGGCCCAGGCGCTGGGGGGCTGTGGAGCGGGCTTGGCGCCCCGGCCTTGCCCTAAGCCTGGCTCTGAGCTCAGAGCGGCACCTCGGGAGGTGACGGCCCCACCTGCCGCAGGGACCTGCGTGGGCTGGGGATGGATGGTCCAGATCCCATGTGAGAGCGGACGGAGTGTTCTTGGAGTGCCGCAGCTAGCGTGTCGCAGCGGCACCAAAGTGGGACCACTCGACGTACCTTTTTTTTACTTCAGAAGTAGCTTTTTTGAAATTTCCATTTTATGGACAATAAAATAGTATTAAAAGGTGAAAGTGGAATGAAAAGTATTTTAAAAAATCTGTTTTTTAAAAAACCAATCATCTATTCTTGAATGAAGAGTCTGTACCTGGGAATTTCTGGGTGATGGAAAAGCCAGACCCCCCCAGCCACAAGCTCTGGTGGCTCCAGCAAAGATCCCAGGAAACCCATCAGTTTTGTTCCCCAGAAAATCTTCCCTCGAGGGGACAAACAGGACAGGGCTGAGGGCAGGGCCGGCCGGCAGCACCGAGAGCGCTGGACTGGCCCCTAGGCTGGGCCTGGCCTTAAACCCAGGTGTAAACCCAGTCCTCTGGGTGGCCTGGGGCTTTCCGGAGGGTTCGTCCTGTTCCAGGCAGCGCTGGGGCTCCCGTCGGATGGGTGTTTGCTGCAGAACCGGGCCCGGGGGGCAGAGGTTGTGGGTTCAGGGGCGCGGGGGCACCGGCCGGGGCTGCGGGCGGGGGGGGCTCCGCTTCCTTTGGGCAGGGACGGCTTTGCTGGTTTCCTATTTGCCTCCCCAAATTTATACCCTAATACCCACTATTCTGACTTCACGAGTTATTCCCAAATATCAGCCTATGAAAAACAGAACGTACATTTTCTAATCCCAAAGTGGCACTTTTCAGAGTGAAAAATAGCTCTGAGTGACGAGCCCTGTCAAACCTGCACTTGCCCTCTTTTCTCAACATAAGAATAGCCCCTTTGAAGACATCAAATAGCATCTGAGCGGGAAGGATTTGCACAGAACGACACAGGCAGTGTTCCACCAAGAGGAGTTTGTGCACTGAGCGTGGCCTGAAGATCCCCCTTCGTTCATCTGTGTCAGCTGGGAGAAAAACGGGAGTGGGCGGGAATCGGGGTGAGGAGACGCGGCTTGGCCAAGCCTGGGCCATACGGCTTCATACGGCAACTCGCTCGGTGAGGTTTGGTTTCCAAGGGACCTGCAAGAGCTGGGAAGCCCATGGCTGGGGACATCAGGGATGTGGCAAGATGGCCAGGAGACTCTGGGGACATCAGGGATGTGGTGAGACAGCCAGGAGATTCTGGGGACATCAGGGATGTGGCGAGATGGTCAGGAGACTCTTGGGACATCAGGGATGCGGAGGGACAGGCAGGAGATTCTGGGGACACCAGGGATGTGGAGGGACAGCCAGGAGACTCTTGGGACATCAGGGATGTGGAGGGACAGCCAGGAGATTCCCAGGAGGGCAACAACAAGAGGGACCAGGGATGTTCATGTTACAGCACTAAACTCCCAAAAGAGAGAGAGGGAAAAAAGGAAGGGAAATCTTCCTTCATTCTGCAAGAGGCGAAGCTCGGGGCGTGCAGCGCCCCCGAAGGGTGCAGCCGAGGCGGCAGGATTGCCCGCTCCCGGATCAATGGTTTGGTTCTCAGCACTGAGCTGGCTGGGTGGGTGACGGGCACCGCGCGGTCTGTCTGGGACAGGGACACCCCAGCCCCTCCCAGCCCGTCCTCGCTCTCGGTCTCTGTGATCAACCCCCGAACTCTCACCTATGGGGAATGGTTTCTCCTGGCAAAGATTTTTTTCTCCTCTGTAAAGTATCTGCTTTTCTAACCAGAATATTGAGAATCTTTAAAAAGTGAAACTTCTCAAGCAAAGGTTTTCGATGCCGTGTTTGCCTGGAAAGGCTCATTCTCAGCTCGCCGTGGGGCTGAAATCTGCCACCGAAAAGGCCAGTTGGGGTTTGTCCTGAACCCCACTCAAGGCAAAGCAGCTCCGAACCGCAGCATCCTCATCCTCATCCTCATCCTCCCAGGAGAGGCCCCGCGAGCCGGACCCAAAGCCGCTCGGCCACAGGTTGTGCATTGGCCATTTCTGGCAAACGGGGGTGGACAACATCTCGTTTTGTTTTCTGCTTTTTCTTCTATGAGAAGAGTAACTTCAAAAAGAAAACCTGACTTTCCTGAAGATTGAAAAATCTGTGTTTGATGATGTGAACAGTTCCCTGACCCCTCTGCTGCCTGCCTTGCCTTGGATTTTTCCCCTTCCTTTCAAGGCAAAATGAAGGAAAAACCACATGGAAAGAAGAGAGAGAAGAAAACAGGGAATGGCAAAATAGGGCGAACAAGGGAAGAAGTTACTTTTTCCCTCGCAGAGCAGCATTCTGGGGCGGGAGCTGCGTGTTGACACAGCTGAGCCCCAAATTCCCATCCCTCCCAAGGTGGAAATTTCAACAGATGAGCAGAAAAGCTGTTTTTTCCACCCAAAATACACCAGCTGTCTTCACACAGCACCCCGACCCCAGCCCTGTGCCCCCTCCCCCGGGTTCATCTCGGCAGCGTTTGCCCCCAGCACCCCCGGGTGCGGCTGCGGGGCCCCCCAATGCACCCCCAGCCGGCACGGGGCTGCGGGGGGGCCCCCAGGTCCCCGGATCCCCGCTGGGCCCGCGCTCAGGCCCGGCTCTGCCCGGACGCGGTGCCGGGATCTTGGAGCCCGCTCTCCTCTTGCGTAAGGCACAGCAATGATGCGCCGAGTTACTGTAAGTGATGAGCGGCTCCCGGCCGCGCGTTAAAGCGCCAGCTGCGGTGTGCCCGGGGCCCGGCCGCCCCCGCCCCGCCACCGTGTCCCCATCACCCCCCGCCCCGCCAGCGTGCCCCCGTCACCCCCGCCCCACAGCGGCGCCTCCCCCCTGGGGAGGGGGATCCCGACACCCCTGGAGCTGCACACAGAGGGGAGACATGGGGGGATGCTCCGGGGGTGCGGCACCCCAGGCACAGCCCCAGAGCCCGGGGGGGCTCTGCAGCCCCTCTGGCTCGCAGCTGTGCCGTGCCTCAGTTTCCCCCGGTTGCGCAGGCAGAGGAGGGTGGGACAGACCGGCTCGGCCGGGCTTTAGTGAGCTGAAGCTGCAGTTAAAGGAGAAGGAGCAGAGAGGCGAACAGCCCAGCGCTGCGTGTGCTGCTCCCACCCACGGAGAAAAGGATGAGCCGTGGGGGGCCCCGACAGTGACCAATTTTCCTCCGCGCCTGCAAAGCCTCAGCAGGGAGGGGAAGGAGCCTGAGAGCCGCGGGGCCAGACCCCACTCGGAAGCCCGTGTGCCGTGCCGTGCCACCGGCACACGGAGACACAGGGCGCCTGGCTTCTCTCTCCCCATCGGCATGTGCCGTTGGGCTTTTTTTTTTTTCCCTTCTCCTCTGTTTTTTTTTCCATTTATCTGCTTTTCAAATAACGTTACTCATCCGGAGCAGGACGGCTGCACTCCCCGCTCCCCGTGTTTGTCTGCATTGTTTCCTTCGGGAGATGCTTACCCGCACGCGGTGACTACTTGTCTGAGTCGTCACGGTGCTGAGCGGCGGGGATTACTCACGGTGTAAGGCTGGAGAAGGAGGAGGGAGGCCAGATTCGGCGCTTTGTCTGCAGTTGTTCATTTCTCACTCTTTGATATATTTCCCCCTCCTCTCTTGTCCTGCCGGCGCTTTCCACCCGGCTCCCGAGCTCCCTCCGAGCTCCTCCAGCAGGGCCAGAGCATCTGCCCGGATCCTGGTGGGATATAAACCGACCTTTGCTGCGCTGTGCCCGGTGCCCTGGCAGGGAGACCCAGTCCCTCCCTGGGGACCCCCCTCTCCCCACATTGCTGCTCTGCCGCACAGTTGCCCGTTTCTGCTCACTCTTGGCCCAACTTTCCCCGTCTTTGCCATGACGTTCCCACGTGGCACTCGGCTTCCTCCAAACTCAACACAACCCCAATGTGTAAAACCTCAGGCACACAAATGTGACAAAGGGGGAAGAACCAGCACCTCGAGCGCCCCAGCCGCTCCAGCCCAGCTCTGGGCCGGGCTCCCCAAACGGCGCCCGCCAAGGGCCAGGGTGAATTCCCGAAGTTCCGTGTTTGCAGGGCCGGGGCACGACCGCTGGTTTCTGTGTGTGCTCGGCAAGACCCCACAGAAAAGCATTTGGGATGTGGACCTTCCCTTTCTCCATGCAAAACCGTGGCAGATCAATGAATATTTTAACAAAGAAATATTTCATTAAAAGAGTTGATTGCTTAATGAACTGTCCCTGTGAGCCATCAAAACGCAATGTGCTTTTTTTTCTCCCTTTAACGAAGGCGAAGATTCATATCACGAAGAACTGGCTTATCAAATTACCGTAATAGCCTGTGTAGAGCCAGCCGGGCTGCCTGGCGCGGGGCTGCGGCTACACGCACCGCGCGGCGCGTTCAGACCGCACGGGACGCGCCGAGAGCGGAGCGGGGTCCCTGGCACTCCTAACGTTTGACCCGTACATAACGGCGGCTGGGATGGCGTGAGGCAGGTCTGTTTGCCTTTGGGCTGCCAATATCTGAAGGCAAAGAAAATTAGACATGCTTTTTGTTCCCCATCCCGAGAACACTGCAATAAAGGGACAGCATCTGGTTCAAGCCCCGCTAAAAGCCAGTTCTGATGTCTAAGGCCACGAATTCAGCAAAGCTCTGCTGGATCTGCACCAGGGCTCCGGCCTCGTTTACCTGTCTCTCATCTTGGGCGATTAAAACAGAAAGGCATCCAAAATTGTGCTGGGCTCTGCTATCAACGCAGTTTGCTCGTGCGCTGTGATGGAACAGCCGAGCACTTCCCATGGCTCCTGCCGCTCCCCTCGGGGCTGCCGGGCAGGACACCGGCTCTCTTCTCGCTCCTTTTTAGTTTGCCTTTTGAAAGTTCATTAATGAAAAGATCCCTCTTCATCTCGGGTTCCGAAACGGCTCCGCACAGGACCAGAGCCGCCGGGCCGCAACGCGCCGGGGCTGCCGGGCGGCACGGCTGGCGGGAGCACAGTCATTAGCGGGTGGGAAATGAACAATAACCTGACAAGAAACGACCAATTTTCCATCAATTAGAGCAAAGCCTCTTTTTGTCTTTTTGTAAAATTAAGTTTTGCTGACTGGTGATTACTTTGGTCTGATGACAATTCATTAAAATTTACACGGGGAGGATGCTAATGGCGTGGCCGGGAGGAGGAGGAGGAGAGGGAAAGGTGGGGAAACAGCCAGCGCTGCGGCCGAGATGCGCTCGGATGGAAACGTGGGTCTGGAGGAAGCTCTGCAGGTCGGGATCTGGCCTGTCCAACGCTCCAGCAGCAGGACGGGACACGGGAGACGGCAGCTGTCCCCAAACATGGGGCAGCAGGAACCCAGCCCGCTGGGATGGGATGGGGTGGGATGGGGTGGGATGGGATGGGTTAAGGTGGGGTGGGGTGGATGGCAGCAGGGCTCTGATTGGGCACACGTGGCAGCAGGATGGGCAGCGGCAGGAGGGAGCTGGTCCTGCAAGACCAGACGGGGAAGTCGCCACCAGCACCTCGAGCAGCTGCCCAAGCCAGACACAATGGAGGCCGAACTTCTTTAAAGGGTGAGGGGACAATACACACTGAGTTTTGCATTTGCAGGTACATGTATGTGTGTATGCGCACAGGCACGGGAACCTCTAAAAGTCAGGCCCAACAATGGCTCAGAGCTGCCCCCACCACAGGGCCAGGCCCCCTTGTCCCCCAACCCCTTCCCAAACCAGACAGAAGTTTAGAAGGTTCTCAGGCTGCTGCTCCATTCACACACACCCGGTGATCTGATGCTTGAGCCCCCTCAAGTACCCTCTGCGCTTTGGGAAACTATCCTGAGCAAGCTTAACCCCACAGCTTTCACTTATTGACTTATTTGTGAATGTTTCCCAAGGGTTCCAAACTGGCCCTCACCCGCACCCGCTTTCTGCAGAAAGGAGCAGCCTCCGCAATCCCTTCCCCAGAAACGGGATCGGCCCATGGGATGGGATTGGGAAAGCTCGGGATTTACTGTGCAGGCGCTGCGGTTCGGAGGGCGGCTGTTCGGGGACAGACCCAGCGCCCCTGCGGGAACAGCCCCTGGGAAGGGTGCGAAGTTTAGCGAGGAGGAGAAGCCACGTTCTCCCAGGGTGTTTCTGCCCCTTCCCCAAACTCTCTGCAGGTCAGAAGGGGAGAAATGCGCAGTTGGTTCAAGCTGGGCGTGCTGGCTGAACACGGGATGATTTGCTCGGGGCGCTGTTTTGTGACTTTATTTAGAACTTTCTTTGGGAGGGGATTTCCACGAAAAGCCGTAAAAGCTGAGGTTTCCCACTGAAAAACTTTTCATGTTCTTTCTTGACCTTTGTTCAACAATGACCTAATTTCACTCCAACCCTGGCACACGCTATTCCTGAGGTGGGAGGAGAAGTGGCATTCAAAATTGGGTCAGTTTTCATTAAAAATGCTTCCGTTTACTAATAGTTTTTCATTTGTTGGAAGGACTTGGAGCCGCTCAAACGCCCCTCGGCGCAGAGGGGACGGCTGCTGTTCCCGGCTTGAGAAATGGGTTAATCTTCATGGGAAATCACTCGTCACCGCTGCTGATGCTCAAGGACTTTCTGGCTCTCAGCAAAGAGCTGCTTCCCTCAAAGGCTCAGCTGGCCGGGGCGCTGGGAGGGACCGGGCAGCTCCAAGCTGGGCCGTGGCGCCTGTCCCCGTGTCACCTGTGTCACTCCCCTCCGGCTCCCGTGCCCCGCGCTGGCAGGGAGCTCCAGTTCAGCCGAGCGCCAGGAAAGACGCAGGAAATCAGGAGGAGGAAACATCCCACACCCTGACCTAATTCAGAACCTAATCCAAAGCCCGCCCTAATCAAGGGGATCGGAACCTTTCAGTCTGATCCCCCCACCCAGTAAAACACAGCGGGGTTCAGGGCACAGCCGCCGAGCCCCCCAGAGCTCCTGAGCACGGCCCCGGGCGGCCAGGGCTGCGGGAAGGGGCCACGGCCTCGGCGCGGCCCCTGCAGAGCTCAGAGCTGTGAAACTTCACCTTCTGGAGCCGTTCAGGACGGGACGGGACGGGAGATGCATTCAGAGAGCAGCGCGGCCCGCGGACCCTGCAATTAAACCCCGCAAGAGCCGCGGGGCTGGTGAAGCTGGCAATAAAACCAGCTGAAAACCGAGCGAGGTGGAGAAGGAAGCAAAGCACAGCACCCGGCTCGCAGACGCGTTCCTGCCGCCGCTTCTCAAATGTGCAAATTATGCAGCCATTTCACGGGACACTTAGGAGTCAATTTGCAACGCGGCTCAGGGGGGAAATTGGGCACATAATTCCCCTGAACAATAACCGGGAGCTGCCCGCTTGATTTAACTCCCGGCCCGCGCCTGGTTAGCGCTGGCGAGGGGAGGACGCTGCGGGTGCCGGGGCCACACGGCCCATCCTGACCACCACAGTGCTGGTAATGACGCCGGGAGAGCGTGGGCAGCACGACCAGCTGGTGCTGGCCCCATGGCGAGGTGGGTGCTGGCCCCATGGCGAGGTGGCTGCTGGCCCCACGGCAATGTCAGTGCTGGCCCCACGGCAACGTCGGTGCTGGCCCCACGGCAATGACGGCGCTGGCCCCATGGCAAGGTGGGCGCTGGCCCCACGGCGATGCTGGTGCCGGCCCCACGGCGATGCCGGCGCTGGCGTGCCGCACGCTCGCGCACTCGCCCGGCCGGGCCGCGGCAGCCCGAGCGCGGCAGCCCCGGCACGGTGGCAGCAGGCTGTTCTCATTACAGCCCAATGAGGCTGTTTACTCACCCAGCTGGAGACAGTTAGAGAGTGATAAATAATGAAAGAGAAAACATGATTTTCCCCTCTGTGGTTTCTATTTGTGTAACCATATGTCACAGCTCAATATGGCAGCATTTTTTCTGCTTTATTCAGGAAAGAGTTGATTTTTTTCCACAGAGCAGCTATTTTTTTCCCCACTTTTTTTTTTTTTTTCAGTGCAGTGACAAAAGTATTTGAGTTTGTTTTCCTGCAAAGCTCACACTCAATCTCCTTAAAGTCTGGCTTGTCCCAACAACCGCAAAGGTTTGATGGGACTGTTCTCAGCTTCGTTTCAAGCACCTGTCACGGGGCTGTGGGGAGAACAGCGGCTGAAATCCCACTGGTGAAGAACAACCCCGAGCGGGCTGTGCGGGAGGAGCGGAACCCGCGGCTCCTTCCGCCTGCGACAACTTAACACCAGAGAATAAAACGTACAGGAGTTTTCCCCGCCAAGGGGAGGGAGGGTTAGATGAGCAGTAACTGGGACATTTTTGCCAACAAGGTTGCCTGAGCGCTTTCCCAGGGTACCTGACATCGCTTCTGCCCATTTGCAGGTAGGGAAACCGAGGCACGGCCCCGCAGAGGCTTCACCCAGGCACAGCAGCTGTGGCGGTGGAGCCCAGCACCTCGCGCACCCCACGCGCCTGCACTGATCCGTCCCAGAGGTTTATCCAGGGGAGAAGCGGCTGCTGGGAAGGAGCAGGAACCGGCACAGCGTGTCCCGGGTCGGCGTGGGGCAGCTCGCGTGGGGCAGGTCCCTGCACGGCCCCTCTCCCTGCCCGCCGGGTCCCGCACGTCTTCCTGCTGCAATCATCCCGGCCCGCAGCGCCGCGTCCCGCTGCCCGCGTCTCTTCTGCTGCCATGCCGAGCCCGCGGGCCACCCTCCGGAGGTCTTGGCTCGCTCCCGTGATGAGTTTCCCCTCCGAGTGCTCTCGGCCAGGGGCGTGCGATGTCTTTTTTTGCCCTAGCAAGTTCTCCGGCTCCGTAACATCCTCTTCCCGCAAGATACATCGTTTTGGGAGAGCAATTATCCGAGTGACCTCATCCATGTCTGCGGCATGAGCTCACCAACGTTCGGGAGCCGCGCACCCGCCCGCTCCAAACGGGTGTGCCGGGAGCTCGCTCAGTGCGATCCGGCGTTGGGCTCGCTCCAGAGCCCCATCCCATCGCCAAGGAAGATCGCAATTAACTGTGATATAATTCCCAGAGGCCAAACCAGGCGCCCGGGTGTAGATTCGGCAGGGTTGGGGGGTGTAGGAGCCTGAGCGGCACCAACGTCCCCGTCCGGCCCATGGTCACGGGCGTCGGGAGCGCTGCGGCAGGGCCGTGTGGGCCCTCTGTCCTGCGACAGCTCCCAGAACCACATCCCCCTGCACAGACCTCCCGAAACAGGACCCGCTGAGCCATCGCTGCGCCGGGGTCCGGGTCCCGGCACCCAGGGGTGATCACGGTGTGTACACGGTGTCACTGCGACACCTGATCCCCACGACCAGGACCCCAAAGCCTTCGCTGCACACGTATGCACACGCATGACACGCGCATTCACACAGCACTTTGCTTTGCTGGTTCCTACATCTGGTTAGTGGTTTAGGCAAGACTGGTATTTCACCAGCCGCACCAGCAGCCTCCGGTCCTCAGAGCTGAGGCTCTGCCATCAAGATCATTGTCAAAAATGTGCTCAAATTCACCCAGATGGTGAAAACCCAGGTGGTACCCACACTGGAGCCACCGCGTCCCAGCAGAAACACCCAGCTCAGGTTTGAACCGTACGCTGAGTGTCTGAGCACTGTTAGCGTCAATGGAGTTGTCCTTTTTCCAAAGCAATTTACCAGGATAAAATGGGTATCTTCTTGCTCCAGGTCACGGGAGCTCTGGGTGCAGAGCTCGAGCCGGGGGACGATGGACCCCGCGGGTTCCCCGGCCCCCTCCCGCCCCAGCGGCTCTTCCAGCCCTGTCCGAGCAGCCCCAGTCGTTCCTGCAGCCCCCGCTCCTGCAGCCCCGCAACCATCAAAAAATAAGGGCTGGGAATTTGTTGCAGGTTAATTGAGGTTATTTCATATTAAAGCCCCTATGCCTCCGCAAGCCGAACCCTTGCTGCGCAGCAGGGTCGGGTCCGACGCGCCTCGTCACACGTCTGGGCGCAGCGCACAGGGGGCCTGTGCCCTGCAAAGGACGCCGGTGTCTCCCCATCAGCTCCTGTGGCCCTCGGTGACGCTCCTGGCAAACGCGGGACGTGCCACCTCTTACCTGTGTCACCTGCCCAGCATCTCAGCAGCCAGGAGGTGACAAACCCCAAGTCCTCTTGCTCCGGCCGCCCGGCACCGCCTGGGTTAACGGGAGGCCGCTGGGTGGAAAAGGCCCCTTTTCTAAATTGTAACAGCAGATACGGAGAAGAAAACGCGCTAGAATCATTTATCTGGCTCACAGTTTTGCTAATGCCCTCGGCTTTAGGCCAACGTGAGATATTATGAGGTAAATCGGCCAAGTCATGCTATACAAACATTTCAAGAAAGAAAGATACTCCGGGGCTCTGGCAGGAGCGCCGCGCTCCCCCTGCCCCGCGCGGGTCGCCGCGGGACTCGGCGGGTGTGCAGCCACTTCTGACGTTCATCTGCGCGTGTTCCAAACGCAGGAGACCTTGCAGCAAAAGTCGTCGCTGGGATGTGGCACGGGGCTGCTCAGCACCACGGGGCTGCTCAGCACCACGGGGCTGCTCAGCGCCGCGGCCGCCCCGGTCCCCCTGCCCGCGTGTGCCCAGGCCCCAGCGCCTGCCGCTCCGCGCACCAGCAACCTCGGAAGCACAGACAGTGGGCACGGTCAGCTTTTGAGAGTAAAGATGGATTTTAATTTACCAGGAACTATGTACGTTGAACAATACATACATGTTTTTTACTGCTTACAACATTTAAATGGATGGGTTCTTCATTATTTATTAAAGGGCCACTGAAAATGTCTTTCCCTTCTTGTACCTGTGTCTTGAGCGGTTCGTTAAAACGTCCACCTTTCTCATCATAAAACCCCCGTACGCAGGCTCATTTCATCCAAAAGTACCAGTAAAGTCCCCACACACAGAATAAAAAACCAAAACCAACCCCCACGGCCCATATTGCAAGTGCCCACATAAAACACGGGGAGCGGGGCAGGGGCCGCAGAGCCCGGGGAGGGTGTGAGATTCCGTCATTGCCCCCCAGGCGAGGGGAACGGCTGCTGCGGAGCCCGCGGCTCAGCTGGGCCGGGTTTAGTGAGGAAACCTGCCCGAACACGGACCTGGGACTCGCACTCACGGAGCGATCTCTGCTTTCCACCCGCCTGGAGGGAGAGGTGTTTGGATCTGGGATTCGGTGCCATTTCCAGCCTCCCATCGATGGCAGGTTGGGCAACAATACTTCAGTGCATCGTTATCGTAACAACCTCAGAGCCAGCCCGGGACGTGCTGTCCTGTGCCGACGGATCCATCTCCCGCAGCGGGTGCCGGTGGCAGCGCTAACGAGAGGCAGCAGCACCCTTCCCTGCACCCCTCGCTCTCGCTTTCGGCTGAGCCCCCCAAGACGGCCAGAGCCCCGTCCTGCAGCATCCACCGGCATCGCGCCCCGTCCCCCGCCTGCGCCCCCCGGGAGCTCCGGCGCTTTGCTGGAGGGCACGGAGCGAATCATCCAGCAACGCAGAAATCTCCGAGTCCTCTTTAGCCGTCCCAGGAGGAGGCAGATCTGAGGGAAGGCAGCGCAGAAGACGCCTGCAGCAATGTCAGTGCTAGAACAGCCGGGCTGACAGGATTCAGAGCAGGGATTAAGGTTGGGATCAGGGATGCGGGGAAAATGAAAAAGAGACCCTGGCTGTCAGGCAGTCCTCCGCTGTGTCTGCCTCCTTGTTTGCTCGGGAGCAGGACGGGCTCCCGGCTTTAAGAGGCCCTGGATCGCCCTGCTCCCGAGGCCGGGGCTCCGCGGGGTCCTGCGTGCCGGGTGCCTGGAGGGCAGGGGACGCGCTGGGCACGCTGTGCCGGCCCTGGCACAGCACAGAGAGGCCAGAGGACCAAATGCTGTCCCAACAGAAGATGCATTGAGCATCTCCGCCCCACACATGTGGTCGCGCACCTCCCAGGGCACAGCGGGGCCGCTTCGACCCACGGGCTCTGCAACCAGCCACCGGCCAGGCCGTATTCCAGTTAAAGCAAATCTGGGCTCTCCTCCCTCCAGCCTTTCTCTCTCCCTCCTCCTCGCCTTTCCTTCCCCTCCTTATCTCCACACAGCCACCAGCTTTCCGCCAGCGCTGCCCGCTCTCCGTGCGGCTCCTCCACGCGCGGCCCCCGAGCAGCTCGCGAGACGCCCGCTGGTCTGTTCGCTCCAGCACCCTCTTCGCTCCGCCACGCCGACTCATTTCGGAGCTCCCCCTTGTCCCCCATCGAGATACAAAAGACACCAAGTTTCCCTTCACAGCCCTCTTTCCCCTCTCCCCTCCCCTTGGTTGGCCCTACCCAACCCTCCGTTTTCAACCATTTTTCTCCTTCTTTCCTGCCCCTCTCCTCTTTTTTTTTTAAGTTTTTCTTTTAACTTTCAAGGTCAACACGGACAGACAATGCCACCAGTGCCTGTTTGATATGTGAGCGCTATTGGCGTCCATTGCCACGGTTTCCGTGGTAACACAGTAACCATTAATTTTCAATTAAAGTAGACAAAAAGCCCGATGACAGCTCCAGGTCTGCTGAAGATGTCAAGAATCCGTATTAATATACAGCAAGAGAGCATAATTGTGTGTCCATCTTCCCGAGCAACGAAAATGGAGGGATAATTACCAGCTAGAAAGCCACTCTGTAATTTTGTTCTTACTGTCACCACAACCCTACATATTAGCATAAATTAAAAGCGGGGTTTATTGTTACCAAAGTGCATTGATATTTCCAGCCTATTTTCTTCCTTTTAACTGTTTGTTGTTGATGAGCCGCTCCTGGACACACGGTGGGTGAGCCCGCAGGAGCGATGGAGGTGCCAGCAATGGAGGCAGCCTCGCGATGCCACCCAGCTGGAAGGAGGGAAGAGCCGCGGTGCGGAGCCCCGGCCGGGTCGGAGCCTCTGCCACCCCGGGGCCACGGGAGCCCTGCCCAGCACGGTCCGTCCCGCTCAGTCGTGGGGATGTGCCAGGGGCTCCGCCGCTGTCCCCATCGCCGCTGTCCCCATCGCCGCTGTCCCCATCGCCGCCTCCCCGGGGCTGGAAGGGCTGCGAGGCCTCGGCTGCCGCATTCGGTGACAGCCGCTGAATTCATGAATTTAAGTGAATGGAAAAAAGCGGCTTCCTTGTATCATATCCAGAGAAAGCTGTCCTTCAAAAGAAAATTTAGTGTAATTACCCTTAAGGGAGCGATCCTCACTCAGTCAGTCACAACACTGACCTGCTGCTAGGATCTGACAGGGAAATTACAGGCTGTGTGCTCAACAAAAGGGGCTTCCTTCCTTCTTAGAAGAAAGATGAAATGCCAAGGTTTGAAAAGAAAAGTATTGGCTTGTGGGTTTTAAATCAGTATCTCACTCAGGGCTTTCCTTTGCACAGAAACGAGAAGGGGGTAGAGGAGGACCAGGCCAGGGGGGGAAATGGGCATTCTGTGGGCTGCAAAAAGAACCAAGGAGCTCCACATTCCCAGCGAGCGAGGAAGGTGGGTTCTCAGGGCTCGCTCTGGTGACAGACCGCCAGCGATGGCACGGAGACGGGCGGCGGGACGGCAGCTCTGCCGGGAGCGGGGCCCATCGCCACCCGCGCCAGGCCAAGAGCAGCGCCGTGCCCCGCTGCCACGGCGCGGGGGCTGGCCGGGCTCCGAGCCCCCTCAGACGCTGTCACCGCGCCGGGCGGGCACGTCCAAGCTTGGAGAAGCCTCTGTGGCTCCCCCTCGTACCTCAGGAGGGACCAAAGCCCTCTCCGATCCATCGCTTTGCATCTGCGGGAACTCAGAGGGTGAATTCCCGGGGGACTGGAGAAGACAATCATAACATCTATGATTAAAGGGGGGAGGACTAGTCAGAATAAATTGATACTCAGAAAAATACACAAATAGATTATTAAGCAATCAATTTGTAAGGAGCTAAAAGATAACGGCGAGGAGATGGGTTTGTCTAGAATATTGCGGCAAGGCAGCTGGCCTGGCTGAATCGGGGGGAGCGGCAGACGTGGCGCAGGCTGAGCCCAGGACGGCTTCGGAGCAGCCTCCCCGACACCCTCCACCAACGGTACCGTGTTCTGGAGCTGAGAGCCCCGGGCGGCAGGGGCACAGCTGCGTGGGGAGCGGCCCAGGAGTCAGCACCAGCTTGCTGTCCAGCTCAAGGACTTTCTCAGGGCTGGGGCAGGAGGGGCTGGTTCATATTTTTGGTGGTAAGTCAGGCTGGAAGCAGAAAACACGTGCAATGTCTGCGGGAGCACCCTGGAGAGGGGCTGCCACGGGGGGGACGGGACGGGTGTTCAAAGCCATCTCAATAAAAGGAACAAATGACATAGTGAGCTGCAGTCAGGCTAAAGGGACGGGGAACGAGAAGCAAAAAGCTGAACTATAACTTTTTTGCAAAAGGTTGGTGAGGCAGTGTTGCAACGAGGAGTGAGATTTATACTTGATGGCAAGCTTGGTGTGAACCGCCAAATTACCCAGTGCAGCTGGGGCGAGGAGAGCTGCGGGAGATGCCGGAGATGCTGTGGGAGATGCTGCGGTGACACGGGAGATACTGGAGTGATGAGTGAGATGCTGAGGTGATGCAGGAGATGCCAGAGATGCTGTGGGAGATGCTGGAGTGATGTGGGAGATACTGGGGTGATGCAGGAGATGTGGAGAAGCTGCAGGAGAAGCTGCAGGAGATGCTGCAGGAGATGCTGCAGGAGATGCTGCAGGAGATGCTCCACGGCGGGCCGGAGCGGGTGCCTGTGCCCGTCGGGAGGGAGATTGGGAACTGGAGGGAGTTCAGAGTCAGCAGAGAAGCAACAATAAGAGGTTTGGAAAACATGACCCGTGAGGAGAGACTGGCAGAGCTGTGTCTGTTTAGTCTGGCCCCGAGAAGGCTGAGGAGGGCGGATGATAACAGCCTCACCGTATAAAAGGTTGCTGTGAAGACTGTGGGGACCAACTGCTCTTCCCAGTGCAGGAAGAGCGGAAAGAGGCTCCACTTACATCTTTACAATAGGGAAAATACTGTACAAACGTTCTGCAGCGGAGGCCACAATGTTTGTCATAAAAAGACTTAAAGAAGAGATCAGAGGGCGGTGTGGATGCCACCCATGGGAGACCAGACCCTCGGAGCACCCCTGGCCCGGGGAAGCTCGGCACCCAGAGCAGCCTTGGGTGCTCCGCCCAAACTCTCTTGGATCTCAGTGCCTGCAGAGGACTAAAGCAAAGATTTCCATAAGAAATGTTGAGGTACTTCAATAGCCAGGTGATCCGAACCAGCTATTCAGTGAGTAATGAGGCTAAATACAGCAAAACTGGCTAGTCTGGGCCAAAAGGGAACCTTTCAAAAGCAGGTCAGCTTTAGCAATCTCATCGGGGTGGAAATCAGGAAACAGGAGCAGGCGAGAGCGCCGTTCAGCAATGGGAGCAGCTTGAGCAGATTTGTTTGGAGAACATTTAGTGCCTCTAACACCGAAAAATATGACAACAGTTTTAAAGGCTCAAAGCAGGATCATCTGATTTCTGTAAACACAGCCCTCAGTCAGCTGAACTCTGGGTGCTGTTTTTTCCTCCCAGCTCCAGCTCATGCTAATTGAAAAAAGTTTCTATTCTATTTGTGGACAAAAATGTTCTTTTAAACGGTAGGATTTGCACTGGTTATGAATCTATATGATGGCTGCAAGAGCTGGGGGCCCAACAGCTTGAATGCTCAGAACACAGCAGGTTAGGACAACAGTCTGTAGACATTTCTGGCTGTAAAACATCACACAGAATTATCACACCGATTTCCAGCCCTACCTACAGCTCCAGGGACGTGCTACCAAAGCCAAGACTCACCTTTCGGACCGGGCGCTCCTGGGATCACTTTGTGACATGGACATGAACCTCACCCGTCTCCCAGCTCTGAAGCACAGGGCCAACACATAGCCCTGGCGGCTGAACCCCAGTGCAGGGAGAGGATCTCCATCTTTTGGGGAAACAGCACTGGGCTGAGCCCCTTTTCCCTGGGAGCACCGTACTGGGGCATGCCAGCTGCGACCCACCTCTGGCTGTCCTGCCTGCCACCAATGTCACTTGAAATACACCTTTATTTGACCCGCTGTCTGCTAAGGTACCGAGAGGCCGTTTCCAGCTGCACAGCGGGGCTTTGGCGGCGTCTTTGAGCTCCCACGTCAGCCCCAGGCTGCCACAAAGCCAAGGTCGGCCTGGGCTGAGCTTTGCCCGTCTGCCTCGCGGGCCGTGCATCCTCCCTGCCTCCCCTTCCCTCCCCAGCTCTGTTGAGCCTGCAGGCTGGCCAGGGCGGGGAATCCCTCACCACACACTGACCCAGGCGGTGCCTGGCACGGCGGCTCAGCCGCGGCACAGAAACACTGGTGCTGGCCCAGAGCCCTCGCACACCCCGCACACCCCGCACCCCCCGCACTGCCTGCACACCCTGCACACCCCGCACCCCCCGCACACCCTGCACACCCCGCACCCCCTGCACACCTCGCACCCCCCGCACTCCCTGCACACCCTGCACACCCCGCACCCCCCGCACACCCTGCACACCCCGCACCCCCTGCACACCTCGCACCCCCCGCACTCCCTGCACACCCTGCACACCCTGCACCCCCTGCACACCCCGCACCCCCTGCACACCCCGCACCCCCCGCACTCCCTGCACACCCTGCACACCCTGCACACCCCGCACCCCCCGCACACCCTGCACACCCTGCACACCCCGCACCCCCCGCACACCCTGCACACCCCGCACTCCCTGCACACCCTGCACACCCCGCACCCCCCGCACACCCTGCACACCCTGCACACCCCGCACCCCCCGCACACCCCGCACCCCCTGCACATCCCGCACCCCCCGCACTCCCTGCACACCCTGCACACCCCGCACCCCCTGCACACCCCGCACTCCCCGCACTGCCTGCACACCCTGCACACCCCGCACCCCCCGCACCCCCGCCCGCTGCTCTGTCCCCAGCCGCAGCCCGGGGCTCCGGGTGACAACAGCCCCGACCCCGCTCCAAAACCAGCCCAGTCCACGGAGCCAGAGCTGGGAAAGGGTCAAAGAGATCCGAGCCCTCCTTCCCCCCCCAGATATAAATACCAGCCTACCAGTCGACACAGAGTACATACATCTTAAACAAACACTTGGCTGGGCTGTTTATCTCCACAGCCTTTAAACAAACTCTTTCAAAGGTTTCTGCTGATATGAGAGATTTACTGAAAACCATTCGCCCTTCTTAAAAGCCTCTCAGTTTATGCTGCTATGGGTGAAACGAATAGTGTTTTAGCCTGGAGTTTTCTGTCTTCTGACCGCATGTTTATCCTAGGGGCCACTGCTGGCTTTGATACGAGGGCAGCACGGACACAAATCTTTATGAGGGAAAATATAAAATAAACCCAGAAAGTCTGTGTGCGTGTGTGTGTGTGTGGCACAGCAGAGGGGACCGGGCAGGGCCGAGGGCTTCGTCCCCGTTAGTGCCGCGCTCCGCAGGCCTGCGGCCCCGGGGCCCCGGGTCGCCATCCTGCACGGTACGGTGCCCGGGACACTTCTCATCCCACGCTGGGTGGGGGCTCCCTGAGATGAGCTGTTTCCAGTAGCACCTGCGGCGGGCGGCTCAGCACCTGCGGCGGGCGGCTCAGCACCTGCGGCGGGCGGCTCAGCACCTTGCAGAGCGGCTTGTGGAGCGGCTTGCATTAAACCCCCCACAAAAAATGAGAATCAAGAGTTCCCGCCAGAGCAGCGAGGACGTCTGGACGGCCCGAAGCACTTTATATTGTCTTGGTGCATTTTCAGCCCCATTTCGCAGGTGGGGAAGCCAAGGCAAAGGGAAATGATGTGCTCAAGGACACTTGGGAAGTAAATGGGAGGAACTGGACCCAAGTTTAGATACTAGATGGTCCTGCTTCGAGTAAGGCTGATCTGCTACTTCTGACCCCAACATATGACAAAGAAATGGAAGAGTACAGATTGAAAGCAATGACTGAGTGTTCGATTTGCTTCCGCTGCAACGTGCCACACCGAGGAGAATCTGTTCCCCCACTCCCAGCAGCCCAGGGCTTTGCAGCCTTACGTGTCATTTCTTATTTACCGTCCTCCCTCGCTGATGGCACACTCAGGTAGAGACCTGTTTGTTGTCAGTGTGACACCCACACTGGTAAACAAGCTGAGTTTACCCAGGCATCGATCAGTGCTGTCGATGGCAGGCGCGGGGCGGGCGGGAGCTCGGGCCGTGTCCTGTCCGCCCGCACCCAGGGTCCAGAGGACGAGCTGCTGATCCACCATGGCCCTACCAAGGTGAACGCTGCAATCGGGTCTGGGCTTCTAAAGGTTGTTTAAATTTCCTTGCTATATGAATATCTTCTCCCCACTTTGGCTCTTGAGTCCCCAGATCTCCCGGGGTTCTAGCGAGCCGGAGCGAACGAAGCCACACGGCAGGTTTCCCAGTGACCGTCAGCCACCACGAGACTCCTGCCAAAGCGGCACAAGCTCTGCTTGCCCAGCCACACTCGGAGATGCAACCTGAAGCCCTGGCAGGCCTGCGAAGAGGAAGGCAAATAAAGAAAACCCCAACAGACTTCCCAGGGATGGCCATCACAGCCTTGTGCCATCAGTTTTCAACCCATCTCAGAATAAGCCGGAGGCTCCCAGGGGCTTTGCAAACCCTGGCCCTGAGGGCACGGCCCCTCCAACCCCCTCCAGCCCCCAGCTCCAGGCAAAACAAACTCAGGTGCTCCTGGGTCCCCCCTGAGGCTGCCAGGAGGGAGGAGGATGAAGACAAGAGCTCCCGATGTCTCCCTGCACCACCACGCACACAGAGACACTGAGACGGGCCGACTCGGGCTTCTCTGGGGACAAAAAGCGGTTTCGTATGCTCTGCGTTTAGGAGAAACCCGGCAAAAAAGCAAAGGTCAGGAGAGAAATGCTGGTGTTTATTTATACAGGAGAGCTTTGCGAACAACATGTATTTGGGAGCATTTCGAAACAACATAACTCGCCCTCCAGAGCTGCTAAACCAGTTTGGTAGCGACTCATGCACAGACACGGGCAGCACCGGCAGCGCTGCCCACGGGCGGCGGAAAGAGCCGCAGTGCAAGAACGCACCCCGAACCCGGGGGCTCAGGGCAGCCCGGGGGGCCCTGGGACCCCCATCTCTGTAGCGCAGGGGCAGCCCCATCATCGGGGTGAGGGGCAGCATGAGCCCAGCTCTGCATGGAAACCAAGGGAAGAAAGCACAGAGCTGCCCTGTCTGGAGCTTTCCTGTGCTTGAGAAACCTTTGGAGGAAAACCCTGGGCTTTTCAGCCCCTGCATTTATGGCACTTGGGTAGTAGGTGTTCCCATTTCATGGGAATCCTGGGGTGCTCGGGATGCCCACACCAAACCCCAACCATCCCTAACCCCCAAATCAGCAGCCGCTTGTGAAAGCTCCGGGCCATGTCTGTGCGGCCGGCATGGGGCTGGGAGCAGAGCGGGGGCAGCGGGGCCAGCCCGCAACAACCGCCGCCCTTCGCATGGAAACCTGCCCGGATTGAATCGCCGGTTTGTGGCTCTGACAGCAGGGACAGCACCGCTGGGCACAGGCGGGACGGACGCGGGACCCGGGCAGGATGCTGCTGGCTCGGTCGCGTTCCTGGCAGCTCGGTGGGAAACCGTTCTTTATAAAAAGGGCTTTCTCTGAAGCCTCTCAGTGCCGTGTTGGTCCTGCAGGACGATGGGACGTGCACCCATTCGGTGGGTTTGCCGTCAGTGTTTTGGGTTCCCCATGGGGCCAGCCCTGCTACTTGCTGCTGGCCCTGGCTCCGGGAAGGCAAAACGTCGCTGGTGGGGGCTTGGGGGGTTCTGGGCACCCCATGGCCAAATGCAAGTTGGTAACGGCAGCGTGGTCAGTGGCCTTTCCTGAGCTGTGTCTGTAACAGCTCAGGTTTGCCATCCACACACCATTTTTGGGGGTCCTGCCTGCTGAATGAATGACCGATCCCCCGACATCTCCACCACAGGCAGAGCTTTGGAGGAGCAGAACAAGCGCCGGCGAGCGCTCTGGCCGGAGCACGGCGAGGCCGAGCTGGCGGCCGCCCGCGCTGCCCCTGGGGACCGGTAGCTCGTGTTGTGCGCGCGCCCCGACGGGCAGTGCAGCCCAAACGCGTCCCAGCCCCGTCACCTCGGCAGGGGCTCCCGAAGCCCCGGGCAGCGCCAGGTGCTGGTGACGGTCCCCGCACCGGCGGCTGCGGCAGAACGTGGGGAGCACAGACGGGCCCTTGAGCATAGACCGAAGAGAAGACTTTTTGTTCGCATGTGTTGGCTCAGCTCAAATAACTCATCGGGGACGCGAGCTGCAGGCTGGAAAGGGAAGAAACTCTCTCCAGATGAAAGGATGTCAGAAAATTGTATTTAGTCAACTGCGTGTGTGTGTTGGAAAGGGGCGGAGGGAGGAAGGGGCCGCGGAGGCTGTTACTGTGACTGACTTTCTGACTTCTTAACTTGTCAGCATATCCTAAAGTTAAAAATGCACATGCACACAGGACTGCAGCCAAAGAGGCTGTCTAGCCGCAAATCCAGATGTGGGGCCACTGCAGCCAGCCAGCCCTGCTCTCCCTGAAACGACTTTCAGACTAAACAATTGTGACTTGGCTGTGAGAGGCAGCGCAATTCCAGATGCTGCTTTCCTTTCACGTTGTTTTAATTGGGCTGGCAGGCGCAAGGGCTCTTTCAGTGAGAGGAAAGCTTCCCCACGGGACCGCAAGGTTTTGGCAAAGCTCCCACGTTGCTACCTTAAGAGAGAGAGGGAGGAGAGGGAGAGGAGGGGAGGTGGTGGTGGGGAGAAAAATTGAGAGCGACTTTCCAAGGTGTTTACTGCTGCGAGCGGCTGCCGCTTTGCGTTTTTATCTGCTGAAATTCTCACCTTTTTTTTTGCCTTGGGTTCAGTTTGTTTAACGGCACCCTGGAAAAACCAAATCACACAGGACCCGGGGCCGTGCTGGGAAATGGGGGCTCGTCCCTCCCAGCGCCACGCGGGTTTGGCTGCCCCAGCCCCCGGGCGTTCGCAGCCACGACGGCCCCGCTCGGCGCTGCACGGGGCCCGCGGCTCTGCCGGGCACCGCGGGATGCCATAAGGGCTGCTAAAGTTGCTGCAAAACTACCCCTAAGCCACGCAGGTGCTGACAGCAGAGCCTGCTCCAAGGGGGAAAACCCCCTCGCCTTGTCCTGCCCCAACTCCCCCGGCAGCAAACCCACGCTGGCTGAAACGGGTCAAACCCACCCGTTTTGGTGCCCTCCCCACCACCCGTGCTACCCCCACCTGTCCCCTTCTCCCGCAGCACAGGGTTCAACCACACGGTCCTTCCCCGGCGCGGTGACACCGAGCACCCCGGGCCGCCCGGGCGCTGTGCAGCGGCCGTGGCGCTGCGGGAGCCTGCACGGGCTCCTCTCCGGGCCGGGCTGGGCCAAGGGAGGCGCAGCCGCTGCCCAGGTGGGATTTTAAGGCGGACTCTGGAAAAGAAATAAAAGCAGAAGCGCCCCGGGTCTCTGGGAGGCGCGCGGGCAGCGCGGAGCTGGGGCAGCGGCCCGGCGGCGCTGGGAGAACGCGGCTCCCGCTCCAGCACACAGCGCGGGAGACGCAAACCCACGGCTCTGCTAAAGCCCCGGGGAGGGCTGCATGGGGCCAGCGGCGCGGCCCCAGCCCGCTGCTCAGCACCATCCCCGGCGGCGGCGCCTCCAGCCGGGCTGAGCGCCCGCGGGACAGGGACGGGCCTGAGGAAAAGCCTCGTGGGCTCCTCCATCCAGCGCTTCCCGCAGCGACAGGTACTTCCCATCCGTGAAATACAAGGCACGAAAAGCCTTGTGGGGTCGGGGGCTCTGACAAGGAAAACAGCGCGAGGAAGTGCCATGGCGGGCCCAGCCCAGCCCGGGTCTGGACGGGGATGGTAAATCACCAGGAAGGTTTTCTAGACAGGAAAAAAAGAAGTCCCAAACACATCCTTGGCCTGTGCCCTTACAAGTCCCTCAACTCTTTCCCCCCGAAATGGGAGGGAAACCGAAACCCTTTTCCCTTGGTTTGTTTGAGGGGGTTGTTTGTTTTGTTTGTTTTAAAACTTTGGCCTCATTAATTTCCAAAAAAAATTTCCCCCCAATAAAAGGAAAACATGGAAAGAAAAACAAACTATTAGAAAAGAGAGGAGGGAGGAAATGTTATTTAAAAGGTTACCAGACCACATCATTTTCCAATGATATTATATACTCCCTGCAGTATCCAAAATATATATGGGCCCTAGGCCAAGAATGTGAAAAAAAAAGAAGAAGGAGGAGGAAAAGAAGAAAAAAAGCCCAGGCAGCGTAGACACAACATCTGGACAGAGGCTGAACAAAACCCCCATTTATCACACTTCATCCCGCAATGAAGCAGTCAACAGTTTACTTCTGTTTTGCTAATTTAGCTGCTTTCATGCTTCCGAGGTGGAAAAGCCAAAGTAAAAGCTTTGAATTAAGCGTCACTTTGTGAAACTACTTCTCCTTTTTCTCTTCTTTATTTTTTTTCCATAAAATTTTCTTCTCCCTTCTTTTTTTAATCCTTCTATTCATTCCGCCTTCCCTGCCCCCTCCTGCTCTTTCTGTGGCCGGATCAGCGGAACCCCGAGTTGTGTCCCCTGCCCCGGGCAGCCGGAGCAGCCGGGTTGGGTGCGTCCCCTCCGTCCCCCTCGCGTTTCGGGCGGCTCTGCTCCCCTGAAGAAATCTCACCTTCTCAGTAGAGAAAAGCTCCATTTCCTGCCCCACTGCGGTGCAGCTGGGAGCGGGTGCATGTGTCTGCTGCTCCCTGCACCCCTGTGGCTCCGCCATCCAGCACCGCGGCGGATCCCGCCACCCTCGCGCTGCACTCTGCCTTCCCACCAGGCACGGGGTACGAACCCCCGCTTGGGCCTGGTGATGGTAACAACAACCACAGCACCAACTGCAGCATCCTCCATCACTGGGACTCACGCACTCCCGAGGACTCTCGTTCAGCTGCTTGAATGTGGGTTTTTGAGCCCAAATTTGAGCTTTTGAGTTGGAAAAACGTTGGCGGCTCACGCTGCATTGCCCCAAGGGCAGGCTGCTCTCATCCCAGGGGTAACAGAAGCAGAGGCCCAAGCCCCGTTCTGTCCACGCCGGGCAGAGCAGCGGGAGTGGGGGGCCGGGCAGGACGGTCGCACCCTCGGAGTCGCACGCCCCACGTGTCCGGCCGGGCAGGGGATTTGCACGTATTTACTAAACGCAGTTATGTGGTTGCTCTTGTAGCTTCTTCAGATGATTTTTGTTGTGTCAAGAGCAAAAGATACAACAAATACCCATCCTCAGAGGCTTAATTAATATTTGTTAATACCGAATCAGGCTCCATCTCCGCCCGGCAGGGTGTCCTGCCTGCTCCGAGCTGAACGTTATCAGGCAGCGCTTAATGCAGCGTGGGGAATTAGGTTTATTTTTGGGGCTGTCTGGTTCTCTGCTATTGTTATCCTACGGTATTGCCGTCGTTTCTCTTGACTTGATGTGGTTTCGCGTGTGTGTCAAAGGGTGGCTTGTCTCTGCAGACACGACTTAGAGCTGGTTTATAAACTGGAAGAATAATGAACTAACTAACTGAGTGCTTTAAGATCTGCAAAGGAAAAGCCTCGTGCGGTGCAAAACACAAAAATATTAATAGCTTATCCAGAGCAGCTCGCTGGTCCTGAATGCCGGTATTCACAGGTGACACAGGCTGCGTACCTTGTCTAACAGACACATCGGGACGAGATTAGATAAGGAACAGCCCGCTCAGGCTGGCTAGGGACAAAAAGAAGTGCCCCTAGTTTTGAAAGTGGAGTGGAAAATGCGGAGCTTGTTCCTCAGCTCTCGCTCTGGCTCACGCGGGAGGTGGACGCGGCTGCGCGGGTCCGCGTGTCCCGGCTCCCCTCGGTGCATGAGCGGCGGGGCCACCACCGCGTCACCCTGCGTGCCGCCCTGCGCGCGCTGCACCCACCTGCTCCGGGCCCTGGGACAGCCCTCTTAGAATCCACACAGTATCAGTGCGTAACAGAATGAGCCCTGTTAATGAGCTCATTAGCTGAGGAACAGACGATTCCCATTTTGCTCCATCCCAGCAAACTTTTGCGAGGCTTTGAGCCATTGCCCTGCAGGGATTTTCCCATTTCTTCCCAGAAGCTTATCTTAGACGGACACACGCCACGCTGCCGTGCAAACGTTGCTCCCTTCATGTCCTACCCAGTTCTGCCAGCTGCAGATGTTGAGCGATGAGTTATATTTTGATGTAACGCAACGGACGCATCTTTGCATCCTGCCGCAAGCACAGCGGTCGTCAATTCAACATATCCTAGCCAGCTGCTGATAATAAATAATCACATTATCTGTTCCTCCTTGCAAAGACAAGGGCTGGCGCCTTGCACGCGTTCGCTGCCCAGGGCACGGCCGGAGCAGAGACCCCCAGCCCTGGGTGTGCCCGTGTCCCCAGGCTGTGCCTGTGTCCCCAAGGCTGTGCCCATGTCCCCAGGCTGTGCCCACGTCCCCAAGGCTGTGCCCGTGTCCCCAGGCCGCCCCACGTCCCCACAGAGCGGACCCGCCGCTGCATTCCCACGGCTCTGCAGTGCACAGACTATTTCAACGCTCGCATGTCACTGCGGGGTCACCGTTCATGTTTGCTGTAGGGGAAGGAGGCCGCAAACATTCCTCGCGGTGCCTCTCCCGGCGCGCCGGGCACCGCGGCCCAGCCCCGGAGCGGGTTCCAGTCCTCGAGCTGGGAGCGTCGCTCCTCAGGCTGGTGCAAAAGCAATGTCAGTTGACATTTGGTAACCCCCTGACACAGACAATAAATAGCCCTGTTCCCAAATGCACCCGTTTCCCTCCATGCACTTAAAACACACCAGTGCCCCAGACAGAGGGTCTGTCAATGTCCACACAACGAGCGCTGCGCTAGCACGGAGCTCGTGTCCCTGTGCTGGCGGGGAATCGCTTCCCCTCCTGCTCAGCCGGGACTGGCGGGAGAGGGACCCGGGAGCCGTGGTCTGTGCGGCACGGCTGGTGTTTGCGGAGGCGACGGGGGCTGCGTGGGCCAACGCTGTGCAAACAGGCGCCGGGAGGATCCCCCACCCAGCTGGAACAAAGGAAACCTTCGCCGAGGGGGAAAGGGGACAAAGAGCCACCGAGTGCTTCTCCCAAGGCCACCTGTGGAGGGACGGAGCTGGGGGGACACCGAGCCCAGGTCACAGTACAGCAGCAACGAGCAGCCCCAGGCTGAGCGAGCGCTGGCGAGACGCCGGGTGAGCAGAGAGGGCACGTCTGGGGGAAAGTGGGGAGTGAGCTTCTCCACGTGCCTGTTTCTCTTCCGGCTGCCCCTTCCCTGTGCCGCGCTGGGCAGACGCACGCTGGGCAGACACGCTGGGCAGACACACGCTGGGCAGACACGCTCCCCATCCGCCCTGACACACAGCTCAGCTGGGGGAGACGCTGCTGAGCGCGGGCACCAGCCCCGCGGCCTTGGCCGGCAAACCCCCCAGCGCCCGAGCAACCCAGCTCCTGCTCCTCTGCGACCCCACACGCCCCCACACCCAGAAACCCCAGTCTGGCTGCCTTCTGCTCAGAAAAGTCCGAGTGTCTGGCTCGGATCGTTCTGCTGCTCTGGCCCAAAGGGAGAACTGGCAGCCAGGGCAAGGCCCCAGCGCCAGCGCCGCTCAAGCGCTGCAGATCCGGCCCGAGCCACCCGCGTCACCTCCGCGCCGGCGAGGCTTCGGAGCAGCCTCTTTAAGGTTGTTGTCTCATGCAGTTTTCTTTTTTTTTATTATTATTTAATATTAATAGTAATGACTGTGGCAGTAAGATAATAAGCTTCAGTCAGATTAGAAGGGGGTAGGCTCTTATCTTGACTGCTGAAGACGCATGTCTTTCACCTGCTCCTTTAATATCCCCCATCTTTCATTCCTACCGCCGAGCCCCCTCCCACTGTCCTAGAACAAAAGGGGTATTATTGTCCGGGGTCTTTTCAGGCTGGAGCCAGGAACACCTCCCCTCCCCAGCCTCCCGAATGGGCAGCACTTTGAAATGAGCCTTTTTCCTTCCCCGGCAGGAGATTAGCTCGGTTTGACAAGGCGGTGAACTTTAGGCAGGGTGAAATAGGGTCTCCTTGGGGAGTGGAGGCAGCTCAGCCCTGACTAATTCTGACAAAGAGAGGCACCAAAAAACAACAAAAAGAAAAAATTAAAATAAGAAAAACAACAGGGCTGGAGAGGAGGCAGGAGGGGGAGGCGGAGGATGGAGGCCGGGGGGCTCGGTCGCCAGCAGGGCTGCGCTGGAGCTCCAGGTCTGCACCCTGGCTCTGGCCTTGGAGCCACAGCCTGGTGCCCACAGCCACCAGATCTCAGTGGCCCTGGACACCAGAGCTCAGTGCCCACGGCCACTAGAGCCCAGTGCCCACGGCCACCAGAGCCCAGTGCCCATGGCCACCAGAGCCCAGTGCCCATGGCCACAGGAACCCACTGCTCAGGGCCACTTTCTCCTGAAATCCCCTTTCTTGATAATTCTGTGAAGTTCTCTGGAAAGCCTTTGGAAGGAGCACCGTGGAGCGGTACCCAAGACTCACAGCTTGCTTTTAAAACACAAAACGAAGTGCCAAGCTGCTGTGGCCAAGGTAAGCAGTTTAAACAAATAACAAAAAACAACCAGAAAGTGAAAATCAGGATTTGAATGGAAAGAAATCAAACCGATTCCATTTCAAAACGCTGTTTGTGTGTCAGAGACCTGAGTTCGTGCAGCGCTGTGACCGTGCCGTGCCCGGGGAGGGTGTGGATGGAGCAGAGTGACGTGGGGAAGGGATTAAAACCAGGAGACTGGCAGAGGCAAAGCAAAGCATTTCACAGTGCGGTGTTCGGTCCTGAGGTGTCTTCCATCAGAAAATAGCCTGACAGTGACGCAGAAAAGGCTCAGCACGGCTGGCAGCAGGGTTTGGAAGGGGGCTGGCAGAGACCAAGCTGCTGCGACCCTGAGCGTGTTGGGCACAGCCAAGAGCAGCTTCTTCAGTGGCTTTTTGCACGAGCGCCTGGGCAGGCGCTGCCTCACACACAGTTCGTGTCACAGGGATGGAGAATCAACCTGGAAACAGCATGGAGTGCTTTCCTGGGCATCTCTCCTCCGCCCTCCCGTTTGCTCCGGCGCCGCAGCCCCTGCCCTGCAGGACACGCTGCCTTGCGCAGGACATTTCCTGGCAGTGGCTCCGCAAACCCCTGAAATCTCCCCGTCCTGCCAGGAGATTCCTCCCTAATGCTCATTAAGCCGCTTGCAAATCCCTGGCTGAACATGGCTGCACAAGTTTAATAAAGCAGAAGACAGATGCCATCAATCATGTGGGCCCGCCACACATCTGGGGGAAATCCAGGGCCATTCCTCTCCTCTCTTCTCCCACCTTCAGGTCCCAGCGGTCGATATCCCGGGTTTCGCAGGACGGCTCTGCTCCCGCAGCTCCCTGCACCGTCTGCTCCTCCATCCCTGCCCCGTCTGCTCCTCCATCCCTGCACCGTCTGCTCCTCCATCCCTGCCCCGTCTGCTCCTCCATCCCTGCCCCATCACCTGAGACCCGAACCTGCGCGGCTGCTGAAGGGGCTTCACCCACCGCACGAGCCGCTCTCTCTGGGCAGTGGGATTTCCATCTCGCAGGCCATTTTTTCGCTCTTTGAAACGTCCCCCAAAGGGCCAAGCAAAGAGCAAGGACCTCAGAGCAGCTGCGGTGACGGGGCTGGGGGAAGGAGAGGAGACGGGAGGACAGCAGGGCTGCCCCCATCCTCGCACCTCGGGCTCGGCGTTGCCTCCTGCCGAGAGGCGGCCGGAGCGGGAGGAAGGTGATCGGGATCCCTCAGCAGCGCTCAACACGTAGGCTTTTGGTTTGAATTCAAACGATGGCACCTATGCTCCCCATCTGGAACAAATCCACACCTCTGCTCAACTGCTTCCATCGGCTGGGAGACAACATTTACTGAGCAGATGTTCACCTTGGAGGAGTCAGGACCTCGCTGGTGTGCCTGAGTGTGCACTTCATTTAGGAAACGCGCCTTTCTCTTAGCGCAGCGATCCTCTGCTCTGCCTCACACACAGATTTGCTAAGAAGAGCCCATATTATTTTTTTTCTTACAAGTTCCTGCCTTTCTAAAATCTTTCTTGTCAAACACACGTTGCAGATAACCAACCCATCGTGGTGCGATGGAGCTCACCCCGCGTTACTGCTCCAACAGACTGGTGCCTGTTGGCATTTGCAGCCCAGACAGCGAGGTGAGAAGCAGGGAGAAAAGTGTAATTGATGGTTCAGTTGATTGACTGATCGATGGATCTCCCAAACTCAGGCCAAGCCCCACGGTCAGACAGTCACAACTTGCAGAGGCTGGAGGCCACGCCAAGCACAGCACTCAGGACCACGGGACAACGGGCATGTCCCGCTCCTGCCGCAAACCTGCTCCGAAGCCAGGATTACGGCTCCTCTCACCGCTGCGTCGGGAAATTCCTGCCGATCCGCTTGGTGTTGAGACCACAGGGAAGCCAGGAAAATAGCCCAGCAGGAATCAGTGCTTAACTAAAGCTCTTTGTTAAATGAAGTGCTCTTTAAAGGTTTAGGGAGGCTCTTCCCCAGGTCCCCGGGCTCTGCTCTCAGCCTCCCCGGGGTGCCGGGACTGGCAGCTCTGAGTGACAAACAGGCCCGGCGGGCAGGACGCTGCTCTGGCTCCACACAAAGTTCTGCCAAGCGCTGAACATGCTCCTTGTTTCTGTTTCGCAAAAGCCTCGATATGTATTTACTAAAAAAAAAAAAAAAGAACACAACAGAGAGATGGAAGGATTTGATGATCTGATCTTTTCATGCATGCTCGTGCTTACCACCAAGGATGTGTTATTGACTAATGCAGCACCGTGGGACTGGAATAATGCACAGGGTTTATTTTGGTTTTGTCTCCATCAGCCCCAGAGGGATCTGGACACGTTAGAGCGGAACAGTTCAGTGCATCCTCTGGGATGCGGAGGTTCCTGGGCCCTTTTCCCAGGAGGGAATTCACACGCAGTTCCAGAGGACGCCAAACTGCCCCCCAGCCCCGCGCGGGGCTCAGGATGGGACCAGACAAGTCACTCCAGCTCCGCAGGGCTGTGTCCCCAGCAGCTCGTGGGGACGATGGGGCCGGTTTCCCAACAGGCTGATGTTAAAGTGAAAAGCGTTACCTAAAGGTATGGAGATGAGCAAAGATTGGCTTCATGGCATCGTCCAGCTCGGCACAGGGACTGAAGTTATTTAGATGCGCTCACGGCTCGTCCTCCCCGTGGTGTCCCCTCCTCCCCATGGGCTCCCACCTCATCTCAGACCACACCGGCCAACTCAGCAGCAGGAGACACAGGAGAAAACAGCCCCGAATGGCCGGTTCCATCTCCGCCGAGCCCGCACAGGTCCGGGCTGATCTCGGCAGGGCCGCGGGGTCCGGCCGGGCGGCAGCGTGGGCCGCTGGCCAAGCCACACATGTGGGATAGATTAGGCACGGTGGCTTAGAGGGGCTTCTCTCGCTGCCACTCACCTACCCGCCCGTGTGGCAGAGGAGATGGCAGAAAGGTTTTCACAGCTGGAATAAATTGCAGGGAGGAGGAGGAGGAGGGGTTTGGGAGAGACAAAAAACAACATTGAACTCAAGATGGAAGAAAGACAGTATTAGCGGAGGTAATGGAGAAAATATGTGTGTGTGAGAGAGAGGGTATTTTATTTACAGTCTGTTTGTTTGGTGTTGCCCACACACGGTGAAAAGTGGGCAGTGGCTGCACTCCAAAATCCCAGCAGGCACTTTGGCTTGGAGAGGTGAGGAGAAGCAGAAAGAGGGAAAAAGAGAGAAAAGGGAAGCAGGGAAAGAAGGAGAAAGGGATGGGCTGTCCCGAGGCACCGCGCCACGGCCGCGGTCACCCGGAGCCAACATCTGCTCCCAGAGCTTGGTCGGGGCAACCGGAGCCGAACCAGCCAGACCCCAGTGCGGGATCTGCCCTCCCCGTGCACCCCTGCGCACAGCCGAGCTGCTCCCTCCCCACGGACACCGGCACAGGCTTCCACTGCTGGGCACCACTCAGTGTCACCCAGCTGGCCCCTCAGTCCAAGGGGTGTCGTGAGGCTGAGGCGCCCACCAGGACCCTCGGTGTCTGCCAGGGGACGGGGGGATGGGAGAAGAGGAGGGGAAGGTGCTCTCGGTGACAGTGGCATTGCCACTCGAGGAGCCCCAGCAGCGCCACCGACCCCTCTGAGTATCCCTGGGGAGGGATGAGACAACCCAGAACTCACCAGGGATAGGTTTTATTCTTCACCCTCTCCCCCCGCCCCGTCTCATGAAATATTGGAATTAATATAATAACACACCTTAATAATATTATGCCTTGTCGAGTCCATAAAAGTCCCCTCTTGCATTACGGCATTTGAGAGACTATTAAGTTTTAAGGCCACGAGACCTCCATGAAGGAGAGAAGTCATTTCCATTTTTTCTGTCTTTCGAGGGCACTGGGGTTTATGGGGCCGTCAGTGATCGGGATGACGAGGCTTCTGCTCGGCAGCACCGGGGCCACCGCGCTCCCCGGGCAGGGCTGGGGGACAGAGCCCCGGCACATCCCCGGGGATGGGGCTTCAGCAACGTGGGCTTGGAGCGACTGTGAGGATGTGGGATGAAACAGGCTGGAGATCCTCCTGTGCACACAGAGAGATTGCAGAGACGGGCAGCGCTAACTCAGGCCAGAAGTGATCTGAGCATTCACTCCCCAAAGTCCAAAGCTCTGAGGATTCTGGAAATGCTCCGGTCACTGCTGCTGGCTGGGATCTGGGGCTCTCTGGCTCCAGTCGCTTACTGCTCCGCAACGAGGCGCAGCGCTCGGCAGGACAGAGCCCCATTTCACGGAGCTGTTTGTGAGCAGGTCCTTTGGCATGTGCACAGCCGCGCTGACAAGTGGATACCTCTGTTTACGCAGCCCAGAATTGCATTTGGCTTCGATTTAGCAGAGCACTTTGTCTCAAGTGCTTCGCTAAGCAGGGATGGACTTCGCCCCGCTCCCCAGGTGAAGCAGGTGCTGCTGCGCTCTGCCGAGCCGGAGGCACGGGCAGCGCTGCGGGCGCCGAGCAGCCGCGGCCACGCTGTGTCCCCTTCCCCTTTCGTTCCTGCTCAGAGTAAAACATCACCAGGATGAAAACGCGAAGATCTGGTGCTGCTCCTGCGCAGAGCTGTGTAGAGGCTGTTGGTGACAGCGGTGGTGACACAAAGCTGGCTTGTGTCAACTGGGGCAGCACCAGTTCAGCGAGAGGCGCTCAGACCACGCATGCCAGGACAGAAAGGGGTTTGCAGAGCTTACAGTTAATAAAGTGCTGGCGTTTGAGGGTTTCCTTCACAATTTTTATGTGCTGTAAAAACCTGAGGGCTTCTCCCCAAAGAGAAGCAAAGGTTTGCAGCCCAAACCTGACGGCGCGGTGGGAAGACAGAGGGACCTTCACTGAAAGGCAAAGCAGATCAAAAGCAAAGTGAAAGGCGCACGTCAGTAGTAACGGTCCCTCAGCGAGCGAAAGCAAGAGGGAAACCAAAGTGCATGATGAAAGGAAAGGAGAAAGTAAAAGTTTCTTCCCTTTATCCCGAGTATCATCCTGGTTTAAGCAGCTGGTTGGCCTCAGAGAACTATTCACTCCGGATTTCTGGCTCGCTGTTGTGCTCTCTGCGACGCTGAGCGGTTGAAGCTGGCGGTTCCTGTGCAGGGAGCTCAGCGCGGCACCGCGGGCACAGCGCTCCGGCTCCTGCGCTGCCAAAGGGGCTCCGGAGAAACGCCCGAGTGTCTCCTGGAGCACAATTTCACAAAGATACCGTGTCAGAGAAAAACCTTCACTAAAAAACAAATAAAACATCTTCTGATTGCCAAGAAGAGTTTGAAAACGTGACCACCGCAGGCTCGAAAAAACAGAAGGCCAATTAAAAAAAACCCTTTCACATTTATTATTATGTAAAATCTCATGCTCTTTAGGGCAATCTCATGATTATGAAGGGGTCAGGGGAACTGATTTATGATTAGAGAGCTCTTGGCATCGGCAATATTGTATATGTTTTAATTTTGAACCTTAATAATCCATCCAATATGCAGCACTTGATCATGACACTCATTTCTCACATATAATTTTCCAAGACTCCACACATCCACCTTCACCTCCAACATACGAACCTGCCTGCGCCGCTCTGAGGAGCCGTTAAACCTCCTCCCTGCGCCAAAGTCAAATACCATCCAACTTTTCCCTTTTGAATACACCTTCCCCAAGCCCGGCGGCCACGGTGCCCCTGCTGTGCGGTGCCCGTGGCTGCGGTGTCCCGGCCGTGCGGTCCCTGTGGCCACGGTGCCCCTGCCACGCGGTCCCTGTGGCCACGGTGGCCCTGCCGTGGCCTGTGGCCTTTTTTCTAAAATCTTATATTTGCAAAGACGCGTTGCTCTTGCTGGTTGGTGTTGATCACAAGGCGCCTCGTGCCTTGCACAGGAGCATCAAGTACCAGGTACTGCCAGGGCAGCATCCTGGGCCACGGTGCCATGAATCCGATTAGGAGCCGTGTCTGTTGGGCTGAGAGAAGGGGAAATCAGGGCTGGCGGATTAACATCCCCTGCCCTGCAAACTCCGCTCGGGGAGGAGAGCCGAGGCTGATGCTGCAGAGCCGGGGCTGAAGCGGCGGAGCTGGCGGGAGGCGGCTCAAGGTCCATCCTGCTTTGGCTTTCCAAGGTTCCCTCGGCCAGCCCGGGCAGTGCCTGCCCTCCCGCGCGCCCTCGGCCCGCTGCCGTCTGTCTCCTCTCTCCTTCTCCCATTCGAGGTGTTTATTTAATTGTTTTCCCTACTCCTCGGTGGCAGCGCTTCCCTGCCATTAAACCCTGCCATCCGCGTTCTGACTGTGTAATTTAAAGCTATAGTTAAATTATGACTTCTCTGAACCTGTTGTGGCACTGACGCATAACCCTAATTAAATGATCACATCCATTCTAAAGCCAGTCTTTTCTCCCCTCAAACGTTAATTACAACATAAGAGGCTTTAATGGCTCGCCTCACCTCCAGCTCCTCGAAAGAAAGGTCATGCGATTAATTTTCGTCATTAATCTTTTCCCAATGTGGACATTGTGCTGTCACTGGAGCCTATTAAGCCCCCTTTGTCCCCCTCCCGTTCTTCTCCCTTCTCCCCCCTACATCCCTCCCCCCATTCCTAAGTGAACGAGAGAACAAAAATATTTAAGCTCCCCTTTGGCTCTGGTGTTGCTGGAGTCGCGCGGGGCTCGCGGTGGCCGTGGAGTCCTCCCGGGACACGTCCCACGTCCTGGCACCGACCCGCGCGTGGGCTGAGGGTGGGGACGCGGCTCCGCTGCACCGGGGACAACGTGGGGACGCCCAGAGAGCCGCACGCGCGGGACCGGCCGCCTGCCTGGCGGCCCAGGCGGCCCTGGGGCAGCGGGGGCTGCACGGCGGCTGCAGAACCCGCCGGGCTGGGCGAAGCGCCGGGAGAAGTGCCGGGAGAGCCGCCCGCAGCCGTCGCCGGGGCCTGCTCCAAGGCCCCTTTTTCTTCTTTTTCCAAAGGAAATGGGCGTTTTCCTAAACTCCACAAAATCGGCTTCAGTGACTTAATCCCCGAGCCTGGGAGCGGGTCTGATTTCGGGCTGCGCCAGGCAGGCCTGGCTCCTCGGCGATGGGCAGGAGGGGTGGCTGGGGAGCGCAGCACACGTTCAGCTAATTTGCAGTATTGTTTCAGCTGAAACGAAGGTCTGAATAATTCCCTTTTATGCAGGGTGACGTAATCGGGGAACAAGTTGCTGCACGGTGGGGGCTGGCAGCACACACGGCACCGTTTGAAATGGCGGCTCCAGGCAAAACCCGCCGCGGGATCAGCCGTGCAGCCCAACCCGAGCAGCGTCCCCGGCCTCGCCGCCTGCCCCAGTTTGGAGGGTCTGAGCGCTCTCCTGAAGGGTATGACCCACTTCCCAGCCCTCCCTCCAGCTCGCTGACATCCTTTCTTCCTATTCCCAAGGACAAAGACTCATGGGGGAAAATCCTGGAGTATTTTAATAAAGAGGAGACAGATGGTAGTCACCTCGCTGGGTAAATATGTTAGTGGGAAGTGGTCCAACACCGCCATGATGAAAACAGAATAGAAGAGAGACGAGATGTTCCTATTTTGACCAGGATCCTTCCTTCAGCGCATCGCTAACTGGCTCCTGAATTTCTCTGGATTCAGACATGGACCAGCACACGTGCTGGATCCCAATCCCTCTCCCACCAAGGAGCTCCGATGGGCTTTGGGCTCTCTCTGCGCTCCGGCTTTGCCTGTGGCTAATCCCCGTCTCTCGCTCCAGGCCCAGGACGAGCAAGGCAAAAAACCTGGATGCGCTTTTGCCAGGATTTGCTGGTAGCAAGGGCGAAATCCATCTGAATTTGGGAATGTGAGCAAGCAGGGGGACCTCGGTGCTTCCCACAGGGTGAATTCAGCTGGTACACACCTGATGTTGTGGCAGGGGGGTCAGTGTGTGGCTCCGGGGCTAAAATGACCTGCCAGAGGATCCTTTCCACTGGAACACGCAAAGAGCCCATGTGCACCACGGAGAAATGGAGAAACCCCTGGATGCGCGGGCTGGGGCTGGGGGTCCCTGCACAGCCTGGGACGGACGACGGAGCCACAGGGACAGGGGACGGCAAGTTCAGAGCAGCATCCCGAGTCGGGCAAATGACCCCAGTGCTGCTGAGATCAACAGACCCGGCTGATTACACTCACTGGGCCCCTCGCAGGCAGCGCAGGGACCGTGTGCGGGTCTGAGGAACAGCCATGCACTGACACTGCTCTCTCCCCATACCCCGTACCCAGGTTTGGGGAGGAAGGCAGCAGCCGGCGGCTCAGCTTTTACTTTGTGTTTTCTACCCAAAGAACCCCCTGACCAAAGGGCGGGCAGAGCAGCGCACGCCGGGACACGCGGGCTGAGGGAAACTGCCGGCACAGACCCCGCGGAGCAGCCGCGGTGCTGCCGAAGCAGCGGCGCGCGGGGCGGCCGCAGACCCCGGGCTCGCCCCTCGGCTCCGGAGCCGCCCCGCCTCGGACACCCGGCGCTTTTTTTCTCTTTGTCCCAAGGACATTGGGGACATCACGTCCGCAGTGCTCTGTGTAGCAGGATAATAATAATTAATAACCATTAGCAACAATAAGGATAATACCAGCGCCGGGCTGGACTGGCTGTGCAGAAGAGACACTTTTTTTTTTCACTTTAATGAAAACAATGATTTGACTTTGAAGAAAGTGACTTTTTTTTAAGTGAAGGCTGAGCCGCTCCCCTGCCCCCCCCCTTCTTCGCCCCCTCCCTCCTTTTTTTTTAACTCTCCTTTTTTCTTTTTCTTTTAATACTCTGCGTTCTATCATGCAAATCCCCTTTCAAATTATGAGAGTATTAGAGCCATCAGCGGTAATGTCACCGCCACAAAATGAGAGCAGGGACTTAAGCACCTAACGAACAATGAAATGTGCGAGCCCTGGGACAGGACAATTAAGAACTGGGCTTAGCCAGCCAGGGAAATTTATTGCTATCAAATCCATATTTCTATTTTCCCCCTGAACAGTAACCTATTTGAATATGATTAAAGGGTTTCATTAGAGCCGAGAGAAAGGCCCGTGTCCCGCCGTTCCCTGTGAGCTCACAAACACGCTCTGCAGCCGGGCTGGGAGGAGAGGGAGGGGAGGCAGGAGGGACACGGGACGGACGGCCGGACGGGGTCACCGGCTCTGGAGAGGGACCTTCGCGAGGGCCTGTGCCACTACCTGGCTGCTGTTATTCTGGAGGAGTTTGGCCATATGCTTTAAAAGAACAGAGAGGATCTGAACTCCGACCTGAATTTCTGTCTCTCTGTCCCTCTTGGAGCAGCTCGGGGGCTGCATGTCCCGCTGAGTGACGGTGGGGACACGGGACACCCGGGCAGACACCTGCATGGCCTCTAGGAGGCTCTGCCTTTACTGGGGATTGTTGTGGATAATCACGGATTTGGGAAAACATCGATATTCAGGGCAGCATTTAAGCAAGTAGTTAAGTCCCATTAGAGTCAATGGGACTTATGGCCATGCTTAAGTTGAGCACGCATTTAAACACTTTCCTGAATGGATGCCAATACTAATAATTAGTGTATCTCCTGGCAGCTACAGAACCGCAGGTTTAAAGGCCAAACCTGCTGTGACCTCCTGTGCTGCTCGGCCCAGAGGACACAGCGCAGGATTTCCGACACGGGGCCCAACCAAAACACCCGTGGACGGGTCCAGGGCAGCGCACGGGTCCTGACACCTCTCCTCTTCAGTTCCAGCTCCATGCCGAGCCCACGCTGTCCCCGCTGCCCGGCTGGCTGTCCCCAGTTGGGGCTGGGCAGGGGACACTGGCACAGGACACTGGCACAGCCCGTGGGGCCACTGAATGCGGCAGCGTTGGCTCAGCCCGTGGAGCCACTGAATGCGGCAGCGCTGGCTCAGCCCGTGGGGCCACTGAATGCGGCAGCGTTGGCTCAGCCCGTGGGGCCACTGAATGCGGCAGCGCTGGCTCAGCCCGTGGGGCCACTGAATGCGGCAGCGTTGGCTCAGCCCGTGGGGCCACTGAATGCGGCAGCGCTGGCTCAGCCCGTGGGGCCACTGAATGCGGCAGCATTGGCTCAGCCCGTGGAGCCACTGAATGCGGCAGCGTTGGCACAGCCCGTGGGGCCACTGAATGCGGCAGCGTTGGCTCAGCCCGTGGGGCCGCTGAACGCGGCAGCGTTGGCTCAGCCCATGGGGCCACTGAATGCGGCAGCTTTGGCTCAGCCCGTGGGGCCACGGAATGCGGCAGCTTTGGCTCAGCCCATGGGGCCACTGAACGCAGCAGCGTTGGCTCAGCCCGTGGGGCCACTGAAAGCGGCAGCGTTGCAGCTTTGTTCATCGCACAGGCCGGAGCGCGGGACCTTCCTGGCGCTGCCTCCCTGCCCACCCCCACCCGGCCAGGCATCACAGCTCCTAACGAAACGGAACTGCTGCCAGATGAAATATATTACTATTAAATACTTAATTCTTCTAGTGAGCGGAGAGCAGCCAGTATGAATACGATTATTAAAGAAAATTACTTTGGCTGATCAGATATTTCTGCATACTAATTTCTGACCCTTCTTTCCTCTCTGCTTGCTTCTCATCCCTTAGAGACCAGGACAGATAAAATTCCATCACAAATAGCTGATTACTGGGGCTTGCATTAAAATCAGATTTTTTTCCTGCCGGCGCTAATGTCCTTGCCTAAAGTAGAGGCAGCAGCTGTCAAAAAAAAACCTTAGAGATTGGTCTAGATCTGAATATCCCTGAACTTCGGGGCTGCCAGTGTCATCATGTGGATCCAACGTCGGCGGCTGTGTCTGTGGCACGGGCTGGCACGGCCCACGGCAGCGATGGGAGGCGATGGGATGGGATGGGATGGGATGGGATGGGATGGGATGGGATGGGATGGGATGGGATGGGGTGAGCACCCCTGGTGCTCAACAGGGGTTCTGACCCACGCGGCTTCACCCCCACCCCCTGCTCTCCCACGCAGCCGTTTCAACACACGCACAGATGTAGGACCTACACAAACACCCTCTCTCCCCACCGAGTCCAGCCAATTTCCTTCGAGTTTCTGCATGTCCCGCCCGTCACCCAGGCACGGTCAACCTGTCACAGCACGGGGATGCCACTAAAATCCCTCCTGTCTCATCCCTTCCCCACCATCATCACCACCACCTCCCCCCGCTAATGTACCCAACCTGGAAGCCTCCAATTTACCTGCCTTTAAATAAAGACACTTGTAAAGGTGTCATGGTGCTGAAGCCCTAATTACAGCCTGAGCATGTTAATTCCCGCTCTGGCTCCGCTGTCGCGCTGGGGGATCCTGTCTGCCCGGGGACGCGGGAGGGAGCGGGGGTGACGGGGGAGTCAAAGCTCAACTCGGCAACCGCAGGGCTTGGTGGAAATAAGTCCCTTTGAGAGGGGGAAGCCCATGAGGTTTGAGTTTCAGGTCTGACCTTGCTGGACTCAGCCCCAGGGACGTGTCCCTGCGACGGGGAAGGGAAGAAGGGACAGTCCCTTTGCAGAGGCGGGTGTGCTCCTCGGCCCCCGGCCGCCCCGCAGCCGGGCTCGGGCACCATCTGGGAGCCGCGCTCTGCAGGCAGCGCTGTGCAGCCCAGGGATGTGTGTGCACAAGGACGGGGAATGTTTGTTTTTCCGTATTGACTCTCTGCGAATAAACGTGGGGCAGGCAGAGAGAGGCTCCGCGGGCAGCTGTTTACCAAGTGTTTGTGATAAAAAGCCTTCTCCATAGGAACAGGTGGCACCGGGACTGTCCCCAGGAAGCTCTGAGGGGCCTCCGCAGCCTGCCACGGCTTGCTGCTTCCCGCACAGGAGCAAATACACCCTATACCGGCCCTGGGGGCAGCCAGGCACCAAGTTAAAGTGCAGGGGGTCCAGCCGGCTCAGGTACATGGGCTGAATGTTGCTGGGGACAAACGAAGGGTCAGAGGAATTGTGCCTCATCTTCACCTACAACAGTTACAGAGGTACCTAAGCCCTGGCAGATGGGATTTGGGGCGCCTGGTGCCGTTGCTGTGATGTACAGAGGCCGGCAGGTCTGGGTACCCACGTGTTCATTCAGTTTCTTTTTCTGTCTCACTGGATATTCATCCTCAGAAGCTCCTGAGCACGCACTGGTGTAAGAAACTACTGTCATTTACAGCTTTTGTGATAAGAGACACAAGGAGCTGGGTTTCCACACCTTCTGGCTCTAAACCAGTCAATATTTTATCTATTATTTCCTGTATTAACTACTACACGTAGGAATGACATTGTAACACCAGCCCTACCCTTGTTCAGTCAGTCGGCAGCAAAGAGGGATGGCGGAAGAACCTAAAGAATAAATAAGTAATAATTTAAAATCTCCTCTCATTTCTATGTGGTTTTGAGTGCACAAACATGAGAAACGGTCCCTGCAGCAAAAGACACGTTGGCACTCCGGAAAGGAGACAGGCTTTAGCTATAGTTCTTGACAGACCGCTGAAAACCTGGAGAATTCGCTTTTTGTTCTGACAGAAACTCCCTCTAAAGCTAAAAGTCGCTTCCCAGCGAGGCTGGAACGAGAAGAAGAAGAACAAACGCACAGGCGGGGAGGAGGAGAGTCCGACGCCGGTGGCACAGGCCGGATCAGCCCGTGGCTGCTGTGGGGCCGCCAGCCCCGGGCGCTGTGAGCGGGGCGGGGGTGGCCCAGGGCGCCCTCCTGGCGCTGTCACCTGCTCCTCGCGAGGCCGGCACCGCTCGCTCTGCCGACACGGGCGCCCAGCAGCCCCTCCTCGGCCTTGATAAGTCGTGGCAGCAACACTTGCACAAATCTTTAATTGTTTAGTTTAAAGAATTGTGTTTTGACCGCAAGGGGATTTTGGCTGGAGCTCAAGAACTGATAATGATATTTTGCTGCCAAGACGTCTTCTTGGCTCTGCCTGTGTTAATGTTCACTTACAAGAAGCTCCAATTAACTGCATCAGCTCTCACAGAGCAAGAGCAAGCGAGAATCGGAGACAGAGATGATGTCTTTTCACCAACGCAACAGAGAGAGAAAGCAAGACAGAGGAAAACAAGAGAGAAAGCAAGCAAAGCAAAGCAAAGCAAAGCAAGCAGCACAAAGAGCTTGTGCAGCACTTGGCCCATGGCAGGAGGTGACTCCCAGTAGCTGGTCCCCGAGGCCCAGCGGCACCGGCGCTGCTCCGGAGCATCGCCCGTTCTGCCGGAGGTGCCGGGTCCTGCCCGTGGGTTTGAACCCGAACCCCAGGGATCAGAGGCTGCGGCGGCGCCCTGGACCAGCCGCTGCTCCCGGGGGACACGTCTGGGCTTGTCCGGGGCTCTGGGAGCTCGGGCAGAGGATTTGTCGGCAGGTCCGAGGCTGCGTCCCGCACGGCTCGGGGAGAGGGTCAGATCCTGCCCCGCCAGCTCACGTTACACGAACCTGAAGACAGGAAGATTTAAGAGTGGAGATGCCACACAGTACAGTGTGTTGTTTGTCTGCCTTTGAAATAGGAGCGAGCGAGCGCGGGGGGAGGGAGGGGCAGCAGCCCGCTCCCCTGACGTACGGTTCCTTTCTGGCATTGAGGGGAATTGCATTGACTCCCTCTGCCTCTGTTGCTTCAGGTGCAGCTATGTTTTCTTACATGTTAATTTTTTCCTGTTTTATTATCCTGTCCCTCAGCTGCTACCAGAAACCCTCCACCAGCTCAGGGAACGGTACCTCCAGCAGCTGGGACGCGTTTGGCCGGGTGAGCCTGGCCCCGCGGTGGGGTGATGCTCTTTGGGGTGCAGGGACAGCTCCTGCGCCACTGGCCCCAGGCAGAGCTGGCACAGCAGGTCCCTTCCCAGCGGCACTCAGCGCTGGCTCTGACCACACAGCACCGCGGGAACAGGGGTTTCCCTGGAAGCCCGCACGCCTGCCTGGGATGAGAACGCTCCGGTGAGACGCCCTCCGCCTGGGACCTGCGCTGGCTGCCACAAACCACAGGCGGGACGGTGCCAGCTCCAGAGGGCCCGCACACTTGCAGCTATTTGTCCTGTCAGCTGCTCTGCACTGTCCCACCAGGAGCGGTGCCTGGGAAGGATGAGTCAGGAGCTGTCCCTCCATCCAGCCGCTGGCACGTCCGGGATGTCACCATCTCCAGACCCGCCGTGTCCCCTCTCTTGGTCCCTTGGGTGCTCTGCGTCGCCTCTGGAAAAAACTTCTCCCTATTCATTGACTACAGGAGGAGCATAAGCAGATGGAAGTTGAGGGATACGAACACCGCCAGTGGGAAAGCCCAGCAGTTCGCGCCTCCCCGCTGGCTGAGCCGCGGGGCAGCCGGCGCCGTGTCGCCCGCAGGTCACGGCTCTCGGGACCGTCGCGCTGTGCTGGCACCCGCGGGGTGGGCGCAGGGACGTGCCTGCGATGGGCGCGATTCCCAGAGCCGGGTCTGCAGCCCATGGAAGCTCAGACAGAGCCAGGGTTTCACCTGCCGCGAGGATGGAGGCGCGAGGCAAATCTTCCATTTACATTTTAATTTCAATAAAGTTGTTTTATTTTGTGTTTTATTACAGTGCTGGTGCAATAAAAGCATCCATTAGCCCCAGGGAAGCGCTCTCTGCATTAGAAGGTTTCTCAGGCAGAGTTTGGGCAGGACGGCCACGTGGCCTCTGGTTTATCACCAAACCTGCTCCATGCTCCACAAGAGAGAGGTCTCCTTGATGTAAACCCAATGCGTAAAGGCAACTACAAGCCCTGAAATGCAACTTGGGCTCTTTTATTTAAGTAAACCACAAGGATAAACCTCCTGCAGGTAAGCACTGGGTGTTCCCTGCTTATTACGGCTCCATCCCCTCCCTTCAGCATTTAAAGCCGTGAGTCAGATCCAGCCCAAGCCCAGAGACCGACTTTAGAAATCATGAGGTTTTTTAAAGTATGAAGTGTTTATTCTGTGGGGTTTCTCTTTCTTTATTTTCTCCTTTCTAAAACAGAAAACGTCTGGGTGCACTTTGTCAAGCTTCCTCTGTATTTGAACGGAGGATGCTCTCCTTCCAAGTTAATAAAGACACCCAGGACACAGATTACCATTTGGCCCTCTGCTCGTCTGCTGGATTAATTTCAACTAAATTATAGGTAGAGAATGATTGATTATTGTGATGATTAAGAATTTATCCTCATATAATACCTTTCATGTGCAGAGGCACACCAGGTACCACAGCAATAGGCACAGGAGAAGTTCCCGTGCTGATCTGAATCCCAAGGCACTGGGAGCTGGGGTCTCCTGCTTCTGCTCCAGTGGCAGAGCCAGGCAAAGCGGTGGAGGGAGAAGATGTTCAGGGACTCAGCACCACGGCAGCAGCGAGGCAGGTACCACAGTCCCGCGGATCAGGTTTGACCCTGTGAAGGTGCATACAGCCTGGGGCTGACGCTGCTCAGCACTAACGCAGCGCTTCCCCCGTGCTGCCCTTGCACGCTCGTCCCTGCCCGGCTGAGCTCCACACAGTCACGGCTCTACCTGGGAACCCGGGACCAGCTGATCTCCCGGTCCTCAGTATGGGGAGATCTCCCTGGTGCGGAGGGAGCCCACGTGTGGACAGCACTGATGGGCTCGGCCATGGCTGCAACACTCCAGCTCCCGCTCAGCGCCTCGGCGCCCGCCCAGGGCCGCCAGGGCTGGGCTGCGGGGATCCCCTTCACCTCCCCATCCCCGTCCCGCCGCTTCCCACTGCTGATGGATTTATTTCCTCAGCGGAAAACAGCCAGTTTACAGTTGGGCTTTCACAAATGCAGCTGATAGCGGCGCAGCAGGACAGGAAGATCCCACCCGCAGCCCCCAGCCACCCTCCCCATCCCAGCCCTCCGAGCCCCTTCCCCGGCCTCAGACAGTCCTCAAACAACAACTGTCTGCCTGCCCGCTAATCCCTCACAGGTGACCTCAAGACAGCCGCTGCACTCTCACATTCCTCCGAGCCGCGTTAACCCCTCCGGCACCGCGGCCCGGCCCCGCGGCGGCTGTGCCGGGCGCCCAACCGGGGACGTTCCCCACCCGCTCCCCTTCCCCGCAGGGCTGGGAGCCACCCGGCGCTGCCTGGATCATCCCCTCGCCAGAGCTCCCGGTCAGAGGTTAAAAGCCTAATGTATTATTATAAAGCCAAAAAGAAAAAGCCTCGCATTCTCCCCTATAAATCTTCCTAACTACCTCGGCACATGTGGGAGCCAGACGACGCCCCAGCCTCTCCCCCGGCTTCGCTCCCGTACCCGCCGTGCTCCGTGTCACCGCTGCAGCGAGGGGCAGACCTGACCCGTGGCTGTGGGACGTCCCGCCGGCACAGGGCCAGGAGCAGCACGCGGGCTCTGCCGGTGCCGCTCGGTACCCGCGGCAGGAGCTGGGACGGCCACAGCTCGGGGTGGTGGCAGCTCCGGTGCTGCAGTCCCGCTCCTGCCCGCGTGTCCCCGCGTCCCCGCAGCGCTCGGCCCCGGCCCCTCGGCGCTGGGGGAGCAGCAGCTCTGCCGCCTCCGCTCCCCGCCACTCTGGGCTTTTATTTTTTTTCTGTTTAACTCAAGTAAGACCTCAGGAACCAAATTATTTCTAGTGTAAATAACCTGGCTTCAGCAGGTCCGTGCCAGTAACGCTGGACCACCGACTGTTTGATCAATGGTAAGCGTTTAATACCTGTGTGGAGATTTGCTACAGCATGACAACAGCTGTGGGGAACAAAGGCTCGGCTTTTCTCCTCTCCGCCCCCCCTTTTTTTTCCTAATATATACATATATTTTTTAGGAGCGATGCCAAAGTTTCCAGAGATCAAAGTGAAAGCAGTGTCCAGAGATGATCGAGACAATAAAATGGGAGAAAGGGGGAACAAGGCGGGCTGAGGGGCAGGTTGCACCGGAGCACCACGGGCGCTGAGCCCGCTGCTGCGGTCCCGGCCCCGGCCCTGCCGGCGAGGGAGCGCGAGAGCCTGCCGGGCTGGCAGCGGGGCCAGTGCCCATCACGTGCTGCTGCCACGTCCGGACCCTAAACCCCCCAAAGCTGCCAGGGCGGCTTCCGGGGGGCACAGCAGAGCAGCACTAACCCCTTCATGGACACCTGTCTATGGCGGGGAGCAAAACCACCCCAATGTCAGCCCAGGGACCCCAGGAAGGACCCGCAGAGGGAGCGCGTGGCCCGTGCCTCAGGAACGTCTCCATCAGTTTCAATTAGCTGGGCTTTGGTTTTTTCCTTCCTTCGTTGCATCCTCCACATTTTCCTCCAGATTTCAAGCAAGCCTGAAACTCCAACCAAACAGAGGCCTATAAATCACGGCCATTTCCCAAGCTTTTGCATCTGAGCCAAGAGACACCACTGATTCATCCTTATTTTTGAAGCAGATCAGTCCATGGGCCAGCACTTGCTGGAGAGCCGGGAGACCCGGACCAGAGCAAACTGCTGTGGCCCCTTTGCCAGGCAGCCCCCAGCCCTGGGCCCGGCCCCTCGCCCAACCAGCGCCGCGGCCGGGGCCGGGAGGGCCTGGGAACACGCGGGTCTGTCACCCAGCCCTGCAGCCCCTGCGGCTCGGCCGGGCTGCACCGCCGCACCAAGGAGCAGACTGCACCTCTGGCCTTCGCCAGCCCTATGGAGACAGCATCTCCAGGCGAACGGAGAGGAGAGGAGCACTGCGTTCCAGCTCGGCTCTGCCGTCCAATCTGCCTTTGCCTCCCCTGCTTTGAATGCCCGGAGTGCTGTGAGAGCGGCTTCCTCACCTGCATGTGCTGAACAGGCTCTTTCCGAGAAGAAAGACCCGCAAACAAACAAACCAGCGGGATTTGTCTGTGAACAAACTGTGAACTGCGACGGCGCGTCTTTCAACCTCCAAATCCAGCTAAGCACCGAGCGGCAGCCGCGGATCGATGGCGCTGAGCAAAAAAATGAATATTTGTTTCAAGGGCTTACCAGCTATCCCCAAGACACTGGTTATTTGGTAACTTATTCTGGAAACATCCAGGGGCGGCTCACTCAACTTTCACGAGGTATTTGCTCTCGGCTCCGCTTTCTGGAGGCTGTTTCTGAGCTTTGCCATCCAGCCCAGGGCTGCAGCACAGCAGATACGGGGCTGGGACAGGGGCTTGGTCCTGGCTGCTTGAGCTGGGCTCAAGTAGGACTTTAATCCTGATTGTTAGGAAATCACGGCTCACGTCTCCACACCTGAGGCAGCGAGCTTTAAAATCATCAAGAAAAAAACGTGTTTCCTTTCTGGGTTTCACATTGCTCCAGCTCATATTTTTGAGCTTTATCTCAGCCACAAGGACAGGAAAATATTTTTTTTATAAAAAAGAGAAGAGATGAGATTTTCACGTAGCCACACGATTCCTGAGGCTTTACAAATCTCCAGATTTTGGGAGGCTCACAATAAAAATGTCAAGGGTTGGTAAGATGGGCTGCTCAGCTTGGCTGGTGTCCGTGGCCCCGGCTGCGGAGGGAACGTGGAGAGGCCTGAGCCGGGTTTGCTCCCCGGCACAAGGTGTGTTTGCAGCTGGGCCTTTGAGGGTGGCTGTGACAGCTCTGAGGGGCTGCGCACAACTGTCCCTCCCGACCCGCAGCCATGGTGCCCGCGGGAGGCCTGAAACCCCAGCACGAGGTTTACTGCCCCCAGCCTGGCGCTAGAGCCATCGATAGCAGTGCCTTGCCTTAGCCAGTCTTGAGAGATAAGTGAATCCCCTGTGCCGTCTGACAGGCGGGTAGACATTAATAATTATGTACTATTTAAGGCTGATTGAAAATGAAGAGGTGGAGGTGTTGGGACAGATGTGGCAGTGCCAGATGGATTGTGATTAGATTAGCACCGTTCCATTTGACGGGATCTGAACCATGCTTTAATCATTTATTGTGAAAGCTCGGCTCCACGCCGGCACGCGGGCGCTCGGCGCGCTCCCTGTTGCTCCGCTCCTGCAACATTTGTTAGTTTGGGTCACCCTGCTACAAGTCGTCTTTACTCGGAACGTGTCGTGTTTACAGCTGGCATCTCAATCCCCGTTCCCTCCCCTCTGCCTCTCATCTCCTTGTTTGTACAAACGCTCCTGAATTGTGGGGCTGAGCCTGTTAGTCACCGCTGTGCTATAAACACGCGGAGCGCTCGGCCCTGTGCACGGAGCGAGTCGCGCCGGCGCCCGGACAGACCCGGAGCAAACACGGGCCCAGCCAGCAGGACTCAGAGCGGAGCCGGACGAGCTCCTGGAGCCGCGTTTTGTGGCTGGATGCAGAGCACACAGCCCCTGCGCCACCGGCAGCCTCTGGTGGGGATCCCGCTCCCCGGTCACTGGCCCTCGTGCACCAAATACATCAGAAAGTGCTTCAGCGGCCCGTGCCGCGGGACACGAGGTGCCGGGTGTGTCACAGAACAACGCGGCACTCCAGGAGGACAAGGGAAAAATAAAATGAAATGCCAGTATCCACCTGAGATCCCTGGAGCAATAATGGGAGGCAGAGCAGGATTACCTGGGTAACTGGAAACTAGCTCAAGACCCTCACTGGCAGTGTCATGCAATTTTAATTATCATAAGTGGTCTGGATCTCAATGGATGGAAAAACTTATTATTGTTATTATTCCCTTCAAACGTGATAGGTTTTAGTTAAACACACATCCATATCTATTAATCATGCAACATTTAAGATGGAGCCAAAGTAATTAGCCAAGATTTAGACTGTGGGGATCACCTTAAAATAAAACATAATGCAGTTGCCTCCCTGCAGTCCTTACTCAGGCAGTCGCCTTCAGACTTGCCTGTTCCTGGATGTCAAACTCGGGGCACGCGGGGGACAGGAACCTCTTGGGTCGCCCAGTCCAGCCTCTCTGCTCCGTGACAGGCGTTTCTGGTGGACGTTTGTCCGCTGCTGCTGCGCTGATCCCGACTGGCAGACACGCAGCAGAGCGGCTGCATCTCGGTGGCACTGCAGAGGCTGCTGCATCCTGTGCCGTTTGTGAAGCCCGTCCAGATGAAAGGCAGACTAACTGTAAGCCATTATTATACTGTCTAATATAGTTTAATATGTGTGCACTACTTTCTATAGAGTGCAATACAATCAAAACCACATTACTTCTGCATGTGGGTAGTTTTCCTGCATTGACTTGTTTCCAAAACAGATGTGAATTCTTAGCGAGGTCTCCCACCCCCCTCCTTAAAGAGAATGAAATGTCATCTTTGCTTATGTGTGCGAAACCAAAAGGCCCATAGGAACAAAACTGCCATTTCCAAGTAGGTCAGGGCCTTGTGTGGCCCAGTGTCCCAGCCGAACCCAGCTGCTCCCACGTGCTTCCAAAATGGGTACAAAGAGGCCTCATAATGAGCGAGAATGGGATAATTCATGCAGCCGTTTGCCCCAATCTCAGCCCGGCCGTGCTGCTGCACGCCCCAAGGCACAGACTTGGAGTTGTTGCTCTCTAATGCAACTTCAGAAGTTTTGGGGTTTTTTGGTAATGCTTACTACTGCTTTCTAGACCTCTTCCCAGCCCTGGCCTCGAAACCTCAAAGTCTGCGCAGCTCTAGAAACAGCAGCTGAAGAACCAGGATCCTCTGATCCTCTCCAGATCTCCCCCTCGCTCTCAGAAGCTGCCAGAGCACCGACCTGCCAGTGCTGCCCCGGACCACCCGAACAGGCTTCCCAAGGGTTCGGGGCCGGTGTCCTGCTGTGGGACATCTCTAACCACGCCGTGGTTCCCACAGTGTCCTTGGATGGCTGCGAACCACCAACACGGCACCAGCAGAGCCGCCTGCCACCGGCGGCCGCGCCAGCGCCGCTGCCTCTGCCTCAGCGCATCTGTGCGAGAAACCAGCGCTGGAGCTGGGGAAGCTGGGGGGTCCAGCCTTGCCCCACTGTGGCTGAGCAGCACTCTTCCCCCCCGAGCCACCCAGCCCAAACGTGCAGCCTCCCCCACGGCTGCCTCTGCTGCCACACGGCCTGCAAGGGGGTTCCATCTGAAACGCCGGTTCCCAGCTGAAGGACACTTCCTTCTTCCAGGCTGGGCTGATATATGAGAGGTGAGGCCTGGGCAGACCCTGCGCAAGAGCAGAGCATCCCGAGCCCCGGTGCTGAGCAGCTGCTGGGAGCGAGCAGAGGAGAGAGATCTGCCCGAGGAGCTGGGACAGGCTGCCCTTGTCCTGGGAGGGGATGGGCAGCCGGGCCCGGGGCGCAGGGGCTCCCGCGGGCAGCTGCACCTTGCAGGGCAGCGGCTCCCGCTGGCGCTCCCGGCACACGCGGCCGGCCGGCCCAGCAGCTGCCAGCAACGGGTCCTGCCGCTTTACTCCTGTTTACAGAAATGGGAATTTGCATGATGAAAATAACCTGGGACGGATTTTCATTTTACTGCCCTTGGCAGAAGGCTCGGAAAAAAACGGTGCATAGTCAATTACTGGAATTTTTAAACACAAATAATATTTTATGTGATCAGCAGGCTGGCCCGGGGCCTGGGCACCGCGCTCCAACGGCACTTATGAAAGGAACAAGCCATCAATTGTGCTGCCGCGCACAGGAGCCTGTGGGCAGGTGCAGCCTGTGTTGACCTTAGCGCACACAGCCCCTCGGCTCGCTTAACCCGTGAGGTATGGGCCGCAGATTTGCAAGGCTCACACTTGGCTCTGGCTGCCTCGTGCTGGCTGGAAATGTCTTCCCTCCCTCCCTTTTTCCACCAGAAACCCGGGGAAGCATCTTCCCTTTCCAGACATGGAGAGCGGCGATGCAGGAGGCTGCGACACTCACTCCTGGGCTGGTGGTGCAGAGCAAGGTCCCGTCCATGACATGTCACCAGAGCCACCCTGGACCAGCCCTGTGGCAGCTTCCGAACCTGCTGCCGGCAGGGAAGGGGTTAAGCAGAGCAGGGGCCCCATGTATTTCCCCCAAATCCCCACCATCCTGGCAGGCTCCCCAAACCAACAGCACTGGGACCTCATTCCCAGAAACGCGCGGGCCGGGAAGGCGGGTTCCGGGAAGGACCTGCACGAGCCAGCGAAGCCGTAACGTGGTGCAGGAACCTCCCTGGCAGCCACGGAGCCTCCCGGGACGTGTTACTGGGATCAAGGGAATTAGGGGAATTACACTCCCCTCGCTGTTAGGCAGCTGGGGCGAGGACAAGCGGCAGGGCAGCATCGGCCAGGCTGAGAGACGTGTTTATCCAGGAGGTACTTACACGGTTTCTATCCCCAGAGAGGGAGAGCGAGTGAGATGACTTAGGGAGGCAGAACAATATTAATTCATTAATTTATCATAAATACTTTTTATTTTAAAGCGCTGGGCAGTGAAAGGGCTCTAAATTTCCAGGACTATTGCCAGTTTCCTCCTTCTCTGCCGCACTCGCTTTAAAACCTCGTTGCGCGGGTCCCCTTGGCAAACCCCGGCTGGCGGTGCATTGAGGATCGTTGAGGATGCACTGAGGATCACTGAGGATCACTGAGGATCAGTGAGGATCACTGAGGATGCAGAGCACGCCCTGCAGCTCCCTGCGGCAGGGGCTGGTGAAGCTGCTGGCACAGCCTGCAGGGTGCATCCCTTGGCAAAGTGACCACTCGTGACTTCAGAGAGCTGCAGATAAGGATGATGAGGATGAGGGGAATTGCCTGCCTGCTTTGTTCACAAACAGGCTTTAAGGGGAAAAAAAAAACGTGTTATTGTTGTTGTTCCAGAGCCAAAGGGAAGAAAAATTCCTCCCCCGGTTCAGGATCTCTAACACCTGGGTAGAGTTTCACTTCTCTCAGCCGCCTGTTCAAGGTTTGATAGCTACTTCCTAGTAACCCAGGGCTGGATCCAACGCTTACTAAGTCAGCCGGATTCTTTCCATTCATCTAACGCTGATCAGACCTTTCTTGGCTGATTCAAAATCATTTGACACCCTGAGTGTGTGTGTATATGTAAGAGTGAGAGAAGGTTTTCAAGTGGCTCCTTGAATGAGTTTTTCATGTGCGCTTAGCTGGGGCAAAAATCAATTGCAAAAAGCTCCCCATGGGTTCCTGCGTGTCGGTGGCACCGTGCAGGGGCCGCTGTGCTTGCCCTCCCAGCCACAGACACACAGGAGTGTTCCTGCCTGGCACACGGGGACCCATGGCACACACAGGGACACACAGGGACACATGGGGACCCCTTGCCAGCTCATGGTTCCTGCCTGCTCCCTGCCATCAGCTGGCTGTGAGGAGGAGGAGGAAGAGGAGGAGAAGGCAGTGGATAAGGAGGGTGGCTGGCACGTCGGGAGGGCTGCGCAACGCGCCCGTGGCCTCCGTCCAGCACATTTCAGCTGTTTGCTCGCGCTGGGGCAGGTGAGCGCTGCTGGGACGCGCGGGTGGCTGTGCTGGACAGTCTGGGCTCAGCGCTGCCCGGTGCGCTCTGCCCGCCACGCAGGGGCCGTGCAAACCCTGTGCTCACTGTGGCTTTCTGCGCTGTCCCCGTCCAAGTGTCGCTGCTCCCGAAGGCGACTTGGACGGGATCTCCTGGCCGGCTCCAGCTATTGCAGAAGCTGGAGAAGCGCTGCGGAGAACACGTGAGCCCCTGGCCTGGCTGAAGCTGCGTTCCTCTCCATCCCTCGACCAAATTGTTCTGCCTGGTTGCTACGAGCTGCTGAACAGATGCTGCAGTGCCCCCAGCGAGGGCTGCATCTCATTAGGGGAAGAAATGAACCCTTTCAACAGCGGTCACAATCTGTAAAGGCTTTGGGATCTGTCCAGACCTTGGTGGTGGTCAGCAAGGGCTGACTCTACACCCATAAAAGAGGCTTTGGGTCCCAGCAACTCAACACAAGGCAGCCTTTGAGGGAGAATGGCAACATCTGAGCTGGGTGGGAAAACAGCTGGGAAGAGAGAAGCCTGAAGAGCAGGTCACAGACGTGCCTTGCCCACCCCAGCAAGAGTCTTGACAAGAGCGTGACCCCTGGGGTGGGCTCCTTCACTTTGCGGTGTCCCAGCCTTGGCGGACGGGTCCACAGCACAACAGAGGTGACTAAAATCCCACAATCCCAGACTGGCCGGGGCTGGAGGGACCTCTGGAGATCACCCAGTGCAACCCCCGGCCAAAGTGGGGTCACCAGAGCAGGGCTCTGAATATCTCCAGAGGAGACTCCACACCCGCTCCGGGCAGCCTGGCCCAGGCTCCGGCACCTCACAGCAAAGACGTTTCTCATGTTTTCTGTGTTTCAGTCTGTGCCTGTTGCCCCTTATCCTGTCATCGGGCACCACTGATAAGAGTCTGGCCCTGACCACCTATCCTTAGGATAGGTGACATGTCCATGTGCGCCGTGCACACACGTGTGCGTGCCCCGGGGCCGGGTGTGCCCACACGTGTGTGTGCGGAGCGTGTCAGCTTCCACGTGTAAACACGGCAGCGGGGAGAGCGCCTGCAGCCCCCAAACTTGGCATTCCCCGTGCAGCGCAGTTGCAAGGTTAAGTAAATATCTGACTGTGAGCTGAGGAAATGAGTCAAAAAACATTGAGAAAGAAGAAACCCAGATCTCCGGAGAGACAAGCTCCATGCACGGCCTGTCCTTATTGTGACTGCCTGTTCCCGGCCCAGCCTCCTTGACCTGCTCCTTTTCCAGCCACCAGCAGCTCCGGCGCCAAGGGCACAGGCAGAAGGGCCCAGCAGGGCTCCCCGCCTGCCTCCCGCGCCCTCCTGCGCCGCCCGCGCGGGGCTGCGGCTCTTCCCTGAACTGCACTTCGCTGGGAACATGTTGCGGCACGAGGAGTTCCCTGTTCTACCTGGGGAAATCCCAGAGCTGGGAAAACGTGCCCAGGTGATGACAACCCCCTCGCGCTCTCTGACAACCGGATGGGAAGCTGGTGAGCACTGTTTGAATGGCATCCAGGAAACGAGATGCAGCGTCTCCAAGACATCTAAAAAAAGGCTGAGAATAAAACAAAAACAGCAATCACGCCTGATGGGAGAGGAATTGGATTCTGGCCTTCTCTCTGCTTCTCTCCTCCTCCCCTAGCCTGCTGGAGGGCCCAGTTGAATGCAGCTGGCTTAGTTTGGCTAATTGGCTCTGTCAATCACGTGTCAATCAGGCTGGCTCACTCCTGCCCGGCTGAGAGAGGCGCTGGATGGGATGGCGGGCTGGGAGAGCCAGGGCGGCCGAGGGCTCTGCTGCGGTTCGAGGAGGGCGCTGGAGCCGCGGGCGTGCGGGGGAAGCTGTGCTGGAGCTGCGCTCTGGCACCGCTTTGCTGGTGGAGCCCAGACGATTTGGTGCCTCAGTTTGCCCTTTGCTGAGGGGACCAGGCTGACCACAGGGACCCCAGAGGAGCGCTGCTGGCTGCAAAACTACAAACGCAGGGCTGGAAACCCCCATGTTTGCCTGACCACACGGATTTAAGGATTCATTCTTTGTTCCACGCATGGCCCTGGGGTCACCGCCCTCTCCTCTGGCCAGTCTGCTTAGAAATAAGGTGCTAGACGAGATGGAAACTCCTCCTTTCTCCTCTGGGAGAGTGAGTGAAGGGTTAATCCTGGGAAGTTCTTTGGGAGGAGATGGCAAAGTTTGGCAGAGATCCCCCCGTCTGTGTCACAGCAAGGAAGCGGTTAAGCCGGAGGTGCCACCTGGGAAGCAGAGACAGGTCTGAAGATGCTTTGCCAGTTACTTCACTGTATAAACAGCTTTTCCTTCCTGTCCCCCTACACTATCTCTCCATGATACACTAATTACCCAAAGCACAAACCAGACAAAAAGGAAAGAAAAAAGAAAGCAAGGAAGAAAGAAGGGATTCTGGTGCTGCTTTTCACCGCACGTTGAGAGATCTGGCAGCAGTGCAGGGAGAGGACAGATGCTGCTGCTCTTTTTACCCGAAAACAAAGGAGGAGAAGATTACACTTGGATTTTGAGTTTGTTTATGGTGAGATCAAACCCTCTGCAATCTCTCGTCTGGCTTTCAAGTGGCAAGAGCCTCGGGCTCGGGGCTGCGGGGATGCAGCCTCCGGGCTGCGGGCTGGCGAGCAGCACCGGCCGGGGACCTGCCTGGAGCGCGGTGCCGCTGCCTCTGGCCGCCCCAGGACCGGCGGCGCGAGCCAGACGCCGCTTTCTGCCTGCGCTTCGTCCCGCTTGCGCAGCAGGGGAAACCCCTTCATCCCCTCTGTACAGTGGGGAAACTGAGGCATGGGGCGATTCGGCACGCACGCCGAGCAGCAGGTGGGGAAGAGGTGTGTGCGGGTGGTGGGGAGGACACAGGGTAAGCACCAAATCCTTCTCCCCGGCCGTTGTCGAGCTCACGGGGAAAGCCTTGAGCCCCTCCTGTAAACCAGCCCTAGGGCACCACCAGGGACCTCTCCAGAGCACGGCAGGAGCCACTGGCCCCAGGAGGGCCCTAAGGGTCCCCTGAAGCACCTTGTGCAGAAACAACCCCGTTCCCCAAACTGGCACTGGGGAGCGCAGGCCTGTCCCACAGTACCCACGCTGCTCGCCTCCCTCCTCCCACCGCAGGCAGGGAAAACAGCTCCAGCAAAACCCTCTGATGCTCAACCACAAACTCCAGCCCAACACATCTGGCGATGAACGAGTTAAAAGCTCTGGGCCGAGCAGTTTTCTAGCCTGTGGCTTCTTTCCCCCCTCTCCCTCCCTAGTTTACAAAAAACCACATTATCAAAAACCTGCCTGGAATCCTCTCAGCCAGTGACACAGAAAATTCACATTGCAGAGGCTGCCAGGGCGACAACAAATAGCAACAGTAAATACAGCTGCCTGGAGCTCGGCGGGTGCCCTGCCCGCGGGCTGGGAGCAGGAGGGCGTCACGCTTCAGCGCCACAGCTCTGCCTGGCGCTCCGGAGGACGCTCAGCTCTCCTGCTGCCTCTCTGGTCCCTGCTCCAGCACCCGCGGCTCCCACACTCGTCCTTCGGAGCCGCCTCAGAGCCAGCAGCACGTCCCCTGCCCCGAAAGCACAACCCGCTGGCTGGTTCCCTTTGAAGCACTTCATCTCCCTCCTTTTCTCTTTCATCCCTTTGCTTTCCACCTCTCCAGGGTGATTTTCCTCTCCTGAGGAGAGGAGCCTGAGCCGGGGCCCTGCGGAGCGAGTCCAGCTGTCCCTCTGCTCGCCGCCCGGCGCTGCAGCTCCGCTCGGCGCTGCCGTCCCTTCCTCCTCTCGCACGTTCCCTGTGCCTTCCCCCAGCCATCACTCGGCACTTCACACATCAGCCACACTCACATTAGCAACAGGTAACCAGGCCGGGTCTGGCCTAAAACCGGTAATGCTAAAGGATATATATTTTTTCCAGCTCCGCTTTTTTTCCAAGTCGCGGCGGGTTCCCGGCCCCGCTCTGCATATCTGATGTTTATTTTAAATTGGTTGACGGGTGGAAGCTGTATCCCTGCAGTTTCTGTTCTTAATCTCTGCTTTCTTCTCCTCTTTTGCTTTCTTTCCTCCCTCCCCCCATCCCATTGACAAAGTTTAATTTGTCACTGTGGTCACCGAGGCAGCTGCAAGGGGAAGCGCGGGGGGACCGGGACCACGGGCTGCGGCGGACACCGGGGCTGAGGAGGAGAGGTGACCACAGGACAGGGGCTCCAGAGGAGGTTTCAGCAGGCGCTGGCTCCCGCTGCCCCGCTCCCCAGCACAGCCCCGGCCCGGGAAACCACGGGGACGGGGACCCGGCCCAGGGCTGCCTGAACCGCTCATCTTTTCCATGCTTTACACCTTGAACCTCCGCCATGCAAATGAAACTGATTCCACCTATAATCAGCCCCACAAACCCCACCATCAGGTCTGAGCAAGGAGCAGAGAGGTGGAATTAAAAGCCAACTATACGGGCACCTGCACTGGTTCCCAGTGTCTGAGATGTGCTGGTCGCTGTTCACCATTTGTGTTACAGCAGCCCCAGAAGACCCAGGACAGCCCCTCGAAGCCACACTGTCCCCACAACACCAGGCAGGGAGAGGCACTGCCAGATGCCATCAAGGTCACAGCGGGTGTGCTGCAGGCGGGGACAGGGAGCCCGGGGTCACCCACCACCCCCCTCGGGCTCCTGGCATTGCCCGCCTGCCTCGCAGTGCCTGGCGGTGGGGAAGGAAGGGAAGGTGGAGAGGATGCAGACAGCGGGCCGCCGGAGGGGTTTGGGAGGTGAGATTTATGAGGCTCTGCCTCGGAGAAGCTTCCAGGAAGGGGAAAAAAAAAGAGAAAAAAGAAGAAAACCTCCTCGAGGTGGCTGGAGATCTGTCTTGCTGGTGACGGCAGGGATGTCCCCCCGCCAGCCTGCACAGAGGAGGGTCTCATCTCTCTGGGATGGTGCAGAGCCTTGGGACGGTGCCCTTTGCTGCTGAAGGCGCCTGAGCGCCATGTCCTGGCACAGGCCAGGGGACTCTGTGGGGACAATCTCTGGCAGGCACTGGTACCTGCCGTGGACCCTACGCTTGTGATGTGGCCGCTGGGGCGAGCTGGCGGGAGAGCCGATGCTCCAATGGAACAACCCCAGGTTATCCAAGGCACGATCCTCCCAAAAGAGCACCCGCGTCTCCCCGGGCGCCCTGTCCCTGCTCCCCAGGCTCTGCACGGCACGGTTCGCTCCGAACGCGAAGGCCAGGGAGTGGGGAGCCCTGCAGAAGGGCGAGCGGAGGCGAGGGCAGCGCCGGGCGCCCAGCCCTGCCTGGTCCTGCCCGCTGAGCAGGAGCTCGGCACGCTGGAAGGAAGAAAGAGCAAAGCCAGGAAAACTCCTTCCCCATCATATTTACTGAACTGCTCTGAGTTATGACTGGAGGCCAAGATCTGGCTTCAGGCGATTGCCTAAATCATTTAGGAGCTGACAAGGTAGGGAGGGGGGAAAATGTTCTTGTAATTCTTCAGTCTGAGGTACATTAAGGAGCCATAAGCCATGTCGAGAGCTTGAATTACATTAGAGAGATTATCCTGTTACAGTTCATAATCCTGGATAATATACCATCCCGCAGCACACCTGCCAATGATAAATCTCGCCCCGTAATGGGGCAGTCGTGACCCTGGCGGTCCCGTCGCCCTCTTGGCACAGAGCAGCAGCACCAGGCAGACTGACGGAGTCAGGAGGGGGAGCACGGAGGAATAACAGCCGGGCAGCGCTGTCTGCACCCAGAGAAATTCACGGTTCCCCGGGCGCTGCGATCCTCCAAGCCCAGGGACAGCATAGGCACGGCCCGAGCGGGATCTGTGCGGAAGGACGCCTGGAAAGGTGGCGCTGTGCCAGGGCAGCTGCTGCCAACTGTCACCTTTGGGGACAACAGGCACTGCTGGCTCTCTGGGACTGGCACCTTCAGCTCTGTCACAAGACATTTGCCTTTCTCAGCATGTACAACACACCTTCCCTTCCCAGGCACGAGGAGACACCCCAGAGCCGTGTCCTCCCTCTCGGTGGCACGGTCCTGCTCAGCATGTTTCACAAGCAGCCCAGCAAGGCCCAGCTCTCCTGGGGTCTCGTCTCTGGGCCGCTGGGTCTCAGCCATCTCCCAGCCGCGCTGTCCAGCTCCACCAACTGCAGCCCAGGCTAACAAGCCCCCCTTGTTTTGGATCTCCAGCCCAAGCTACTTCTTTGCCCTGGAGACCATAAATCCTGTGGTCCCCCTTGATGTGAACTGACCATGCAAACATGACCAGGCAGCTCCTGCTTGTCTGCCAGGCAGCTTCTCCCTCCTCCAGCCCACATTCCCCTGCACTGGAAACTGCAACTGCCCCACTCAAGTCTCCCACCCCACCCCAGGGAAAATGCTCTGTGCCTGCAGCCAGCCTGGCTCCCGACCTGGCGCGGGGCTGCTCCTCTAACTGCTCGAGTCCACCTACTGCAGGGGGACGACACTGAGTCACACTAAGCCCCCAAACGAAGGGAATGGGATGGTGACCATGTGCTCCTGGACGTCTCCATGGCTCCTCTTCCCCCTGCCCCTCTCCAGACCCACATCCCGCTCCCTCTGCCCTTAATCTTTTCTTTACCAGCCCATCACTTCCAGGCTGCTCCCTGTGATCCGCAGTTAAGCAGCTCCCGTGCATTACTGGCTACCAGCCCCTGGCCGAGGCAAATCCCCCTGCCCTCCGTCACCTGGCCAGCCCAGCTCGGCTCTGCACAGTGTAAAGAGGGAGCCCCCCCACCCGCAGGGATTTGCAATCTCTCCACTGGCCCTGGCCCATACTTGACGGAGCCTCTGCTCTCAGGCTTGTGTGTTTTGTTTAAGTGCTTTGAGATAAAGCCCTTTTATCACGTTAAGAGCTTGGTTGCCCTGGTTTCTTCCTCTGGCCTGAAGGCCATTCTTCTCCTCTCTCTTGTTTTTGACCTCAGGTTCAAGAGTGCTAGACCTCCCTGGTTTAGAGGAGACCTTGGCGGCGAGTGCAACAGCCAGTGTGGCAAAAGGCAGGGCAAGGGTTGGAGAGGCTGCCAGAGGCCCAGCTTGTTCAGGGAACGGTTTCCAAATCATTTAGGAGAGCAGGAAGGAAAGAAATGTAAGAGCAGGGCAGACTTCTGCACTCTTCCAAGCACCTAGTGTTCTCACTGCCTTTTATCTTTTTCTCTCTATTGCTCCCTTTTATTTACACCTCCACCCTTTCTCACTCCTCCCTCTTTCCCTCTCCCTCCTTTCTCTGGCTGTGTCTCCTTTCCCCCTTGTTCTCACCCTGTTTTGCTCTCCTTCCCTCCTTCTCCCTCTCCCTTCCCCTGCGGCTTGCCAACTGCCAGCAGATGACATCTCCTTTCATGTTTGGGGCTGAGCGGAGGCTCTGAATGTTCGTTTGATTCCGTTAAGATAATAGCTGGTTCACTGTCAGACGCAGACTGATCAGTTAAAACCTTAATCACTGCCTGTCTACTCACATGGCACTTATTTTTTAAGAGATTAATCCCCTAAGCACTGCACCGGCATATATTCAGGCTCAAAGAAAAGGGTGGGTTTTTATTATTATTTGATGCGTTTACTGTTTCTTTTTTGCTTTTTTTTTTTTTTTAAAAAGGCATCCTCCTGCCCATCTCTTTGAACGTGATGCTCAGAGGACATCTGTCCCTTGCCACCCCCGCTCAGGCGCTGCCTCCCGCCAGGCACGCACGGGCCGGGGCAGCGGGACACGGAGGGGATTTCGCTCCTGCCTTGGGCTCTGGAGCCGCGAGGAGCCTGGCGGGACGGCCCCGCGGGCGGTGGACTGAGCCTGGTTGGGGTCCCGGGAGAGCTGGGCTCAATCCAGCGCCTACACCTCCCATCTCGACTCAGCTGTGGGAAACAGCTCTGGATCAACATCCCAGCGAGCGCCGCAGTGAGCAGGAGGCCCCCGTGAGCACGTCGACGCCGGCCGGGGAGGCTGGGTGTCCACCTCGGACAGGGATTAGGGCAGAACTTCTTTAAAGCGCCTGGACTCAGCACCTGCCTGCATCAAAGCGGTGCCGCTCCAGCTGTGCCGGGCACCGCGGCCCTGGCTGGCCCAGCCACAGGGCAACCGCAGCCCGAAACCACTGCGGGCACCACACTGGCACCTCCAGCACCAACCGCTACGTACTGAGATAACAGCAAGCTTAAATCTCCTCCTGAGCGAGGATTTTAATTAATGGAGAACACCACATCCTCCGCAAACCATCAGACTTTGCAATAGGTGCAGAGAAAGAGATGGGACCGCAATACGGAGCCCGGCGCCCCGTTTGCCCCAGGGCAGCGGCAACAACCTGCTCCTAGGTGGCATTTTGCACTCACACAGCTCCAAAGGTTTCACTGACAATGCTGCCGCTTTCCCCTCCGTCTTCGAAAGGAAAGGACACTGAAAGCTCATTTGCCTCAAAACCGCCATGTGGGTGAGGGCAGAGCTGCCAGCCCACGGTTCCCACATCACCCACGGCAGCTGCCAAACAAGATGCCGCTTCTCCCCCCGTGAGGCTGAGCCCGGCTGCTCGGGGAGCGGGGGTTTCCTCCCTCCTTCGGCACCCCAGAGAAGCGAGGCAACGTTTTCTGAATGCTAAAGGTTTGTGAAACTTTATGTTTGACTTGTGATCAAAGAAGGAAGAAAAGCGACATTCCCAAGCCCCAGGTTTGCGTTAGCGCTTGTAGAGAAAGTTCAAGAAAAGCAAATCTTTTAGGAAGTCCCAGTTAATATTTTCAGACTCCCGTTCCCTGTCACAGGCCTGAGAAAGGACTGATTTCTGCATCCATCCCGCCATGGCCACGTTCCTGAGTGCCCGGTGTCCTGACCTGCCCCTCGCTCGAGGTCACAGCGTTATCCGCATGACATGGCGCTGGGGACACGGCGGTGCCGGCACACGCAAGGGGTCCCCGAGGTCAGTGCTGCGGGTCCCCAGCCCTGCCCGGCACCACACGAGCGGCTCCTTCGTGTTACACGGTGCTGCTCCCATTGAAGGGCTTCGTTCTGATGCTCTGGTGCTGCGGAGCCTCCACCAAGCTCTGCAGACGCTGCTCTGGTGATGAACCCGCTCCCAGAGAGCAAGTTCTCAGCAGCTCCATGTGAAACGCAGCGCCGGAGCCTTCGTGTCCACGTCCTGCTCCCCACCCCGCAGCCGCCGTCCTGCCCGGGCAGTGGCCGCGTCACCATCCCGGATGGAAGAGGTGGAATTGCTGGCAGAGAAAGACAACTCAAAATTTGGTAAAATAAAACTGGAAGTATATGAGAAGAGGTTTTTGTCAGCTGTCTTTGGCGTTTCCTATTTTAAATGAAAATGCAGCGAGAGAACGTGCTCCAGGTGTATTTTGGCAATATTTGGTGAAATAAAACAAAACTGTCAAAAGCATCTATACTTATACATAGAGGCAGAGTTCACCCGCAGACCTTATTCTGCTTATTCCCCAAGATACTCCTGGGGCCAGTGGCCAGTGGAGCTGGAAGAAATATACAGAAAAAATCCCACAGAAATGGAAATAAATGATACCCAGAATCATCAGGATAAAGTTGAAGAAAGCTTACAATGGAAAGGGATGCAGAACTCCTCGCTGCAAAGGATAAAGAAAACTCTAACTAATGGAGATTAGGAAGAAGCTCTCCCAAAGGACTGGTTACTCCATAAATTAATACAATCAATAGTGGCACAGACCTCGGCCACAGGTCCCAAATCATTGCGCTAAGTGCTCCGAGTGCGTGAGCGGCAGCTGGGGCCGGGCAGTGCTGGAGCGCGCACCAGAGCCCGCGTTCCCACTGACCAGCCCACGGCTCAAAGCGATGCCAAAAAAACAGAGCAGTGAATGAGGAAAAACACACGAGCCTTTTCTGGGGAAAGGGTGCGAGCTCTAATGCAAGCCTGACTTGACTTTGACCTTGTGTCTTGGACCTGGCGAGAAATTTCGTAGGATGTGTACAAGCCTTCAGACACACCAGGAACAATATTCGGGAGCAATATTCGGGAGCAATATTCGGGAGCAATATTCAGGAGCAATATTCGGGAGCAATATTCGGGAGCAACATTTGGGAGCAATATTCGGGAGCAATATTCAGGCCGGTTACCACCTTGCTGCTGACAGAGCGAGGAGCTGGAGTTCACAGCCACGCTCTTCTCCTGCAGGTTTCAGTTAACGCACCTTCTTGCAAAGTGGCTTAATTATTTTTTGCAGAAATAATTGCTGTGCAGAAAGGCATTCGAAGCTACAGGCCCCAGATCTTTAGGGGCAGATTTCCGGGGCCAGCAGCAGAACTGAGCCCCACGTACGCTCTGCTGGGAGAACCAGTTGCGTTTAGTCTCTGGCCCCGGGCACGTGGGGGTCCGGGCGGCCGCTTTAGCCGCCTCCCGACCTGCAGTCTCGGAAAAGCCGGCTGCTTCGCAACCGCAGTCACAGGGTTACTCAGAGCACTTGACTGCTTCATGACATTTCAGCACAGCATTTTGTTAAGGAAATCCAAGTAGTTGTTTTATCATAACAGCTATACCTCTGCTCAGAGATCTCTGCTCGGTCAGGCTAACACCGCTGCACAGCTACAGTCTATAGAGATTCTTAATCTACCCTGGAAAGCAGATTAAACACCTTCCTCCCTCACCAAACTGCAAAAGAATCCTCCTTTGCCTGACCCTAAAATCCGTGGGCTGTGCAGCACGCTCGGAATAAAGAGCCGGACGCGCTCAGGAAGAGCCGCTTGCTGACACAGAGCCCAGGGGGACTCTGCGGAGACACCTCATTAATAAAAAGAGAAAAACTCATACTCATCCAAACAAGCTCACGTTTGAAGCCGCCAGAATGAGGAAGGCAGAGTGCCCACGCGTCCCTGCGCCGCGTCCCCAGGCAGCGAGGGGCTGCGGCGGCCCCGCTCCACCTGCCCCGCGCCGCCAGCCGCGGCAGCGCCGCAGCTCTGCTCTTCCCTTGCCCTTCCTGACGGGCTCTCCGCTCTCCGATGTGCAAGCGGGGCCTTCCCCTCCGTACTCTGGAACACGAATGTTTTAAAAAAATGATCTTCTAAAACTTTCAAGATACCAAGGAAACAATTACCCAATTACTTGTTGGTTATTTACTGTTGCTGCTCCGGCTGTGCTAACAGCTTCACGGCTAGAGTTAAGCTTTGCACTCAGGGTTGATATTAATAAATACTATTCATAGCCATGAATTAACAGCACACCTCTGCCACCTCAGTGATCGATGTGATCTCCGTTCCGTGGCTTTCCAGCACCAGCGGGCAGCGTTACCAGCTGCTGGTGCAGCACGGAGCTCCCAGCGACGCTTCCCAGCTTCGCTCCGGCTGGAACTGCGGAGCGCCGCAGGGCCCGCGGCGCAGGGACGTGCCCCGGCCTGTGGCGGAGCCGGGAGTGCAGCGGCAAGACCCTCCCTGCCCTATCGCAGGATCTCGAGACCGTTTTATAAACAAGCTAACGCAGGGAAGGGGCCATCTCTGCTTCTCCAGGGGGCACCAATGCAAAGAGACAGACGAAGTAACTCGGACAAGATCACATTAGGATTTGCTGGAAGCTCTGAAATTCGAGCGCCCGTCTCCTTGTTCCCATCCCAGTGCCTTGACCTCCAGGCCCATCTCTGCTCTCCCAGCAAATGAAAGCGGGCAGGGTATGACAGATTGGCCAGCCCAGCTTCCCGGAGGGATTTCCCACAGATTGGTGCTGAGACGTACAATGAAAGCGATAAATATCCCAGTGGGAAATATATGGCAGCTCATCTCCCACTTGAGTCGCTGTGAAGAACTGGGGATAAATTTTGAAAAGGCCTTTTCCCTCTTAGGGGATAAATCCTTCAGGCCCAATCCTCCGGTGGGAAGCGGAGAAGAGCCAGGGAACCCCTGACCCTGCCTGAAATCACGGAGTCAACAAGTGGTCAAGCAGAGGTCAAGAGGCCAAAGCGGGGCCAAAAAGGCTGTTTTCTGGCAGGCCCATCTGCCGGTGAACGGGCAGCAATCACCCAAAAGGTGCAGCACGGATCAGGCTCCAGGACTCAACTGTTTCTTCCCCCAGACAGTAGCAATTATCATAATCAAGCAGTTGACTCCAATTACGCCTTCCTCTCATTACAGCCAAGGGGATGGACACAGCCATAGCAGCAAAGAGAAAGTTCGCAGCCGTGTCGCCTTTGCATATCTTAATCTAAAATGACAGGGTGTGACACGGGGGGCCGGTGACCCTGCCAGCCTTCAGCTGTTCGTGTGGCAACAATTTCCAGCACCAAATTACTCCCAGGCAGGGCTTGATTGGAGGTTCAAGGCAGCAGGAGAGAGAAGCCATTTAAGGGACTGAAACATTCTTCACAGCCCTATTTAAATACAATTTACATTCCAGGCTTTGCTGTTTGTGCATTGTTAATTGCACCTTGTACCTTAGTTTATTTTATAGTTGAAAGGTTTTTTCTTTGCTGTTGTTTTTCAAAGGCGTGCTTGCTTGCTTTTTTCTTTCTTTTTTTTTCCTAAGGGGCTGTTGTTCTCAGAATATAGTTATATTTCCTGGAAGGGAAAATAGATTAGTAGATTTAAAGGCCAGAAGGGACAAACAGATCATCTAGATGACCTCCTGTAGAAGACAGGCCAGGACATTTTACTCCGTAATTCCTGTGTCTCGATTGTCCAGACTTAACCCAATACCTGTGCTGACCAAAATATCCCTTCCAGAAAGGCAGCGTCGATGCGGAGCCACCAGAGCAGCACGAGTCACAGGTCGTGGGGCTGTTGGTTCCAGCGCACAATTGCACAATCCCCCTGCCCGGAGCAGCCGCCGATGATGCGAATGGCCGGCGGGGACCCCGGCTCCAGCCTGGTGTCGGGGGGCCCTTTCACTCCACTGAACTCGGGTCCCCTGTGCTGATGCTGGAGAGCGGCCAGAGCTCTCCAGGGAGCGCTTGGCAGCCGGGACGGCCCAGCGGGTGAGGAAGGAGCCTTGACAAAGTCAGCGCCACACGGAGCAGCGCCTGGCCTGCGCCCAGGTCACAGTATCAAACTCCCCAAACTTCGATGAGCTGGTCACTCTTGGGCAGACATCGCTCTTCATTTCCCACACGGAATGATGGTGGGTTCTCACTTTTCTCCGGCCCACTCTCAATAATTTAGCGGGTCAGGCTGGAGGGCCAGTGGGTTGGGAGATGCATTGGGTAGAGCTCCGGAACTGAGTAACTAACTTGCTAACTAAGTTTTCCTCGGCTATGCACAAAGGGTGATGGCAGAAGTGGAAAATGGATTTGGAATTTCCAAACTCAGGTGGAATTTGAAATCTCAGCTCTGCACCAACCGAACACCTGTTGGGGAGCACAGGGGCAAAACAGTGCAGGATTGCTCCAACTCGCTCTGCCGCTGGGTTTGAAAAGGCAGTGCCCATTGCAAGTGCACCAGGTTATTTGTGACCATGGGCTTTCCACCAAGGCAAGAGACAACTTTGGGTGCCCGGCAGCTGGAGCCAGGACCCATTTCTGGCTCTCAGGACTGCTTGCTCCAGCAAAGCCATGAGAGCTTCAACTTACTGTACAAGCCCCAAAGCAATGAACGGTCACCAGGCGGCAGCCGGGCCGTGTCCCAGGGCCAGGCCCGATCCTGCCGCGGTGACACCATCAGCACCGGCAGCCGGCAGCTGTTTTGGCATTCTTTTCTTTGAGCCCCATCTGCTGGAGTCCCGTGATTTCATGACACATTTTACCCTTAACTTGTTTGTTTGCATTTAAAACGCACATTTTTAGCCTTTGCAGCTAAGGACAGAAGCAGTAAGCCCAAAAAAATGAAGGAAAGAAAACTGATCAAATGTGAGGAATTCCAGGGTAGTCCCATGATTTCACAATTTCTGAATGTCCGTGGCCGGGCGGATCTGCTGCTGCTCTGGTAAAAATAACCTCCCGGGCCTGGTTCTCATTTCCATGAAGGTGCCTTCACACCAGTCTGGCAATGCTGATAGCTGGCGTATGTAAAAGGAGGTGTCGGTGTAAATGACAACTAAGCCCACTTGACCCCAGTGAGCCTACTCCTAATTTACTCCAGCTCTGGGAGGTCTGAGTCAGACATCAGCTCAGCAGAACCTGACGGAGAGACAGACAAATGTGCGGCTCAACCTGCTGCTGCTCCAGAGGCCTCCGAGCCAATTATTTGGGTGATCTCACTCCTCCCTTCCTTCTTCTTTCTCTCCCCCTTTCCCCATCACGTGTTCGTTTCCAGCACACGCACGTCCTTCTGCAACAAAAAGCAGCGCGGCGGAGGAATGTGGAGGCTTTGAGAGCCCCCAGAGAGCAGGTAGATCCATCTGAGCGAGAGCGCTGCCTCCTCCAAGTCGGGAGGGGAAGGCGGGAGGAGATCGGTTTACATAAGTACTTTGCCATATGAAGAAATAATTTAGTGGTATTAATAGAGGTTAAAGTTTCCCAGGAATCCCAAACAGGCCCCGCAGACACAGGTGGGTTCTTTCACTCACAGGGACGGGCAGAGTAACGCGATTCCCCGGTGAGGGGGCCGGGAGGGCGGCGGGGGCACCGGCTCTGCCGCGGGTCCTGCAGGGCACGCAGGGTCGGCCGCGGGGTGACGGGGACAGGGGGCGCTGAGGGATGGCACAGCCGCCAGACGTAGGAACTGCAGAACCATCAAATAACTGGGTTGGAGGGACCTCCCCAGTTCCCCTGCCATGACAGGGACATCTGCACCAGCTCAGGGTGCTCAGAGCCCTGTCCAGCCTGGCCTGGGATGTCTCCAGAGATGGTCCATCCACCACCTCTCTGGGTACCTGGGCCAGGCTCTCACCACCCTCACTGTAAAAACCTTCTTCCTCACATCCAGCTCTTTTAGTTCAAAACCGTCCCAGAGCTCAGACAGCACAGACCCACCTACCTGGGCAGAAAGCCCCAGGCGATGCCCAGCGCTGACGCAGCTCCCGGGGAGCAGGACCATCCCCGCCAAGGGGATCAAACAGCGAGGGCACAGAGGGGACCACAGGCAAGAGACCAGCAGCCTAAATCCTCCTCTGTCTACACTGGGATCCAAGATAATGTTGCCAATTCTCAATCACGGAGCTTTTTACATCCCAGGGAGTTTTACACCACCCCAAAAACAATAATCTCTCAAAGCTCTAGTGATTATGGTGCTTTCAACCTATAACACACATGGGACCAAGCTCCAGCAGCCTACGTGGGGCTGTGTTTCCCTGCACCGATGGGGCCCTGGCCCACAGCTCCGGTCACAACCTTCCCTGGGCACGTGGCCGCTGTTCTGCTCCAGAAGGGACTAACAAAGAAATAAGAATATTTGTTAATATTTTTTTCTGCTGCAAAGCAGTTAAACCTCCTAAGACACTTTTTTCCAGACATCTAAATCCTTTAAAAATATTCTCTAGACTCCATAAAACTTACATTTTCCCTGGGTTCTCCCGTGAGTTATTAAAAAACTGAAGTCCCTACCTTAAGAGCTTAGACTTTGGTCATGATCAGAAAACCAAGTACGTGGAATGGCACCTTCTTGTGTATTCAGAGACACATCTACCAACTTAGCGGGGAATATCAAAGTGAAGCCAGGGCCAGCGCAGCCCCAGGAGAACAGCTGAGCCACTGAAAAGGGCTGACGGGAGGTGTGCGGCGCACCCAGGTGAGGGCAGACCGAGGGACGTGCGCTGAGATGGCCGGACTCGCAGGCTCTGAAAAAGCACGGTCCTTCGGCAGATACCCCACACTGGCACAACAACATTAGTAGCTGTTAGGAAACAGCTGTCACCTTCACTGTTCGCTCTTTGCTTGACAAACACTTGGTGAAGTCAGAATTTTAACGGCAGCATCTTTGGTTCCTTCCAAAGAGGCTCTTAAAACTCAGGATGTTTCCCAGGTCAGAAGAAAGCCCGTGCCCAGTGCCGCCTGTGCCGCAGCCGCACAGCACCGCGGCAACGCCGAGCCTGGCCCAGCAGAGGCGCCTGCGCGGGGCTGGCCGTGCCGGGTCCCCACGCCGGGCTGGGCACAAAGCCCCCGAGCACCAGCACCAGCAAACCACGCGGCTCCAGAGACACCCAGCACAAGAGGGTGGGTTTGCTCTGTAGCTGCTTTTCTAGACCAGAACTGCGCTTCAACACCGCTGCAATCAAAGGGCTTGTAATACCCTCCCCTGGTTCACTTAAACATCAGTTTGTCTGGGGCGTGAACTCTGCCAACAGCAGCTCCTGCGACGCGCTCAGCCCGTCCCCGCTCTCCTCGCTGCTCTTCGCTCTGCCTCCCCGCAGGCTCCCAGAAGCACCGGCGTGTTTCTAACCCAGGCATGAAACAATCCCACAGCCACAGATTGTGATGTTTCAGATAACATACGGAGAATGTAAATCCTGTCAGCAAGTGCAACAGCCATAAAAGGCTAAAATGGATTCCTGCGGATTAGAAATAAAACACAGAAAGGGCCCTGTTCTCTCCCTTTCCCCAGCTCCCGCCGCCCCCGCCTCCCTCTCCTCACTCCCCGTCAAAAAGCGCCTGGAAATGCAAGGGGCATTTCTTTTTTTCAGCAACTTAAAAGAAAAATAAAATACATTCCAGGAAAAGGACTGCTGCTAAGAAAACTGAACCCAGAAAATGCCTAAAGATGTTTTAATGACTTAAACACAGGGCCGGGATTGTGTCTAAAAGTTTCCACATTAAAAAAAAAAGGCAGCAAGTTCAATATTAAATGTCCCCCCTCCCCACTACCACTGCTGCTGTATTTCTTTCTCAAACCATCTGATTTAAGCAGCGTATTATTAACACCACCAGCGCAAACGGACACGAGCCTACATTTAAGCAAAGTTTATGCTTCTGTTCCAAACCAGAAAGGCACAACTGAAAACGCTCCTAAAAATAACGAAGCCACGTGAGCGTGGGTCCGGGAGGCTGTTAACAAGCAGCTGACAAGTTTCTGCTCTAGGAATTAGACCCTTATTTCGAGGGAGATTAGCAGAAATCTTCCTTCTAATGCCAGGGCAGGCCCAGCGAGCCCCGTGCCCCAGCCTGACGGTGTCGGGCTGGGGACAAAGCGCCATGGCCAAGGTTCGGGGGCAGCTCCAGCGTGTGTCACCTGTCACGACCAGGAGCTTGTGCTGCAGAGGGGCCTGCCCGCTGATCCAGTGTGCAGGGCTGAACCTGCCCGCTGATCCAGTGTGCAGGGCTGAACCTGCCCGCTGATCTGGCGTGAAGGGCTGAACCTGCCCACTGATCCAGTGTTAAGGGGCTGAATGAAGCCTGGGAAGGAGCATGGCTGGGACATTACCGCACAGATACGCTGCCTGAAATGCTCGGTGTCTGGAGCACTTTGTTGAAGTGAGTAAAATCGAGAGCACCCTGGGCGGAACGGGGAAACCCTGCCCTGGAGCTGCTACTCTGAGGCTGTAGAAGCAGCATGCGGGTGATCAGCCAGGCCGAGCTTTGCCTGTGGAATGTCACCCGTCTCACCGGCACGTGCAGGCGCACACACCCTCACACAGACACACAACGTGTCTCCGCAGATACAGCTGCTCCCCAAAACAACCCGGTCCCACACCAGCATCCACCAGCCGAGAACCTGCTGAGGAGCCCGAGCGGCCCACAAGTGCTGGGGAGACCGCGGGAAGGGCCCACGGGGACGCAGCAGCCCCTCACCAGCCTCCTTCCATCTGCAGCCAAAAGCTCATTTCTCTTTCAATTCCGCATTAAAGAGCCTTGTTGGGTTTGGTTTTTTGTTTGCTTGCATTTTTGTTTTGGTTTTGTTTGGGGCTTGTTTGTTTGTTTTGTATTTTTTGTTGTTTTGTTTAGTTTTTTTTTAAGAACGCGTGAGTTTCAAACCCAGATTTCCATCCAAAAAAGTAGGAGGCCATAGTCAGACTTCCCAGTCCACAAAGACACAGCTCGGTCTCCTTCCAACCCGAGTTCCCATTGTGTCCTTCCCAGATGGACTTTTAAAATGCACGTGTGTGTGTGTGGAGGTGTCAGCGTGTGCAGGAACGCGGCAAGACTTTTCTTCTCTTAAAAAAAGAAAGAATAGAAAAAAGCAAGCGAGTGAGTGGGGCTTTCAGGAGGTTAATAAAGCAACCTGTTGCCAAGTTGGATGTGTATGTGGAAGGAGGGAGTTGAGGGTTTTAATCCCAGTTTTTGATAAATAGAAGACATTCTAGTCATAATAAAACGTGTTTTACACTTGAGGGGGGGAATAAGAGGAGAAAAAAAGGAACATTTTGGCCAGGCACTGCAAGCTCCTGAGCCTGAACAATGAGGTTGAGAAACATAACTGTAACGCATTAGTAAATTGACAATGAAATTGCAGTTACTTCACTGGCTCTTTATTAAATAAACAGAGCCCAAAATGGACCTGTCTGCCCCAGAGGTATTTGTGTAGGGTTCATGTTACTAACTCAACACCGCTGCGAACGCGCTCTCGGGCACCGCACACCCAGCGCAAACACATTCCAGCGCAGACCCTGCAAGGTGGGGCCGACCTCGCTTCTTCCCTTGTCACTTCTCCCCTTCGGTTAGACCCCGGACCCACAGCCACCGGCTGCTACGCGACACTTCGTCCTCATAAATTCATCTCGTCAATGGTCCTGACACTCGCGCTGCAGTCTCACCCGCAACCATCAGCCCTGCGGCTACAAGTGGCGATCACGACCAGCACCGAGCAGCCGCGGCAGCTGGGACAGGGCTGCGGCTCATGTGCCAGGCGAAGAGCCACTCGACAGACCCTCACCTGCAGCTGCACCAGCCGCACGCACCGGCCACCCCGTCCCAGTCCCACGCACGCAGGCGAGCTCGGGTAACCGCTCCCTGCACACATGCACGTGATGGAGACAAAAGGAACTCGAGCGTGTTCAGCACCTTGCAAGGCCTTGAACAGCTGCCAACGTCCTCTGGAGACGCGCCAAACCAGCTCCTAAGATGTGAATGATAGAGATCCTCGCAGCCCATGGGGTCTGTAGCAGGCTGTGCTACCGCTGGCTTGCACGGTCACGACACGCTTTCCCTTGTTCTGAGACGTACCTCCCATGGAGCCGGGACTTGCAGGGAGAACTCCGCTCCTGTCTGCAGGCAGCGCGCAAGTGCTCTGCTCTTCCTTCATGTGCGGCCCAAACAAAGAGAAGCAGTGGGTTAAGTGTTCTCTTGCTCCCACTGTCATCAAGGGCCTTATGGGAAAAGATCAGACTCTGAGAAAGGTAAAATACAGAGCCAGGACCTAATGAATTGTGCAGAACAGAGAATCTACCTGTCGCTCATCCCATCCAACCAGTCTTCACCTAGACTTGAAGTCTCCCCAGCCGCTCGAGGCTTGCGTTTGCAAACCTTCACGCAGAAGAGGAGCCTGATGAGATGAGAAAGTGCAACAAAATTCATCTTTTCTGGAGCAATTTCTTCAATGTCTCCTACATAGACCCGAGCCCCGGAACGGGCACCAGCCCAGGCGGAGCGGGCTCCACGTGCGCCCCGCACAGAGCAGCCAAAGGTACACGGACGGACAGACTGCAGAAAGCAGATGGGCAGCCACCGGTGGGAATTTTAGTGATGTGGGAGAAGAGACGGACCTTTGCGAACATGTCTCACAGACGGCAGCACATGAAAAGGCGACTGTCAAAGCACAGTACAATCATATGACGTGGCTTTACTAAATCTAAGTGTCAAATACAAGGGTATGGATGCTTTGCAGTGCACTTACAAATGGCTGTAGGGACCACTGGATAATGATGATTTGGGCTCCCCCTCTCCATCCCTTCTCCAAATGCCAAACTGCATTAAAATCCATCAGGATCAAGCTCGCATTGAATATTTTCTTAGTCATCCTGTTTTTCCATAAGAGCAAATGGTGTTGCTGGCACACCTGCCCTTTGGAAGAGCTCACCGGGGGGAGGAGAGGCAGCAGACTCGGGGTGCTTTGGGGCCCGCGGTGTGTGTCCCACACAGCCAGCGCCCCGGCCCCAGCGTCTGAGAGCCCCCCGGCCCGCGCGGTCGCCGGCGCAGCGGGAACCACGCGCCCCTCCTGCCTGCACCAAGCGCTTCTCATTTTGTAAGGGAGTAACAGGGAGAGCTTCCCACTGAGTTCTTTCATTCATACAGACTGGTGAATTTTTACCCTTTTTTCTTTTCCTCAACATGTTGAAGCCTCCAAGTTTCCCTCTGGAAATTCCATCCTGGGATGGTTTTCTCTTTCGAGTTACCGTTTGCAGATTCCTCAGGTGCAACCCAAAGGCCTCCAGGGGCCAGGATGGAAGAGCTCTGCAAATGTAAGTGGATGCAAATGGGAAGATGCCCTGTTCATACACTGGAGCTCCTTTGACAAGAGTCTCTTGGCCAGGAGTCAGCCTTGGCTGCGGATGAGAGGGAAGGTCTCTCAGGGAAGATGGCTCTGCCCTATGGCGCTGCTTGTTCACAGAGATCTTGTTGAAATAAAAACTACGAGTAAAGCAGTACCGCATGTATCGTGTCCTTTGTGGAACACGAGAGAAAAGACACGCTCAACCGTGAGCACCAGCAGGCGCTGCCCGCAGCTCCTCCTGCCCGTCCATCAGGGGGTTCTACGGGCCCTGCTCCCCGCAGCGCTGCCCCGCTCGCAGCCGCCTTCCCTCACCCCCTTGCCCGGCACTCACGGCACATCTGGCACAGAGAACGGGTGGATACGAGCTGCTCTCAATGAAACCTTACCCTGCCTCTTTTTCCAGCCTGTCTGACACAGAACAAGTCAGCTGTGGGCCTCAGCAACCATTTCAAACAAAGCCCACAATCCAGCAGGTCAGGCCATTTTAGCATATGTACCTTTTATTTGTAGCGGACTGTTAATAATTAAGTGATGCCTTTCATACAGACATTTACAATAATTTAACCTTGCCCTCACTGTGTAATTTATTCTTTGCAGAAGCCAATAAAAATAAAGGCCCCATATTTCGTCTCCCTCTCTCTCATTCTCTGTACATATATATAAATATATATATACACACATATATCCAGAATAGTGTAATAGGTTTCACATATTGTTCCATAGGTATCATTAGGGTAACAGAGCCAAGTGTCTCAGTTCATATGACTCTCTTTATAGGTGCCTTATAATCCACATAAAATTGAGTTTATGTTTCCTCTCCATCCCTTGATTCTAAAACAAGATGAGGAAGGGTTCTCTCTCTCTCACTCTCTTTCTCTTTTTTCCTTCTTAGTTCCAGTCCTTACCAAATTAAACATTTGCCATTGGTGGTAAAGACCAATCTTTAAATAACCCAGCAGTTACCAAACCAGGCACCACTTCGAATCCACCTCTTCCATGTCTTACCTCTGCCAGGACAAGCATTAAAGGCTCCAGGAAAAAGGTCTGAACAATCCCATAGCAGACAAGGGTCAAATCGCTCGCCCAGAGAGGAAAACCCTTCCTAAGCTTGTGAGTGAGTCATTACTCCTGGTCCTAAAGCCACAGAACAGAGAACCCATCAGGTAAGTGGAATAGGAGCAAGGGAAGGGACTGAAAACAGAGATTTATTTCCTCTCAAAAAAAAGAGAGGAAAAAAGCATAGGACAGGGGAAAAAAGAGCCTGAGCTAGTGCTATTGGCTTCACTTCCACAGAAAGTCCTAAAGAGGCTACGCAGAGAAAGAAAAATATTTTCCCCTAAAGAAACATAAGTAAAAACACATTTATTAAAGCACAGAAAATTCCATAACACTGCAGAGCCCCGATGCCCTGGGAAGCGCAGGGCCGAGCGCAGGGCCGAGCGCAGCGCCACGCAGCGACCGGCCGGGAGCTGCAGAGCCCCGTCTGCCCACCCCACCTAAACCCGCGCGACCAGCACAGCCCAGCCTGGCCTGATCCAGGCCTACAGCCTCCGCTGGATACTCTCGTGCTTCCAAAGTACAGACTGGCTTGGCTGTCCTTCCGGAGGTCTAACCTGCTCTTTAAAAGTTCCTGCATTAGATATTTCACCTTCTTAAAGGCAACGGCACCGCGCAGTTGAGCCACTCAGGCTCTCACACACACGCCCTATGGATCTCTGAGGTCGGGTGACCTAGAACCTATGGCTCACCCAGGGACGCGCCTTCCCGCGCCACCTTCCCATGGTAACGCTGCAAAAACTTTCCACTCAACCCCAACTACAGCTTTTTTTTTAGGAGCAGCAGCTCCCAAGGGACACAAAAGCACGTCCGTGTTGTTACTGCTGTTCCTGTTCACCGGTGGGGCGGGCAGAGAGGGGCAGGGACAACACGGCTACCGGTCCCGGTGCGTGGCCGGCGTGCCGCACACGGCTGCCGGGTCCCTATGAGGTGATGGAAAACTCTCTAGATCAGGTGCTGCTGCTGAGTGTGAGCTGCTCCAGTTACACTCTCGGCAAGTGTTATAAACACACAGGCACAATCTAAATATTTATGGTACATGAAATCTCCCATCTGCTGTTCCTCAGCAGTGAGAGGAGAGAGGTGGGAGGGTGAATTAAGAGTTGATTATTGTGCAGGGCCTGTAAAATGAAAAGATGGAGTCAAGGTGTATTCAGTCCCCAGGGATGGTCACCAGAGGAGCCGGAGTCACCTCCCTGCCGTGGATCCGAGAGGTTTGCGCAGCCCGGGCTCAGCCGCTCCCTGGCTGGGAAAGCTCTCGGCTTCCACCGCCTCAAACTGCTGCTTTACAGCACATGGAAACACGGCCCTGGTTTCCCGTCTCCCTTGTCCTCTCCAGCACCTCCTGGGAGACTGATTGCTTCAGCTCGTAAAACCTGCTGGGGCTGCGAAGGAGCAGAGCGGGCTGGGAAATTATTTCTATTGCCTTGACAAAAGTTATGCTAGAGCTTGTTTTCTTATTCTTTCTATTTTTGCTCAGGCCTCTGGGGCTTGTGAAAGGTTAGCAGTCACTGCGCTGGTGGCTCTGACTGAAGACCTGGTGATGTCCAGCTGGAGATGAAGCAGGTCCTTCCTCCACGTGCTGGAGCTGCCGTCGCTGTGTTCCAACACACCCACTGATTTCCATCAGGACGGGTGACACCATGAAGAGCAATCGTTTTTGAGCTTCTGCTGACTTTGGCAAATTCATGGGAATTTGTATACTGCTCTGTTTGCAAGGGAGTATGTTCAGTTAAGGTGTGGCCCCCAAAGTTATTTTTAGGTCAGCACAAATAACGGAGCAGAAGGCTTTGACGTTTTTCCTGAACGCGCCCCAGGACCAAACTTAAAAATCTAGGCAATCTAAGTTCCAAAGGGGAATTTATACAACCTTTTGCCTTGATTTGTGCTGGCACTGGAGAGCACAGGCCAGCAACAGCAGTGGGAAGGTCGTCAGGGAGAAGCGCTCGGGCAGGGAGAGGTGAGCCGTACCAACCGAGACCTCGTTTCTCTCTCCAAAACACGGGCTCGGTTTCTTCTCAGATCTGCTCTGCATAGCTGCTGAACAGCAACTCTCCACTTCAGGGAAGTACTCCAGTGCCTCAAAGGGCTGACAGCTCCCTATTGCCAAATTAGAGCAAACAAGGCAATTTCCACGTCCCCCGGAACTGCAAGCACGCCGCTCGCGGCTCGGGAGCAAGCTGCAGTGGAGGCTCCGCGCTAACAGCACCGGGCACGTTCTGCTGGCACAGCCAGCGCCGTGTTTACACTCACACCCACGGAGGCGCCAGCCCCAATCTCCTGCCATCGCAGTGACAGGCCTGGCTCTGCAGGGCCTCCCAAGGCACAGCACCTCCTGCCCCGCCAAGGAATGCTACTCCCGGAAGGCTGAGAACGTTTTCAATAGGAATCTGCAGCTTAGAAAGGTGCTATTTTTCATGTTGCAAACACGCAAAGTGAGACATCATCTACTGCTTATGTTCCATTAGCCACACACCATCTCTGTCAAAAGCTGAACAAAGCTCCTGACTCCAGTGGAGATCCGGACGCACGAGGGTCGCTTGTCAGTGAGACAAGGGGCAGCTTTTGGATTCCTCTCGCTCTGTATTTCTAGGGTCTGTCATTTAAACCTCTCCTGTGCTTCTGCACAATCAGCGCAGGGAAACAAAGAACGCTCCTGCGGGGACAGCCCAGCGGAGCGCGCAGCCAGAGGCAAAGCTACCGCGGATGTCAGGAAACCTCCGCGCTGCCCCGCGACCGAGCTCAGATCGCAAAAACGGCAAAATCCCCAGCTCAAACTAATAGACACATCTGCCAACAACTTCTTTTCATTTTTTGGAACTACCCTATAGATTCTTTCATTGCCAAGAAAAAGAAGAGATATTTATGACGGTGACTGAAAAGCCCTGAAATTCCAAGTGGGATCCTCAGTGGTATAAACTGGAGCTGCTCCAGTGGGCTGAAGACACTGCCAATTTGCACAGGTTGAACTGGCTCTCCAGCCTTACCTGCCTGCTTCTCCAGCACACACAATTAGAGGCGGCTCCTTGAGCTACCCTGTGGATACCTGCCACTCTTTCCTCGAGTCATCCAGTTGGAAAAGAAACAGAAGGGCACAAATGCAGAAGTAAAACCAGACATCTGCTCCTACCTTGAGCTCAGAGGTAGCTGGTGTTGCAGCTTTAGCATGAGAACAGGAACCGAAGGCTGGACGGACACACAACGCCGCTGACACCGTGCCGGGTTGTTTTCCTGAGGGCACCGGCTCTGTCCTGTAAACCAGGGGAAAAAATCCTTAGTTTGTAATATGGTCACGAGTATTAAAACCAGGTAAGACAGGGAGGTGTTTCAACACCAGAGCAACACGAGCATGGGGCAGTTCTAGAGATACAGACAACACGTGCTTAACATCCAGCAGGTGCTTTGGTTTATGGGAAGTGCAGCTCAATGGATTTCCTCACTTTCCTGTCCTGAAGTTCTTCATGAGCATTTTCCCCAGGTGAGTCTCATTCATAACTGGGGCCTTATTTAACATCAGGGAGGTTCTTTTGATCTCTCAGTCTCCTGGTTTTCATTCTGACTGAGACATCTTTGAGGAAGGTTAAGGAAATGTGTATTAAATAATAGCCTTTATTCTTGGTCTTTGGAATTCAGAAAGAGGTATACAGTCAACAGAAGATTTAAAAATGTAAATGTATCTAATATCTTAAAAAAACGTAAACCAGTTGTGACCCTCTGGCAGCCTGTGAGTTTAACGGGGAGTTTTGTCTGCACAAGGAACAATTCCTTTGTCAGATCGGAACATGCTGAATTTAATCTCAGAATGAATTTTTATGGCCAAGACATAACCCACCCTTGAAAAGAAAGAGAGTTTATAATGGCAGGGCTGACACGGGCTGAATTATAGCGCTATAAACGACAGCACTTTAATCACGTGATGGAAGCGAGCGGTCAGTCCACCCAAGGGCCACAGGTGGAGGATCCTCCGCTGGGCATGTGGCCCCGGCCGCTCGGGACCTCAGTGCCTTTACAGCCACCTCGACCCTTCTGCAGCTGGACATTTCAACGCCGGCTAAGTATTTATTGTTTGTGGAACCTGGAACTAACCTCCCGTTTCAAACCAGGACTGAGTGTAACTGTTTTGCCAAGCGGCACTCGGATGAGCTGCTTTAAAGAGCCTCTTGCCTGCATCTGATATGGTATTTTGCGAAGGTTTTTGGCGTTACCCTGACTGCGCCGCCGCAGTCACCGCCCACGTTCCAGCACACACGGACACTGCGCTGCAGTCATTTCCATCATGTGCATTTTTTTTTCTTCGTGTTTGGGAAGGAAGAAGGAAGGGACACGCAAAAAAGACACTAAATGGAAGGTTGAAAATGATTTTCAGGGAAAAAAACCCCTTTTTGGCAATGAAATTGGGAAAAGAAGCAGGGACATGAACACCAACCGAGCTAGGCAGAAAACCTGCCCAGAGCCCCCAAACTTCACCTTCCTTTAATTACACAGGTGACATTTCAGACATTTAGTCTGATTTTTTTTGCATCTGCATATTGAAAACAGCCTTTTAAAAATACGTAAAAAATAGCTGCTACAGAACATTTATTTAGTGAAAAGTAAATCTTATAAAAATTCAATTGCAAAGTAGTTAAGGTATTTGAATTTTTTTTAAAGAAGAAGAATCTCAAGAAAGAAAGTATTTGATGGCTAATAATCTCATTTCAATATAATAGGACCTTTCTTTTGCAAAGAGCAAGACAGGTTAAAAGATATAATTATGACTTTGCAAACTCTCCCAAGTGCTCCGAGATCATCTGACAGTTCTGATCCCGCTCAGCTCTCAGAGGGGAAAAGTCTTTGTCTAGTTAGAGAGTTAAAGAGACAGGATCCCTATTCCACCCTCTGCCTACATTGCAATTTAACTGTCAGAAAAATCCAAGCTGCAGAATTGTCTTATTCCAACCCAGCGCAGGAGCGCGCGGCCCGCGGCCGACCTGTCACAGCACCCTGCTTAAAAATGGATTCTACACTTCCAATATTTTTTTCCGGAGACACTTAAAGGTTAAAGATGTGCCGAAGAAGCAGGATGAGGTTTTTTCTCCTCCTTCACTAAGGCTTTTTAAAACAATTAAAACAAGAAAAGAAATCATTTCAAAATTAGGGATCATCAGTGTAAAAAAATCCCCTGAAGATCAAAAGGAACACATTAGAATCACATTAATTCTGATTTAAAAAAAGAGAATAAATCCCCTTTTTCAATGGAAAGAGAAACTCGGAGCACATGTCACTGGTGTTTTCATTGTCAGAATTTACAGGAAGGTGGAGCAGTGTCTGCAGACGAGGGGCCGCCAGGCAGGACCAGCGCCTGCCCGTGGCAGTCGGTCCGGGCCGCCACTGGGCTCTTTAAAGCTTTGCTTTCCTTAATGCTTCAAAACAGCGAAAGAAGGAGGGGAAAATATTTCTCCCAAGTAAGCAAACAAAAGGAGCCATTTCTTCAGGGGGTTTCCAAGGAGCCACAAACAAACAATCCCAAATCATTTTTTTACCAAATATAGATGGCAAACAGACAGCTGGAAGTGACCAGAGCCTTCCACCCACTGCCACCCACCTGCCACTGCCAGCACCGCCAGCACCGCCAGCACCGCCAGCACCAGGGCCCGCAGCAGGTCCCTGTGGCCCCACACACAGCCCCACGCGGTCCCACACACAGCCCCACAGCAGGTCCCTGTGGTCCCACACACAGCCCCACGCGGTCCCACACACAGCCCCACAGCAGGTCCCTGCTGTCCCACACACAGCCCCACAGCAGGTCCCGCTGTGCAACCCACAGCACCAGGACCCAGCAGAGCCTCATCCAGCTGCGTTTTCCTCCCTCCCCATCAGCAAATCGTAACCCGCTCCTCCCCACGCGTGTCTGGGGGGGCACAGGCCAAGCAGCTCCACACATTTGCATGAATGTGACCAAAGTAAAAAAAAAGGGGATGGGGAACCTCATTAAAGCATCCTTGCAGCCTGATTTGCAACCCCCCTCTGCATCAGGAAGTGTGTCAGCACGGCCCTGTGCTTCTATAGGACCTGCGGGGTGACCAGGCTTTAAGTATTACTCACTCAAAATCAAAGCCAAACTGGCCTCCTGCCCTAGGAAACTCGCCAGATTTCTGCTCTTAAAGGAATGATAAGCCTTCAGGATGCTTCTCTTCTGACTGTGCAAAATCAGGGTCAAGTCTGGGATAAGAGCTCCTCATTAAATGGCTCAAATCCTGCTTTCCTTAAATCTGGAGGGAAGGTTTCCTCTGAGAGCAGGATCAGAACCCACCACCAAGACGAAGGTGTGCTCCTGACAGCCCGCGTGGATTACACTTTTAGAAGGTGTTTCTCTCATGTCTGTTGCTCATAAGGAGACAATAAAGCCTTCTCCATTCTTTCCATTGAGATCTCTGGTCAGTTTGCCTCAGTTTTGCAAAGCATGAGATGGTGATGGGGTTTCCCTTCTGCAACCACGAGCAGGACCTCGGTGTCTTGGGAAAACAGCGCACGCTAAAGCTGGCTGCCTCGTGCCACTGGAGAGCTGCCGTGATTCTGCCCACGTACAAACACGAACTCATCCGCTTTCCATGCTTCCTCCCTAACCCAACCTGTTCTCCGGCTCATCTTCTCTTGTTTGCGATCAGTTTGGAAGGATTTGTGCCTTCGAGTCAGGGACAGCCTTGCTGCTTGCTTACGACAGCCCCAAGAGGTCAAAGGGAATTCCTGCAGTGAAAATCATGGATGTAGTTCTGAGGAGACACGGACAGTGGGGACTGAGACAGTGTGAGTGTTACTTGGAGAGCAAACAGTCGAGAGTGGCAAAGAGCCGTGGCACACGCTGACTCAGCCTGCGCTGAGCGCGGAGCAGGAGCGAACACACAAAAGGATGGAGGAAGTCAGCAGGTGTAACCCCATGAAATCACACAAGAGCCTTGCTTGGGTTTACCATTTGCACCTCATCACTTTCCTTCCTTCCTTCCTATTGCTGCAGAAACCACCCTCACCCCAACGCCCCCGTGACCTGTTCCAGCTGGCAGCCTCTTCCTGGCCAATTCAAACCAAAGGCAATGGTTAATACCAACAGCTTCGCCAGGATCTTCTCAGACAGGGGAAACCTGCGGCTGGTGTGAAGCTGGAGGTGCTGGCGTGCGCCCGTGCCGAAGCAGAGTACCGTCCTCACAGCGATGTCGCACCAGCAAACCAGACAATTTCAGCTGAGCTGTGAGCTGAGCTGCCTTCAGGCTGGGACAGGCTCAGGCGGCGTCCCCGCTCTGCAGTCGGTCCCCCCTCAGTGCCTGGCACACGTTTCGGTTTGATTGATTTTGTAATTGCTCGTTTAATTGAACAGTTACAGCAACACTATCAGGAAAAGGTTTGGGGGCTGGGAAGGGAGGTGGAAGGGGAATTGGAGCAGGGGAAAGAGCAAAATGGGTTTTTCCCTTTCTCTTAAGATGAAAACACAGAGAAAAAGAGGCGAGGAGCTGAGGTCCCTTTAGCAGGCACTGAGGAGGAGGAGGAGAGCCGAAAACAATAAATTACAAAAAGAGAAGAAAAATGAGAAGTGGGTTGAAAAGTGTGGCAGGGCCAGAGGGTCCCGGGGCTGCTTTGCCTCCAACTGACATCCATTCCCGCTGGCTGTCAACGCTGGCATGAGGAAAACGGGCCATGGAGACAGAGCTGGAGGCTGAGGGAGCGGCCAGGGGAGAACAGGCAGGAGAAGGTGGGAGAAGAGGCCCGTGTGCCTAAATAAAAGGTGCATGAGCAACATGGAGACAGGGGAGAGAGATACCTGTGTCAGAGCTGCTGCAAACAGGGAGCGCGTGGAAGCAAAGCAGACGCGTGCAGGAAAGTCTGCATCACAAACACACAAGGGGTGAGGGGCGCATAGCGTACCCTGTGTGAGAGGTAAACCTCATGAACGGCAGAATGGACTGGCAGGAACACACAGGAAACCTAGGATGTGTGAGAGCGAAGGGAGAGAGCACGGATACGAAAGGAAAGCGAGCAAAGTGGTGAAGGGGATGGCCGGTCACCTCTGCACAATCAGGGTTCGTGCTGGCTGGTATCAGAGAGCTGTTGGGTGTGCTCTGCTGTCATGCGCGTCATGTCACATCTTTGCAGACCTGCTGCCACGCTGCTGTTCACATCTGGGGCTGCGTGGGCACCGCTTTCAAGTGTCTGGGCATTTTTTGGAGTGCCTCTGCCTCTGGTCTGCATGCAGCTGCCTGGGTGGGTTTCCCAAAATGGCGAGCAGCCTCTAGTTGTTGGTATAGTGGGGGTTTGCATCGCTTTTCACAGCGTGCTTGTGTCCACCCGTGTGAAGGGCTGGTCAGGGACGTGTGCAAATCGGGTACGTGCCCATGTGTGCAGTGGGCACAGCGCACCTCTGCTCCCGGGAGCGGACACGTGGCTGCGTCACCGTGTGTCCCTGCGCGGGGTGCGTGTGTCTCGGGAGCGAGAGCTTGTTGGGTGCGTGTCAGGAAAAGGACAGGGGAATCCAGACAGGGTCAGGGGGGAAGGTGCACACAGAGGCCATGGTGCAGCTCCACAGCAAGGCAGATCAGGTTTCAGGAGAGCTCGGAGCCGGGGCTGCAGGGGACAGGAGGTGGGCTCTGCTGCCTGCATTCCCGCGCAGGCAGCACAAGGCAGGTTTAAAGAATATCCTTCCATTTAGGAGTTTGTTTATTATTCTTAACTAAGCAGCTCAGACAGGCAAGCCGGCAGCACCACATCCACCCTGATTTCCCAGGAAGGCAGGGAAGAGAGGGACAGGAAGGCAGATTTCCAGACTAGGGCACAAAGGGATTTATGTACCGCTGGGCTAGGGAAGGGGGCAAAGCAGCTTTGCCAATTATTTAGAAAGAAGGTGGAAGACACTCAGCTTTGGGATGCTGGCGTGGAGCCGGCGTGGTTGCAGCTGCAGTATGGCACACAGGATTACAGCTGGCCTGCTGTTCCAAAACCCAGCGGCACCTTCGTGTTCGCAGCTCCGCTCACACTTAAGAACTTCAGACTTTTGTCTGAAATTCCTCAGAGCCAGGAGCAGAGACTTGGCTATGTGTGTGTGTTCTAGGGAGGAGGGAGAAGCAATCTCTCTCCCCTTAAAATCCACTTATTCCATCAGGAGTCAGACGGCACCAGGATATCTGTGGCAGTAGAAATTCCCTCATCTTGCAAGCGTGTCCACACCAGGGAGTCAGCGCCCATCTCCCAGCTCTGGATTTTGGCTTGTCTGGCCCATCTAGCAAGTTTTTAGCTACCACAGCGATGTCCACAAACACGGCAAGCTAAACAGAAAGGAGAGACAGCATTGGTGTGCATCTCTCACAGGGACAGACCAGCTACACCTGTGGGCTCCCTTGAGGCATAGGTGGTAGAAAAGGGCAAAGTTCTGCACGTCTATACAGAGAGTGGAAAACACAGAAGCATTTTCCTGCGCACTGCTTGTGCACGCACGCCAGCTCAGCTGAACGCTGTCCATGTGTGCAAAGATACACAGAACAGCATTTTTCAACCAGAACCTTCCACCTTTCTGGACTGTAGTGAGCAAGGGTGTGCCACAGATCCAGGCAATGGGGCCCACACCAAACCCACCCAATGTGCAAACAGCAGGTTTAGCGTTCTCGCAGCGCAGAGAGCAGGACTGCGAGGGAGGGCCTATCTTTGCCATTTGCTGAGTGCCGATGTTTGTGCTCACACTGTCATGAAAATGAGGTCAAGGAAGGTCATTCAGTTCAACAGCATAAATCAGGGAGGAAAGCGGAGTGGAAGCCTCTGAATCCTCGAGGGATCTCCCCAGTGGGGGGTGGCCAGGGAGCAGAGGAAGGGCTAATGAGACACAGAATGCCACACGCGGGTGAAGCAGAAAACACGGGCAAATGAAAGGAGCCAAACGGTGGCAGCCAAAACAGAAGGCAGGAAAGCCCAGCCTGAGGTCCTTTATCCTGTGCTATAACCAACGCTTCGTGTTAACTCCCCGGCTTACTCTGCCAGAGAAGGCAGAAAGGCTCCACACCCTCCCGTCCCGACCCGCTGACAGGAAACCTTTCACTGGAAACTTGCTCGCATTCAGTGCAAAATGTCTCACTTCTGTTAGCAATTTGTTCCCCATCACAAGCATTCCTGGGAGAAGCCTGGCGGGCAGGAGCCCAGGGGGGCTGCGTGCGGGCGCTTCCACCTGGCGACGCGGTTACCAGCACAGCGGAGCGGCCGGCCGGCCTCTCACCACCTCCCGCTCTCCTCTGTGTCCCTCATTCCGCCTTTCACCACCTCCCCCCTCCATTTCTCTCCTTTCTCCTCCCGTCTGCCAGCCTCCTCCTTCCCCTTCTCCACTTCCCCTCTTCTTTCATCCCTTTATTTTGCTGCTGCTGTGTGCTCGTGGCACTTTTGGACCTCACACTCTCTCCTCCCAAACTCATCACACCTGTGCCCTTCCACACTCCCAGGTAGGGCAGAGCTCAGCACTTTCCCCTTCGGCTTGGCCTGAGCGTCCCAAATGCTCTTTGCCGTCAGTCTTCCCCCAGCACTCTCTGGACAGAAGTTTCCCTCTCTCCCTCCTCCCTTCCCCCTTCTCTTTCTCTCCCTCACATAATATTTTCCATATGAAGAAGCCTTCCTGAAGCCCCACACTGCCCTCTCGGCGAGTCTTAGGCGGGTTAGAGGAGACCCTGGGAGCCTTTAATCCTCTCTCTCTCTCGCTTGCTTTCATCCTCAGCCACAGCTGGACGCCCCATTGATGTGGAATAGACCAAACACCAGGCCTCTCGCTAAGCTGCTGCTGTGGGGCCTCTTCTCCTTTAGAGCCAAGCCCGTGGCCCGTGTCCTGCTCAGAGTGCCTGTCCCATGTGCCCAGCAGCCCGCGCGCGGACACGGCCAGCGCCTCCGCTCTGCCTCCCCCAGCCTCGCTGCTGCTCTTTCCAAAGCTACTGTTTCCCTGAGCCACCTTCTACCACCTTGTTCTGAGACAAGCTCCCACCTTCTCCCTCATCCCAGCATCCCCTTCTGAGGATTATTTAGCATCAGTTCCCCATTGACTCACATCCCTACAGAGCATCAGGCTTGGCTGAGGCTAAAGGCTTGTTTGAGTTTCTCTGCTGAAGCAGCAGCTGGTGGCGATGTCCCCAGGAAGGGCCTGGAAGGCTCCATTGTCTGGCAAAGAAGGTCTTAAGGCTGCAACCTGCTTAAAATTTTGGAAAGAAGGGTCTTCATCGTCTATGCAATATCTTGTTTAAAGCACACTGCAGGGTGAGACAGCGATACACAGCTTCTCTAACAACTTTGCAGCACACACAGACAGGTTCACATGGGCACGGGAACCAGGGGCAAGAGAGGAGTGACAGGCAAACCGCCATGGCTGGCCACCTGCCCGCAGCGTGACATCTCGGGCTTCGGTCAGCGCAGCGTCGGCTCGCTGAGCGGAGAACGGCATTTCCATCCACGCCAAGCTCCAGGCAGCTATTCAGCTGCAGCCCCTCACCTTGGTGCGGAGCTGCGGGCAGCTCCTGGCTCATCTATGCACAGAGTGCACAGCGTTCAGCTGCCCGCAGCTCCGCACCACGCTGAAATGCTGGCCGAAGAACCCCCCACCCGCAAAGCCCCCGCTGAGACCCCATCTCCTCGCCCAGAACTCCATTTCTGATCCTCCTCTGCCCTCTAGTGTTCTCGCACCCCCAAACCAGCCCTGTCCCTGGCACCCAGCTCCCCCGGCTTTGCTTGCAACCGCATGGAGCAGCTCCAGCGCTGCTGCGACACCCACCCTCTGCCGGGCCTTCCTAGAGCAAGGGCCAACGTATGGGGCAGGTAAACCCAAAGCCGAGGCCACTGATGTTTTAAGTGTCTAATCCAAAGAGGTTTCTGTGGGTTTTATGGCAATGACAGTAAATCAACGGGAAGCAAGAATTTCTATGGAAGGCAACAGAGAAGCATGTGGTTTCATCCTTGATTGGATGAAAAGCTCAGGAAGAAACTTCTTGGGGATGGTTAGTCTGGAGTGGAAAGACTGAGGGGAAGGACGGCAGGTGTCTCTGCACACAAAGCAAGAGAAAGGGAATAATCTGTTCTCCGAGTTTGCAGTGGATATAAAAGGGAGCAAGGCACTTAAATCACAGGGAGAGACAGATGTTAGGAGAAGCTTCCGAGCAAGGATGGTGCAGGATGGAACAGGCCACCGGGAAAATGCTGCAACCTAAACTAGATAAATAGAGATCATTAGAAATTACATCAAAAGAGCTGATCCTACCGTGTGTCACCGGGCTAGATTAAGTAACCTCCTGAGATAACATTCATCTTATTTTCTGTGATACTACAATTAGAAACCATATTGATTCTCTGCCAGAGACGTTCCTTAGTGACCAACACGCTGGGTCCTGGACAGACATCACTTCATGACCTGTCCTGCCCAAAGAGCTTCTCTGCTCAAACACGGGGCCTCCAACGGACGCGGCAAACGCAGCTGCTATGGGAAAGCATGAGGCGTGTGAGGCAGCACAGACCTTGGTGCAGCTTGTAGGCAACCAGTTGCAGAAACCAAACTAATTGCAGACTCTCGGGATTTGCTCATGAGAGAACGAGTGCATTCCCCCTTCTTGTTACCGAGCATCAAGTGCCTGATGAGAGAGGGATTTGGGGACAAGACAATGCGAAGATATCTAGCACAAAATGATTAGCTAGAATGTATTGTTAATAAGCTGCTTAGTCATATAATTGGAAATTATTTGCAGGCAGGGTGTCAGCACAGTCTCTCTGCGCTGCTCTGGCGTAGCAAGGCAGGTAGGTACGGTCCCCAGACTCCCCCTATACTTTTTACCTTATTACTGGATAACACCCTCCTCAAATCAAGAATTCAAACAAGAAGCTATTGAAAATTGTTACATTAGTCTCCTTTTTCCCCATTCCTGGGGAAAAAAATGATAAAGTATTTTAAGTCTTACCTCAACTTTATGTTCTTTCAAATATTTATGCAAGAAGCTTTCTTTTTTTTCCCCAAAACCATGACCTGAGATAAAGCAAACTAAGAACTCACTCAGCAACTCCCAACTTGCTAGATTCTTCCACAAATCTGAAAAAGGGGAATGATTTCTCCCTACCAAAGGTTTTATCCTAACTCCTTTGATAATTGGCTGAGGCTGCTCAGCTGTGAACACTGATGAGCTTCTCCCAGCTCTTCTGTGAGGGTGGTAACAGAGGGCAGAGCGGCAAATGGCCAGGCGAGAGCAGCAAAGGGCCTTTGTCATCAGGATGAGCCGAGCTCCGCTTTCAGCCACTTCCCCAAATGCACCCTCACATCATCTCAACATCAGTTTTGTTGCAAAACATGGGGAAGGATTTCTGTGGGACGGCAAGAGCTCAGCCACTTCCTCCAGCAGCGTCACTGCGATGCGGGAGGGCTCGCTCCTGAACAGCGCACGTTGGGCAGCCCCCGGCAATGCCCGCTCCCTGGGCCTGAGGACGGCCATGGAGCTGCGAGCACTCCTCCTGCTGCCGCTCTGCTTCCCAGGTAAGAGAAGGGCTGGGCAGGCAGCTGGCGCTCGGGGGAAACATTCCCCGCTGCCGCAGGGCTCCGCAGCCGCCATCTGCACCGGCTGCGCTCCCAGCTGGGCAGCTGGCGGCTGCCATGGGGAGGGAAGGGGCAGCCGCGGTTCCCACCGTGGCTCCATTTAGACTTGAAGGTCCAGCACCTCAAGGACACACACGTCCATGGGTTCTAAAACAAAGATACTGGGTTTTAAATCGCAGTTGTGGTCCCAGCGCAAATCTCTACACTGCCCACCAGAAATCAACCTTCCCATTTCCAAGCAGGTGAATTTAGCAGCAGAAATGGATCTCGGTTTTCAGAGTTCCTCCAGCCGCAAGTGCCCGTGGAGGAGGGCTGGACGCAGAGTTCACCCGTGTCTGTCGGGAGGCTGTGGGCAGCCCGCGACCAGCTCTCCTCTCCCACATCACAATTGATATTCACAGGTCTCGAAGCCCAAACACCTGTTTCAGAGGAGAGTCAACCAGAAGGAAGCACTCTGTACGTCCAGTGTCCTTACACAGCAGAGATGAACTACCAGCAGCCAAAAGTCTGGTGCCGCTGGAGAAATGCGCAATGCGAGCTCTTCGTATACACAATATACTCAACACAAAATGCAAACACAAAGCGAGCCACAAGGGGGAAAGTTACAATAGAGGACAACAGCACAAATAGGATCGTGACCATCACCATAACCAATCTCCAGGTAGAGGACTCGGGCACATACAGCTGTGCCTACATCTACGATTCTCAATATGTTCTACTAAAGATAATCTCACTGATCGTTTTCAAGGGTGAGTACCTTTTTCCCTACTCAAATACAGGTCTTGTCACAAAGCAACATCATTCCTGCCTCTGCTCCATCCCCCCCACTGCTGAGCAGCTCCCCCTGACCCCCAGTCCCCTCCCCAGCCCCGCTCGCTGCCTGCCCCACACACACAGCACGGGGAGAGGGAGCCCCACGGACCCGGCTGGCGCTCCCGGCTCCCTCTGGTCCTGCCCCGGCTGACGGACCAGCTGTGAGCGAGATGCCCAGGGCAGAGCTCGGCTCAGGCCGGGGGGCAGATGCCCGTGTGTCTACTGCTCACAGGTCAGGGACATGTTTGCTGTTTTGCAGAGTTGCACAGGTGGGAACTGGACAGTCTCTCTGTGCAGTGCCCGTACAGCACCACAGTGGACGGCACTCCGGTGTATAGCACGGATATAAAAGCCTGGTGTCAGCTATATTGGACAGGGTGTAACATCTTGGGGAGGACAGATGATCCTTCAACACAGAATCACAGGAAAGCCCAGCAAGGCAGAGTCTTGATCCAGGATGACACCGAGAAAAGGACTGTCACCATCACCATGCAGAAGCTGCAGGCCCAGGACACTGGCATGTACCGGTGTGTGCTCTACACTACCCCTCATCTCATCCCGATAATGCAGGTCAAGCTCTCTGTGTCCAAGAGTGAGTATCTACTGGCAGCCAAGTGCCCATGTTGGTGGATTTCAGCCCCACCTCCCCTGCTTGTTCTCCCTCCTGTCCTGCGGCACAGGAGCGCTCGGTGGGGAGCCCAGTGCTGCCACCACACAGCTGACAGCCCTGTCCCTCTGTCTGTCCCCTTCTGCTCCTCATGTCTGGAAGGAGAAGGCCCCCCAGGCAGCATTCACCCCACAGCGTGCATTCCAGCTATGGGGAGGGGCCGCCACCGTGCTGGCTTTGGGACCTCAGCACACATGTCCGTGTTTTCCAGACATGCGCCGATACACAGCCAAGGAGTCGGGCAATGTCTCTGTCCAGTGTACATACAGCGCCCCAGACTACGGGGCTGTGACCAAAGCCTGGTGCAAAGAGGGCGCTGGAAACCCCTGTTACGTACTGGTCAACACAGACTGGAGGCCCTCAGGGTACCTCAGGACACCTCAGCAAGGCAGAGTCACCATCCAGGACAATACCGGCTTGGGGGTTGTCACCATCACCATGGAGGAGCTGCAGGCACGGGACTCCGGCGTGTACTGGTGTGCGCTTTATGAATACCCTGATCTTTCCCGAATGGTGGAGGTTACGCTCAGTATTTCTGAGGGTGAGTACTGACCTGGGCTGCCTGTCTGTGCCAGGTGTCACGGCAGGACTGCATTTACATCCATGCAGCACTGGCAGGGAAGTTTAGCTGGTAAATTCAAATCAGCCAGTAATGATTATTCTTCTCATCGTGCTTGTGATTGCAGTATCGGCTGAAACAACTTTGTCTGGTTCTGCAGGCACCGCTCAAACTACCCCTGCTGGCAACAGCCCAGAAACAAGGTAAGGCCTAGAGAAAGTCTCAGAGCTCGAGCACAGACAAGCTATGAACTATTAACGGCTTGTCCACAGTTTGCCTGTCCCCCTGGGGTAGGCAGTGCCTGGGCATTCTGATCTAGTCCCTGCTTGCAGAGGAATGAGACCTGACAGGTCCTTACAAAGGTGGCCTCTCCTTCCAGCTTCTGCTCAAACTGTAAAACGTACAGGATTTTCTTCCCCTTTGGACATCTGCTGTCATGAATACTACAGCACAGAGTACAATCACACACCGGCTCCCAGTGCACCAAGTGCAGCGAAAGACAGGCGAAAAAGGCAGTACCTACTCCAGAGAATTGCGCTCTGAGCTTTGAACAGCAGCTTGTTTTAAAAGCCTGAAGAGTAGTTTAGGAAAAGCTCAGAAGGTGCAGCCAGGTAGAAAAATCAAGATAGCACAGCTGCAGGAGCACCGGAGCATCCTTCCAAGTGCATAAAGCTATTCCTGTCCCCTTTTTGGGTCACTGTTTGGTAAGGGGTTGTGCCAGCACCATGCTGTGCTACCATCTGACGCTGGTATCTCCTGTGCTCTCTGGGCTGCAGCTCCAATGCAAACACCTTCGTCCTGCTCGCTGGTGTCCTGAGCATCCTGTTCCTCCTGGCGCTCATCGGCTCCATAACACTGTGGGTCAAGCGGCGCAAGCAGCTCAGGAGAAGAGGTATGTGGAGGCTGGTGATGCCTCGTGTTCTGGTCTGTGCTGGAGGGGCCTCCTCTGGCCATCACCTCTCCACTCCAGGAGAGCTTACTCCTGGCTCAGGGTGGGAAGCCTCACGCAGGCTCCTCGCTGGGGTCTCCTCTCACAATGAGTCAAACCCACGTTCCCCCAGACTCTGCACAGGACACCTCCTAACATGTTAGAGCAGAAATAAAGTAAAAGCAACGTGTTCACCAGATGGAGGGTAGAAGGGTCTCACTGGCACACCCATCGCTTCTATCACTGGGCAATCCCACAGCCTTCCCCAAAATTCCCCAAGCACAGGCAATGCCCAGGCATCTCATGGACCTCTGCACTTCTAACACCTCTGGTTTTGGCTCATTCCAAAGGTACCAGACAAGCCGAGGACATCTATGACAACCCAGAGGACATCTATGACAACCCAGAGGACATAGCACAGGTAAGGAAAATGACAGATTTCCCATACGGCACCTGAATCTTCAATAGGAACTCCAAACTCCAATAGGAACAAACCACGGTGGAGCATATTCTGGTAATCTCAGAAATTACTCAAAAACTAGAATCCAAGGTTAGACGACGAGGTTGTAACCTGCATCAAGGAGGGGTGAGGAAGGAGAGAATTTTCTGTTCTTCCACCTCTGTCCCGACTGAAGGTAGTTTTCACACGGCTTCTCCTGTCTTCCTGGGAAATGCTTGTTCTTTTGACAACAGCGGTGGCCTAGCACTGAATCATGCTGCCAAGCGTCTTCCCTTTCTCTTCACAGCTTGACAGCACGGACAGAATTGAAAGTCCTCAGGATGACAGCAAAGACCTAAAATATGTTACCCTGAACTTCAAATCCCGACTCAGCCCTGAGGATCCTCTCTACTGCAACGTTGAACCAAGTCAGGCCCACGGGAAACCCGAAGATGAACATGTGGAATACGCTACCATTGCACTCAAGGAGTTACCGACGAATGACAAAGGATGAAGCACAGAATGCCAAAACAATCCAGAAATGAGAAAACAGAACTGGAATATGAAGTGTGAATGTGGAGTAGAAGGTGTGTGGTTGACAAAGGAAAAATCTAAGTTTTTGCTGCCATGTGTATGTTGCCTGTGCATTTTGAGACCTCCCTCCTATTAGAGAGCAGTAGAGAACTTTGCCACCAGTGTGCAGATTCTCTGGGGTCAGGCAGAGGTGCTGGGTAATTCTCAGGATCCCCTGTACATCTGCTTCCTTCAATCCCATTAAATTGCAGACTCTTTCGTGAGGCAGGTGTGGAGGAGCGACCTTTTGAAAAGAGAAATATTTGTCTGGACATGGATGGGTTTGCTATTTCAATGGTGTTCACTAGGAGAAACTATCCCACTCCTAAGGGTTCAGCTACCGTGGCTAAGCAAACAAAACTCTAACTGCTGTGACCGGGTTCGTTTGCCGTGTAAATGGGGGGGGACATGGGCACTGGATTAGAGGAATAAGCAGCACCTGCCTGCAGGCAAACAGCTTGAGGGTGCATTGCAACACGATGATACGCTGCATTGCAAACTCCGCAAGCTGAGGATTGTGCTGCATGAATCTGAGCACCAGAAGGTCTTGTAGCTACAAAACAACAATGCACAGAAGTAATACACACACTTTTTGAGCCTTAATGCAAATGAGTATTTCTGGAGAAAGGAGGACAGGGAACAACATGCAGTATTGCCCCAGAGGAGTGGACAGGGCACTGGGACGGTTCGGAACAGAACTTCCCTTGCTGTGCTAACTGCAAGGACCAGCCCTGAGCAGACATGAGGAGTCTGTACAGTCAGTAGCACCGAGCAAGAAACTGGGAGGATGTGTGAAGAAGCTGCAGGAAGTGTGACACAAAGAAAGAACTATGACCATAAGAGGGCTGGTCCCAACATCAGATGATAGAACAGAAGGGACATGATGGTAATTAAGAGCAGATTATTTACAGATGTAAATGTCCAAGTAAGTCGGACACACAATGTATTTCTAGATTTCCAGTGCAGCTCTGATGCAGGTTGGCAATTTCCACAGGACCACTAGACAGGCCTGGACCCCACCGAACCCTGCTGTCCTGAACAACCACTGCAGAAACTATCCAACGTTTCCCAACGCACTTGGTCCCTCACCTGCACTGTTGTGAGGCATCTTTGCATCTCTTCAGGAATCACTATCCAGCTCTGGTCTTTTGCAGCGCTGTGCTGTACCCACATGCCTACTTCCAGCACTTTTTAGTTTTTTGTCTCCATCATAGAAAGCAAGTTTTTGTGGCTTCTTCTGAAGTCCCAGGAGACCAGAAATGCACATGTGGTTTCACAGTGGAGCTCACCGGGGCTGTGGGAAGTGATACTATTACTTCCCTCTCTGCTGGAAATACTCCAAACGACACATTTGCTGCCTTTATGTAGCAGTCATGTGGTGAGCACATGAAATGAGGTTGCTGGGGCTCAGCTCAGTTTCTCCAAAAGACCAGAAACCCTGGCACTTCCTGCACGGGATTTTCTAAACTTCCTTTCCCTGAAGATAAACACCAAGGTTATGTCCCTGCCCTCCCTCCACCCTCAGGATGCTGACCGAGCTACCTGCGGGGTCTTGATGAGTCACCCTTTCCAGACCCCCCCCGCAGAGCCTGCAGGCAGAGCCCGCTCCGGCAGACCGGCAGCGCTGCGGGGCTCGGGGGCCGCCTGCACTGTTTTGGGCCATCACATGATGCTATTTGAGGCGTCTGCACTGAGCTGTGGCTCTGCGTGGGCAATGCTGATCCCTGAATTTTCAGAAATGCCATCCCTGATGAATTGCTCAATATGCAGGACAAAAAAGATGCCAAGTTCCTGTGCTCATTCCTTCCGGCAGAGCAAGGAGGGGGGAAAAGCAGCTGCTCTTTGGCAAGCGCCCTTTTCACTTTTCTCCAGCCTTCTCTCTTGTCCCTTCTCTGCTCAACTGACATGGAGAAGCTCATGGACTTCATCTTCCTGGTCTTCCTGTCAGGTAAGAAAGCATACGCAGCCTTCGTTTCAGTTAACAGGGTAACGGACTGGTGCTAAACTCAGTCTCTACTTGCACTTAGTATGAGATTACTGATAATGCTACGGGAAAAGACAGCGCAGGTCTTCAAACACAGTAGTTTTTTCCGGATGCACAGGTGCTTTTGTCGTAGCATGCAACAAACTCGGAGACCAATACAAACAGTTATCAAGAGTCTCACTGCCTGTGTGTACGCTGCAAGGTCCGGGGCAATGCAGGCAGAGGAAGCTGGAGCACTGCGGTGCATTCTGCCCTCCGCTCTTCCTCCCCAGGTATGTTGCAGGGATGTCAGACTCCTTCCCCGAGTTTGTTCTTTTCCCTTAATTTAACTAAGGGCCAGCGGTGATTCGAGCGCTCAGCGTCTCTCACAGGGATCCTCTGGAATCACAAGAGCACTGTTGGCAGAAGCCTTGTCTGCCTTCTCAGAATGAATGGTGAAACTGCACAATCCTGTTTGTTTGCATCTGTAGGGCTCTGAGAGTAAACTGCAGCACCTAGGGTTCAAGAGGAGGAAAAGACTCCTCAGGGAAGGGGGCATTCTGAAATCTTGGGCACTTGACTATACTTTTTTACAGTAGCACAAAACAAGGGAGGAGGAACAAAAACAGTAAACGATCTGTCAGCAGAACTGGTTGCAAAGATAATGAGGCAAAAGCTTTCCACAGGGGCATCAGCAAATCTTTAAATGCCATGATTCTGATCAAGAGGTTTTTGCAATGCTGTTTCTATTTGAAACAAAAGCAAAAACCAACCCCCTGGGGCCTTTCCAGGAACTGAAGGGGCAGAACTGGGGGTGAGGAGGGTCCACAATGTTGAGAGGGATTGCACAGGACTGGACATGCAGGGAGATAAACCTTGACAGAACAAGGGGGTGGAGCAACAGCTGAGGATAAAGACTTGTAGGTGTTGGATACTTGGAGAGCACAGACCCCTTTTAATGCCTTCCTGTAGTCAAGCCTGAAAGACCTTCGGATTTTTTAGTCAACAATTAACTTAGAACAGTTGAAATTATTTTACAAAGTGTTATCAAAAGGCTCAGCCAGCACCAAGTCCTGACAAGAGACTATTTCTTAATTTACTCCTGTTTTATCATTCCTTATGCTTTCACTGAAGGCACTAGCCTCTGAAATTTTTTCACTAGAGATACAGAGATTTCCACAAATACCACATCGCATTTCTCTCTGGAAGTATTAATAGCTCAGACTGTCCCTTCTGCCTCTGCCTACAACAAAGAGGAATAGAAATTAGAAATAAGGAACTAAGGAAAAAAGGAAAAAAAAAGCCAAGCAACCAAAGACCAGTTGACGACATGATTAAAATTAGCAGGATATTAAAAGACAGAGTGAAAAAAAATTGCTAAACCCCTGGACTTAGAAATTAAGAGTGGAATTAAGAAGCTGGCTCCTAAACAAGTAGCTGGACACTGGTTTGTATGTGTGACTTTGATTCTAACAGCTTCCTGCATTGATTCTCTCTGGCTGTGTAAAGAGCCTTAAAATAAGACTACACTTGATGGGCACTTAATGCAAAGGACCCTTTCTGCAGCAGAGGCTACTCCGGAGCCAGATCTGCATCTAGGAACAAACAGGGAAGGGCTGGGCTCAAGGCACAACCTGCGGCGCCTGCCCTAATGCAGCTGTGTGCACGGCAGCAGGCTGGGGCTGCAAAGCCAGGCTTACAGCAAGGCTGGCCTAGCGAAGGTTACACAGAAACCATTTCCCTCACTAGGTCAAGCTCTGCCTTTTATGAGCTGCCTTGTAAAAAGAGCTTTTAATAATCAAGATAACTTGTCTGATGCTGACTCAATATACCCAAGTGCCCAGCTTCATGCTCCTCAGGACTAGAGGAAAGTGCAAGTTTGTATTTAATCCTTAATCACGCTGACAAACTGCTTCCCCGCAGTGGGCAGGAGCGCAGCGATTACAGGCAGCGTGATGTGGTTGAGCTCCAGACTGCAATCCTGAGCAGTCACCACATGGCCACAAGGGAAGGACCAGCACTTCCTGAGCTTCAGAAAATCGCCACTAGAGTTCTAGAAGAGAAAAATGACGTTTGGCATAGACATAGTGGTAAGGGATGGATATGAGAGAAGCAGCTCACCACTTCCTTCTTCTCCTAGCGTCCTGTGCTGCAGAGAACGTCACTGTAGTGTACGGAATGGAGGGGGGCACCATCTCTGTCAACTGCACCTACGACCCCTGGCAGCAGCGCTGGAGAGAAAAGAGCTGGTGCAAGCAGATCGATGAGACCAAGTGCCAACGAGTGGTGAGCGCGCGGCGCTTCTGGCTGCCGTTCCTGAGGAACAGGAATGGCACCACCTCCATCAGGGACAATGTCCAGGACGGCGTCCTGACAGTGACCATGAAGCGACTCAGGAAGCAGGACGCTGGGATGTACCAGTGCAGAAGTGACTTCCTGGGGGAGACAAGCAGCTTAGGGAAAGTGCAAGTGGAGGTGCTGACAGGTACGTCCTGGGGCTCCAAGTTTTATGAGTTCCTGCTTAAATTTCCCGTGTGTCTGCAGATGCCAAGGCCTCACTTTAAACATCTACTTTTGTCGTGCTGTAAGGAGGGACTGTGTTGCATCATCTCCTTTTAGTTCCCAATTTACAGAAACATGACCTCACTGTTACAGGATGCCTAAAACGTCATCCCCTTATTGCTACCCAGATTAATGTCCTAGCACACAGCCCACTGTTAAAAACACCTTGGTTATCTACACTGGTGCTGGTGACACCAATGAATATCACCCAGAAACACCTGCAGACTAAACTGTGCTGTTTCTGTCAGCAGCTGTCCTGGAGACCCAGCTGCCAGAGGAGCCCAGAGCTGTGCAGAGCATCTCCAGGTAAGCTGCTCAACTCCTGCTGGGACCACTGGCCTTCCCAGGACCAAACAGATGAGCATCAGCAACCCATTCGAAACCAGGCATATTCTCTACCTCCTCCTAATCCACGACAATTCTCAGAGCTGCTGTGTGGTTTCTAACCAGCAGCTTTATCCTAATCCAGGAAATGCAGTGCTTTAGTTAGTGCCAAGCAAAACAACTCCTGCAGATCGTAATTTATCCGTATGTGAGATCTTGTAGTTAAATCTGTTATAGTTGTTCGAACCTCCCAGGCTGTGTTCCCATCTTCGCACTGTAACTACATGGGTTTCTTTAAAGGTTGAACTATCCTCTTGATGGCTCAGCTTTACTATTGTATTTGTGATTCTCCATAGCATCCCTCTTGAAGCTGATTTCACCATCTTCTACATCATTGCTGGGTTCCTGGTTACGAAGTTCACGGTGGCTGTGCTGATCTTTACCATTGGCAACAGCAGGAGGAACAGAGAAACAGGGCAGAAGAATCCAAACTCGAACGAGCAGCAGGTCCTCCCTTTGGCTGGTGACCTTGCACGGGATGGCATCGGGCTCTCCTGGGAGAGCACTGCCTAGAGCTAAACCAACGGGAATCCACGGCCAACGGAACACCAAGCACTTCCAGGCAAAGCTTTGCCACCTGCTGTAAGAAAATATCACCTACTAAACGGGTATCAATGACCCTAGCACTCGAGAGAGGGAATTTCACCATCTACTCCCTCTTCTCTTTGGTGCTGACCAACATTTCCTAACACAAGTGAACTGAAAAGATGCTGCCAGTAACACCAGAACCTAATGGAAGAGGATGGGATTGAGGGCCGGGGGAAAGACGGAATACAAAGCCTTCCTGTCAAGAGATCTGGCACAGACTTATCGATGTGCTGAGATGCTTCCCAGGCATGGAAAAGATGAGGGAGCTCTTCTCAGTTTTCCAGCTCATTGCTCGGCCAGAACAAACTTTGCTGCTCTATACAGCTACTGACCAATGCTTTGTTATAAATAAAACTATGAATACAGCCATGAACATAAATAGCAGTTCAAGTAACACACCTCAATGACCACGTGTTGAGCAACTCACAAACACATCCATATCATGTAAAAATGGAAAGACAAGGTTCAGTCTGAAATCTTCAAGAAACTTCTGATTCACTGAAGGTCAGTGTTAAAGAAGTAATATTTTTTTCAGAGTATCTTATATCTTCTCCCAATGCTTCATGCTTCCCCCGAGAGCATTAAATATAACCAGAACTAGATGGTTTGTATTGTAAACTGTTGTCTATAAATCACCTTTTTAACTGAGATCTCACTCCCTAAAGCCCAAAGCTTTGGGCACACTTCCAGCAATGCAGCGCTCCGCTGTCAGCTCGGTCGCTTCCAGCAGCCGCCCGCACCAGCAGGGAGAGCGATTCGGATCCTCAGCCCCAGTGTCACTGCACCGGGGCCAGAACTGGGGCCCAGCAAGCTCGTGGCATCTCAGAGCAGGGCCAGCTGAGGGGTTCTGCCTGCCCGAGGTGATGAGGGCCAGCTGCCAGAACTGCCACGGACAGCGCGGATCCTTGGTGAGAGGCGTAAGGAGCTGCAGACCATCACACAAGGGATGTGCAGTCCACATGCAGCTCAGAGCCTGCTTCCCCATTCCTCAAATGAGTTTGGAACAAAGAACCAACTGTCTCTCTATTTCTCCCCGCATTTCTTCTGCCCCCTCAAGAGGATGTTACCAACATGTGATCATTGTTCACCCTTCCCCAAGCAAAGCTGCGTTTAGACCTCAACCCCTAGCGCAGTCCCTGCACAGCCCGCAAAGCTAAATAAAATCAAACTGATTATCTGACTTAGTGTAGATTCATTATAAAAAGCTGCTCTACTAGAGACCGAAAATGCCCATTTCTTTTCCAGCCACACAGCCTGACTGCTAAATATGGCCAGCTAGACGACAATACAGTCCAAGTGAAGAAGCTGCCAGTAAACATTCTGCTGCCTTCCCACCCAGGAAGGACATTAAGATTGTGGTTAAAAGATTTCCTCAGCAATCCCAAACTGGCATCATCACTGTACAGGCAGCAGATGGCTGCAAGTGAGAGAGCAAGTTCGCTCTTATTCTCCAAAGAGAATTTCTCAGTGATAAAGAAGGTCTGGGATACATTTGCTGATTTTAATTATACAAGCTTTTGGGTTCTCATTTCTGTTTATAGTAGTTCTGTATTTTGTCCAGAAATTGAACTTCATGGTGGGACACCTGGCAACCTCTGCCCGTCTGGGACCTTTCTCTCCCACTATAGCGAAGTTCTCAGTCTGAAATCACCCAGCATACAGGGAGGAAAGTCTGCATTTCTCGCTCTCTCCTGACACGCCACAGATCAGGTACTGTCATCAACCTGCCTTCCATAAACCCACACCGACCCGGCCTGATTGCCCGGTTGTCCTGCACGTGCCATGTGATGGCACTTGGGAGATCTGTTACGTGACCTTCCCCGGCGCCGCAGGCAGACCCAGAGACCTGCAACTGCTGGTGATTTCTTACACTCCTCTGAGCACACATTCCCTTTTCCCACATCCCCTCCCCTCATCCCCAGTTTCATGAAATGAGTAGAAAATATTTGTGGTTATAGATGAACTCAGACATATTCAGAAGCAAAAAATGTTGAATTTCTTTTTAACTTCTCATTCCTTCTGGTTTCTCAGAAGGACGGAAGAAACAAAGCAATAGGATGCCAGATGGGGAACTGAATGATGATACAATATATTCTGCCATACGGCACCCACCTCAGGCGAAGCCTGACGATGTGGCACACATCAGCAGCAGCCTTCACCAGGAGTTTCCTTCCACGCTCCGGAACCCCCAGGCAGTTCCGTTTCCTCAGGTCTGTGCAATGTGCTGTTACCTTCAGAGCTGCAGCTCCACATTCTGGAACTGAAAAGAGAAAAATGGGTCCACCTAAACAAAGCAGCACAAAGCCTTCGGTTATTTGCAGAATTTTGCTGAACTGCACTTAGAAACAATCCATTTTAACCAGTTACTGAAGCTGGATACATGTGGGGTGCGAGGCAGAAAGCAACTGAAAGGATGAGGCACATGGATGCACAAACTGCCCCTGAAAAAATAACTGCACTCTTCTAATAGTCCAGCATCACAGTTCAGCTACTGGCAGCAAATCTAGTGGCAGGCTATGGCATATTTGCTTTTTCCAAATGGCTCTATTTTTAAGCAACAGGCAACTATAAAACCAAATACAGGAAACTTTCTCTCTGGTAGCAACTGATACAGGGCCACAGTCAGAGAGTTGTGATAAACCACAGCACAATGCTTCCTTTGAGACTTTCAACAGTTCATGGAAATACTCACATAGAAAATATTAATTATCACACACTCTGATAAGATCCAAGTCAGCAAAGTGCTAAAGAACTTGGTTATATTAAACACGAGTTGTTTCACGGACTTCAGAGAGACAAGGAATGCACTTGACATATTTTAGTGAACATGGGACTTATTGAAAAGTATGTGTCTACCTCTTAGTATGGTGTCTTCAGCTTGAACACACAGGTGCAGAATTTACACCCAAAGTTATTTATTTTTGTAAACAAATAACTTTGCATTTCCTTGCTATTGGTGCTTGTTTATTAATGCCACACCCATGCTATAGTGTAAATCCAGCTTGACTTTTGTTATAAATTACACACATTTTGATGAAACTACTGAATTTTGTTTTCATGGCGATATGTGCAAGCACCCATTAGGGATTACGGATAAATCCCAAAATTAATCTTACTGAGATTTTAATCTTAATTCCTTGAGTTGGGCCTGTGGAAGCTGAATACAATACAAAAATGGCTTTACTTTTCTGGACTCCAACCGAGGTACTGGGTGGCACGGGGGGAATGTGAAAGGGCAGAGCAGACGCCCCTGAACCACATAAACTCCACTGTGCCTGCGGCTGCTCGTCCAGCTCAGAGGGTGGGAGAGACAGGGGAGAGAAAAAGGCAATTCTGTTGACTGGTCTGACGTGGGTAATGGCTTTTTGCCATTATTTCTAAGATTATTTTGTCCCTCTATTGCAAATGCTCTGAAAATAAAGTTAGGACCCCTCTGCCCATAATAAGAGACGAGGGAGTCAGTGTGTGTCCCTGCCCAGGCCTGCAGAACCCCCCGCCCCTGCTCTGCAGCCGGGGCCCAGCCGGCCCTGGGCCGCACTGCACACAGCCAGGGCTGCCTGGCAGGGGGAAACTACCGGGCAGCTTTATCTTCATTGTTAGAGCTGTGATTTTGTCCTTCAAACAATAATTGCTGTGCATCCTCTTTCCTCATTGCCCAGACTCACCGAACATTTCCCTCACAGTCGAAGGACGCACAAAAGCAACACTGGCCAGCTCAGAGCAGCGATCCTTGTCTCTCCCAGCTCAGGGAGGCCAATTCCAGCTCCACGAGGGTCACAGAAGAACTCGGAGCTGCGAGGCCAGGCCTCTTTCTACCCTTCTGCAGCCCCCTCACACAACCCACCCCAGGGCCGCCATCTTGAGCCGCTCCCTCAGCCTCCCAGAAAGGGCGGCAGGGCGAGATGCTCACCAGCCAATCAGAGGTGTCCTAGAGCAGCACCCGTCCAATGAGCACTCTTACTGGGACGCCCCTCAGCCAATCAGTTTCCAGCACTCAGCACGTGGGCGGGCAGAGCAGTCCCTTCAGGCCGCAAAATGGCGGGATGGTGACAGAGGGGACAGGAGAGGCTGGGACAGCTCGCTGGGATGGGGCACAGGGGACAGGACAGGACAGGACAGGACAGGACAGGACAGCTCGCTGGGATGGGGCACAGGGGACAGGACAGGACAGCTCGCTGGGATGGGGACACAGGGGACAGGACAGGACAGGACAGGACAGCTCGCTGGGATGGGGCACAGGGGACAGGACAGCTCGCTGGCTGCCTCAGCATTTCTCAGCAGTGCTCACAACACTGCTTGCCCACGCTGCTCCTTGACTGAAACAAGGAGAAGGCCTAAAAAACAGCTAAAGCTTGTGCTCAGTTTATAAATTTTTATTAGCTGGATAGTGTACACAGTACTTACAATTGCATCTATTAAAGACCAAAATACACTTGGAAAAAATGCATTATATATAAAAAAAAATTATAAACTTTAAACTATATACAAACTTTGCCTTACGTTACGTTAATCTCAGTTCCCTCGCGCAGCCGGTCGCGGAGGTTTTCTCCCCGCTTTGAACGTGCGAGGCCTGGGAGCCCTGGGAGCCCTGGGCGTCGCTTGAGGAGCGTTCTCCACATCCTGTTCTTCCATAGGAACCCGGGGTTCGATCATTCGCCGCTCCCGTGCGCTCTGGGTCAACCTTCGCTCGCCCTCCCCGAGCCGCTCCCACCCTCATGCACTCGGATCCGTGCTCTCCAAGTGGAGGTTTTGCTCAAGTGTAGCCAATCCACAAAGAATTCTCACTTGATGACGTCTCCGATTTAACAAGCTCACCCAGGAAAAGCGTGCAGACTGTTTTGGTAACGTGGTTGACCAATAACTCCAATCTCACCAAGCAAACGCTGCTTTTAGAAGTGAACACGCATAACCCAAAGCAAATGAAAATATGACAGGAGCACTCAGGCTTTCACATCACTACTTAAAGTATTAACAATAAGACTTTCTATGTAACACAAATCCATAGGTCTTAATACACATTCTACAGCCATGGATCAGAGAACCTATACATGAAGGGCTTATTGGGAAAAAAGTTCTAACTGTTTTAAAGAAGTTTACAAGTTCTTTAAGAAAAGAAGTAATTACTCATTAAAAAAACCAAACCTACGTCAGAGCAATCATCTTGCCTCCCTCACTGCAGCTCTCAGAGGGGTTTCTCCAGAGATCAGCCAGCAGTTGACGAGCAGAAACATTACAGAGGCGCTTACTCAGCACAGAAATATTACTCCGGCACTGACAAAATGTACAGATGACCTAAAAAAATATTTACAATAATGCTGAAAATTCAACGAAAGCAAATTTTTTGTTACACTGTCACTGAAAGAGAGCTACGTGCTTCCTGAAATGGGTGAAGGAAATGCTGGGTGAGGATTTCACAGGCGCCAACTGAGGAAGTTAAGCCCCATCCTTTCACTGGCCAGGGATTTTAAGGCAGAAGCAACCAAAGGCACAGAAGATGCCACCTGCAGAGGGAAATAAGTGCCTTTTGAATCAGAAAAAAATCCTAATGTTAGATCTGTGAGCAGAACATTGTATTACTATACAAGACAAAATCAAATGTAAGAAGGTTTGAACATGAAGAACTAAGCCACCTCCTCACGGGGTGCAGGCGGCACCGTGTGTCCAACGGCTCCTTCCTCAGCTTCGGGAGAACGTGGAACTAAAAATTCAGGAAGAAAATGAACTGAGCTCCATTTAGAGAACCCAGCTGCTCAGCTACAGGTGCCACATCTGCATTTCTTTGCTCTTTCACTGGCTGTGCGCCTCCCCGGCCGGCTGACCTGAACGAACACCGTCACCCGTCACCTCAGCATCGCCTGCTGCCACCGCGGCATCCAACGCTTCACATTTCTGCTCCCGCTTGTATTCCTTCCCATCTTCTCATACTCTTCCGTCTAGTATTTTTCTGTTTGATCCAAAGTAGGTAGGATTCTCAAGGCTCTGTCTTTTGGGATCCTCCCAGTCTTCTACAACTTGCTTGTGGAACTGATTTAGAACAGACGTCAGGAAACACCGTCACAAAGATGGCCAAGTGCTCTCACTCTGAGATTGCGGATTTTGCCTTTTGGAGGAACCGCGCTCTGGACGGGCAGGTTAGAAGGAAGACTTAAAAAAAAAAAAGCCTTTGGAAGAGACTAAATTATAAATTTTAATCCTTTTTATACTACCATCCACTTTTCTTCCAAAGCACCAACTACTGGCAATAAACATACCAAAAAAATACCAAGAGGTTGCTTTTACTAATTACATCCCTACCCCATGTCACCCTCCCCCCTCTTACTTCTTGGAACGGATGCACAATATATCAAGTCCTGCAATCATCTTGAAATCTGTCTATCGTTGCCACTGCATTGCTGAACTTCTCCCAGGGAAGAACTTGCTGTTTGCATATTTTAATGGAACCTAAACCAACCCCTTTCAGTTCCGCCGGTGTCCGAAGTCCCTGCTGGGAAAACCAAGTACGGCGGCGCAGCCGCGCAGGGCCGGTTGCTGTGAACCAGAGGTGTGTCTGTAACACGAGGGACAGGGCTCCCAGGGCCTGTGCTGCCCCGCTCCAGCGCGCCAGTTATTGCTGATCACCGGGTCAGCGGCCACTCTCTCCCGTGGCCAATCTTAATGCAAGGGATGTTTAAAATCAAACAAACAAACAAACGACAAAACGCATGAGCAGCCAGACTCTGAAATCCCTGCGCTGGATCAGAAGAGTGTACAAAGAAAGTCGTTAAGTTTCGATTTGTTGAGTCAACTGCGGTTAAAATATGGACCACGCACTGAAAACGTGGTGCTTGTTCTGTAGAAAAGGACAGGCTGATGTGGCGATTGTCCCACTGAAAGACTCGCTTGGAACACCGGAAAGGTAGGACAGACTTGCAGAAGGGACGGGAGTTGTACTCAGTTGGTTGTTTTCTTTAGCAGCGGTTAGGAGACTCTGATCATCTGTGTCATCGCTTCTTCGTTGGCCTGAGTTGGATCCTACAGACACAAAGTACAAAACATGTTCTAAGATCAACGTTTTCCAGAACAGTGGAGAGAATCACGCACAAGTGTTCCCAGGGGGAGACACTCCTGCCCCCTCCCTCCGTCTCTAAACATGGAGTGTTTTGCCTGGGTTTTACAGGCCAGTGTAAGACAATAGGATATACAAATCCCAATAGTTCCTAGATTTACTGGTGCTCTAGTATTTGGGACAGATTCCACTTCAGAATAAGAAATATTCTTCTGCTAAAGGCACAGGTCTGCTTTAAAGCACTAATCAACAGAATTTGCTAATTCTCCTCTCTCGTGTCCCTTTCTTTGAAAATCCATCTTGCACTTTTAATGTAAATTGATAAACAGGTAAGAATCAGATATTCACATCTGGTTTATTTTCAATAAGATGTATGATAAGGCGTCTCCACCTTTAATTCACGTACAAAAATACTGCTGGGATGCAACCAGAAAGGCTGCACAGACTGTATTTCTTAGGACAAAAATTACAAGCATTATTGCTATAATTTTAAAACTCAAGGCAAACAGACACTTGCTCTCTACAACAAGTGAGACAGGTTTCTTCACAATGCCCGAAATATAGATTCAAAGGCAGAGAGGGATGGAGGTCGGCAGCTTCGCACGAAGAACAACCAGAACAGCGACAGCTCTAGCGAGTGTCTGTTGTGCGCAGCCGAACGCAGCCCTGCCCGAGGCACAGCCACAACTCACCTGCATGTGAGGACTGTCCTTCTCCTTGGGCGAGAAGAAGCGCCCACCTTCTCCCCGCTTCCTGGCCATGGCGTGGCGGTGCCGGGACTCGTGCAGGTATTTCTGCAACGGGATGAAGGAGGTAAGGAGGGACCAGCCCGTTTGAGTCCCGCGCGGTGGGCAGGGAGAGCCGCCTGCCCTTCCCCATTCCCCAACATCGAGCCTTTACAGTAAATGCCCGTTTGCAATACAGCTACAGACACACCCAACAATGAAAAGCACATGGACAAAGCGGGACTGCCACCAAAATACTGCAGTGTAGGTCGTGAACAGCAACAAAAACGAAAGAACACTTTCAGATCCTAATCCTCGTTTGCCAGCCTGGGTGTTTTTCTGTAACCCTGGATTAGATCCCAGTTGCATTCTCACCCTTCTCTCCTTGGGAATCTTCCCCTCGGCCTCCAGCTTGGCCCGCGCCTGCCTCCTCTTGAGGATGCGGTGGTACTGCTTGGCGTTGACATAGAGCGGCTCCTCCTCCAGCATCTCGGCTCCGGGCAGCGGGATCCTCTGGATGGCCGGGACCGACCCGGCGCCAGGGACCATCTGCACAGAACAGCTTTTCAGAGCTCGGACAGGGAACGCAAAAAAGTAATTTGACGAACAGAACAGTTCAAACGGAAAGCGTTTGGGTTTTGTTCAGATAATGCAGCTACTTAAATTAAAAGGAGTAATAAAATTCTTCTCAAACTGCAGAACAAATTCAAACAAATCAATTACTTATCAGTCATGCTTGTTATTTTTCTGAATGGAAAAATTTCTATACAATATACAATTCCATGACCATGTTAATGCTTCTTGTAAGTGTAAGCATACAGGACATGCCCACTGCTTCCCTTTCTTTCTGCTTATCACTTGTTCGATTTATATGATAATTTCAAAGCAGTTCTTAGGCAAATATTACTGTAGAGCTGCTGACATCTAGTGGGGACAAACAGTAAAATTCAAGTTAAGAGGCCTCACACTACAAAGAAATAAGAATTAACAGAAGCAGCACTCTTGTGAATCAGAGAAACAAATACTAAGGGATGCTCAAGAAAAGCAATAGTGGATTCAATGGTTTAATCCTCTGCTTCTCAGTTCACAGCTCATTTGGAATTTCAGATTCCAGATTTCTGCACTCAATCTGCTGTGAGAGAAAGCCCAGAATACACAGTCCGCAGCAGGACATGGGCCACTAGAACTGACAGCTTTGATTGTTTAAACTTGAAACAAATGGGAGCTGTGAGGACACTGAGCATATTAAGATGACATCAATCGCAGCCACCGGTTTGTGTACAGACATCTTAAACCTCCAACTCTGAAAGTACCGACATACCATAACCATTCCGCCTGAATTGACGACATTTCCGGCGACCGGCAGCGTCACCGTGACAGTGCCCTGTCCGCTGCTGGTCGTGTTGGTGTTGGCTCCCGTCTGGACAATTTGCGCTCCAGCCAGACTGGCTGCGGGAATGGTGATCATGCCTGTAACAGGGACTGTGACTGTAACAAAACAGAACACAAAAGAGAGGGGAAAAAAAAAAAAAGAAAAAAACAAACCAAAAACATGCACACAGAGAGGAGGGAACACCGTTAGTCCCGCTTCTGCGTTTTACTCATTCATCCTTCCATAACATGCAAGAAGACTCAGAATAGCATTGCAAATTATCAACTCAATTCCAGCACGAGGTCCTTGTACTTGTGCTTTTGCATTTGTATCCGCACAGCAATCCCGGCGTCAGCCCCCAGATCACGCACCCTCAGGTGCAAGCTGAAGCGTTTCTGTTCTAACAGCCCTTGCCAAAGCAAAGAGCCACTTTTTATTGTTCTGGGGAAACACCCGCGCACGGAATCCCTGTGTAACCACATCAACACGCAGCCTCCGGGCCGTGTCACGCGCTGGCAGCCCTGGCGCGGCAGCCGGGTGCTCTCGGCACGAGCCGCAGGGCGCTCAGCCGCGCGGTGCTGTACCTTGCTGCAGGATGGTGCCGTACCTTGCTGCAGGATGGTGCCGTCAGCGTTCACGGGCTGGTACACTATGGTCTGCCCTTCCGCCGCCTGCGCCACCTGCTGCCCTTGAACGGCTATTTGCTGCTGGGTCTAAACAAAATAGAGAACACAGGAACTTTACTAATTGCTTATTTCTCCAGTTTTACAATTCCTGAATTAACACACGGTGCTTAAGGTGTTTCAGGCATCTATTTCTTTTGCTTGAAAACCAGCATCAAGAAATAGGATGGAGCACAAACCATCTGAACTGGAGATGAAATACCTAAAGCATTTATAACGTACTTTTTCTAACACTGTAGTATTTAACATTGCAAGAAACGAGTTCTGGGTTTCCTGTCTCTCTGTGAACATGTTAAAGAAGAACTATTCCGCTCAGAAATTTAATTCTGGTCCTAAACAGAAGGATCAGCAGAAAGCCCAGGTATGACTAGACCACTTTACAAAATGGAAGTATGGAATTAACAATACATCGCGTTTCCAGATTTCAGACAGACAAAAACAACCAAGAACCAATAAAATACAGGAACACAATGGATAAAAACATGCAATCTATTTGTTCTGCCCCAGAGTTATGTATGAAAACACTACAAAAATATGAAAATTATTCTCAAGTTCTCCTCGATATTAATAATTCCTTTTTTTTTTTTTTTTACTTAACCACAGCTTAAGGCATTTGTCAAGTTTCTCTTCCTGTGTCTGCCGAGCAAACCCTTTCATGCTGTGCAGTTACCTGTGTCTGGCCAGCAGTAACTGCAGTCTGGGGCTGCTGTATAATGATCTGCTGGGTCTGGCCCTGCTGGCCCTGTACCTGCACAGCCTGCCCACCTTGAATCTGAATCTGACCTGGCTGGACCAACTGAATCTGTGGAGAAAGAGTCAGAAAGGAACATTAACTAGGCCTCTGGTTGCTCCCTCCTTGGCCTCAGCATCACCCAGTCATCTCGGAGGATGATTTACTGGTGCAAAGAACAAGAAAGCACCGATTCTTCTCTTTTTTCCACTTGAAAATGAAGCGCTTTAATTCATTCCTCCCTGTGACACAGCAGTCACAACCATACACAACAGAGGAAACATTGCATAGTCATGTCATTACGCTCTCGCAGTTCTCCACTGCTTACACAATAAAACAGTCAAAAGAAAGCAATTATTCACATGAAACTAGCAATAATAATACTCAGGTGAAAGAAAAAGAGGACTAAGATTTAAGCTGTCTGCAGTGTTAATTATCCAGCGTACAGAAGTACTCCTGGATATAGATAAAAGTTGTCTTTGGCTTTGCAGAGACGTCTTTCCACCAACGTGGAACATTTCCTAGGTTAAAAAAGTAACATGGATCAAAGCTTGTGCTTAAAACCCCAGTTATGGGATCTTCATCCAACAAGCAGAGTGTAAAGAACCTAACACAAAATGTATTGTCTTCCTACACAAAAACATTGTAAATAAACCTCTCCCAACAGCAAGACATCGTGTCTCTTCCTGAGCTGTGACCTCGATGCTGAAATCCCATTCTCAAATCACAAAACGCTGCCATTATGCCACTGTTAAGTTCTTCCCCGTGTATTTGAGGAACACGCTTTGAGCACCTGTTTAGATTTAAAAACTGGCTTTTAAACAAATATTTAAAAATAACTGCTTCTAATAAAATCCATCTTCTATACCTTCTGCAGTATAGCCTCCTGTGCAATGGAAATGTTTAAATTCACCTCCGGCTATTATGTACTTGATGACCTCAAGTACAAGTCATTTTCAAGAAGATTTCTTAAAAAAAACATCCTCTTTCTGAGCCGTGAATGGAGCAGGCGCCAGAGCAGCCGCTGCTCGAACGCGCCGGTTACAGCAGAAATAAGAAAACCAAAAAACCCCAAACCAACTCCAGCTGTTTTGAATGGACTTCGTTTAAAGGTCTGCACCATTCCGTAAAACACGAGAATCAAATACACCGAGCCTTTTCACTGCACTACCACGCAGCTCCCTGCGCGGCCCACGGCTGGAGAACAACCGGCCGTGCCTGGTTGGTTTTAAGCGCCGCGGCAAACGCGCGAACTGCCCGGCAGGAACGTGACGGTTCGTTCTCTCCAATCTGTCTCCGATAAGACGGGGGTTGGCTCACCTGCTGCAGCCCCTGCGTTCCGGACACCGGGACCTGCATGATGGTCTGGCCCTGGCCGCCCGGCACGGCCTGCACCATGATGGGCTGGCCCGTGGACGTGATGAGCTGCCCCCCGCTCACCTGCACCATGAGCGGCTGCCCCTGCACCTGCAACGGGAGAAAACAGCACGATGAAACACTCCAGTGACGCCCGGCCCGTGCCACGGAGTGACCAGAGGAACTCGGCAATGGCCACTGACCTGGCTCCATAATCGCCATCAAACACTCTCCGGGATGTGCTACTGGATTTAGGAAATTATCTTTTGCTGTTGCAGACTAACCCAAACTTGCAAGTCTAATAGCAGTAAAGCAGGAAAAGCATGGCGAAATTTTCCAGACACGATATCTTCATGCACAGCCCGAGAGCAAATGTAATAAAAGAAACTTCATTATCCACATCACTATTACTAATCTTTAATTGGGGCTCCTAACAAGAAGCAGCTCTAAATAAGCCATCCTGACAGAGCTTCTGAGTAGCTTCAACTCTCTCCAATTACATGCTTACATTTCCATTTCCTAACCGATATGTAGAATGCGACATTCTTAGAGAATCTTTTCATGGTTATTAAGTGAAATTAAAAATGTAACAACACAAAATGTAGTTCAGTAATGAAGAGTGAAAGAAAATGAGCAGGAGCCACTTCTTGCCCCAGTAAGGCTCACAATGGGTCTGCAAATGCTGTGTAAGTCTCTGGACTCTTGGAGCAGGAGGGTCTCTGGGCACTAAAGAGGCCAATGACAAGGGGAAAACCGCTCTGTTCAAACACCCGCACCCACTGCGGGCCCAAATTCCCCACAACGCTTTGACAGTACCGCTCCTGCAGGGCCTCCCGTGAACTAGGTAATGGCCCTTGCTCCGACTCCTTAGAAACAAGAGCAGCACAACGGGACAAACAGTCACTGAGTTCTTGGGTTTTCTACCTGTACATTTCAAGAACATGCAACAGCAAATCCTCTCTGTTCAAGCACTGTAAAATACCGGCCACACGCCAGTACATACTGAACTACCTAAAAAAACCCTTCACTTCATGTAGTTCAAATACATCACTGAATTATATGCTAACGCATCCACAGAAACAAACAGTGATCAATGTCCTACACAGAATACTGTGGCTCTAGAGGTCACCTAACGCTCTTGTGACACCGTTCTGCTCCTCAACCTTGTAACTACTGTATACGAGTCCCTTAAAAACTCAGTAGCACTTGTTTTGCATTACAACAGAGATGAGCATGCTCACGTCAGCCACAGAGGAGCACAGCCAGCAGAAAGAAAAATGGTACATTCCAGGATACCTGTTAATGTATTAGAGCAAGCCAAAAAGAGAAAGAAGGGGGGACACATGAGGATGATTCTTCAAGCTGGTGGGTCACCCGCTGCCTCTGGCTTTCTTTCATGTAGTGAAGACACAGAGCAAGTCCCAGTGCCTATCAGAAATCTAATCTCCTTGAAGCTACATGACATCCTTGGGTTTTATCTCTTGACTGTTACTTCCTTATCTTGGTGTTTATTCCTTTTAAATCCCATTCCAACCACCATTCACTTTGAGAATTGCAGCAGCAGAAATTGAGGAATGCACCGGCAGGGCTCCTGGCATGCACCCCGGGTCCAGCGCAAAGCTCTTCACAGAAACCTACAGCCAGCGTCAAGCAGAACTACCGCTAACCAGTGTTCCTGTTCCTGTCTGAAACCCTGGGAAACACAGCGTTAGACACGTGGCGATGGTGAGAGTCATGCAGTGCTCACGAACACGATGAGAGAGGTCACCACTACCTGGAGGGTCTGGACTTGCTGGCCTGAGGCAGATGCCACCTGGGCCTCAGTCTGCAGCTGGACAGCGGTGACACCCCCCTGCTGCTGGAACAGGAACAGGGACAGCTTCAAACACGGGAACGCTCGCACAGACAACACCCGGCTGCAACAGGTAGATTTAAAATTCATACACACTGCTCTGGGAACGTAAGGGATGGGAATACGTTTAGCAAACCTATGAGCGGAATAGCGACAGAAACACATCTGGCACCGACAGGCTTCAGTGTCCCCAAAACATCTCTTACAAGGGACGTGAGAGATTATTTCGCAGAATTTAAAATCTCAGCTTCAGCGGTTTCGACCGCTGCTTTCGCCCTTCATGTTTCCTTTCACTGCCCAGGTTTCTTACTGTGAAGGGGCTCCAGACTTTTGTCCCCACAATAAGGGCCACCAGCTCCTTTCTGTGCAGAACAGCAGCACAAATGACTGCGGTCTGAGCTTCAGCCAAGCCACCCGCACCAACGTCCTCCCACCACTGACCTTCGGAGCCCACAGGAGCAGCTACATCTAAAAGCCTCTTCTATCTTTAGCCGCTTTAGTAAGACTCCCAAATAATCTGTGCTAACTGCGTTAGCGTTTTGGGAGGTGAAGGACATCTCTCTGCTAAAAGCTGCACTACAACACGCCTATTAAAAATTGTTTTAGAAAAATAGTTCATGTCAAATACAACACAGGCTTTAAGAGTACGTACTAAAAATGATACATATAATAAAAACATAATCCGGTCGCTCACTCATTTGCCTGACAAACTAAGAAACTCCTCTTGCCTTGAACTAGAGCATAAGATGCAACAAAAATCCCACAGCCGCACAGCTCATCTGGGAATGCGTTGCTGCATCTGAATGGTGAAGCGTAATAAGAGCAGAAATCCTTAAAACACCAGCCCCGCTCAGCTGCACATTAAACATGAACCAGAAACCTCTTTCTAGAATGGATGAATTCATCCCAAACTACACGTTTTATTCCAGCTCCTGTCTTGTGTGTTTGTTTTGATCCACCAGTAGTTCTAAAACAAAGGATCTCAACACATACTTGTGAGGAAGCTGGAAAAGGCCTCTATAGGCTTCAACAAAACCTATTTCAATTTTGGGAGAAATCTACATCAGTCTTTGTGGACAGCGGACTGTTTGGATCAATATTCTGTTCCCTCCATTTTCAGAGGGGATTTGTTACTTTCCCCACATCACTACCAGTCTGCAAACTCCATACTACACCAACATTTGGTAAACTGTGTACCTGCATTTTTATTAATTTAATTTTACAATAAGTATTTTTTTTAAATTATTTACTCTGACTTGAAGTCAAGTCACTGGGCACTGGTGAGGTGACCCACGTCAGGTAAACGTGCAAGCAGACAGTACCGCGATGCACCTGGCTGCTTCTGACACTGAGGAGCACAAACAGCTCTGCCGCTCGGCGCCAGCACCGTCCGCTCACCCAGCACCACCTCCCGTACCTGCTGCTGGATCTGGCCGGCCTGGACAACGATCTGCTCGGTGGAGCTGCTGCTGTTGGCTGTGTACTGCTCCATGGCGCCCAGCGCACCCCGACAGCCACGCCGCGGCCCGTGGGTCTGCAAGACAACGAAAGTCAACGGGATTATCGTCCCAAGGTTTGAAGATCAGTGTTATCTCACAGGAGGTGAAGAGCAAACTATCTGCTGCACTGAGGTCAGAATCACACAGTAGGAGCCGCTGTCCCACCGAGGACCTACCTCCCTCATGGCGCCACCTTCCCCCGAGTGACAAAACTCAGGTATTAATTTCAAGAACACAAAACCTGAGTGAGAAGCAAAACCTATCAGTCTCAAGTCTGCCGTTATCTTCAGTGAATCAAACAGCAGCTGTGAACCCGCTTCTCCTCCTGTTTCACCCCTTGAGTCTGCATTTCTGGGCTGCAGTGGCCTACACCGTATTTGGGGGAGGACACGTGTGTGACTGCTGAAAACCTCACAAAATACAAAATTTAGGTGTAAAACCAAACTACATTGCAAGAATTCAACACAGCTGAGTCAAACTCTTTCTCCTTCCCCACCTACGCAGCACTCCCTCCTCATCTCCTTCGTCCTGCTCCCGGGTATTTTGAAAGTCAGCAGACTCCTCAGTGCTTCCATCCTCTTAGTGCCCCCATTTCCTGGACCGTTGGCTACACACATGAAGAACATGCTGCTGAAACCAAATACTTGGTCCCGTTACCTCCTTCTCCCTCACATTTCTTCTCAGCTGAACCACCACGGCAAGAATTCTTACTATTGCTTTTAATGAGGTATTTGATTTACACTGACTGCACAAGTACCTGCCACACTAGTGGAAGAGCAGCTTTAATCTTCAAAGTCTTACACAAGAAAAAAAAGAGTCCTTCAGTTTTCAAAGAAACACACAAAAAACTTATTAACAACTTAACCCAAGCGTAGCAGCTGCTGTGGTTCCCACTGCAATGGCACCTTGCGCACCTCCTGCTCTCTACTTCAGAATGTCCTGTGTTCATCTGATGAACACTTCATCTTTCCATCAACTCGCTCCTCACTGTGGGCTAAGAAAACACACCATGATTTTACATTGGGTTGTTTTCCTGCACTTTAACACCAAATGTTGCTTAACTAAAAAAGAACACAATTAAGCAATGTGTACCGTGACAGACCAGACACATGCTCATCTAGGGGCACAATCCTTGTACTCTGGTGTCAGAACCTTCTCGGTCCCCATCAGATCTTTTGTCCAGAACAAGGATGGAATGATCACAGCGATAACCTGAGTCACAGCACTGAAAGGCACTATGTTTTACTGTCATTTTAACTCCAGCCTGTCACAGCCTGCCAGAATAAGAGAGATATTCTTTCTGAAAATGTACCGAGGTTCTCACTTTGATTTTGCACTGCACAATTGATTTCTGCCCTAAATGTCTGTGGGCCTGTCAGAAAACGGCTCCCACATTTCGCTCTCCAGGGAATCCTTTCAATAGCAACCATGGGATGCAGTGAAACCTATTTGCCCAAAGTTCTCTGGCTTCCGTAACGCCACAACCAGTAACTGGGCACAGGCGTGTGTCTGCTCGGAAACGCCGCTTCACACACCCGGCATCAAACCCGTCCCGTTCATTTAAGACATCAGCAGCACTGTGATCCTCACTCTGCACCAGCTGTACCAGCCAGTTACAAACACAGGATTGTACAAGTGCGGGATCACAGTCCTCCAAGGGATTAATTACCTCATTGCCCTCATTAAACCCCGAGCAGCAGCAATACTGCATCCCAGTTACACTGCAAAGCTCAGGGATGCGGCTCCAGGGCGTCCTCCCTGCGCTGACCCCACCGCGGCTCCTCACCAGGCCCCTTGAGCACCAGCATCACTCACTGCTCTGGTTCTATCCACATATATTCATATGTGTGTATATATATATATATGAGGCTATAGAAGCTACATCCCTTGGCAAATGAGCTACAGTAAGCACTAGTGCGATAAGCTGTGCAGGACTTGAACTGGGTTGAAAGCAGCATTTTCAAACGTGTTGCACCCAGACACAACGTGACTGAACCGGCCGCGGTTTCCAGGACAGAGCCCGCGATCTGCCGCCCGACTGCTGTCCTGGTGGGCACCGGCGGAGGACAAGCGCCCACGCAACGCCAAGGGCAGGGTTCAACTGAGCCGCAGCACAGCCTCATCTGCTTCGGGGCAGAATGAAACACCCGGGCCCCAGGTTTTGTTTCTGATCTCCCTATCGAACGTGCCAGTCGGGGAGTTCTGATTTCCCCGCAGAAAGCCTGAGCCAGGCGCGGGCGGGACGCGGGGGGACCCGCACCACGGCCGTTCCCAGCACGTGGGGCCCGTCTGGCGCCAGGTGCGCTCGGGGCAGGCGGGGGCGCGCAGGCGCCGCACGGCAGCCCGGGGAGGAGGGGACAGAGCCCGGCCCGGGCAGGCGGGGAGGGGGAAAAGGGGCGGCCCGCGGCCCATCTGTCGGGCGGCTCCCCCGCTCCGCTCCCCCGCCCGGCCGGGGGAGGGCGGGGCCCCACCGGCTCCCGTCCCAGCGGCCCCGCACGAGCAAGGCCGAGCCCGCCGCGACCCTCCCTGCAGCGGCGCCTCCTCGGCCCCGCGCCCGCAGCTCCGGTACGTCCGGTACGCCCCGCCCGGGCCCTCCCGTCCCGGTGCGCCCCCCGCCCGGAGCCGCCGCGCCCCGGCCCCTCGGCTCCGCCAGCGCCGGCCGGCCGGGCCCGGCCCTGCGAGCGGCCTCCTGACTGGTCACTCGGCCCCGCCAATCCCGGCGCTGGGGCCGGCGCTCGGGGGCTCCATATTGGCTGCTCGCACTCACCGTGCCTCGCTCCCCCGGTTCGGGTCCCGCGCTGATTGGCTCCGCTACCGGCCCCCGAAACCCAATCAGCGCCTCCACTCAGCCGCCGCGCAAAATGGCGCCCAACCCCGAACAAAGGCGAAGGAGGGGGCGGGCACGGGCGGCGCGTGCGCACGGGCGGCCCACGCCCCGGATGGCCCCGCCTCCCGGCCCCTCAGCGCCGGGCCCCGCCCACCCGCTCCCCGCCCGCCCGCGGCCACTGCGCCTGCGCCCCAGGCGGCGCTTGCGCCTTTAAAGGCAACGCGCGAGCACCGCCTGCGGCTCCACCCTCCTCGTCACGCCCCAGGCTCCGCCTCGGGCTGTCTTGCGCGTGCGCCGGTAGGTTGTCCCGCAGAATGTTCTGGGCGCGTACCATAGAGAGGACGGTCCTCCCGCGTGCCTAGAGCGGCGCGCGGCGGCCATGCTGGGGTGACGCTGAGGCCGCCGCGGGAGCCCGGCCCGGCCGATGTGCGCGGCGCTGGGGCGGCTGCGGGGGCTCCTGCGCTCCGTGCCCGCCGCTCTGCGCGCCGGGCCCGCGGGTCTGGCTCCAGCCGCGTCCCGGACGGGCGGGGGTGGCTCGCGGAGGGTGGAAGGCCTGTGGTTGCCGGTTGTGTGGTGACCCTGCGCTGGGCCCTGTCCGTGCCCGTGGGGCTGCAGCGGAGCTGAGTTTCCAGCCTCCTGCGCTGGCCGTGGGGTGTCTGGGTTGTCCCAGCTGTCCTGGACATAAAGCAGGCTCGGCCTCTCCCCTCTTGGCACACCAGCTGTTGCCTGGCTTGAGGTTCCTAATATCTGTTTTTCTCTCATCTTTCAGCAGCAGGAGCCTTTGCCACCCCCCGCTGCGCTATGGCCACCGACTTCAAGGATCAGGATGAGAGAGTGTGTACAAAATGCGTTATCTGGGCTCCTGCTGCGATGTGTGTCTCTAGAGACCTTCCTGTTCCCCAGTCATGCGGCAGCTGGCTGTGCTGTGTAGCTTTTTGGAGGAAAGGGGCTAATACTATTAAATGTCTTGTGCTTTTGTGCTTCTGTGAGTGATGCAGCTGTTGCAGAGCAGCACAGAGCTCACCTGCCCTGTTAGCGGGTGAGGCGCCCGGTGCTGGCACTGACTGCTGGGACGTGCGCTGACCCACTTGTACGCCTTCATACATAATTTCCCTTTTAAGCATCGACTTTGTAAGATTAACTGCTGAGTTTGCACGTGCTGCTCATAACTGATCTTGTAGAAGAGATCTGCCTGTATATTGCCTTCGTAATTCATGGAACTCATTTGCCTGTGGGCTGCATCTTAAATTCACTGCCATGCAGCATTGACTGTACAGGCTGCCAGGTCCCTGTTACCCGAGTGTTCTCCGAGCCCGTGCTCTTGGGTTCTGTGTAGTTACTCTTCCCTTGGTGTTTTCCAGATCAAGTGCGTCAAGGGGGACCTGTTCTCGTGCCCCCCCACGGACGCCCTGGCGCACTGCATCAGCGAGGACTGCCGCATGGGCGCGGGCATCGCCGTGCTCTTTAAGAAAAAGTTTGGAGGGGTGCAAGAGCTGTTGGATCAACGTGAGTAACACACGTGGGGTGGACGTGCAGGGGCCGAAGGGAAAACCCCGATTTCCAGCAGTAAGGGGATCCCAAGCTACTTGGAGTGCAGGGGGAATTATGTAGTGGAATATAACTTTCAAAAACACCTTTTTAATGCCTTCACTTTAGAAAAGAAGACCGGGGAGGTGGCAGTTCTCCAAAGAGACGACCGATACATTTACTACCTGGTAAGAGTGGGACACTACTCAGGCACTTCCTGTAGCTAAACTATGTTATAATAGACTTGATGATAAGCGCTTTAGTAGTTGTGGTTTTTTAGGTATATTCTTCTAAATAAGAAGTATGAGATGTGTTACCTGAACGTTGCTAGTTGAGGAGAAGCCAAGCTGTCTTGTGTTTGTGTTTTTAAACTTTAAATGGATGGAACTAGCCACTAAATTATACTATTTTTAAGCTGTGAAACGTAGTTCTTTTTCCAAGTGGTTTTGTCATCATGGTAGCAAGTCTGGGTGTGGAGTTTGAGTGCAGTGGAATGTGTTTTTTGAAAAGAAAGTAGTTTGTGGCGATTGTGCCAAAGGCAAAACTGATCGTTTATATTTATACTTAGATTACAAAGAAGAAAGTTTCTCATAAGCCAACATATGAGAACATGCAGAAGAGTTTGGAAGCCATGAAAGCTCACTGCCTGAACAACGGAGTTACGGACATTTCCATGCCGAAGTAAGAAAATCAATTACTGTGATGTAAATACTTCAGTGTTTCCTGTGTAGGAGGATGATTGAGATGATCCCCCACTGTGAAATAAGAGTTCAAGAATCCACTTCTATTTAACTTTTTCGTTCAGTTGTGCAAATGAATTTGCATTTCACCATGTGTTTAAATTACAGCAAAACATACAGGCTTGGTTGTTTACTTATTTTAACTGTATTATGTTGATTTATGGTGAGCTGAGTTAATACCACATAACATTGTACCTGCCTGAAGGGCTGATTGTTCATAGCCCGCTCCAGAGCGACCGTTACAGCTGGTTTGATGTCTTGTTTTCCAGGATTGGGTGCGGACTTGATGGCCTGGATTGGAATAAAGTTTCAGCAATACTTGGGGAGGTGTTTGAAGACACAGATATCAAGATCACGGTTTACTCTCTGTGAGGACAAGAGCTCAGGGAGCCCCGTTTCCTTTGCTTCTGGGAGTGGAAACCTGCTCAGCCGCTGCGGGGGAGAGCGCATGGTTTGCCCGGGTTTCTCCCCAGCACAGCTCGCTCTTGTGTTGGCAGCGACTTTAACACAAAAAACACCCCAAAAGCCCGAGCCCCAACACAGCTCACCTGTGATGTGCTGTTCAGGGAGCCCGTGGGGACGAAGGTGTTTGGAACCCGCAGGGTGTTCCCAGTCTGTCCTAGCAAGCCACCAGGTGTCACTGGTCCTCCACCCACCCGCTTAGTGCTGCTGCTTCGAGCTGCCGGTTCCTCTGCAGAGCAGAACAGGAGCTGCTGTTGCTGAGGTGTTCGCTGGTTTGTAGTTATGGTTCTTAATCGGGAGCTGTGGAGCCCTGTCACTCTTTTACTCAAGGTTCCGCACTGTTGTGTCTGATCTGCTGCTCCCTTGGTTCCCTACAGAATTAAAAAAACTTTCTTCTGGCCACAGATAAATTCTCTGTTGTTGTGATGAGATTGCACTCAGTATAAATCATGCTGCCAACATGAAATAAATACCTGTTCCGCACGCTGCTGCCAGATCAGAGCATGGTCATTTTTGCTGAATGCCGCTGTGTGTGTTGTGTCCGCAAGAAACAGTGCGGGTGCAATTCTGAGCAGTGTGGGTTAAGCTGTATTGTGTGGTCTCTTTGCTGATCAGTGTCTCAAAGATCATCATATTACTGCTGTCTCTGTTTCTTGACCACCCTTTGTAAACTTGTTTTTGGTGGGTAATTGCTGTAGCTAAATACACAGCTGGAAAAACTCTAAACTCAGTAAGCTAAATAGGAACTTGGAGTATTTAGCTGATCTGGAGTGGACATAAGAGCAGTCATTGATTTAGTCCTTATGCTTATTAATTTTGTAAATCTAGTGGCAAAGAGAAGTCGTCCACAAGTCCACAGCAGCTCCACAAAGGTGTTCTCATTGTTGCTTTTTGTTTTCTGGAAATTGATGCCAGAATGTGGTGCAGCTGTGTGAGGTGAGAGCCGTGGCCGGTGATGTGAGAAACTGATGGAGCAACAAACCTGAGCCCATTCAGTGGCTGAGCTGGCAAACGCACCTGTGACCTCGGCTGGTCTGTGCTTTGTTTTATACGGGAAGCAGTTTGCCCATATTCTCTGTGTCTCCCTCACTTGTTTGCACTCTGGAAATCTTTTTGACATTTAGTGATTTTTCCCTCCTCATGTTGCTGTACTTCAGCTGGGAAATATGTGATGTGTGGCTGTCCCAGGATGCCTTGCTTGTCACATTACATTTAGGACTTGCAAATAGAGAAGAAGGAATAAATGGGGCTATAGGTTTTTGCAGTGACTTCCAATTTTATTTCGCTTCGCTTTTTCCAGTTCTGTATCACAAACATCATTGAACAAGGGGAGAAAGTGTTTGAAGTACTTGGAGTTCCATCATAACATAGAATAGGCCATTTAGTCCTAATTCAAACCACAACTCTGATTATTGAGGACAGAGGAAGAAAACTGAAGTGTGGTTTTTACATTTCATCTTAAATCCCATTCTTTTTAACATTTATGTCCTTTCTAAACACATTTATCTAACGGGCAGCTTTGTTCTAAGGTCTTTTCTCATGAAGTGGGTCCTGCAGCCTGTGCTGTGTGTCCCCGCATCGCTCACAGGGACATTGGCACCTTTTCCTGTGAGCAGAGGCAGCGTGGGTGAGTTTGGGGTGGGGAGGGAGAACAAAACAAACCACAGAATTCCCAGACACGGGAGGTGTGTGGTGTGGATGTATTTGCAGTCCGTCAGGGCCTCGTCCGACAGAGGCTGGTGCTGGTTCTGCAGGAATCGCGGCGTTGGAACGGGGAGGGTCCCGCGTGTCCCAGTCTGTCACACTTCTCCTGCATCTGCTCTCAATTGGTCCTGGGGAGGGAAAAAGCCACAGTAGAAGCTTCAAATGCTTTAGTGTTCTATGGGTTAAATAAGTGACTCTTGAGTACCTCTTAAAAAAAAGGGGATTCTGCAATGGTAACTCATTTCCTTTAGTGGTTGGGGTGTTTTCTGAGGGGACTGGACTTTGGGAGTGGGGGAAATCCCCCTTTTTTCTACATTCCTCTTACTGTCTCCAGATGTGTCCTGAACATCACGCATATGGGGAACAACATTTGTACCTAATGACCTGAGTACCTTTTTATTCTTTATTCCTGGAGGTGTTTACTCTGAGAAGAAAACAACAGCTGCCAGTCCCTTAGGTGGCTGCTGTGGGAGCTCTCTGTAGCGTTACCCCCAAGGGCTCAGGGACGGTCTGGGATTGTTTTCGGCATCCAGGTACGTATGAGGGGAAGAGCAGCTGAAACTGGCTCAGGGTTACACCTTTAACAACCTAAGAAAGAAGGACTCTGTAATACTAACGCGAGGAGACGCATGACCCGCTGGAAATCCTCACTCACGTGAGCTTCAGTGCAGAATCTCGGCCAGCTTTTCCTCGTAATACTGGAAGTTCTCTTGAATGTCCTCCCACGGCGCGAAGGCCTTTGCTTCCTCTCCTTCCTCCTGTTCCACAAAGTTCTGCCAGACATACTCAAAGTCTTGAGGCTTCATGATCCTCAGCTTGCAGCCGGCTGCCTTCATGTTTTTCAGGGCCGCCTGCATTTCTGGCTCTTCCCACATGAAGAGCCGCCCGACCATGATTGTCAGACGCAGATTCTTGTTCTTCTTCAGGGTCTCGGTTATCCGGTCGGCGCAGGTCGCGCAGGGGCTGGAGGAGACGTACCAGGTGACGTTGTAGCGGACGCTGGACTCGCACTTGGGCAGGATGGTGTTGAAAAAGGCCATTTCTGCGTGGGCGGCTGCGTGCTCGTCTTCCAGGTAACCCCGAGAAGTCACCGACTCTTTGCCTTGGGTCTCGACAACGTAGCATAGGAAGGTTTTGTTCCTGCCCGAGCTGTATTCCACGTTCCTGAACTGGAACTTGAAGAATATGGCTGGGAGGCGCTCCCTGTAGAGAGGGGAGAGGAGAGAAGCATCTCAGAGGTCGATCACAGGGGTTATGGCATCGGTTTAGTGACAAGTGGCTGTGTTTCTCTGCATTAAAAGGAGATGCCTTTTAATAGGAGGATAAAAATACATTAAAAATTACAAGTTATTGAACTGAGCTCCTGACTGAAGGGGTGAAGGAGGGAAACTGCATCATCTGGTAGCGCCTGTGTTCTCTGACAGGTACCAGGCTGCCCTGGAGACATCAGTACAAGAACCGGTGCTTGAGGGATGCTGGGTGGAGAGCCGGAAAAGATACTGCTGACAACGTGCCTTGTGACCTGCCAAGTGCTGCAGAGAGTGGGAGCGAAGACTGCACAGCGCAGCCAAAGAGAAACAGTGAAAAGTGGGAGCACAACATTTCATTGATTACGCACTGATCATGATCATCTGGTATGTTGTGCTCCTCTCATCCGAGCTTTGGGTGGGCCTATAACCCTGATACATGAAACTGTAAGTATTGTGCTGTCTAAATACGTAACTCAGAGTAAATTACAGCTATTGTCAAGCTGCTCTAGCTGTGTTATTTTAGAAGTTTAAATACAAGTCTTCATAAATGTTGAATTCCCCTTGCAAAGTTTCAGACATTTCTCTTCATGTTCCATATTTGTCTTAATGCAGCCGGGAGTTTTCTTGTGTTATTGTCTGAAAGATGCTGCAAACGGGTAGGATGTATTCTTTAGATTTAAATATTTGTTTAGTGACTATTTGTACCATGGTCTCAGGTTACCTGAGCTGATAAAGCACTGTCCTTTTGCTTGCTCTGTGACAGCTATTCACAAATAAAGACGCTCCTGCTGGGCCCATTGACCACGGAGTCTGTGCCCATGGGGTACCAGGAACAGGGATCCCTCACTGCTGGGGGAGCCTCATTCACACCCTGGGCAAGTATCAATAAATATGTCTACTTAAATGTCATGAAATAGGCACAGATGGGGCTTATATCTCTCCAGCGCTGTGTTGAGCCAATGTTGACAAAAAAGAGGTTGATATTCTTAAACAGAACGATCAGGTTCCCGGTATTTTCTTGTTGAAGCCGGGCTCCTTGGAGCTGTGAGCAACAGCTTGAAAACTTGGCTGTGCGTCATAAAATGCCCCTAATCCAAGGGCTCAAACTGAAATGCAGTGTAATTGAATTTAAGTGCTTCCACAGCTGCAGTTATGTGTTTTCTTGTAATTCACACAACTGGCTTTACTGGCTGAAAATCTGTCAATAATTAGAGAAATCCGAACAGGGGTCGTACCAGGCTGGGGCGCAGTCTGCACTCACTTCTTGAAACGAAAGTAGGAATTGCTGGACCTCTTTCAGGGTCCTTTAGGATTTCTGCTTTACTTCCTTTAATAGCCAGTGAATTAGTAATAAGCTGATACTCAGAGGACACTTAGTCATGATTCTGCAGGAACTCACCAAATAAATAAGCGCTTTTCCAAATAGCGTCGTGACGAGGGTGGCATGAATACGCCCACATGACAGCTCTGCGATCCCTTACAAACACCCGAGTGCCTTCACTTCAGAAACTTAAACTTTCCTGTCCCTCGGTACCAGGGTGTAGAATGTGACAATCCGCTGGTACCAGCTTAGCATGGGTTAGGATGTTAACAGGAGGCTCCGTGCATCACCAGCCCGTCCCCTGTCCCCCGCGGTTCCTGCACGGCGGCTGCTGAGCCCCAGCAGCTCTTCCCTTCGTCCCCTTCCCCTCTCTGAGCACACGCCATCCCTGCCGTTCTCGCTGCCACCTTTCTGCCGCGCAAAGTCATGTCATCAAATCATTGTATCGCGGGATGACGCTGGGAAAGCATTTTTCACCCGTGAGTAGCGCACCTATTGCTATCCATCTCGTTGGGTTAGCGAGGAGGTTTTCAGAAATGCCAGCCAAATTGCATTTGCAGAATCGCTCTTACCGGTGACCGTGTCACAGGCAGGAGGATTCCAAGGGGGATTTAGACCTGGCCTGAGCTTTGCCTTCGAGCAGCTGGAAGAAATTCTGGGTTTGGTTTATGTGCTGGGAACGCCTCCGTGGTGACTGCTTGGGAAGAGCAACATGGGGCATCTTGCTGCTACTACAAGGAGCATTTTGAAACGCTCGGAGCCAGCAGATCACCCAGGTTGTTTTCTTTTGCAGCTGTCGTTACGCCTGGCAGTTCAGCGTCCCAGCAGGTCGCTGTTCTCTGCCTTTTCCAAGGGCCGGGCTCGGTGGGGCGAGCGGAGCCACTTTGCTCCCTCAAAACCGCCTCTGTTTTTGGTGCCTGTCTGTGCGTCCGGCTCTTCCGAAAGTCACGTTCCAGCACTCTGTATGGAGCCCTTGAAAACATGGACTTCTAGCTCTCCTGAAAAATCTATCCCTTAGGTCCCTAAAGCAAATCAGCCATAGCAGGAGCATTTTTCCTGATCCACAGATAGAGAAACTTTCAGACAAGAGCCATTGATCACAGCAAGAAATCGATATTCAGTGCTCGCCAAGGGCTGACACCTTCCATCCCCATGCGCCAGGCAAGCGGCCCTGCTGCGGGGAATGGGTCAGTGCCATAGAAACAGACCTGCTTGTGTGGAACAGACGTGTCTGCCTGCCCGGTGTGGATCTGTCCTTCGTAAAACCCAGCAGAGCGTTCAGCAAAACCCCACAGTAGCAAAAGCAATCCTTGCACCCTCTAAGAGCACTCAGAAGGCCTTTGAGCGTCCCCACTTCACTCCTTCGCACCCTCCTATTTACATCCAAACCTCTTACCCTGTCACGATTTCAAACGGCGGCAGGTCCTCCCGCTTCAACTTCTTCTTCTTCTTCTCCTCGCCCTCCTCCGCGGTGTCGGGCTCGCCATTCTGCGCACTGCTGGGCTCCTCCTGCTTCTCCGCCATCCTCCCAAGTGCCGCGGTGTTAAGTTATGGCCACTGGGAAAAAGAAAGAGCGATTTCTGAGAGCTCTGGGCAGAGGAGACGGCAGCGGGAGGAGGGAAAACCAGAGCTGGGAGTTCCTGCGCTGGGCCCAGTTGTCGGGAGCTAAATATGGAACAAGGCAGCAGCGCCGGAGGCTGGATGGGGCAGGACGACCAGCTCTCAGATGTCGCCTCCTTCCCTCGCTCTCTCTGGGTCTTTGTAACAATCCCTCTCGCTCCCCTTTTAATTTAAAATTAAGTGACGACTTTGCTGTGGGCGGGTTAAGCAATGGACAGAAAATCCTGGAAGCAGGAGTATCTATTTATCCACGGTGTGACAGATAGCTGGCAAGACGCGGAGCTGGCGGCTTTTCCATCTGCCTTCAATGCCAGTTTATGGTGTCGCTGACCTTGAAGGACCACGGGTTTGGCTCCGGCCAGCGAGGGAAGGGACAGTCCCTATTCCATCTGCTGAAAAACCCCGTTGTTGGTGGATTTGGCCCCAAAGGCGCGCGGAGCGTCCCGGCGGAGCGCTCAGCCTGCCCGTCCCGCACCCGCGCACTGCATGCAGCAGCACAGCGGGGATCCGGCTTGGCGGAGCCGTTGTCGCTCGTGCTGGTGTAAACGCAGCCAGAACCTTCTCCCACCTGTTTTAAAACCAGCCCTATTCGCAGTGGGCAGAGCTGCTGGCGCAGGGCGAGCCCGAGCACACGTGCTGAGCGTCTGCCCGTTGCTCTGCGACTTTTCTCCGGTGCCTGCGTGTCTGAAAGGTTTTCTTGACACGAGTTTGGGGTGTTTGGTTTGCACTGTATCAAGCACATTTTGTGAAGAGGCTCCGGGAACTTGGCAGGATACCCAGGTGTAATGAAGCTTTTCAATGAGCTCTAAAAAGACTATTGTATATGTGGGTTGGGGGAGATTGTATCTTTTTACCTCCTTCAGGATTATGTGAACCAATTTCTCACTCTAAATCATTTGAAGTTTGTATAAATCCCATGTGAGCCAAGCCCAAAGAAAACCCGAGTAGGACTTTTCTGAGCCTAATCCTGCTATGCCATGAGGGCGGAAGTGAATGGAAAATGTGTTACTGAGCAGAGCTCGTGTCTTAGCCAAAGTGGGTTGGAAATCACATCGCCAGCATCTTGGGTTCTACACTTAGTTCAGAAGCCAGCGTTGTCAGGGTTTGGATGAATATGAAATATTAAGCAATATTTGATTGAGTATTCAGTCTGTGCTTGGTGGAAAAGCCGCTCTTGGTTTGAGGAGGATAAACTGTCTCATAGAAATCAAACAGATCTGCAAACCTGCTCTCAGGCCAAGCCGGTGCTGGTGATGCTGTGGTCAGCTCCTGAGCGGCGCTGGAGGGGTCTGCACAAAGTCAAATACATTTGTGCCATCGGGCACATAATTTAATGTCATAGCTAATAACTAATATTACCGTTGGGGTTGGTGACACTCAAGCGCTGTTGGTTGGGACAGACCCCGTTGGCGGTGATGAGGAGCTGTTTATCTGGGGACTGTCACAGCTGGCACGGAGAGTATTGTGACAACAGCGCAGTCAAGGATTTGACAAGTTCCAAGACATCCTATCCGTGGAACGTATATGTTTCATTTTAATGGTGCAGAATTTTATTTATTTTTAAGCTTAAAATAGTTTCCTGGAGGACAGGTGGAGTGTTTTGCCTCTCGCATGGCAACTACGCTCCCGTTCCAGCTCCCCTGTCCAATTACTCTCACCTTTGACATTTCAGGCAGTGTTTTTGGGGATGGGAATCCTCTCTTAACGAGTGACAGCTTGTTTCCTTCTTACCCTTATACCTTAAAGAAGCATTTCACCCCCTCTTCAGCCCCCTGGACCCACTTCTCTCTATTTCTGGCAGCTCTCGATGGCTCGGGTCCCTGCAGCCTTTGGCTCCCGCGGGCCGGGCCCCCGCCGGGCTCAGCGCTGGCTCTAATCTAATCTGGGGAATGTGGCCGCGGGACTGTCCCCGGTGCGGCCCTGCCAGCCGCTCCGCAGCTCCATCTAGGGCAGCGCAGGACCGTCGCGATCCTCCCCCTGCAGCGCCTGCCGCGCCAAAAATATAAAGGGACACCATGGAGCTGCTGTCAATCTGACATTTCGCGTTAGAGCCATAGGAACGGAGGCTTTGATCGGTTCTGTTGGGTTGGTTTTAAGTGACCCTGGCTCCCCCGAAGCGCACACGTGTACCAGAGTGGGTGTGCGTGGGGTGGAGGAGCGAAGCCAGCGATGGAAACGCTTTTCCGTCGGCTCGTTCCCAAGAGCGGGGATGGTCCCCTTGCGGCTGATCCTCTGCCCCGCGCGTGGGGACCTGATGTGGCCGTGGGGGCCATGGAGCCGGCTCCATCCCCTGCACACCCAAGCTGGGCTTTCCCGCCCCAGCCCGTCCCCCATCCCGTGGCAGCTGTGTCCCACATCTGGCAGCCTGTTCTCTGTTTCTAGAGCTCTGGCCGCACCGTGTCAGGGCACCGAGGCCGAGAGGAAAACCCCTTGTGGGAGCAGCTTTCTGGCTTAGCTGGAATATTGGATATTGAGATCCAATCCTACGTCATTCCAAGTCCAGAAGAGTTTCTCTATTGACTCTAGAGGCATATCTGAACAATCTCTTGACTTTTTTTCCCCACCTTAAGCAGGTACTCGAACAGTGCTGTACTGCCTTGACCCATCTCCCGGCACGTCAGCTGCCGTTCCTCTAGTTGCAGCAGGAGTTACTTTCCTGAAGTTAAAATGGCTTTTATCCTTTCCTGATCACAAAGGGACTGTAGAAGAGACCTTGCTGGGAAAAGGAGCTTTTTATTGCATTCTCGGGCTGCAGGAACATTTTCTGAGAGATGTGAGTGTGAAATAAGATACCGGCTGTGTGAGTCATGGCTCAGCCGTGCTCTCTATTCCAGGGGGACAGCTGGTGGCACTAACAAAACATCTCCCTAGATACATTGTCTGGCAGCGATCCCCCTCCTGCTTTTTCCAGCTGTAACTACCGCTACGTGACAAATAAATAAACACTCTGACAGTGATGTGCGGAGGCAGCTTTCCCTCCCGCGCCCCGCAGGCTCCTACCTGGCCCCGTCCTGCTGCAGGGCCACAATGCCAGGATTTAAAAGAAGGGGCAGGAATGGGTGACAGGCACCGCAGTGTCCCCGGGTCTGACCGGGACGGTGCCACGTCCCCCGTACAAGCTGCTGCAGCGGTGCTGCCGTGAGCTGCGGTGCGGGCAGCGTGAGCGATGCCCTCGCCTCCTTGCTCTCTAAACCCTGGTCCCCCCTGGTCCCCGGCGCCCGTCACCGCGCTGCCGCAGGGCTGGGCAGCGGCCGAGGCTGTTGGCAGGCGCTGCCCGGTTAATTCCAAGCCCAACTGGAAGTTAAGGGCGGCTCTGAGCAGCACGGCCTCCGTCCTGGGCTGTGCCGCAGTGTCACTGGGAGCAGCCCAGGGAACGGGCGGCCCAGCCACGCTGCGGGTGCTGGAAGCCACAGGAATTTATGTTCCACGCCAGCCCACGCTATGGAAGGGCGGCGGGGAGAGCTGCTGGCCCGAGCCGGCGCTCCGCAGCACGCATGCGCTCAGCAGCAGATCCTCTCTAGCGTTTGACTCTCTGCTTTATTAATAACAGCGCTCCAGACATCAGCAAATCAATTAAAGTTCCTTACTACTGATGCAGAATGTTTTCTGGAACAGCTGGTAAATCACTGAGTGAGCCAAGGCTTAGGAAACGAGGCTGGGCTGAAAGGCAGGGAGATTTTGTTTGTGCACAAATACTGCGTATCCAGCAGCCCTGAGATGTGCCCTTTGGGCTGAGATCAAGTGTAATGATCAGTTTAATATCAAATGCATCTTTCTGGCTGAAGTTTGAAGAGAGGGATCATCGTTAGACATGGTCATCTGGGAGGTGGCTCTTCCCTCCAAATGCCACGACCTCGTGAAATGTGCCGCGAATGCGCGGCCTTTGAGTCACCGCGTGAGCCGCGGGGATCGCGACACGTCCTGCCGTGGACTGTGAATGTCCCTGACCCCGGGTGGGACGTGGTGTCAGTTCCATAAGCTAATTTAGGGGGAGCGGCACACACACCTTGAGTGGCGCCCAAGGGCGTTTGCTCTGCCTGCTGCCTGCGGATGCTGGAACGAGCAAAACCCCCCAGCGCTCCTTCCAGACACCCCGGGGAAGAGGAGGAAAAGCCCCTGGGGAGGACGGTGCGTGGCAGGGAGGATTGCCCCAGCTCCCGCAGAGCACACCCGCTGACATCCCTTTGTCACTCGCACTCCAAACGTCACCCGTTGTAACAACCCGGATCTCTGGCTGCTCGGGGGCTCGGGCGCCGACCCGTGCTGGTTTTCTCCTCCTCCCGTGGTCCGTGTGTAAGCCAGGGCCGGACCCAGCGGCGGCTGCGTGGCCATGAGCATCTCCCACCATTACAGTTGTTTTTATGCAAGGGTTTTTAGCGTGTCTGTTCAAACAGCCAATATACTAAATGATGCTTTAAATATTCATACAAGAGGGTGCTTTGCTGAATCCAACTTTGTCAATTGATTTCAAGCTGTTACGTCTATTACATGTAGGAACATTTGCTATTTTTGCTGCCTGCAGGAAAACGCAAGTAGCAAAGAGGCAGTTGATGCACTTAGAGGTGGGCGGGAAGGAAGAGGAGCTGAAATGAAGAACAAGTCGGTTAATCACACCGGTTGGGAAATGGGGGGAGAAAGCATTAAAAGACAAAAAATCTGTTCCTGTGAATTCCAGGTTTTCCTTTACCTGAACAAAAAAAAGAAAAAGGCGGGGGGAGGGAGGTATTTGTATTTGGAAATGCTGTTAACGCGGTGCAGGTTTGAAACCGGCGCTGGAGTCACTCAGCAGCTCCAGCGGGATCTCCCCAGCGCAGAGCAGGGCTGGCTGCCCCTTCTCCTGCCCTCCCGCTCTCCAGGGCACGACGGGCACGACGCTGCCCTCGATCATTCCTACTCCACAAATAGAAGCCAGAGCGCCTCGTCTCTTCCCGAGCAGAACGAGACAGATCGCCGCTTGCTCAGGCGCTGGCAGATAAAACTTTAATGGTGTAAAGAGCAAACCAAGTGATACACGAAAATGAAGCAACAGCACAAATAGCAAAAAAGTTCTTAAAAAATGGTGTGTGTGAGCGAAGGGCATTTTTGTTTGGTCCCAGGAGGTGGGATTTACCACGCGTGTGAACAAGCGCTGCTTCCTGGGGGAATGGCAGCGGCTCCGAGGGACGTCCAGGATTTCTGCTCTGAATTATGCTGGGATCATGAGATCCTAATTTGGCGAATGGAATCTGACCTGAAGGCACTAAGGCCACTGCACGGCGGTAGCCCCCAAACCTCGATGGTGCTGGAGACAACAGTGCCCAGGCTAACGGCGCACAGTTACTGTACAGGAGCACGCAGGCGCGGGGTGCAAACCTTCCCTTCGCACAACCGCGGTGCAGGCGGGAGGAGGCGGCACTGCCCCTAAATGAATCCCCGGATCATTAGGTCTTGGTTCACACCAGCATAGTTTAGGTTCAGAAAATGCCTTCGTGTCTGTCTTGCTCTTATTCTCTCTTTCCCGGCTTTTGCTCGGGGTTGTCCTTCCAGATGCGGATGGTGAGGCAGGTGGCCATGGCCAGCCAGCCCAGGTAGGGCAGCAGCAGCAGCGCGGCCGTCCTGTGGATGCGGTACCAGGAGCACACGGTGCCGATGGCCAGCGCGTCCAGGCACAGGATGTCGATCAGCGCCTGCGGCAGAGACCAGAGTGACGCTGCTGCTGGCCCCCGGGAACCGCGGCAGCCACGGGGAGCAGCGATGGGGGAGCTTTAGCACCCAAAAGTCACCCGGAGTGATCCAGAACCCCAGGACCCTGGCTCTGAATCGGTGGGATCTGAGTGCACCACACCAGGAGCCAAAACTGTTAGGTTTTTTGTTCATTATTGTGTTCTGCAAATTAATACACTGTTCATGATGATCAGTGCTGCCTTCTGCTGCTACTGCCAGAACAGAAACATGCCCATCTTAGTACTATTATCACTTAACAAACTTTCAGACTTTCAGGATGCTGAGCGGGCTGCTCGTGGCACAGGGTGTGACTGCCGGGGGACTTATCTCGCGCCCCAACCCTTAACTGGGAGATGCAGCAGCGGGACAGTTGACTCCCCGATCTCCCGCCGCGCTGGCGGGGCAGCGATCGCGCGGCAGGAGCAGGCGAGGGCTGGACGGCACCGATAGCGCTGTCTGGAGCCAGCGGCAGCACCAATTGTGTCTGAGCAAAAGCTCTTCCTGCAGCTCTCTTCACAATTGCACAATGCTACTTAGAAAAAGCTCCAAACGGCCCCAAAACCCGAGGCAGGGGCGCCAGCAAACCAGCTGCCAGCAGAGGAAGGGCTGGTGGGTACGTTACCATCCGCAGGTTTCGGGCACCAAAGAAGAAGGGCGGCCAAGCCCAGTTCAAGGCCAGCTGAGCCCCGTAGAGGCCCATGGGGACGATGGCTTTGCTGCTGCAGCCTCCCAGCTCGTTCCACACCAGGTAGGAGGCGTAGCTGTGGAGACAAACACACAGTAGGGGTTTGCAGTGGGACAGGAGAGTTTGAAATGTCTGTTCCTCCCTGTGTGAGAACCAGCAGGATGGGGGAGCGGGACGCGGAACTCACCCCATGCCCGTGTACAGGACGGTCCAAGCCACAGGGAACATTTTGCGGGATGGACACCATGAAGGTTTTTTCAGCTTCTCATACCAAACAGGTATTTCTTTGCGGTTAATGAACCAGCCAAGGAAACCTCCAACATGAGGCAGGACGGTAAAACCAACAGTGTAAGCCCACATCCTTCCTCGGTGGCCTGACGTAGCCTTGTGCCTGCTGCAAGACAAAAACAATAATCAGCACTTTCAAAAGACATTTTTTTCCTTTGATCTTTCAAGCTTTTTCTTTAATTCCAATTTAGTCTGCAAAGCAGAAGGTAAATATTGAATGTTGCATTCAGCTCTGCTGCTGGCTCCTCTCTGCCCATCTCCCCATCTCTGGAATAGGGGTAATTATATCTGTCGTGGTTACATTTTCCCCTCGATCTACCCAGCAAAGCTCCCGCTGCTATTTCCTCCTCCGTGCGATACCGGTGTGGCGGGTTCAGCCGGGCAGTTGCACTGTTAGGAGGCAGGACCGCGGCTCCTTTTATCGCTCCCCGCGCGGTGCCCGGTCAGGCAGCACACGGGCTCCAACGGCCCCGCGTCCTGCCAGCGCCGTTATCTCTGCCCTGCACGCTATTCTGAACGTGCAGACCCAGGCGGATCATGCCCAGAATCCTTCTCACTTCATCTGCTTTTCCGCCATGGGTCTGTATTTTAAATGGGATCTATAACAAGCCCGCAGCCTTGCAGCAGGTTTTAAGCACCCAGTGAACCTGGTTTGGCACTCCCCGCAGCCCCGGCAGATCCGCGTTCCCCCTCCGAGAGCGGAGGCACAAGAGGAGTTTCTTAACTTGCCCACCGTCTTCCTCTTGCTTAAAAGGAAGGAGAAGTGACTTTACTGCTGAGATGGTTCTTCCACACGAGACAGTCGTGCTAAGACAACACCCAGCTGTCAGCTGCACTGCGGCTGGGAACCGGCCCGTCTTCTCCTTCCTTTGGTCTCTGTATGACCTGCCCGTTTGATCCACCAAGCAACTAAACCCAAATTAGTGCTCAGCAGGAAGGAGACACCAGATTCTCCAGGCACAGAGCAGTCTTGTGCTGCCGGTGTAAGCACAGAACACAGCTGACCAAATGCACCCGGGCAAGACCAGGGTTTAGCAACGCACGAAGAGAGAAGCCTTGCTATGGCCTGTGCTAATTGTTATTATGACCATCACATCACAAAGCAGTCATCTTCAGAAACACACGCCAGCAGTACAAGCCAATTTACACATCACTAAGGGACAAATACCCCAGACAGCACCCCTAACGAACAATTCCTGTACCAGACAATTTATAGCGCTATTAAGCTGTCTATGGAACCAGAAAGTCAACCGAACACTGAGCAAAACAATAGCCGTTGGTCTGCTTTTACAGCGCAAAGCAGCTCCGGCAGAGTTCTGGTTCCTCCACGGCGCTTCAGAAAAGTAAAGTGGGAAAAGCACATTTTTCCCTCCTCCCAGCTCCTCTGTAGGTGCCAGAGCAGGCTGATGGGCTGCAGAACGCACCGGGGCTTGAAAACAACCCACCTCTCACGGCTGTTACACCGGAACGTGGTAGGAGCTGTAAAACCTTACCGGCTCTTAGTGCTGCACAGAACAGGGGTGGACACGCGAGGCCAGCGCTGCGCCTGCTGCTGCTGTGCGACAAAACAACCGTCAGCTCGGTTTTACCTAAATAGCGGGAAAATGGGTGTGTAGGGTGCGCGGTGGCGGTATCAGATTACACAACGAGCCCACGGTCGGGAAGAGTTACAGGGGATTTGGGGTGGTTGAGCAACTGTGCGGGGGCAGGACCGGCTCCTGGGCCCGGACATGGCCGAGACGTGACATCTGGGCTCCAGGTTTGGTTTGGGGACAAGCGTCTCATTCCTATCGGGCTGGGACTGTGCTGGGCATGCAAAGGTACAAATTAGCGTGTCACCTATGAATGAACGTGGTAACTGCACAAGAGCTTGTGCGGAAGGGATCGGGTCCACAACGGCAGGATTGTGCACGTTGCACAGGTGGGAACTCTGCGGATTTGCTCCGTCTCAGGGTCTGTCCCAGAGTCGGTGGCAGAAGGAGCCTGATGTGGGGACAGGGATGTCCCTGCCATGCCCGTCCCCCATGGTTAACACAACATTGATTAACCAGGAGCTTTTGGCGGTCGCCTGTACACCGGCCTTTGGGCTCAAATGCGCTTGGATCTGAAATAAAGACACCACACCAGCACGCTAAATGAGAGCAGAAAAAAGCTAGAAATCAATTTCCATTAGTGAGCTGTCTGCAAGGGACGGGAAATTAAACTCTAATTTACTTCGGTTCTGGGTCATTACCTGCATTTCACGGGCACAGGCAGAATTGCTGGTTCCTAGCAGAACGTGATATTACTGTTAGAACACAGAACCAGTGAGATCTTCTGTTTTATTGGGCTCAGAAGGAAATGCTTTTTTGTGGGAGGAGAAAGCAGGAAAAGGCAGCGTAAAGGGGCAGATTCGCAGCAGCATCAATCGCGTGCTGCTGTTGCGGGGCTGTGTTTATAGAGCATAATTGCCACTTTGCAATAACAGATGCAGTGCACATTTATCAAGCAGTAGCCACCTGCAAATCCCTCTGGAGTCGGTTGCTATTTGCAGTTGGAAACGTCTGTCGAGCAGCGATGCAGCTCGTCCATGGGGTCGGGTGGTTTCCATCGCCGTCAGCCGCGTCTGTGCCGCGGAGGCCGTCACGCAGGTTGCCGGGTGGTGCTGCCGTCACCGCGCTGTGGCAACTTGTTCAGAAAGCAAGAAATCCCACCGTTTTTAGTTGGTGGTATTTCCTTCCCTGGGCTTGAGCACAAACCCGTGATTACTGGTTTGCTTGGCACAGAGCAGCTGTATTCCCAGGCTATTTTAGAGCCTAATATGCCGGAAGAATTGAAAAGTAAGGGTCAAATCAAGAAGATCTCGGTAAATCCGTGAAGCGGGGGGTGATGCTGCATGAATAACAAACGTGAAGGAGGAGGCTGGGGGCGCTCGCAGGCACCCGAGGGCAGGAGGGACGCGGGAGGGAGCGCGGGACAAGGACCAGCCTGGGAGCAGCTTTGGTGGCACCGGCCGGGGCTCCGCGCTGGGACCACGGTGACCGACAGTTTAAATACGGAGACGAGCGTGTCTGTGTGTCCCCGCGCGAGCGCCCTGCGCGGGCAGTCCCGCGCTGCCCGAAAGGCTTCTCTAGCACAACGTTCGCTTTCCTCTGTTACCACAAGTTGATGTCTCAATATTTCTGGTTTGAATCACCTTACAGCGAGGTGAGGTAAACGACCTCTTAGTAGATCATTTCTATACTCGATCTTGGTATGCTGCTGGTCATTACGGCAACGTTCCTGCTGGGTTTCAGATCGCTGCTGTATCGCGGCAGCGTCCTCATGGAAGAAAAGACACAGAACTGAGTTACACAACTGTGTTTGTTTTCCTCTTCTTAGCAACCTTTGCACATTGTCCCAAGAGGTTCTCAGTCTCTGCAAGATTAGTTGCCAAGATATAAAAGCCCTGTTAACCTGAATATATTATTGAAAACCAGCATATATCAATCTGCCCTAGTTTTGAAAACAGAGATGCTGGGTTGGCTCCGGCATAATCTGCCGCGCTCCTCGGGAGCCGCCGGAGCTTCTCCAGTTTACAGAGGCCACGGCGGTGCCGGGGAGGGACCTGCAGACCCCCACATCTGCCGGGCAGTTCCCCCCGGCCAGCCTCGGCGCACACAGTACAACCTCTCCTTTTTCAATATGAACATTTCCCCTAGCAGTATTTGTACTGAACAAAATCCTGTCTTACAAAATTCCCAGATATGTTGAAACAAGACTTTGGGACAGTATCTAGGAATATCCAGCTTGTCCCTTGGTTTTGCCCCGTGGGCGGGGGTGGTGCTGGGCAGGGGATGTGGGTCGCCCGCTGAGCCTGAATTGCCAACCTCTCTCCACTAGAGGGAATTTCAAAACGCCTTTTTTAGGACTAAAGTCCAGTTTTTGGCGTGTGGAACGCGCTGCCTGCAGGACCGTGCGCGGGGGCGCTGGCCCTGCTGTGAGGCACAGGACCTGTCTGGTTCCTGGCTGATTATAACCGATCGCAGGAACAAACTCCATTGTGAGGTGAAGCAGAAAAGGCTCCTCGGTGGCTCAGGGCTCAGGCTTTGGTGCCCGTGCGCCCCGGGTCTGCGTGTCCCGCAGGGCTCTGTCCGTGCCGGCTCCGAGCCGAGCGGTCGGGCTGAGTTCCAGGTGAGTTGCGGCTGCTGGAGCCCTCGCCGCGCTGCTCGTTTGTCGGCAGCGGAGCGGGCGTGCGGAGCTGCCGCGCGATAACCGCGGGGAACGCTCCGCCTTATCGGCGCCCGCAGGCTGCACCTCTGTAGCCAAAGAGTAAACTTAATGGACAGAGTCCAACACCGGCTTTCGTGGTAGGAGCAGCTTAGTCTGGGGACGGGAAGAAGATTGTGAGCAATTAAGTTATGCAGCTTGACGAATTATCACTCTCTAGCTGAGCTTCTTTAATTAACCGCATACACAGACCCAGCCCAACACTAATGTGACATAAAAAATTTTGCCTTCAACTACCATAACCAGTACTACCGGCTTTACCACAGCACTTGGTAGCGCTGATTCTGACCCACGTCACGCGTGTCCTGCAGGAACGGTACAAAGCCCCTGGCTGGGCGCTGCGCTGCGGTGGGTTGAGCGTTATCACAACCCAGCTGCTTAGTTCTGTCTTACTAAGTCATGATCGCAACCCTTGTATTGATGTCAGATCAGGGTATCAGATTTAAAGGGAGCCAGAATAATAGTGTTCACCAAGGATTTTATAATGCCTTAATAGAGTAATTTAGAATGCGTTTCAAGGTCTTTCCCACATGCGGAGTTAATTGAGAAAAGCTATTGCAGTTCCAAGCGCTGCTCTCACTTCAATCAAGTCCATTTTCGTGTGCTGATGTGCCCTAAATTCCCTGGTGCAGAGTTCCAGCCGGAGAGGCTTTGGGGAGAGGGCGCAACGTTCACCCCTCGGGAAGAAACTGGGGAGAGGGTTTTCCCGTGGGGGTTTTGGGGACAGCGGGAAACTGGGAGGCAGCGTTTACCTCCCCGAGGGGTCAAAAAAGCAGCAGGTCGCCCCTGGACCCTCAGCTGTGTCTCTGCAGCTTTCAGAAAATCTCCCAGATATTTCCAGGGGGTTCAGGTAACGAACTGGGGATTCAGAGCAGCACCAGGCAGCGACTGGTGAGCTCCAGGGGACTCGTGCCCTTTATTCCTGGGGCAGGATGGTGCCCTCGTGGTGGGATGGCTTTGGTTTTTAATGACATGCAGCTGAGCCACAGTCATTACAGCTGTTGTCGTTATTTAGCTACAGATATTTGCAAGATCGCAAGGAAAAAGGGCCGTGGAAGATCCCGTGCTGCTCATGAGCTGCTGAGGCACCGGCCGGGCCGCACAGACCGCATCCATTTCAGCGTCCTGACCTTTGGGGCCGGTTCTGCAGAGTAAGTGTAGAACAACACCACCTAAATCACGGGTGTAAATCCCCCCAGACGAGCACAATCAGCACTTGGAAAATGCCAGAGAACTCCCCTGGACTATTCTGGTGAACAAGCTGATGGGCAGAGTGGTGGTTCAGGCAAGTAAGAGGGCGTTGTTGGAGAGAGTGGGCTCTGAATTGGAAACACAACTTGTATAGAGGCAGCGGTATGGTCTGGTCTCCTTCAATGAGTGTTCTAAGTACAAAACTGAATTTATTGCTGGCTTTGTGCTGAATCAGGTGTTCTGACTGTAATTGGAGAGGTTCCTCATTCACAGCGGAGACCCATCCCAGGGCCCCGAATTGCTGCAGTGTTCTCACAGCACTGGATGAGCAGTGGACGTCTACAGGGTGTATTGAGTGCAGACTTGAAACTGCTCTGCCAGAGCTCCTGATGGCTGGACAGGCTCCAGCTTTGACCCGAAAGCAGAGCAGAGCTCAAGCAGCTCCATGCGTGTCGGAGCGGCCGTGTCTGCGGGAACGAGCTTGTCCCACGGTGCAGATATAACTCCAGGGTTGTCTTATCTCCCGTTTGCCCAGACCACAATTCAGGAAGATTGTTCAGGGAAAGGCAGGGAGATCTGGGAATGAGGAATCAATTGGAGGAGGCTCTTGAGGCTGCCGGTTCGCAGGGTGGAACAAACCCTGGCTTGTAAGCGGTTTGCTGGGAGCTGTTTGGCCCATCGCGGGTGTCCCTGCTGCCTGTGCAGCCGCGTCCCACGTGGAACCCCAGATAGAGTCGGTGTGGGAGATAAATGGGAGATAAACAGCCCGTGGGGACAGTGTCCCGGCCACATCCAGGGCAGCGTGTGCGGGCTCGGCCAGGGCTGCGGGTCAGGCACCCGCCAAGGGAGGGGAACCTGCCTGGGAGCAAAGGGCTTTGTTAAAGAAGTGAAGATGATAAAAGCAAGTGTGATTTCCCAGCTCCTGCCCACTCGTGTTTAATATCCAGGAAATTAACTGGAAAAACCTCTATTTCCGCAAAACTCTGGGTGGTTCTGAGCTTAACCCAGTTCTAGTTATAAGGTACTTGTCTCAAATAGCAGATCTAGATTGCCACCAGGTCTTGGGTTCTGGTTTAGAGTCAATCTTATTTGAATGGCCAAAGGCAAATAATTCAATAATAATGGCCTTAATTATTTTTTTAATAATTTAATTAGGAGCTTGATCTGGTTTTGGGGCAGGACACAAAGTGGATTATGGGAGCAGCTGGCTCTTTAATTAGGGCCATTTCTCTTTTGTTAAAGTTTAACCTATGCTCACACAGAGAGGCAGAGACAGCAAGGGATGGAGCTTCAGCAGCTCTGCTGGCGTGGGATTGTGTGGGGTTGTGTTGGGTTGTGTTGTCAGGTTTGTATTGGGTTTATGTTTGGTTGTGTCAGTTTTGTGTTGGGTTGGGTTGTGTCAGGTTTGTATTTGGTTTATGTTGGGTTGTGTCGGGTCTGTGTTGGGTTGGGTTGGGTTGTGTTTCTGCGGGTCTGTGTGCAGAGTGCCAGGTCAGCCAGGTACGTGTGAGATTATGTGACTGGAAATACTCTGAACTTGCTCGAATCTCACTGCAGCGATCCCGAAGCACCAACTGGCAACTGTGTCACGCACCTATTTATAGAGACCAGGAACCAGAGGGTAAATATTTATTTAGATTCCGATGCTTAATCTGCTACTGGCTGATTGTGTGGAAAGCCTGAGCCCCCACTCTTTCTACAGCAATTTATAACCGGAGCCTTCGTCTCCTCTGCCCTCCCAACACTCCCATGCACATTCCATGGGATTAGTGCTGCAGAAAACAGGCACGGCCTGGGTTCAAACCCTCCGGCTCCCCGTGGTCCCCGCTCCTCTCCCCAGGCACCCTGCCCTGCAGGTCCCCTCCCTCCCTTTAACTGACGGGCACTGGAGGCAGGAATTGCAAACCCAGCACCCGGGGCGCTGAAGGGGGTGGCCCGGAGCTGTCACTGCTCTGTTGGACACACAGACTTGTTTGCGATGACACGGAGCTGTGGAGTCACTTTCCATGGCTGGGCTGGCAGAGCGGTGACAGCTGTGCGGGGCCGCCCCCGCCGCTCCAGCGCAGCGCCCTGCACCCGCCACAGATCCTGCTGCGGCCCCGCCGCTCCCTCCGCAACAGACGGGACCGAGGGCAGGACAGGGAACTGGAAGGATGCTCATGGTCATCAGCAAGGAGTGATGGGGACAACGTCTCCCCTGCCCTGCCATGGTCACCAGGTGCCTCCCAGCACAACCAGTGACCAGGACACTGCGGCTCCAGAGGGAGGCTCCCCCAGCCCCAAAAGGGGGTCTGTAGAGCCTCGTGCTGGAGCTGGAAGGCATCAGAAGTGGCTGCAGACTGGGGTCATTAGCACAGGTGTGCTGTGTCTGTGCCTGTTAACAAGACACATGCTCGTTAGTGTGGCACACAGTCCCAGCTGTCCCACCCCAAGCAGTGCTGTTAAACCAGCTGCGGTTGTTCACTAACAGAGGTGTTGTCATCCCAGTACAGGGAAGCGGCAGCACCTCCTTGTCTTGTTTTTGTTGAGCTTTTGTGATAAGAACATGCAATTCCCTTTCACTTGCTGGGGTGTTTTATGGCAGCTGAGGATCCTGTTGCACTCTTCTGTAAGAGACTTTTCCTTTGCAGTTTCCTGTCCTTACTGTTTCCTGCCGGGGAGGTGCAGACACGTCACAGATCAGATCCCTGACTTCTGGGCGGGCTGGGCAGCTGCTCACGCAGCAGATTCCTATGGCAGCTTCTTCATCCCTGCGGTATTTGCTGCAAAGCAACTATTTTCCAGGGATGGCAAAGCAACCTTCAGCAGCAGATTTTTCTACCTATCTGGCTCTTTATGCTAGAAAAAACATAAGAAGGGCTGGTATCCCTAAACTACTGGAGTAACCGAGATTAAATATCTTGTGCAGGAGAACCTATAATGTACCCAGAGCAGCCTGCAATGGAGAACAGCTTCTGGAAGAAAACCCTCAACACAGCCAGGAAAAGAGTTTGCACTGCATGTTCTGTTTTTATTTTCACAGATATATATATAATATATATTATGTCATTTTAAAACAGAATATTTGTGAAAGAAATGTTAACTCATAAAAAGCAACCCCCGCGTTCCACACAGCCCCTTCGCCTGCGGCTCAAAGATGAGCTGCCGGCAGGCAGAGCTCGCTCCCCTCTCCTGCTGCTACGGGGACACCCTGCGGTCTCCTCCCCCCCAGAAAGAAACGGTGTTTCCCGGTCGCTCCCCAGAGTCAGTGCGTGTTTTATGGCTCCGTCACACAGCCCGTCCCTCCCCGCAGTGCTGGGGGAGGCCTGGGGGGTGGGGACGCAGCGGTGCCAAACACCGTGCGCTTTGGTGCTGTGAAAAGGCAAGGAAGAGCCAGGATTCCTAGTGACAGTGTGGCTTCAAGTATACGTGTAAACCCCATCCCGCAGAGCTTCCCAGGACGCTGCCACCAGCCCTGGCCATGGGGACGCAGGTCTCTCTGGGGCAGCGCTGGCCCCGCAGCACCCGGGGTTTGGCTCCGAACGGGGGTCAGACCTCCCTTCCAACCCAAGCGGTTCAGTGAACAACCCTCTGCCTGTGAAGAGCTGTGGCAGAGCCTTCTCCTCAGCTCCTGCCTTCGTTCTCCCATCGAGAGCTCCCCACGCGTCTCCCTTAGAGGGAAAAGGCTGAAGCCCTGGGCACAGTCACCACCAGTGGCACCAGCGGCTGGGAAGGGGACAGCAGCTCTTCAGTGCATCGATGGGCTTGTCTAGGACAGATTATACAATATGTGACTGGGCTGCTGGCTAAACAAAGTTTACACTGCTTAAAAATATCACAGTTGATCAGGGCTTTATCCCTGCAGAGTAAACTGCCTGATTCAGCCCTGCGAGGGAATGCTGGGGTTGTTCTAAGAACGCAGTTTTATCTGGAGCTCTATAGCAGAGACTCCAAAATGGCACAGCCAGTCAGAGCAACAGCGAAGGTGCTCGGGTGGCCTGTGGCAGCGCGGCCAGACCTGCCCGGGCCCCGCGTGGGTTTGGAGGTAGATCCCGCTGCGGCTCCACGGACGCGCACAGCACCAGCTGCTGGGGCCAGCCCGCCCCGTCCCCTCCGCTGCCACCCGCCCCGTCCCCTCCGCTGCCACCCGTCCCGCTGTCCGGCGCCGCAGGGCTGGGGACATCCGGTGACGGGACGCAGAACTGCACACCGGCCGGCGCCGCAGTCCCGCTTCAGCCCGTCCTTTCACCGCGCGGGAAGGCGAGGGGAGGCGGGAGCAGGGGAGACAGCGCACCGACACCCTGAGACACCCCCCCACATCCCCTGAGCAAACGGTCACATGGAAGCTTTGCTACAGCACCTATTTTAAAAGTTCTGTGTCCTGGGACCACAGGCTTTATCAGCTGCCATAAAGCTGAAAAACGTTCTTTATTTCAAGTCTGCTGGCCTTACAGCTGAATTTGGTTTGCAAGCTGAAACACCCATGGCTTTTGGGACAAGCACAAGCTCTCTCCAAGCTTAGAGTTCTAGGAGGGTGTCAGTGCCGTAGTGAATAAACGCTGCTGTACTGTTTTCTTTCCAAGGTCCCCTGAAAAAGTCCTGCTGGACACACAACCACAGCAGACATCAGCTGAGAGGCCAGTGCTGTGTCAATAATGGGGGCGATTAAGAGAAAAGGAAAACGACAATTAATTCATTTTCATTGCGGCAAAAAGGCTCCATCTGGTGGTGTTTCAGCCAGAAGAAGGTAAGGTGTGGGGATGGGAAACTGCAGATGACACTGAGCTGGTGAGACGGGGTTCACACCAGAGAAGAGTCTGGAGACCGCGAGGAAATCTCCAGATCTGCTCAGGACAGGTGAAGAGGTGGCACGAGGGAGAGTGAAGTTGCGTGTGGGTGAACGCAAAGAAACACCCTTGCAAGGGGAGAAAGGAGCTTGTGGGCTCTGAGCTGCTGGGGGCAGCGCAGCCGCAAGCCCGAGCACGGACGAGCCCTGCAGGCCTGTGCTGCTCAGCACACACCAAGCGAATAAAGCAACCAAAACACATATAGAGAAGAGGAATACTACAGCAAATATTGTAATGGCTTTCTATTAAGCGCAGTCCAGGGCACTCCACCAGAGAAACGGATACGCAGAAACAGTTGGGATCAAAATGATGAGCACAGAAAGACCCTGATACGGAGACAGGATGAAAGGTTTGCCGTTCTGATGTTAAAAGAGGCAGGAATGTGTTGGCATGAGTGTTACAGAATTCTGGCAGGTCCTGCTAAGGTGCTGCAGGGAGGATTGAGCTGTCCTGTCCTGTGTTGGACAGGGTGGGTGGTCACAAGCTTAAACTGCAGCAAGGGACAGAAATTGAGGGGAAAAAGGTCTTATCTGAAGGTAGAGATCAATGTAGGAAGGCAACACTGGAGTGTTTTCAAGCCAGGTTAGCCAGCTGTGGCAGGAATGTGGTTGTGACGGTGGGGCAGGGGGCGGCTCCGCGGTCCCTGTCCCCGGGGGCTCTGGTGGCGGCCACTGCAGCAGGTGACAGGAAAGCTCAGCCTGCTCAGGGCTCCCCTTGTCCCAGGATCCAGCCCAGAGGGCCCCACGCATCAGGAGAGGAGCAGGGACATGGCAACGCTGCTCCGCGCCCTCCCGCAGCGTCCCTCTGCTCCCTCCCCACCTGCGCTGGGGGTGCTGGTGCTGGAGCAGGTTTGGCTCAGACAGGGCCAGTCACAGTTTCAAGCCTTACAGAGTCACTTGGAGTAAAAAGAGCAGAGCTAAGCCACGTGTCATCTGAGATGATCCCCCTGTTTCGCAAAACTCAGAAAGATTTGGGAGAGTGGAGCCTGCTTCCCTCCCTCCCCTAAAAATCACGCTCAGGCATTAGTCATGAACGGAACAAGATCAAGTCACTCCCTAAGATGCTGTGCCCAGAGGGGCCGGGCTCTGCTCTCTGGGAAGCTGCAAAATACTGCAGCCCTGGGCTCAAGCAGGGCTCTCCGGCACCGTCCTGCAGCGGCAGGGTTTGCCAGCAGCCGAGTGCTCTCGCAGCGGCCGCAGGAGCGCGGGGGGGCGGGCAGGCGGTGCCACCCAGCACCCGCAGCTCCGGTAGTGTTTGCGGAACCTGCCGGTGCTCCCCGGGCCGGCGGCACACGGGCCTGGGCTGGGGCAGGGACGTCCCGCCTGCCAGCGCCACCAGCGCCGCGCAGAGCACAGGGAGCCACAGTGTTTCTTTAAAAAGGGGCAGGGATGCTTGTTAAAAGGAAAGAGGAGGCTCAAGTACGGGGGCTCAGGAGCAGAGGAAGGTGAAAGCAAAGCCCCGCACGGGCTAATGCTCACGTAGAGACATTGATTGCAGCAACCAAGGCTGCGATCCCTCATCAAATGCAGGCAGGGGCTGGGCTAGAGCCATCTGCAATGGGGGGCTCTGCACCTGCCCCACTGCGCGGACAAGACCCACACGCTCACACACACACCCCAGCATCATCACAGCGTGTTTGTGACTCCAGAGGAGCCTGTTCCGCCTCGCCGCTGCGTGCCAGGAGCGGCACAGTGATGCGCCGTCCTCAGCGAGGCATAAAACAGACAACAAATTTGAACGTTCCCCCCCTGTCCCCCGCACTGCTTCTCTCCATAGCTCCTGGTGGTGTCCGCGTAGGCGCCAGAGACCCTGGGCCCTGCGGCGGGAGGGTCACCGGTCCAAGCTGCTCTCTCTCTTGGAGGTCCCTGGAATCCTCCCTGTCTTGGGAGATGTCAATGCAGAGATTTGAGAGCGAGCTTGGCCGGGCCCCCCCAGGTTCTGCCCCCACCACAGTCAGGGCCTGAAGAAGTGTCGTACCACTATGTTCCCCACCACGACCAGGACCAACGCCACCAGCATGTACGTCACGTAAACATTGTCCAGACTGAGTGCAGCCACCTAACGAGAAACAGAGAATAACCAGAGCGTGTTAGAGCTGCCTGGGCCAGGCTGCCGGCCCCGGGTGAGCCCAGCCGCCGCAGCAGTGCCCCCGGCCCCAGCCCCCCAACGCCCGCGGGCTCACCCATCCTCCCTGCTGGGCGATCCACTGCGCGATGCGGTTCTGCAGCATGAAGTCCGCGATGTAGCGGGCGATGCGGCAGAGGAAGCCCGGGATGCCCTGCTGGTAGACGTGGATGGCCATGCGGTAGCCGAAGGCCAGCAGTGTCACCACCCGGCCCCAGTTGATGCCACTCTCGAACAAGCTGGAACGAAGGTGACGGTCTGGTTAAACCAGCGCTCCCTGGCCTCTGCAGCCCAGGGCAGGGCTGGGGATGCTGCTCTGGTCCTTGAGCTGCATCCCAGCCACACGGAATTTTGTGTCTAAATGACGTGTGGCCACCAACAACCACAGGTGTGTTCAGAACAGAACAAACACGGCTTGGGCCACAGCCGCTGTTTGCCTCAGCCGGCTGGGTTAGGGATGTCCTGGGGAAAAGGAATTTCCAAATCCCGTTTGCGCAGCTACAGGCTCCGAATGGCTGGAGGTGAAGCTTTGGGGTGGCTGCTGCTGACCGGCCACCACCCTTCCTGTCCCCCAGCTCTCCACCCAAACGCAGGGCACATCAGGGCCTGCCGGTCCTGTGCTTTCATGGGCAAGGGTGTTAGACAAGTTAAGCTGGACCTGGCGGTGGTTTAAGGCGTCGGGCTGGAGGCTGCAGCGAGCTCAGGAGCTGCTGCACGTGCAGCCAGGAGCGGAAACTACTGCCCGAAGCACCCCTTGCTAGTGCCCGGAGGTAAGGGCTTTAAATATATCTAAGGTCAAAGCGTGTCAGAACAGGATTTTCCCTTTTCCTGCATAGACAAACCCCTTCAAAACCAAACCCTGATCTGATCTTGCCTTAGACTGACACTGCCAAGGGCTGGGAGCCTCCAAAATGTGCCTGGTCGATGCCCACTGCTCCCACCCAGGTTTTGGTTGCCGTGGGCACAAACTGCATTGCTGTGGGCACCTTTGGCACTGATCTATCTAGACTAGTTTTTGAAGGTGTTTTTCCTGGTTTCCAGCAAGGTAAGCAAGAAGGAAAAAAAGGAAAACAAAACAAAACATTGAAAAGAGTAGACTCAGGCCCCGTGTTTTAAACTTGTGTCCTGTTCCCGGGCACAAGGGTGGGCAGGCAAAGGGAACCGTCTTCTCTGCAGAGTCCTGGCTTGGAGCTGCCACCGTGCGGGTCCCAGAGGGAGGTTAGAGCCCGGGAGGGAACAACAGTGACACAGGAGCACAAAGAGAGGGACAGAGGTTAATTTACCTGCTTGCGGTGTGTTCACCGCCTCAGGCGGGCAAAGCGGTGAGAAGAGCAGCGTGGCTTCCCAAGGACAGGGGAGCAGGAAAAGGACAGAAGAGAGGCAGTTAGACACGAACACCGAGCGGGGTGCACGGGACGGGGAGCACAGCGGCTCCGGCTTCTCGCCTGGCTCTGTCCAGGGGGACAAGGGCTTAACCCGGCGCCCTGGCCGCGTCTGCCCGCTCACTCCCCGGTGCCCGGCAGCAGCGGCCCTGCCCGCAGCCGCGGCCTCACCTGGACGCGATCCTGGTGAAGTACTCGTAGGCGTTGTCCTTGGTGGGCTGCAGGGACTTGAGCATCTCGCGGAACTCCGCGTCGTACCGCTGGTTGATGTCGTCCCCGATGATGGCCAGGCGCTTCCCCACCTGCCTCTCGGTGCTGCTCAGGGGAAAGCGGCATTTTGGATGGGTCCGCCTCCCCAGTAAGACCGGTAAGCCGGGCCCAGGGGGTGTGTAACGGAGCCTGGCTTGGGATGGGGTTGAGGGACGTGTGTGCGGTTGGTGTCAGTTTTACCTGTCCGGCTCCTGCTCAACCTCCGTGATCTCTGGGTCCATGGGCACTTCTGCCCCTCTCTCCTCTACCTCCTGCTGGTAGCGGTGCAGGGCGTAGCTCCGGAACACGAGCTCCGTCTCCTCCGCCACCTGGTTTTCTGAGAGACGAGGAAGAAAAGTCAAGGGGAGAAGCTTGTCTCCCCCGCTCCCCAGGCTGGAGAGAGAACATTCCCTCCTTCTCAGCCTAAATTTGTGTGGGTTTGTATGAACACTGGCCTTTAGCAATAAAACAAAAAGAATCCAACATAAATTAATTCCCAGAAAACTAATTTGGAAGGCAGTCTTTGTTCTCTGGGGCACAAGCCACCTTTTGAATCCACGCTCGGCAGGAGGGAGCTACGGGGCCGTCCCAGCACAAAGCAGCTGTGCAAGCGCTGGCGCCCGGCAGCTCCCCCAGCTCGCGTGAGGGCTCAGCACAAACCCAGACCCAGCCCAAAGCTCCGTCTAGTGCCGCCTGTCCACCCTCCACAAACAATCTTGTTTTCCGGTGTCACCAACGCTCGTGCCTCGCATGGCAGCAGCAATGACGTGGTGAGCGAAAGCTAAAGGGGTCATTTTAGTGTAATTCCGTGCCGATTCGATCACACATCCACCAGCTCGGCAGCAGCGCCAGGGCAGGGTTTGCAACTTCTGCACGGGCTGCTGCAGGAACAGAAAGGAGAAGAGCTTTTGTATAACTCATAAACCGTAACCCAGACCGGTGACTCCCTGTCCCGCGCTTGCAAGCAGATAAACAGGCAGCTGATCGGTCTGAACCGAATGCCTGCTCCAGCACACGCCTGCCATGGTGCAGGAGCAGCCACCCGAGTCCCTGCTGCGCTGACAAACACCTGTGGAAGCGACAGGGGCGGCTGCAGGTGAGCTGGGGCCGGGTTGGTGTCCCAGCTCTGTCCCTGATCCTGTGAGCAGCCGGGCTCAGCATGCCGAGTGTTGGGGCTTCAGCCGGCAACGTGCCCATGCAGCAACGTCACCCGGCCCCGGCAGCGTGGGAAAACCCACCCGGCTCCGGTGAGCAGGAAATGAGTCAGAAACAACCAGCGTCAACAACCGTGTGCCCATCTGCAAACGGCCGGAGACCCGCACGCGCGTCCCCTGTCCCCGCACCGCTCAGGGAAGGGTCCGGAGGGAGCGGGGAGCCCTGGCGAGCGGCTCAGTCCCGTACGTGTCGTGGTGAGCGATACCTTATCGCACGCGTTCCACTGCTCCTGGGGCTGTACCCGGGCTGACACGGGACGGCCGTGATTAGAGCTGGGTTTGGGCTGGCTAGAGGGGCAATCTGGGCTGGAGCACCCAGTCCCAAACAGCCGCCAGCCCGGCCACGTCACCCGCAGGGCTTGGGGAGCTGACCCGAAGGGCCCAGTAACACAGTTCTTCCCCATTTCTAAGATACAGAATTTGTAGGGGACAGAAATGGTGCGGACAGATCAGAGGCTCCTTCGGCAGGGTATCAGTATTCAGGGTGGAAATTCATAGACATTAACCAAGGCGCGAAGCCCAGGGAAATGAGCTGCTTGGGGTGACCGTCAGCAGCGTGGGGCCCTGCAGACCCGCGGCTCTAGTGACAGCCCTGCAAGACGTGCCGGTGACACGCAGCAGATCAGCACGTCCGCACGAGCAACGCTGCACAGCGGCAGTGCGGCTCCTGCCGCCAGCCCAGCTCCGACCCCTGCCCAGCACCCAGCGCCCCCACCCGCCAGACTGGCCCCGCAGCTCTCCGGCCACTGGAAATGCCATTTGCCACGCCGGGATGCCGCTGCACCAGCAACGTCCCGGGGCTGGGACGTGGGGACCTGGCCTGGCTGACAGAGCCGTCCTGGCACCGCTCCATCCAACCCTGTACCCAAAACAAGCCCCACCGCTCAGCACCGGCTTTTCCAGCGGGTCACATCCACGCGGCCCACGCGCGGCTCCGGGGACGCGGGCCCAGCCCTGGCGGCTGCGGGGACAGGACCTGTTGTGCGGAGACTCCGCAGCGCTCAGCTGGGCTGAACGGAGGGGCAGGGAAACGCCAAGCCCTGCTCACCGTGTTTTCAGGGGATTGTTTTTTGTTTTGCAGGAGCAGGTTTATTTGGTGGCAAACAAATCCCACCTTTCCTGGAGCCAGAAAATGAAACCGACTGACTCAGAGTTTCAGTGAGGCAGAACAGAAGAGGAAATAAGCGCACCAAAAAAAATCCCTGGTTTTAATTACCCCAGCCGCTATTTTTGGAAACACAAGGACAGGCAATCACACATCTTTTATCTCCCAGGAGTGTCTGTGGGTCTCTCCCATTCTAAAGAAGACGATCTGGATCAAGATTTGCCTTTGGGCTCCCAGCACCAGCAGCAGGAGGAGTAGAGCTGCTTGGAGCTCCTCCGGGGGCCATCGGGGCCGCGTTAGGGCTCAGGAGCCCCCAGACCCCAGGGACGGACCCACTTTGCTCTGCATCCAGAGCAGACTCCCCAACAGCCTCATCCCTGGACACACATCGCACACAACACTGGCCAGAGCGCGGCCAGTCTCAAACGTGCACCAGATGCATTTTGGTGCAAGGTCCTTTGTTTCTCACCATTCCTGTTTCCCAGAGAGCAGCTGCGCTACGGTAGTAACTGGCAGATGTCACCAAAGTTATCCATCAGACCTCGTTACAGATAAATTAAATAGCCCTGCTACAGACTGTAATAATGACACATGCAACCTGGCAGCATCTCTTTTGAGCTCAGGACACGGGCAGTAACTGCACCGAGAGGCGCATCTGTTTGCACAGAGGGAGATTTCCAGCCTGGGAACAGCAACTGGCTGCGAAGGGAGCAGACGGCTCTGGGGAACCAAGATCCGTCTCCGGAGACTCCTGCCCCAGGGGAGGCTCAGCTCCCCGCCGCGGCAGCTGCAATTCCAGCGTGGGATGAGTGGCATTTGCCATAACAGACTTGGGTTGGCTTCCACCAGGTGGTCTTGCAGATGAAGACGCGGAGACGTGCACCGGTGCGTGACTAATGTCCCCAGGCAACTATTTACCAGTTCATGACTTGCTTCACATGGAATGTCAAGTCCAAAGCGAAGACAAACAACCAAGGACCAAACCTCACACCTCTGTAGGTATGTTACGTGAGTATTAAACACACGCAGACTGATAAGCAGGAGAACCGCTGCCAATCTGACCTGGCAAACTGCATCAGGGCGGCTGGGCTTTCCGCGCCCAGCCCTGGCACCGCGCGCAGCCCTGCGGGGCTTGCAGAGCCCCGGCCGTCTCCCCGCCCGCACTAAGGGGATATAACAAAGCAGCTCAGCGTCGCGCGCTGGGTCCCACTCGTGTGGTCCACGCAGGAGCTCAGGGCCCAATCCTCCCGCTGGTTTTCACATCAGCGTCTCATTGGCTTCAACAGGAACTCTGCATATGTAAACAACTGCTCTTATTTTCATACCTTGTAGACTTTGGTAAGGGAAGGACAGGGTATTTTTTCTCTCAGTGTATTGTGCAGGATGTAGCATGAATGGTACTCTGAGAGGGAGAGGAGTCCCGGCAATACCAGAGTCTAAATAACACTATCAGGCCAATAAACCAGCTCTGAGCTGGATCTGCGCTCGAACACATAAACAGTTAGGCAGAGCTGCTAATCTCCGCTAGTGACTCAGCCTATTTACAAGTCCACCTGCAAAACAGGTTAAGAAGTCACCGTGTTTCACGCTCCCGGTGCAGCGGCATTGTGTCATTTCGGGATAAAGCGGGAGCTGAGCTTTTTCCTGGGCTCCTTTCGGCCCCATTGCCAGTTTCACCCACTAACGTGAAACACAATTACACAGTCTGCTGGGCTCGGCACACACGAGAAACAGACGGAACCGCTTCTGCATGTTGGGGAGCCATAATTTTTGATTGCTGCTGGGCCAAGGCACACTGCAGAGCTCAATCCACCCAGCGGCCGGTGCAGCAAGACAGAAACGATGGCTGGAGACCAGGGGCTGCTCAGCAAGGTGCATTTTTCCATGTGATTTAAACCTCTCTGTCCGCAGCACCCCCTCCCCTCCCGCGCACCCAGCGCGCAGCTGCCTGCACCCCGTTCTCCCCGTGCCCTCCCAGCCCCGCTGCTGCCCCCGCGCTGCCCCAGCGCCAAGCACCTCCTGACAGCATTCAACACGTGCTCTCCCCGTTCGGTCCAGCACAGCTTTATGGAGCTGATTCGTTACCCCAGCCTTGCTGGTATGAAAGAAAACCTCCATCTTTATGAAGAAATACAGCAGGGGAAAAAAAGAAAGCAAAGAATGGATTGAAAATGCTTCCTCTGCGGAGATCCCAGCAAGCTCTTACCTGAGTTGAGCTCTTGCGACAGCCGGCGTCCATTGCTTCCCCGGCGTCCGGGGGCCCTCGCTGGGTCCCCGTTGTTCCCTGAGGCCATTGCAGAGCGATGCTTGGGACTATCAGCTTCACCTGGAGCGAGGAGACACAGTCAGTGCCCAGGTGAGGAGCAGCCAGCGGGGACCGGGAGCCGCTTGGTCCCTCCCAGCTCCCAGGCCAGCCTTGGGAACCCCTTGTGCTGAGCCAAGGGCTCGAAGGAGCAATGCTGCCAGCTTTTATGTGCCAGCCGCCTGGCTCCTCCCTCCTGATCTGCGTTCCCTGGTTCCTGACCTCAGGTCCCTTGGCTAGATTGCTCATCGCTTCCTGGCCCTTCTCAGGGAGATGGCTCCAAGGTGGAGCGATGACTAACTCTTGCTGGAAAGCGCCAGCGGGGCTGCACCGGCTCTGCTCAGCCGGAAACCAGCAGCACCTGCAGTGGCTTCAAGCTGGGACTAAAGCAAAAATCACAGCACCAACCTCTGGGCTGCAGCTGGAGAACACGCCTGGGGGCTGAGCCGTGGGGCTGAGCTGAGCCGTGGGGCTGAGCCGTGGGGCTGAGCTGTGGGGCTCCGCTGCTGCCCGACCTGCAGTCCCCGCGGCTCAAAGAGCCACCAGCCCACGCCACGCGGAGCTGCAGCCACGGGGCTGATTTCTCCGGACAAGAACCTGCGGCTTGTTTCCCACAACAAGAGACGAGGTCTGTGCTTTCCCAAGTCCAGAGGCTCTAATTCCCTCTGTTCTTATGCCTTCTGAGCTCCTCTTATTCTAAGAAAATTTAATGAGCCAAAGGCACAGCTCGTACTGCCTCTGAACTTCCCAGTTTGCTCCTGAACAAACGCAGCCGGTGGTTTAGGGCTCCTTGCAGCTCCTTTCCCTCCCCGCTGCTCGCACTGACCTCACCCCCTGGATTGTGCAGAGAGGGAAGCGAAGCCCCACAGCTCCTGCGGGTTAGAAATGCTGCAGCTCCCGGGCTGCCGCTGGCATGCCGGGGCATGTTCCCCAGCCAGACCCCACGGGGCTAAACTGGGCTTTCTGATTTGCACCAGGTCTGAATTAATGAAGACACACTAACAACCAGAAGTTTAAATTGGGTCCTGGGCAAAAATTTTAAAAAGCGCTGGTTATGGATAAACAAGCACCCATGTCAAGAGTCAAAGTGCAACACATGGTCCAAGCTTATCACTTCGTACTGAAGACTATTTGGAAGGAAAAATAAATGTAGACTGTAAAGGTAATATAAAGTACAGCCTCCAGTCAAGGTGGGGATGGGGGGGTGGAAATCCAAAGCTTATCAAGCCTGGCTTGGGAAGCCACGGTGTGTTTGCAGAGCTGCGTTCAGGGACGCCGAGCTGTGCTGCCGCAGATGGAGATGCTGTTTTCTCCTCTGCACCTCCGAGGACAGGATTTCCCTTTTCCTCCCCAACCTCAAACAACCCCATACAAGCAAGAGCTGAAAGCGCCGTGAGGACCAGCGGCTGGGACAGAGGTGGGGCTGGGAGGGGAGCTGGCTCCTGCCATAACCCACCAACTCGTGCGGCAGCGGCAAAGCTTCAGGCTGGCACAGATCTGGGTCACAGCAGCATCCGGACTCCTCCTCGCCCACCCACCCGTGTAAAGTATCCGTACAATACCACACCAATGGCCACAGAATGACGTTTGCAGATAGGTTTGTCGGTGCAGCTGGCTGTGTTTCACCTCTCAGAGCTCAGCCACGAGTAACAGGGAGTTTGCGACGCAGCGGGACTGCCCGCAGGAGGGGCGAGGGCGGGAGGGCCGGCTGGCGAGGGCAGGAGGGCCGGTTGGCGCACGCGGGAGCCGCTGCCCAGAGGCAGCTGACTCACGGGATTTTTCCCGCTCGCCGTTGGCCAAGCCCTTCGGAAGCGGCTGCGCCTGTGGCCAGCATCTCACAGGAACTTTCATTTTCGGTTTCCTGCTCAATATAGCTTCTTGCAGCGCTTTTTTCTCTTGCAACAAGGGGACACCGCGGCCCTTCTGCACACGCGCACATCTCCGTCCCCATCACCACGCTGCCGCTGCGCGGGCTCCCCGGCAGGACCCCAAACTGCCCCCCGCAAACCAGGAATGCCCACACAGCTCAGGGCCAGCCCCCCTGGGGTCAGGGTGCCCCGGGCCTTCCTCCCCACGGTCCAGAGCGCTGCTGCCCACACTTCTGCTTCCCAGCCCAATCCCCTTCGGTCTGCCCTGTTCCCTCTTTGTTACGAAAATATCATAAGGGAGGGAACGGGGAGGGATGTGGAGGATGTGACACCCATCTAGTCACACGAGCTGCAGGAAACGAAGCCGCTCCAAGACTTGAGAGCGGGCTGAGGAGAGGGCTTGGGGGAAGCTGCAGGTTACTGGGCACAGTGTCTAATTCTCAGCAGTTGCTAAAATATTCAGCTCCACCCTGACTTTTTGCTCTTGTTGGAGGCTGCAAAGGGTTAAAAAAAGCAGCAGGTGGCACCTAGAATGTCGATTTAGCAACATTTCCAAGATGGTATAGGACTCTTATCTTTATTAATGAGCACGTGCCATGCAAAGAATCGGCCTTCCTGGAAACTGCCAGGTTTCCCTAATAGAAGAATCAGACCTTTGCCTCAACTGTTTCTAATTTCACCCTCATCTCCTTTGCTTAAAGGTCTCTCACACAAGCGCTGTGTGCTCTCATGATATGCTCACCAGTGCTCCCAGTTCCCCTCCAAAGGAAGGTGGTGGGACTGGCCCAGACAGGGAGGCAGGTTTGTGAGCTGCAGGCAGGGTGAGGCTCTGCAGGAGCAGCCATAACCCCTATGGACAAGCCTGGCTCTGGGGCTCTGAACCGGCCCTTCGACATGTCACAAAGACCCCGTTCCCGGAAATGTGCGGAGCATCCTCTGGGGCCGGCGTATGGGAGTGACTCCGTGCTGCCGTGTGCAGGGCAGCTCTCCAGGACAGACATCCCCAGGACCCCGCGCCCTGTGCCCATCCCTGCACGGACAGCGCAGGACCAGCCCCGCTGCTCCCGGCCTGGACCAGAACACAGGTGAGTCTGCCTAGTTTGGGCAGCAGGTCCTGCTGGCCCAGCAGATGTTGTGCCAGGGTCCCCCCAATCCCACGCACCCATGTCCCCAAGGTCCCCAGCGCCGCTGGGCAGGAAGCGGCAAAGCCGCGTGTGCTGTGTCTGAGGTCACAGCCCAGAGCGGGGTGAGACGGGTGTCACCCCGTCCTCCGCAGGACACGGCTCTTCCCAACCGTCCTGTCCACCCTGAACCGCTCAGGCCCCTACGCCGAGCATGGGGATGCCGGGGGGGCTGTCATTGCTGCAGCCTTGCAAGGGACAAAGAATTATTCGGGAAACATTATGAAAAGAAGTGATACTCCCTCTTTGGGGCAACGATCAGCCCGGAGCGAGACCTTTCAGCCCTGGCCCAGCTATCGCTCCCCGAGTGCTGCTCGCCGAGGTACCACCGCGTACTTTACCCTTGTTCAGCAGGCGGTGCCGGAGGAGCTCCGGTGGCCCTGCGCCTCCCTTCCGCTTTGCCGGGTCCCCCCGGCGCCCCCCGGGCCCCCTCGGGCTCCCGGTGCATCCCTACCCGTCCCTGCCCCGCTCACGGCAGCGCCGGCACCGCTCGGCCGGGCCCGCTGAATGAAGAAATCAAGATAACCCATCCCGGGGGAAGCTGGGGGGTGTCCCCCCGCTACTCACCGCGTCCCGGCGCGGAGCAGGCGGGCCGGGGGTGCCGGGAGTCACCGCATCCCGGCGGAGCGCCGCTCCATCCCCATCCTCCGCTCCTTCCTGGCGCCTCCTGCAGCGCCCGGCGCGGGGGACGGAAGCGAGCAGGGCGGGAGGAGGAGGGAAAAGGAGACGAAAGAAAAAAAAAAGATAGAAACCCAACCCCAGACCATAGATGCAGCCGCGGAGCTGGGCGGGCTCAGCTCCCTCTAGAGGCGCCTTCCCGGCCGGAGCGTGGGAACCGGCGGCGAGCGGCTCCGGCAGCGCCGAGCGCCGGGGAGCGGGGCTGCGGGACGGCGGCGGCACCGCCCGGGGACCGGGGTTGGGGTTGGGGTCAGCGGGGGCACCGCCCGGGGACCGGGGTTGGGGTTGAGGGGCAGCGGCGGCACCGCCCGGGGACCGGGGTTGGGGGGCAGCGGGGGCACCGCCCGGCTGCGGGCACTCGGGTAGTGCGGGGCCGGGGCTGCTCCACTGAGCCCGGCGCTGCGGGGCTCGCTCACCCCAGCCCGCACCCTGCTCGCCTCTGAGTCTTCGGCTTCTCTGTGGATTCTCCAGTGACTTTTCTGACCTTTCGGTTAAGGCCGTGGTACCTCAGTGCGGTCGGTTTGCACTCTGTTGGGTTCCCTGGCAGGTAGGGCCGGGAGCCCTGTTGAAGTCGTTACTGGAGCATTTCTGGCTTCCAGAAGGAAAATTCTGCGTTGATCCACCAGAAGAAGAGTGGCTGGTGGCAGAGGTGGTTCATGTCAAGTGACTGAGGAAACTTGAAATCCATCAAGATTAGGAGAAATGACAGTGGCTGCAGGAAAGGTGTGATTTCTCACAGCAGCCTCCCAGTTTTGGTGGCAAATGTGGCAGTGGTGGCTCTTTGGGTCTGAATGTCCCAATCTCTGGGTTGTCCCAGTGCCCCCGCTGATCTGTGCTGGTGGCGGCTGCTCTTGTGCACAGCCAGTGTGTGTGTGGCCGGGTTTGGAGCTCAATTCTGACCCAGTGGGATGTGCTGACTGCCGCAGGATGAGTCCTGTGCTTCTCTCCACCACATTACATCAGTCTGAGCTGTTCTGGAGTCTCACCACCCTTGCAGATTTAGCATCGCTTAGTATTACCTCATCAGGCAGCAGCGCTGGTGAGAATTTTGCAAAAGCAAATCTCATCTAAAATCCTTCTTCCTTTTTGCAAACCGCTTCTCTTCCACCTCAGTCACATTCTGCAGCTCTTCTGTGGCATGGCTGTAGAAAATCAGCCAGGGAAAGTGGTGCTGGGTGTGCATCAGGTATATGGTATTAATAGCTGCTTCTAATCATGTTGAGCAGCAAAAGGTGCAGAAAATAAGCTGTGCAGGAGGGTTGGGCAAGTCCTGTGTGTCCCCAGCAAGTGCTGCAAGGAGCCTGTGGGGGCTGAGCTGTGGGTGGGCAGCAGGACCCGCTGCCATGGGTCTGCAAACAGCTGCTGGAGAGGATGAAAGAGCTGGGAGGGACCAGGAACAGAGGAATGAGTCTGAAAGCATCAGCTCTGCTATGGGAACGGCCAGTATGGACATCAAGGAATGATGGTGGCAAGCAAGTCATTAGGAGATCATTTGATGAGTGATTTAAATCCCACGTGTGGCTCTGGGGTGGAGAGCTGCTTTGCTGCTGCAGCGGCTTAGAGATACCGAGGCAATAGGGAAGAAATTCCACTGGCTCTGTGGCTGCTGGTGTGAACTGTTCCCATCGCACCAGGAGCCCCTTTGCTGGGAGACGGCCCGAGAGTGTGGACCGGGGAAAACACCCATGGGAAACGTGTATGAGTTTGGGAAACGGGTCCTTGAGTTTGCTGCTGGCTTTGTTGCAAACGTATCGCATTGCGATGGCAAACGCAGACACTACATTTAAAAGCCGTTTGCTCCTCTGCTGCTTGCAGAAGGAGTAATTTTTTCCCTTCATCTCTTTGGCCGTGGTACCGCGCTGCTGCAGGAGTTCCTGCGTGTCCCCATGAGCCTCCCCTGCTGCGGTGAAGATTCATGGCCAGGCCAGAGCTGGGGGTGCTGCAGGAACAAGTTCCTGTGGGTAGGAGGGGAGTTTTGCCTTTTGGGGCTCCTGTTCCCCCAGCCCTGGGCCGTGCTGGGTCTGTGTCCCCTCCCAGCCCTGGGCTGGGCATCCTTTGTCCCCCAGGTGCCACCTGGCCCCTGTCCGGCCTTGTTCCAGTGCCGCAGCTCTGGGTTCTGGGCGGTTTGGGCCTGTTGGGTTCAAGCCCGGTTTGGAGCCGTTGGGCCCCCAGCACTGGCACAGATGGATGCCCCAACGGTCACCCGCGCTCCCGGCCGTGCCCCCCTGCTCCAGCTCCTCAGGAGCCTCTTTGGGCTCCTGCGTGGGACGCGGGAGCCCCACGTGGAGGGGCAGGAGCTGGGTGCCGTTGGGGACAGCAGCAGCCCGGGGGAGCTGGCGGGGCAGCAGCACCCGCACTGGGAGCCCTGGGAGGGGGAGAGCGTGGAGCCGCTGCTGGGGGAGCTCAGCCTCGCCGGCTCCCTGGGAAGCAGCTCCAGCAGAAGCTGTGTGACATTGAGCACCAGCGACATGGAGCTGGCGGTGGCCAGTGACGCGGGGGACAGTCCTGCCGGCAGCCCAGCCCGGCAGCACGCGGGCCTGGCCATCGAGAAGGGGACGGCCATGCTGGAGACTTTCAGCGGCAAAGCTCTGGAGACGTAAGCGTTGGGGTGGGGGTGGCATGGGGCCAAAATCCTGGCTTGCCTCAGTGTCCCCGTCAAGGCAGCTTGTCCCCACAGACACGGCTGCCCTGGGGGGACAGGGAGAAGACCCCTTGGCCTCATCGGGCTTGTTGGATCCCCAGCAGCCGGGGCTCTGCGAAGGCTGCTCGTTTGGACTTTGTACACAGCTGCTCATTTGGATTTTATAAACCCCAATTTTCCCCTTACTTCCTTAAAACATTGAAATGAGCCCAGTGTTTCCAGTGTGGCTGCAGGTGGCTCCCAGAACCCGCAGAGCCCCGGGCACCCCGCACCCACCGCAGGTGCCTGCTGTCCCCGGGCAGCTCCGCACGGGCTGCGGCACCGGCAGAACCCGAGTTAATGCCCTTTGCGGTCACTGACAAGGGATGGAACCAGACCCAGCCGTGTCAGTGCTGCTACTAGAGGGGCAGAAATTGCAGTTCTGGTGCTACCAGCCTTCGTCTGAACACACCGCGCTGTGCTTTGCCTCCAGTGATGGGCTCCTGCAGGGTCCGGGTGCTGATGGCGAAGATGTTACCAGCAGTGCAAGCCCTGAGCTAATGTTTTCTATGGATTTTGATACTGAATGGGAGAAAGAGCAGCTCCTGAAAGGTAAGAGGGCAGCTCAGAGGAAAGGGAAAATCCCCACCATCCCTGCAGACTCGGGGGCTGCCTGGGGCGGCTGGTTGGTGGGAGAAGTCCCAGGGAATGCCTGGTGGCCTCAGGGCCGGGGCAGAGAGCCCTGAGCATGGCCAGGGTGGGGGAATGGGGCGCCGCTCCCAGCTGCTCGCTGGATTCAGCGCCCGCTGCGCCTGGCATTTACTCTGTTTGCTTTGCCATGCCGGGGGACCCAGACCTGGCACCGTTCCCTCTTTCAGATGCTCCAGTGGGGACACGTTTGATTGTTGTGGAAGGACAGCATGAAGGAAGGGAGGTGACAGTGCCAGGGAGTCACTGTTTTCTTTGGACTTGTTTTAAACAGCAGATGAGGCTGCAGGATCCCCGAAAGCAGAGCTGTCCTCATGGAACAGGCTCTTCAATGTGAACCGACTTCGGGGGAGTTCACACAAGGTTGGTGAGAGGATATGGATCTTGGGTCTTCATCTGAGATGGGGATCAGGTTGGGGATGCTGGTAATACCCAAAGTATCTGCAGGACACCATGAGCCAGCCAGTGGGAGCTGTGGATGGAGCAGGATGGAATCTCCAATGCAGGCCACACAGGGCAGGTCTGCAGCAGAGCAGAGGCTCCAGCTGCTCGGTCAGGGCTCTGAGAGGCGCTGAACAAGATGCAGGACCTGGCAGAGCTGCGGGAATGGGCTGCGGTGGTGGATGGGCTGGTGGTTTAATAAAGCTGTTCTGCTGGAGCGCGGGGTGTGAATGGTGCTGCCTGCGGGTACAAGACAAATTCAGCCTCTTCTCTGCAGGGTGCTGCAGGGCACTAAATCAGCTCTGTGAGAAATGGGCAGTGTTTGGTTCCAGACAGCAAAGAGGGACTCCAGGGCAGCATTTGAACAGTAGTCCTGGGGAGCTGCCTGAAGCTGTCGAAAAGTCAGCGCTTTTAAAAATAGATCTCCTTTCTATGATATGACATAGCCAAGCTACAAATCCTGCCACTGCCTGGCAAAATATGGGAGACAAGTCAACAGAGTGCGGGATCCTGGGGACCAGATGGCTGCTCAGGGTCGGTGCTGCTCCCTCAGTGACCCTGGGCCAACCTTTTCCCCTCCTCACCTCAGTTTCTGTGCCCAGAGACACCCGCTTGATTGCGTGCAGCGCTCTGGCATCTCTGGACGAGGGGACAAAGAGGTAGAATTTGAGTTTATTTTAAAAATCGGCTACTGGAACTACTGTTACATCAGAATCAAACTGTTGTCAGAGTTGACAAAATGACTGTGCTTTTTTTAAGTTATTCTCTCCTGGTGCAGTACGGCGCCCCGGGGAGGCTGATGGAGCCGGGAAGCCAGGAGCAGCCTCTGTCGGGTGCAGCGAACCCCAGCGCTGCGGCCCCGGGCGAGAGGTGAGCTCATCCTGCCCGGGGAGCGGGGCCCCAGACCTGCTGCGGGAACCCGCCGGGGACACCGTGTCCCGGCAGCAGCAGGTGGCACTGTGCGACTGCCAACGAGCGGGACAGCGGGCGGAGCGGCGCCAGGGCCACCCTGCTGGAGCTGCGGGGAGCAGGGGACGGGGCGGGGGGGCTGTACCGGGGTCTCTGCGCGGGTCACAGAGGGTTTGCGTCGAAAGTAGGGACGTGGTTTAGAGGTGAACTTAGTGTTGGGTTCATGGTTGGACTTGATGCTCTTCAAAGTCTTTTCCAACCCAAACGATTCTTGCCCGGGGCACAAGGTCAGAGCTGCGATGCCCCAGGTCCCCGCAGAGCAGCCGCCGTGCCCAGACCACGCGGAGGGCGTCACAGCCGGGCCGGCTGGGCTCTGCGTGAAGAGAGAACCGCGTTCGGGGTTATTCCGATTTTCTGTAGCACTCGGTGCCTGTGCCTGACGTATTTCTTCCTCTCACTGAGGTTTTCTGAAGACGGAGCAAGAGAAACCCACTGGCTGCCTTGGGAGAAGCTGGGAATGGCGGGGAGCAGGTGGAGCGGGAACCCCTGGAGAAGGCTGAGGTCAGTTGAAAGAGACAAACGCCATCGGTGCACCGACACGGGACATCTCTCCCGGCACCAGCAGTTTCCCAGCCCGGCTCTGCCAAGGCAGGTCCATGGCTGGTTGTCCCTGTCGGTGGGAGATGCGGGCAGCCGAACACCAGCACGCTCCCCTGAAGGCAGGGACAGCCCCGCGGAGAGGAAAAAGCCATTTCCTCCGCTCCGCACAGGAAAGGCTCGGCTGGGCGGTGGGAAGGGGGTGCTGGGGCCTGACCCCCCGCAGCATCCCGTCCTCTCCCTCGTGCAAAGCCCAGATGTCTTGTCTTAAGTAGCTGCAGCAGTGGGGTCAGAAACTCCAAAGCACCATTGGAAAACAGAGCGCGGAGGCGGTTTCTTTGTCTCCCGCTGTATGGGCCAGGAGTTTTATTGGGTTGTTTGCTCACTGCATTTATTTCTTCTGCGCTCAGCTCTCTGCAGCCACCTCGCTCTGCAGCGTGTGGGCAGGCGCACGGCGTTCAGGAAAGCACCCGGGTTTAACGGGGGTGTTCTCTGTCTGAACCCATCTGCCAGCAGCCCCAGGCTGCGGGGCTGAGCCGGCATGGCTGCTCCTTTCAGTATCCGAGAGGGTGTCTGCAAACAGCGGCTGATGCACTAGCACGGTGTTCACGGGCAGATGAAGGCAGGGACGTGCCCCGTGAGGCTCCCGGAGCTGCGGTCGGTGGGAATTGCTGGTGTCCGGCTGCTCTGGGGCTGCAGGGGTGCAGGCAGTGGCTGCTGGAGTAGCCTGGATTGTGCTCATGGTTGCGCCGGGCTGGCGTGGGGCTGGTGCGGGGCCGGCTTGGCTGCTCCCAGCCCTGAGCTCCATCCTTCTCTCCCTGCCAGGTCCAGCTCCCCGGGGCGGTGGGGAGCAGCCCCTGAGGGATCCCCCCGCAGCCCCCCCGGAGGGGAGATCAGCGCCTCCTCTCCGCTGCCCACGCTGGCCTCAGCCAGGCTCAGGCCTGGCCCGAAGAGCTCCTCAGCTCCATCTTCTTCCTCTTCGTTCTCCTACGTGCCCCTTTGAACACACCGTGTTTCCCTTTTTGCTTCCTCCTTTCCTGTTCCTGGGGAAGGACGCGTGGGTCTCCCGGCCCTGCCTGGCACAGCCTGCCTTTGGTTTGCAGTTTATTTTATTTTTTAGATTAAGAACTTAGTGTGAATAAATTGTTCTCACTTCTCCCTCTGATTGTTCACTTTCCCTTATTAAACAGGTCTGTGTTGAATTACTTATTCTCCTTTCCTAGCCTGTTCACCCTCCAGCTTTTTCTTGTTCTCCCCATCAGTTATTCTCTGTGGCTTTTAAGGTTTTTATTTATTAGTTTCGGGGTAAGAAGAGATAGGTCTCTGCCTCTGTTCCCACACCGCAAATGGTGCGGTGAGATCGGTTTGGCTGGTGATGATCTTTATCCCCTGGGTGGACACGTGTCCCCCTGCCCCTTCATTCCCCTTGAGTGTGTGGGAGGAGATGCCCCGTCCCGCATCCTCGTCCCATCCCGTGCCGCTCGGCAGCCCCGGGCACTCGAAGCCCTGAGCTCAGCCGCGGTTCCCAGCCCCCGCGGCTCATCCGTGGCCGGAGGAGCTGCTGGCACCCGGCTCCTGCTAATTTGGGAATTGTATGCCAGGAAGCGCCCGCCCAGCGACCTGCCCGGCACAAAGCCCGCGGTGCACGCACCAGCACCCAGCGCCGCTCGCCAAGTTCCTGAGCCGGACCCAGTGCAGGAGGCTGGGCTGCAAACCTGAAGCTGTGGCTGTGGGAGAGCTGGACTCCCTGATCATCTCTGGGGTGATTACTCTGGAGCCTAACAATGGCCAATTAACCACAGCCTTCATTACTTTCTTGCTAGATTGGTTTAGCAGACCTGCTCTGGCAATAGATTCTTCCCGTGTTGCTTTCCTGGGTACCAAAACTCTCTGTCCTTGACACATCCTTAGGAGCCTTGAGCTCCAAATAGACTTGACTTCTGTGTAAAACCGTCTGAGATTTCCCGAAGAAAGGTGCTATATAAAATACAGGTATTTATTATTAGCAATCTGCTTCTACCAGGTCATATGTCAAACACCAGCACAAGGCCGGGAGGTGTCGGGAGGAAGGGTTTGCCGTGGCTGACTCACTTCGCTGCAGCGTGGTTCAGGGTTACGTGCGCCTCTTTGGGAAGCAGCTGGTGTTGGCTGCTAAATTAGGTCTGGCAGAAGCAGCGAGTCATTTCCACGGCATCCGAGCATCCCTGGTCAGCGTGGTCCTTGTCCCTGCACTGTTGCCACTGCGGAGGTGGGAAGTGGAGCTGCCTACGCTGAGTTGTCCTTGGCAATGCTGGAAATGAGCTTGGTGAGATTTACTGTTTTACCCTCCGAGGGCAGAGTCGGGCCTGTTGCCTCAACAAGAAGCTGCACATTCACGTGGTGCTCCACATCCTGCTTGCTGTGTTATAAGAGCGTTGTTTACAAACACTAATGTGGGGCCAGGGCAAGCCGGGCTGCTCACAAACCCTGTGAGATGGAAAAGCCTCTGCAAAGCTGCGTGTCCTCCCCTGCGCTGACAGGAGCTGACGGTGCAGCACCGAGTGGAATAGGCGGCCAGTATCTGAAATCATCTCCAGTCGGAGATTTCCTGGCCTCACAAAGCTGTTGTAAAGTTGCATTACAAATGCGAGCCACTCAGATATTACAACGATACGAGCCAACATAATAGAATATTTTAAATGAAATATTAATCTGGATCCTCAGCCCGTGGAAGGGATAGAGCTCTGCTGGCTTCTGTGGACTCACACTAATTTATTTTTTATTACGACCCATTTGTATTATGGTGGTGGTTGGGAGGTTGTAGGAGATCGCCTCCAGCCTAAGACCCCATTATTTCAGGTGCTCTAAAATCACAGAACAGCTCGACAACCTGTGCCCCAAATTCAAAACCACTAAGGATGTAGCCTGGTATTTTTTAAAAACAAACCTGTTCTCTAACACATGCAGCACTTCCTCTGCACAGGCGCAGAGCCTGAGCTGGCGATTCAGGCAGCCCCAAAACCCTGTCCCTCTGCTGATGGCATCGCACCAGCTGAGAAAGAGATTGTCATTTAATCAACAAAGAGCACTTACAGCCCCGGACCAGCCGGCAGAAATATTTGCCAAACAAAGACTCTATTTTCAAGGAAATCCTCTGACTTCTGTATTGAATGAGAGAAGTGATTCAAGTGCTGGAGGCAAGCAGCCGAGCAGCCGTGGGTCAGAGGTTCTCATGTCGCGGGCTGGGTGGTTGGTTCTCCTGCCCTGCCCGCAGCAGGAGCAACGGCCGTGCTCACAAGCAGATATATTTATTAGTAATTCCTGCTTTGCATTCAGGAATGATCTGAATCGCTGTGTTCATACAGGTCACAGGTATACCTGGTTTCTGTTTGCACCCATCCACAGCCCTCCCGGGGGATGCCTGGGGCTGGTGCAACGGAGGGAGCGGCAGGGACCTGGGAAACCGGGCAGAGCTGCTCCCAGCCGGGATGGGGAACAACAACCGCAGCCCAGCCTCCCCAGAAAATCCCACCGGGACAAGCGTGTCCTGCAGGGCCGGGGCTGCGCACACCTCAAAATCCCACCAGGACAAGCGTGTCCTGCAGGGCCGGGGCTGCGCACACCTCCCTCCCAGCAGCACGGGGAGCGCGCTCCTCAGAGCCGTGATTTTGATCAAAGGAAACATTAGTCATTGGAAACTCGAGCCTTGAGTGTTAAAATTAAATGCTAGATGTTAAGCTGACATCCATGATAAAGGAAACACCGCATTACCAGCACGAACACGCTTTGTGTCCCAGTTTAAGAGCCCAAGGAGGCGGTGGCACCCTGCTCTGTGTGAGCTGCCGTTAGCTGCCCCGGGACACCCTGCATGGGCTCTCAAGCCACCAGCTGCCCGCTTGCAGCTGCGTTTCCACAGCCCCAGCAGAGATGCTGATGCCTCTAGAAACCGTGTTCCCGCTGCTGTTCTCAATCGGGCAGGAAGGAGCTGCATCTGCCGCAGCATATAAAAGAACTTCTGGGTCTGTTGGTGGTATATAAAATGCAATATAATGTTACCTATAATTTTTAAAGCCAGCTCCGGTCCTGCAGATAAAACGCCTCTATGGTTCCTTTTTTCTTTAACAGCTATAAACTCTGCCCAGCCATTCCCCTCCTCTCTCAGCTTGTGACTGTTTGGCTTTATGGACTCGTCACAACCTCCTGATTGATTTACATGTAAAGTCAGTAAACAGTTGCTCCCACCCTGCGGTCCCTTGTCCCAGGGCTGGGTGGCTGCGGGTGACTCAGCAGCACAGAGCGCTGGTGTGACTAACTCTTCCCTCTCCAACAAACCAGGATTTTGGGTCTTTGTTTGGTGCATTCCTCTGTGCTGGTGGAAGTTCCCCACCGAGCCGCCCTGCACAGCACCGTGACTCAGCCCCGGGAGCTGGGATGGTCTCTGAGGGTGTCCGGGCTCCTCAGCACCGCTCCTGCACGTATCCTGCTGTGGATGCTCAGGCTGGACCGATGTATGTGGCTGTGCCAGGCAGAGCAGCAACGTGCTCCTGCCCTGCCGAGCCTGGCGCTCTGCTGAGCACACCCAGCCAGTGTTACGCTCAGAACTGGATGTGGCTGGTCCCTTGAAATCAAATCTCAGCCTGGTTATTATCGATCCTCCTGGTGCTCTTTGGGCTGTTTCCTTCCCAGCACCTTTTGGACCCACTGTAAAGCTGGTTTACATCCAGCATCTCTTCATCCCGGCACAATGAGATGGGAACAAGGATGCCCCTCACCTGTGAGGGTGGAAATGTGTCTGGTGAGGCACTGCTGCTGCCCCATCTCCCCTTTCTCTCTTTGCAGAGAAAATTTGAAGCAGGAAGAAGCTGAGGGCCCAACTCTCTAGTTCAGCAGCACCCAAGTGGGAACCCCGGCCCTTTAGTGGCAGCACTGAGTGGAGGGACCCTGGCCCTTTAATGGCAGGGGCGGGTGGGGTGACCCCGGCCCTTTAATGGCAGGGGCGGGTGGGTAGGTGGGAGCTCTTAAAGGGGACGGAGCCGTGGGGCAACTCCCCTGGGCCTGGGGGGTTTCCTGGGCTGCTGCGGCTCCTGAGCGCGGCGGGTCCCGCTCCGTGACGCCCACCCTGCGGAGGGACGTTCGGTAAGAGCTGCTGCATTTGGGGGTTGCTGCACTGGGGCACATGCAACGGGGTGTCTGGAAAGCGGCTCCCCCGCCTTGTGCGGGGCTGGTCTGAGAGCAGCGGGAGCGCAGAGGGCACGGAGCTCCCTGGGGTGAAAGCAGAAACGTGGTTCTGTCCTGCGCTGGTAACCTGTGTGCTGGGGTGTTTCTGTGCACCAGCCCCAGCAGCCTGTCCGGCCCAGGGTTTCTGCTGCCCTGAGCTCGGTTCAGCCCTGGCCACACGCAGCCCCATGGCTGGGGACAGAGCCCCTCCCTGCCCTCCCCGCTCCCCAAGCTGGGGCACCCGCAGCCTGTCCGGCTGCCCGGGACACTCCCCACCCGCAGTGCAGGATGGGGTGCAGCACGGCGGGGGATCGCTGTCCCTGGGTGCTCAGGACACTCCCCACCCGCAGTGCAGGATGGGGTGCAGCACGGCGGGGGATCGCTGTCCCTGGGTGCTCAGGACACTCCCCACCCGCAGTGCAGGATGGGGTGCAGCACGGCGGGGGATCGCTGTCCCTGGGTGCTCAGGACACTCCCCACCCGCAGTGCAGGATGGGGTGCAGCACAGCGGGGGATCCCTGGGCACCCAGGGACACTCCTCACCCGCCATGCGGGGATGGGGTGCAGCACGGCAGGGGATCCCTGTCCCGGGGTGCCCGGCTGCCTGCACTGCAGCATCGCCCCGAGCGTCTCCTTTGATGTGGGAGCTGCAGCACCCGTGCAGCAGCCCGGCCGCACTCACAGCGGGTTTCCTCTCGATGTCACGAGAGGCCATAAAACCCAGCTGCGGTGGCCAGGCTCTCGCAGACAGGGCTGCCTGCACCTTCCTGTTCTCAGCACGCTCTTGCTGGAGGGGAGCAGTATGCGCTGGCCCCCCAGCCCTCGGGGACAAGCGCTGTGATGGAGGTGGCCTGGCCCAGACAGGAGGCAGCTGGTCCTGGCCCTGAGCCACGCAGTAACCCAGCCTGTCATTCAGCAGGAAAGCATGTGGTTATCTCTGCAAAGACTGTAATTAGGCTGCTTGGCACTAACTTGTCTCAAAAAGCTGAGGAGGAGGGAAGAAACTCAAATCAGCCATTTTATATGAAACTTTACAGGGAGAAATGGAGGCCAGGGCAGGATGGGTCTGTAGTAGGAAGCCAGCTCGTCTGCGCTCTGCCCCTTCTCCTCTCCCTGACGTTCCCTCGTGTCCCTGCACCCTTCAGACCAGACCCACCCAAGGGGAGCTGGGTGCAGCATGCACCCTGTTTGCAGCCAGCCCTGCGGAGCATCCGCGGAGCTGAGCCCGTCCTGCCGTGGGCAGCGCGCCCGTCCGGGCTGGAGCTGGCGTGCGTTTCCCATCCGCTCCCCGATAAGCTGTGTTGTTCATTCATCGCTGCGTGCTGACCGCAAGGCAGGCAAAGGGCCTGCGTGGCCCACTTGGAAGCAGAGGAAATGCTGCTTGGTGTGGCAATCCATCTCCAAAAGAGCTATTGAAAGAAGAGCCTGTGCCGCTAGCTCCTCGTGCTGCAGAGTGGTTTGCAGCGGATCCCTCTGGATTTCTGCAGGGGCTGGGACACGCTGCTGTGATCTGATTCCAGCCATGCTCGAGGTGGCTCCAGAGTCACTGGCTGCTCTTGCAAACCTGCCCATCGATGGGGACCCTACAAAGCAGTCTGGTGTGGGTCCCTGTCTTGATGTGTGGGAGTGAACAGGGCATGGGGGAATAACAGGAGGCTTTGCCCAGGATGTAAATGAGTGTGTGCCCTTGGAGATGAGCCAGCGAAGCCATTAGTGATGCTCTCACATGGGCATAACTGTGGTGGGCAACAAACCAGCTGATTCGAAGCAAACCAGTTGTGCTACTGCGGAGGAGTTTGCGTTGTGGCTGCGCGCAGGTGGTGAGCGAGGCGCGGGCAGCACACAGCCCGCTGGGCCGGGAGGTTGCACAACGCAAAATCTCTTGGGCAACGCACTGGAAAAGATGGGGAGCGGGGCTCTTCCCTCAGCCACTCTGTCCCTGCCACCAGCTGCCACCCAGGCCCATGGCGACAGGATGGCTGGCAGCCCCAGTCCTGCTCCACCCCACAATTAACCTGTGTTTGCTTATTAGGGAAGCTACAAGCCTGTGCAAACACTTCCATTTGCTTTTGATAAAACGAAGATAGAGAAAAATACAAATCCTGCCCATGAGGTGCGGGCAGCGTGGGCAGCGTGGGCAGTGCGGGCAGGCTGTGCGCGGGGTCCGGGTCCTGGCGGGTCCAGGCTCCCAGGGGCCATTTGCCAAGGACCGGGAGTCCCTCCCTGCCCGAGCGCCTGGCCAGTTCCCGCACCAGCCGTGCCGGTGGCCGTGCCAGCCGTGCCGGTGGCCGTGCCCAGCCCTGCTGCTCTCCAGCCAGCCGCGGCGTTTGTCCCAAACTTGGCCCAGTGTCGCTAACGGCAACTGCTAATTGTTCTCTTGTTCTGTACTATATTTAATTCCCCACTATTATTTTTTCCCCTTTTAATCATAAAAAGCCTAAATTTCCCTCGAGGAAGGTTATTGGCTCAAGTGTGGAAATATACCTGCAACTTGCAGGAGCTGAGCCACCGGGGCATTGGCTGTATTTTTAAACCCAAGTACAAAGTGTCTTCAACGCGAGTGTCTCTTAACCCTTCCCGGGGCGGGCGGGTGAGAGTGGGGGTTCCTCCCCGCTTCTCGGCTCCTGCTGCTCACCCCGCCCATCCTCAGGATGTGGGGACGGGAGGGTGGGCGAGGAGCAAGCATGGGACTGGAGGAATTGTTCTGTTTCGCCCTATTTTCCTACAGCATCCTCCTCTGTGTCTTGTCAGGGTGATACCGGCATGTGGACACCGTCCTGTGCACAGCCGGGGTCAGTCTGCGCAGGACCATGTGTGCAGCAGCGTCTCCCCCTTCCCGGGCCGTCTCCCCAGGGCTGGCGGCTCAGGTTCTCCCAGGTAACCTGGAGCCTCGGCACCTTTGAGGATGTGGGCCAAAGTCATCCTGTCTGAGAGCTATTTTGGGGGAGCGCGGCTGCTCCTGTGGGACCGTTGGCGCAGCCACCGTTGGAGCTGGTCGGGCGCGAGCGGAGGCACAGATGGGACAGGCGGGAGGGGACTGGCCCTGTCTCTGCCGGTTGATGAAGGCACCTGAGGGGGTTCCAGCCCCGGCAGACCTTGGGTCACCTTTCAGACGGCTGCTGGGGGGAGGTTTGTGGTTTGGATTTTGCAGCTCAAGCAAAGCCGATTGGGGGGCTAACCCTGGTTACCAGGGTGCACACGTAGCATCTTGTGCACCAAAGGAGCAATTTTGGCTTGGTGGTAGCTACTCTGGGCTCTGAAACCCCCACCCAGAGGAGAAGCAAGGTTGAAACCAGCCCTTTTTCTGGTACTGTAGCCTGGAGTCAGTCCTGGCCCAGCTCTGCTGCTCTTGGCGGGGTGGGAGGATGGTGCTGCAGCGTGAAAGGCGCCACACAGAGCTCTGCATTGCGCCCGTGGGCAGCAGCGGGGTCAGGGCACAGCCGGAGCCAGCGAGACAAGGGCCGAACTTGCCTCCTGGCTGAAGAATCCCCCTCTTATGTGCATCTGTTGGCAGAGCCTTCCTGCTCCCTGCTCTGCCCGCGCACAAGGGACCGAGTGTCTCCCTCCCTCCTCCTCGAACAAAGGACGCTACAGTTATTTTTCACTTTCTTCTTCCAAGTGGCTTCACCCTTGAGTTCCCAGTCTGGATTTGGGATGCCTGAGGAGACCCGTGCAAAAGCAGGATGGGGACCCAGCAAGGTGCTGGGATGCTGCTCGGGTACCAACCCACCCGCCTCCCCAGCCAGCATCCCTGCTTGCTATTCTCTCCGTCAGTGACGTGTTTGTCCAGGTGCTTTGGGAGCAAATTTCAGCTCCGTTGTGCTCCCGTCCAGCCCTGCGGGTTTACAACCCCGGCTGACCTGTTGGAGGGTCGCGGAACGGTTGGGAAGGCGCCACCATCCGCGTTGAGGAGCACTCGCTGCCGAGGGCCACGGGAAGGGTCTACAGGTACAGGGGAGCTTGTGCCAAAAGAGCATCCTGTGGACAGGGCTGGGGCCCGGGGAGGGAGGTGGCCCCGCAGTTTGAGGAGTTGCCTACAAAGGAGCCATTTTGGCATGTGAGAGGAATGTGGCGGTGTCCCTGCCAGGGCTGGAGGCCATGCCTTCGGGATGGGGCGAGCGCTGCTCCACTGACTCACCGCTGCCTCTCCACAGCTGCTTCTTCTCCGGGAGGCAGGAACTCCCAGTTTTTATTTATCACATGGCTTGAAATATGGGGTAAGGAAGGAAATACTCTTATTTTTAACTCTTCTATCTCCCTGGGGCCTGGGGGAGTGAGTTCTGGCACAATGGGGCAGCCGTCCCGCTGCATGTGCCCATGAGCATCCCGCACCAGGGCTGCGCGCTCCCCAAGGGCTGCGGACGGTTTGCAGCTACCTTGGGGGCAGCTGAGAGCGACTGGGCCACAACAGAAATACACTGGCCAGCTGGGGCCGGGTGGGGAGCGGTGCTGTCCGGCCGGCGGGACTGGCGCGGGCGCCAGCGCAGGCACGCTGTGCGGCCCCTCGGTCAGGCGCTGCTTGTGCCTTCCATCAAAGCAGCTGGTTTGTGCACAAAGTTTCATCTTTGATTCCTTGGGGTCTTCCTTTGAGCTCCTACTGTGAAACCTTCATTTGCTTTTAACAGCAGCAAGTTTTATTTTTTTCTTGTGATCTTCTCTTTCCCCCTCTGTTGCCCTGAGATAAAGGCTTCTAAATTTGTCCTGTGCTGAAAATGCAGCTAATCCTGATGGACCTGAATTCGCATCTCCCCCGGAGGAATTGCACTAATTTTTTTCCCTTTGTTCTGCCAGGGGACCTGTCCGTTTCCTAGTGGAAAAAAAATCACTATTTAGGGCAAGGTTTATATTCCTGAAACCTGTATGTTTGTTTGCAAGAAAGGAGGACAGGAGGGAAATAAATGAGGAAAGCATCATGCTTCCCCCCGCTGATATTGTTTTTACAGCAGGCAAGTTTTAATTAAAGTGAAGAACTAGGGCACTTGTGCTGTCCAGAAGATGCTCTGAGGATGTGGCCCTTTTCCACCTGCGATACTGGGAGCCCAGAGCTGCTTGTCCAGCCCTGTGGTGTTGGGGTGACTGCGGAAAGGCTCCTCCTGGGCTGCAGGGACTGGGGGGGCTCTGGGGCTGGGGGCTCCTTCCTGCTCCCAGCTCCCGTGGTGATGGGTGGGTTGGTTGCAGCTGTGTTGGGCACTGGGTGAACCCTGTGGCACCGTCAGGTTGGATGGGGCTGGAGGTCGCCCTGGTTTGAGGGTGCAGGGGGAGACCCTGTGCGTTGAACGGGGGAGGGTTTGGTGATGGGACGGAAGTGTCGGGAGGTGACGCAGGTGGGAGCTGGCCCAGCTGGGGAGCGGCGCGCTGGCGGGAGGCAGCTGGGCTTTGGGAAGCCACAGGTGCTCACCTGGGGCAGAAAAATCCAGCAAGACCCACCTTGTCCCCACGCAGGGCTTTGTGCGCTCCGGCAGGTGCAGGATCCCCGTGACTGCCCCATGCTGGGGGATGTGCTGGCTGCTCTTGGGGTGCAGGAGCAGGGACAGAGAGCTGTGGCCCCTGGTGTCTGACTAAGGAAGGGGATGAAGCAAATGGCAAGAGCAGCACCTGGGCTGCGGGGTCCTGGAGGGGGCTCGGTGGGACCGGGGCTGGTTTGGGGAGCAGGGGTCTCGGGTTCCCCCGCCACCGCAGGACGGTGCAGGGGGAGCAGACACATCCCGGCTGCGTCGGCCACTTGCTTTTGCTGCTGGACGGCAAGTGTGGCTGCGGGGAGCCCCCCCGCGCCCCCGGTGCCTTTCCGGCAAGTTGGAGAGACCCCGAAGGGGCAGCCACGGGGCTCCGTCCGGCCTGGGGCGCAGGGACCCGGCACCCGGGGGCTGCCCGGGACGGGGGGAGCCCCGGGAGCGGTGGCGGCTCCGGGTGAGTCCGTATCCTCAGCCGGGGCCGTCGGAGGGGACCGGGGTGCGCGGCCCCCCCAGCGCCCCGAGGCGGGAGGCGGGGAGCGGAGGGTGGGGCCTCTTTTTGGGCACCCCCCTCACCCCGGCAGCTGCGGTTCCCCTCCCAGGCCAGCACTATTTGCATGCTTGTCGGAGCGGGACTTCCTGATCGCTCTCCATTGGCTGCAGGTAGAGAGCTGGGCAGGGACGGAGCCACGGACAGCCGGACAGATCTCATGCAAACCTCTAATTGATTTTCATCCCCCCACCTTCCCTCCTCCTCCTCTTCCTCCTCCTCCCGGCTGCCCGGGCTCCCCGCTCGGCACATGTGAAGTTGTGCGGGGCCGTCGCTGCCGTCCCGCTGCCGCCGCTGCCCGCCGGGGTGACCCCCCAGCAGGGTTTCCCGCAGCCCCGCTCCCCATGCGGGATTTCGGCACGGGAAGGTGACTTGGGCAGGAACGGCGCTGGGCCGGGGCCAGGGCAACCATGAATGAGATGTCCAGTTTCCTGCACATCGGGGACATCGTCTCCCTATACGCCGAGGGCTCCGTCAATGGCTTCATCAGCACTTTGGGGTGAGTGAGACACCCCGTGGCTGCCGGCCGGGGAGCCCGGGGACAGCGGGACGGGGCAGGAAAGCGGTGCTGAGCCCGAGCCCGCTGGGAAAAGGGGCTGGAGGGCTCCGGGTGCTGCAGCGGGGGCGGGTGCCGGAGGGAGGGCAGGCTGGGCTCCGGGCTCTGCTCCAGCTCCGAGCGCTGCTGGGGACGGGATGTGGCCCTGGAGGGACCCTGCAGCCCACCCTCTCTGGCAGCCGTGGCCAGAAACTGTTGCCCTCCCATTAGGGCCTGGGGGAGATGAAAAGGGTTTAAGCAGCAAGAGGGGTCGGTGGGTTTAGGGAGGGTTTTGTGTGGCCGAGCGGGGTGACTTGGGCAGCCGGGATCCCTGCCGGGACACGGGGGTGATTAAATGCTTCCAGCCCTGTGCAGTGAGGCTGGAGGCTGCCGCTCCCCAGGACAGGCAGCGCTGGCTCCCACTGTCCCTCCTGGGGGTCCCACACACCCCGAAATCCCTGCAGGGTCACCAACACTGGGTGCCCATGACCACCAAGTGCTGCTTAGGGCTAGGGGGACCAGGGCACGGCCAGGTCCAGGCTGAGCCAACTCTTCAGAGCCTCCTGCACTTGTTTGCGTGGGATGGGAATCTCGCAGCCTGACGTGGGGAGATGAGCGGAGAGCTCGGGGACCTGTCCGTTGTCCCCTCTGTTTCTGTGCAAGCCAGCAGTGCTGCTCACGCAGAGCCAGGCCAGGACCTGCAGCGATCCCCTGCTCCATGAACTGGCTGCTTGCTCCCAGGAGCGTTTGCCCTGCGGCCGGGGGAGCAGCCGTGTCCTGCCGTGCCAAGGGCTCTGGCTGGGCCAGCTGGGTTTTGTCCTTACTCCAAAGCAGGGACCCAAACCTTGTCCGCAGCCCCGCGGGGTGGACGTGGGTCTGTGCCAGCGTGCCTGCCCCACGCTGCGTGTAGGAGAGGCTGAGCTCAGGCAGGAATGCTGACTTGGATGGGATTCCTGGGGCAGGAGCTGCCCGGCTCTATAATCTGCGATGAATGCACTTGCTCCCACATGCCTATGTATAACCGGAGATGTACATACCTTCGCCTACACGTGTTCGTGCACCCACCGCTGGGTACATGCAGCCGCTGGGTTAATGCCCACCAAAGCCTTCCTCCAGTCAGCTGTGGGATGCTGCCCAGAAATGGTACAACTGGGAGCAAAAGGGTGCAGACCTGGGCACAAAATCCCTGCGTGTGCAGTTCTTTGGTGTTGGGCAGTGGGTCCTGCACCTGCAGGATGCAGCCTCTCTGTGCCCAGTGCCCTGGGAGGGTGGGGGGACATCCCCACTGTCCTCTCTGGAGAGGTCTCCTTGGTGCTGGCCCGGTGTCCCAGTGCCGGCGCGTCCCCAGGCAGCACCAGCACTGGCTATTAGCCCGTGCAGCACGTCCCAATGGCTCACCAGGAGCTGAATTAAGAGGTGTTGAGACTCTTTAGAGCTCCGATCCCTTTGTAGCTCTGACCCCAAGTCCCCCTTTTTGCCAGGTGCTTCTCTAGACTTACTTATAAGCATCTGAAAAGCTGGGCTTGCTTGGAGAGCCTCTTCTCCCAGGCCCCAGCACGTTTTTTGCTGCACAGCCCCACTTTGCTGGGGTTCTGCTTTCTCAGGTTGTTTCCCGCCCTCTGAAATCGTTCGGTGCCCTGCGACCTGGCAGACCCAACCACACCTTAAATCACTCCTGCGATAAAGGACTGGGTGACTCACTTCTCTAGCCCTCCTGCCGCAGCTCCGGACCTTATTCAGCTCATTTGCAAGGCAAACAGCTCTGCCCGCCCCGCGCTGGGCGCTGTGTGCCCAGCTGAGCACCCTGCCAGAAGCCCTTCGCTCCATCCTTCCTCGCAGAGGGGCTGGTTTTGGTGTGGGATCACTGGGGGTCTACAGTGGGGTGCTGTGGAGTGTCTCCAGGTGCTGGTGACAAGTGTCACGTTAAGGGGTGCACCCAATGGGCCGGTGCTGTGCCATCCCTGTGCCAGCGCCCCAGCGCGTGGCGGAGCTGGGCTGAGGGCGGCCGTGCTGTGTGAGGTGAAATAGCAGCTCAGGTAGCTGTGACTGTGGCTGCAGGTGGATTTGCAGGGCGGAGCCGTTCAGGGAAACGCAGCTGGTTAAAGGGTAACTCCAGCGCCCCTGGGGCAGGACGAACCCATCTCTGCACGCAAGGCCGAGAGCGGCTTCCTCCTCCCGGGCTGGGGCAGCGGGGAAAAGCTGCGTTTTTGTGGCTGCCCTGTGTTTGCTCCCTTGATTTGTGTTCCTCCCTGCGGCTCAGTGCCCATACGCGCCCCGAGCCGGAGGGGCTGACCCAGCCCTGTGCCCGACAGCGAGCTCTCCTCCTCAGCCTCCTCCTCCTCACCGCCAGGGACGGACGGGCTCTGTGGCGGGTGTTCCTGCCTGGGTTGGGGTTCCCCTCCTCCCCGAGCGCTCCTTGCCTGCGCACCCCCGGACCACGACGTGCCGGAGCTCCCCGGGCACCCAAGGAAGGTTCTCTCGTGTTCCCCAGCCCAGGGTGGCGTTGCTGAGCGGCGGCTCCACGTCAGCCCCAGCTGGCTGCCGTCCCCGGGGCGGCTCGGGGTGTCCGAGCGCCGCGGATCGCGCTGCTGGGCCAGCTGCTGTTCCCCTGACCTCCGGCGAAGGCTCTGCCTTGGCCCCGGGCCAGGGAATCACTTTGTGCTCGATGTTTGGAAGCTCGCAGAAAGCCCCGCTGGAACCGCTGCCTGAGTGCGTGTTAAAGCTGAGCAGATGCTCGCCCGCGCTCCGCGGGGCTGCGCCGGCGGCTTGGGATGCGCAGGATCCGGCCCCTCCTGCTGCCAGGGGGTAATTTGGGAAGGCAAAGCGTGAAGTTTTCATCAGTGCATCCAGCCTGCTGGTTTGCTCTGGAGCTTCCTCCAGGTGCTTGGACACCAACAGCCTGTTTTCTCATTAACACCTGAGCAATGAAACCCGCCCTCTGTGTGCCCCGTGTCGCCCCCACAGCTCGGCACGCAGGGAGTGCCCGCAGGTCCCCGCTGCTCTAATAGCAGAGGGAGCTTCGACTTGCCCCGTCCCGCCGAGATAATGCGGGTTATTACTGGAAGTGCATGCCGGCCCCAGCAGTCGCCCAGGTGACTCATGTCCACCCTGTCAGAATCCTCTTATTTCCAGCAATTTTTAACTGAAGAATGTTAGTCTGGAGTATCAGTTTAATAGAAATAACACTTTGCATTCCTGCAGAGCATGTAATGCTAGGATTAAAGATGCTGGAACTGCCTTGCCATCATTAAGTGCTGAAGGCTCCAGGCCGGCAGGTCGCTGTCTCGTGTCCGCGGGGCAGAGCGGTGACGCTGAGCATGGGAAGCGCTGGGCAGAGCTGCCATGGTGGGAGGCTCCTGCGCCCTTTGCTTCAGTGCTGAAAATGGGCCGCACAGCTCAGGCGGTTCCTCGGAGCCCCCTTGCCGTGACGATGGACGATTTTCAGTTTTTAAAGTGCACAGATGCATAGAGCCCTTTGCTTTTGTTGCGCTGGGGTAGCTGGGTGTGTGCGGAGGGTCAGGCCCTGAGCCCGACCCGGGGCTTGGGAGGGCTCAGCCCTGGGGTCGTTGCTCCCAGGTGCATCGAACGTGTTTCTTCCTCCCTGTCCCCATACAAATAATAGTAATGGAAACCAAAACCACCTGCATGTGACACCGGGGCTGGGCTGAGGCTTTGCATATCTCCTGTGGGTCACTGCTAATTGTTTTTAAGCTTCTGCTGCCACCAAAAGCATTAGAGAAATTGCTTTTCTCTCTTTATTTGAAATGTGAGGTTAATCTCCCGCAGCCCCCGGGAGCTTTGCAGGGAGCTGGGGGTGCAGCAGCAGCGTTGGGTGTTCGGAGCACCCCGGGGTCCCGCTCCATCCGCATGGAGGCCAAATTCCCCTCTGCTGAGCTATGGAAAGGAATTTCCCCCTCCTCCGGCGTCGGGCTGGGCTGGGGAAGGAGGCTGCATCTGCAAACGGGATGCGTGTCTCTTTTGCCAGATCTTTGCAGCGCACTGTGTCCATCTGCAGCGACGCTTTGGCTGTTTGGTTTGTTGGGGGGTCAAGAGTCCTCTGGGGAGCGGAGGGGACAGCATGGGCTCCGCGGGGCCCTTTGCCATGTGCACACACCTCGTTTCTCCAGGCTGCAGCTCCCCTGCGGTGCCAGGGACAGAGCTGTCCCCGCCACGATGCTCCCTCCCGGGACGGCGCCCTGGGTACATTCCTGCATCCGCCCGCACGCTCCCCGGCTGCTTGAATTCAGCCTCCGCAGGTGGGGACACGCTTCTCACTTCCTCGCCCGGGGCAGAGCGCAGTTTCTCTGGCTGCTTCGCTTCCCAGGGCTGGCAGAAAGCGGGCGAGCGGGTGCAGCCTGTCTCACAGGAGCTTCCGTGGAAGCCTCTGGGCCGTGCAGACGAGCTCTGGGTGGCCCCAATGCTGTGAGCCCCTCGGGTGATGCTCGTCCCGCTGCATTTGGGGGCTGAGCAGAACCTCATACCAGGTCGTACTTCACTGTTCTCGGTGACTTCAAAAAGTAACACCCCATCCATCCTGAAATCAGTCCTTGGCCCAGCCTGGAGGATTTTGCTCAATGCTGGGAAAACAAGGAGGTGGGTGGTGAGGAGACAAACAGCCCTTTGCATGGGCAGAGCCGCCACCTCCAATCAGATAATAATTAATAACTGGGTTTGGGGGGGCCCTGCCAGCTCCATCTGCAGCAGCTACACCCTCCGTGTCCTGGTGGCGTGAGCTCCCAGACGCAGAGGGGGAACCACTGAATCAAAGTTGAACTCATCGCGTTTTTGCCAGACGAACAGTGGGATGCAGCGCAGCCGGTGTGCCGGGCCGGCCGCGCGATTCGGCTCAGCTGGGAGCTGGGAAAGGCAGGACCCGGCGGCTGAGCCTCCCGCGCGGGTCACCGAGCAAAGGCCCCAGGAGCGCGGCTGACACAAAGCTCCGTGTTTCTTGGCTGCCAGTTTGTACCTGCCACTGTTTGCCCCAAGGGACTGGGATGAAAAATGCACGTGAAAGAAATGGCGAGTGATGGCGAACGAGGGGCGATGAGTCTGGAGCGAGCCACAGCAACGGCCGCTCCTCCAGGAGCCGAGTGTTGGCGTGCTAAATATTGATAGTGAACAAATGGATGGGAAACAGGAGACACAGCTTTGTTGTCGCTTTGGGCCAGGTGCTGGTGGCGCCTGCCCTCGCGGTGCTGTGGTTTGTGGCAAAGCCGCTCCGCTTGCTCGGCCGCCGCTGTCGTCCCGTGTCACTGACACCCTTTGCTCCCTGTGTCCCCGCAGGCTGGTGGATGATCGGTGCGTGGTGGAGCCGGCCGCCGGGGACCTGGACAACCCGCCCAAGAAGTTCCGAGGTGAGGCTGGGGCCGAGCGGCTCCATCGCTGCCGTGAGCAGCCACGGGGACAGTGCTGGTCCCCACACCCAGGACAGGGAGCGGGGTCCCAGGTGCCATGTGCAGAGAAGCCCGGAGGGATCTTGGGCCGCCTCTGGACACTTGTTGCTGTGGCTTGGCCAAACCCCCACCCTCCTCTGTTTGCCTCTGGGGTATTTCTGCATTTATTGGAACCACCTCCATGGTAGGATGGTCCTTGGGACCCCTTAGCCCAGGCCTGAGGGGCAGGGGTGGCCAGAACCAGCCTCTGACCATCCCAGCTGCATCCCGAGGGACGCTGCCAGCCGGGTGTCTGCCTGCCCGGAGCCAGGGACAGGAGGGGACAGACAGAGGGACAGTTGCAACAGGCAAGCTATTTCAAGGCGAGCACTAATTACATCTGCTGTGCTTGGCTGCACCTCAGAGGGAGCCGGAGGATTAAGCCGCCCATTTACAAGACAGGCAGGATTTAGGGAGAGATGGTAAATCCTGATCTGTCCTTGGCCGTCACGTTTTGGGCTGCGTCGTCTCCTCCGGCGCTCAGGGCCATGCTCGTTACTTCCCGCTTGGGAGAGGAGCGGGCAGGAGCCGGCAGGAGCCGGCGGCCCGGCCAGGTCCGGGCGGAAAGGGGGATGAGTCAGTGGAAGCCGGGGCGGCTCCTGAGATGTGTAAATGGTCTGGAAAAGCCAGGACAGGCCACAGGGAATAGCAGATCCTGCCTCCCCATTCTGCAGGCCCTGGGGCTGCCCGGGGAGGTGGCCTCGAGCTTGGCTCCCCAGGAGCAAACGGCTGCGCTGAGCCCCAGGGTCACGTCTCTGCGCTCCGGCGCCCGCTCGGGAAAGGCGGGTTTTGCGCTGGCTGCGCGGTGCTGGGCGCGCTGGCTGCGCGGTGCTGGGCACGCTGGCTGCGCGGTGCTGGGCACGCTGGGCGCGCCGGGAAGGGCTGCGTGCCGAGGAGCGGCCGGGGGTCGAGGGCACAGAGCACACGGCCGGGGGGCACACAGAGCTGTGCTGTACGCACAGAAAACTTCCCAGAAACAGGGACTGTGGGATTTGGGGGCTGGCTTAGGGCAGCCCTGCTTTCCATCCCAGCTACTGTAATTTCAGGGCCCCTTTTATAAAAATCTTTTAAAGCATTGGTTCCCCGCCTTGCTTTGCGCCTCCACCTCTTTCTCGGGGTGGATCCAGCATCCCGCAGCAGGGCGCCGTGCAGGCACCCTTCCCCATGGGGTCCCAGAGCAGCGACCTGCCTCTCCATGGGTGCTGCTGCCACTCATTTGTACATGGGGCTGATTAATGAGCCATCCAACAGCTTTCCGGGGTCCCTGCACAGTCTGGGGACCTGTCCTGCTCCAGTCTGGGCGGGTTTCACCTGGGGCTGGATGGGCAGCCCCGGCCCAGCAGCCGCCCTGTCTGGCCATGGGCGGGTGTTGAATCTCTTTTCCAGGCGCAGGTTTGGTCTAGACTCAGCCCTGCTCCATGCAAACCCTATCAGGATATCCAGGCGCTTGTTTTAATGGCCGGAAAAGTAGCGGTCTGCCTTCTTGATAGCTATCGCCGCGAGGGAGGCACAAACAACGGGCTGCTGCTGTTTCCCTGCCGCGGCAGCGGGAGGTTGAGAGGATTTTCATGTGCTGTTGCCGTCCCCGTATCCTGTGGCCGGACCCTGCCCTCATCCTGCGCTGCGCTGGGGTGCATGCGGGTCATGCTCAGCTTCCCGGTGGCCAAACCGGACCATTTTCTTGGGCTCAGAGATCTCGGGGGTCTCTTCTGACCAAAATGATTCTGCAATTCCTGGAGTCAGGTCCAAATGGCTTTTTGCAAATGCCAAACCCATCCATCTTGCAGAAAATTGTCCATGCTTAGGCCTGGGCTCCAAAACCTCCAGCTTCCAATGCAGGCGTTGCTGGAGACCTTCCGTGTGCAAACAACTCCATGCCTCAGTTTCCCTCCTTGCAAAACGGGATGTCAGGCAGCCCCTCCGGGCAGGGCGAGCTTGGAGCCAGGGGTTTAATTTGCACCTATCTCTTAATAGCTGTGTTGTGGGGTTTTTTAACTCCCCCCTAGTTTCTGCTTTCTACCAGGTCCTTTTGCAGGCTAATTAGCAATTTAATGAAAACGATGTAAGGTGCTGCAGGTGGCCCAGGAGCAGGGGAGCCCCGCTCCGAGGCGGTGGGAGCGGGCAGCCAGGCATTGCAGCAGCTCCATTTAGTCCCTGATTAGAATCCCGGCGTCACGGCCTCTTTGGCACGGGACGTGCCGTTAGCAAACAGACCTGCAAAACGAAATGTGAAACTTGGCCTCTGCCCAGCAGCCCGAGCCGGTGAGAACTGTGCTCTGCGCCTGTTTGTTCGTCACTCCCAGGTAAATAAATACGTGCTTGCCAGTGACGCGGGACCAGGGCCAGAGATGGAAGTGATGGTTTTTTCCTTGCTTTTTGTGCCTGAAGTTTCTGGGCTGCTATTGCAGGCACAGCTGGGGCGATCCAGAGCCCTTCCTGCCCTCGCCCCGCGGGCTCCCAGCCCCAGTGAGGTCTGGGGGTGCGGGTGCCTCCTTGCCCAGCACATCTGCTCTCGTGCTGCACGTCCCAGAGCCGGGACCCGGGTGTCTGCGTGTTCCAACCCCATCCCAAGCACAGCAGCCTGGGGAAAACCAGGCAGATTGGGGCGATCTGCAGAACACAGATACGCTGCAAGTGTTTGGGGAGGCTTGCAATGTTTCTTTTAGGGCTTGCAATGGGGCTGTGGACACACAGATTTTCGGAGTGGTTGCTCATGGCTTGCAGCGCTGGTGGTTGAGGTTCCCGGTGGCACAGCCACCACGGAGCCACAGCCTGCGGTCCTGCTGCCGCGGGGACGCCTGCTCCCGTCCGGGTCTCGCGGCACCGCCTCCCGCGGGGTGCTCTGCTCTACAGCTGGCCTTCCTCAGGACTTTTCTCCCCCTGAAGTTTCCCTTCCCGAATTGCGCGGCCGTTTCCGATGGGAGCGCTTCTGATCGCGAGTCCAAGAAGTGGAGTCACTCCTGGACTCATTATTCACCCTGATTTGAAACTAATCCAGCAGCAAATACAAGGGGACGTGACTCTTCCCCAGTCCCAGCTCTGTCTCCCCTGGCCCCCCAGCAGCAGATGGGGTTGCTGTTAGCTGGGAGGACCTTCTCCTGGTGACGGTGGCCCCACTGGGGACACACTGGTGGCTGGTGACCCTATGGCTGCTTCAGGCTCGTCCTTGCCTCCCTCTCCTCCCAGATTGCCTCTTCAAAGTCTGCCCCATGAACCGCTACTCCGCGCAGAAGCAGTACTGGAAGGCCAAGCAAACCAAGCAGGACAAGGAGAAGATCGCGGACGTGGTGCTGCTGCAGAAGCTCCAGGTGAGCGGGCTCGAGGGACCGTCTCCACGTGCTGGTGGGTAATGATGCCCAAACCTCTCCCTGTGCAATTCCCGCTGTGTTTGCTCCTCAGCAAGCAGCCTGCCGTGGCTGCCCTGGGTTTTGCTGTGCCCAGGGTGTCCCTCTGCTCAGCTCTGTTGTCTCCGGTCCCACTGCCCTCCCCTCCCCATCGTTTCTAGTGGAGTGGCTCCTGTAGCCATCAGCTCTTCGTTAACCGTGGCACACGGTGCCAGGCACAGAGGGAGCTGCTGTGGGCAGGACCTGCTTCGAAAGGCTGCGCAGGAGAAAGGCTCCTGTTGACTTCCATGGGGTTTGGAAAAGGCCCATGTTAAACATTGCATAATCGCCTCAGACAGCTGGCGAGGCCCCGAGGATGATTCATAAAAACGAGGCTCAGAAAGAGATTCACTAAATCATCTCGTCAGGCTTCCAGCTCCGGCCCCACAGGTTCCCCAGTTTTGCCTTTGGGAGCGAAGTCTGATTCGGTGTCTGGACAGGGCAGCCCCGCTTGGGCCGGAGGTGCCGGGACGGGGTCGGCGCCTCCCGCCGTGTCCATGTACGTGGTCACTGGCACATGGAAACACCATTTTCCTCCTCCAGTTAGACTGTAACTTGTAACATCCACAGCTGTACTGGCCACGACTGGACAGAGAGGCTCATTTCTGAGCCTGATTGATTGCACCTCGGTTAAGATTTGTCTTAAAGAGATCCTGTCATTTCCTCGCTCCTTTCCGCTGCTCCCAGTGTTGCCCTTTTGGCAGACGCTCCGTCGCATCCGGAGCCGCGCAGGACGCGGCTCTGCACGGCGCAGCCGCGGGCTCCGGGCCGGGCTCCGCCAGCGTCTCCTGCAGCCTGAAAATACAATAAAATAGAAAAGTTATAACAAAAGATTAAGAAAAGATAATTTTCTGAGGTAGAAGCAGCCAGGTCTCAAGGAGAGAATCCCTGCCCGGCCGTCCGCGATGCCCGCGGTTGCTGTTCTGAGCTTGTGCCCTTGTGCTGTTGTTTTTAAGCGGGTGTGAGTCTCGGTGTTTTCTCGACTGACTGATGTCGGTGCTGCCAGCGCCGTGCAGACGAGCCGTGGAGGTTTTCCTCCCACCCTGCTCGTGTCTCCCCATCCTCCTGGGCTGCCCAGCCCTGTGTGTCCCTGCCGCCCTGTCCCGGTGTGGGGACAGACCCATCCCATCCCATCCCAGGACAGGCTGGGAACAGCAGCCCCCGCGGGCTCGTGCGCTGGGGGCGGTTGGTTCCACTCCTGGCCCCGTGGGCTGTCGATGAGGGAGGAGCTCAGATCTGGCCTCAGATGTAGGACACGCCGCTGTGCCGGAGCTCTTGCCGGAGCCGTGTTGCTCCATGGGGTTGTTGTTAAGCTCCCAGCTCTGCATCAGCGTGGGATTTCTTGGCTGCAGGTTTGTTTTCCTGATGGCAGCAGCCACCGCCACAGGGCTCATGTCCCCGGGTGACACCCAGAGCTGCATGGGGATGGGCAGTTAACTGAGGTGGCGGCAACCTTCAAAAAAGCAGAGGGTTTGTCCTGCCATAACTCATGGGTGCGTGTTCAGAGCCCTGGCATCGCCTGCTTGGGCACTTGTTGACCGGCCGCCAGTGCGAAGCTGTGATTCCAGCGTGTTTCCCAGTTCCTCTGCCTTCCAGTGAAAAGGGGTGAAAGCAGGACGGGAAAGGGGGTGAAAGCAGGACAGGGAAGGGCAGATGCTCTCCCAGCTCCATCCCTCGCCGCTGCCCCCGTCCGGGCCGCGGGGGAGCTCTGGGCTGGCGCTGCCCGGGCTGTGCTGGCGCCGGAGCCGCTGGCGCACCCTCGCCATTCCCAGAGAAATCTGCCAAACGAGCAAATTCCTGCCTTGCTCCACACGCGTCATCATCACCCCTTCGACTGCCAGAGCCACCGCATGGAAAATGTCTGTGGTTTTGGAGAGAGGGGCTGCAGGTGGTGCTGAGAATTCACTCTTGGGGATTTTGGCTGCACCCACCGCGGCGGGTCCGGACGGGACCCAGGGGGATGTGGATCCATCCAGCCTGTCCCACCCTCCCCGCAGCCAGGGGTGCTACTACACCCAGTTCTTCTCCTTTTGGTGTTCAGCATGCGGCCCAGATGGAGCAGAAGCAGAACGAGACAGAGAACAAGAAGGTGCACGGGGACGTGGTGAAATACGGCAGCGTCATACAGGTACGGGCGCTTGGCCGATGCGTTTTGGGGGGAGATGCACAGACCCAGCACATGGGGGTGAGGCAGCTGTGGGAGGGGGCTCAGGGGATCCCTCCTGGGGACCTCAGGAGACTGACCCGCCCCAGCTCACCCCAGTATTTGCCTTTCCAGCTCCTCCACATGAAGAGCAACAAGTACCTGACGGTGAACAAGCGGCTGCCAGCCCTGCTCGAGAAGAACGCCATGCGGGTGACGCTGGATGCCACCGGCAACGAGGGATCCTGGCTCTTCATCCAGCCCTTCTGGAAGCTGAGGAGCAACGGAGATAACGTGAGCGCGGGGCGGAAAAGCCCCTAAATGAACAAGTGCAGAAGCGGCGAGCGTGCCGCCTGCCCGGGCTCGCCCGCCCCGCGCCGCCCTCACCCGCTGCTCCCCGCCGCTCTGCTCCCCAGGTAGTCGTGGGAGACAAAGTCATCCTGAACCCCGTGAACGCCGGGCAGCCGCTGCACGCCAGCAACTACGAGCTGGCTGACAACGCCGGCTGCAAGGAGGTACGGGGCGGCTGGGCTGCTCTGGGGGCTTGCCTGTGGTTTCTTTCCTTTTTCTTCCTTTTTTCGTTGTCCCGGGGATCACGATGACGTTCTCTTGCTCCTCAGGTGAACTCAGTCAATTGTAACACCAGCTGGAAAATCAACCTTTTCATGCAGTTCTGTGACCACATGGAGGAAGTGCTGAAAGGGGTGAGGAAGGAGGTTTGGCCGCTGCCGGCTGCCCAGGACACGGTGGGCTCTGGGGACCCGTCCCCGTCCCCTGCAGGGACAGGACGTGTGAACAGCCCTTTGGCCTTATGACAAGGGCAGAGGAAAGATCCTGCCCGGGGGCCTTAATTGCTAGGAGAATTCATCACTTGGAGAACTTAACAGCAAGTTAAATGTGGGAGTTTTAGTATCCCCTGGCAGCAGGTGCCTACGGGGGCATGAAATTACCCTCTGCCTTGTATTAAACTGGCTCTGGAGGACAATCAGAGGCACACGTAGTGCCAGCGGTGGCTCCTGGCTGCGAGGACGGGTTTCAGCCGTTGAAGCTGCGCGGCAGGGCTGGCTGGTGCCTGGGAAAGGAACTCTCCCTGCGGAGCTATTGTTTGGGGCTGAGGTCCTCCAGGAAGCAGCTGGGTGGATATTGATTGTTCTGATCTCGCAGCCCCTCGTCCCCAGGCGCCGCACTTATCCACGGCTTCCCGCAGCCACCGCGTCCTCCTCCCGGGGCCTTAATGCCTTAAACACATTGGTGAGCGGAGCCTCTGCCCGCTCCGGGGATGGAAAACGCTGGGTTTGCACCTATTTTGCAGCCCGGGCAGGGGGAGCAGAGAGAATGGACATGCATTACTGAGGGAAGCGATGGCATTGGGGAGCGCAGGGTGCCCGGGGTTCAGACGAGCGGTTGTGCTGCCAGGGGCAGGTGTTACACAGCTCGGCTGGGTGGGACTGGGAGAGGTGATGGTGCCGCGGTTGGGAGCTGAGCTGCACTCTGGACACATACAGAGGGAACCCCGTCCCCTCTGCGGGGGAACACAGCGGGAGCCACGTCCCCGGGTCTCGCTGTCCCCGGGTCTCAGCACCGTGTCCCACCCCAGGGAGATGTGGTGCGGCTCTTCCACGCCGAGCAGGAGAAGTTCCTCACGTGTGACGAGTACAAAGGCAAGCTGCACGTCTTCCTGCGCACCACGCTGCGCCAGTCGGCCACCTCGGCCACCAGCTCCAACGCGCTGTGGGAGGTGGAGGTGAGCGGGGAGGGGAGGGGGCGTGCGGGGGTTTCGGGTACCCCTGTGCTCTCATCGGGGGCGAGTTGAACTCTGGCAGCCTGACTGTCCTGGTGAAACCCAGCGCAAGGCTCAAGCTCTGTGGGAGCACTGGGAGCTGCGGCTGCCGATGGATGGGCACTGCATGGGCTCTGGATGGGCACTGCATGGGCTCTGGATGGGCACTGCATGGGCACTGGATGTGCTCTGGATGGGCACTGGTGTCCAGGCTCCACACCCTGAGTGTATTTGCTCATGGCCACCTCTGAGACAGGACGGGGCTCTTACCCGTGGCGTGTTTGCCCGGGGTCAGCGGAGCTTTGCGGACAGGACCAGCGTCCTGGTTCCTCACAGCCCCGCGTGCCGCCGGCTGATCACTGCTCCGCTTCCCCCAGGTTGTCCACCATGACCCGTGCCGAGGGGGCGCCGGGCACTGGAACGGCCTGTACCGCTTCAAGCACCTTGCCACGGGCAACTACCTGGCTGCAGAGGTAAGGGGCGAGCAGAGGGCTGCGGGGAGAGCCGGCACCGTCCTGCCCCGAGCGCGGCCATGCCCGGGGTGCCGCTGCCCCGCTCCCTTTGCTCGCGGAGCCGTCCTGCCCGGGGCCCCCACAGCTCCTCCCTCACGGGAGGCGTTAGCACCGGGGCTGTGAGCACCGCCAGCGTTTGCATGTTTGCAGGGTTAGGCTTCCCCCCAAAATTCCCCCACCTGCTGCATTTAACTCTTCCTGATCAGGTCTTGCCCATCCTCATCCTCTGGTCCACAGCAGCATCCAGGGCTGCATTTGCCTGGGGAGAGTGTGGGCAAAATCTGGGGCTGGAAACACCATCTGCCAATTTTTTTTTGCTCCCATTTAAAGGCAGCTCAGGGCCTCCTGATAGAGGCACAAAGAGGTTTCCACCACTGCAGGATGGGAAAGAGCAAATACTGGGGCTCTGCAGTGGGTGCTTTAAACCAAAAGACACTCAGGTGACATCTCCCGCAGAGGAAGGAAGATCCCAGAACGGTCCCCATCCCGGGCTGGTGCTGCCTGACATGCGTTGCTCAGGGACCTCGGCCCGGGGCCTCGGGGTTCACAGCGAGAGCTGCTCTGGCTGCGGTGCAGAGCCCGGCTCTGCCCCCCGGGCTCACCCGCCCCCTCCTCGGGGACAGAGCGCTGTGCCCGGGTACGGGTCACGTCCGCCAGCCCCACCTGGGCAGGTTTCCTCTCTGCAGCGTGCTCGAGGAAGGCAGGAATAGAGATAACACTCCACGCTCAGGGATTTGAGGGACCTCGGGCAGGACTGGTAGCTGTCTTTCATCTCCCTCTTTAACTTTTCAGGAAAACCCAAGTTATAAAGGAGACGTGGCTGAGCCCAAAGCAGCGCCCACGGTGAGCTGTGTGCAGCCTCGCTAGCAGAAACGCTGCTGCCGCTGCCTGAAATCACGCCGTCTCTTAGATTCTGCCTGAAAGCAAGGAAAATGCCCCAAAACAGAGCCCGCCGCGGGGACGGTGCCCACGCCGCGGTGCCGAGGCTGCGGCCAGGGCTGTCCCGCTGCCCCGCAGAGCGTCCCCGCATCCGCACTCTAGTGTAGCATCCCTGTGTCCCGCTTCAACAGGACCCTGCCAAAATCTGTCGGAGGGGTCCCAGTGCATGTTGGATCCCCGGGCCACGGGGAAGCGCTGGTAGAAGAGAGATTTGGACGTTTTGCTGTTGGTGATTTTTGGCGAAGGGGTGGCCTCGTAGCTCAGGTGCATCACGCCGCGCTTGTGCTCTCGCAGCCCCTCGTGTGTCTCTGTGCTGCGAGGCTCATCCGAGCAAAAGCTTCTGCTCCGAGCGTGGCCGCTGCGCGTCTCCTCCGGTGCCGCCCGTGCCGGGCTCACCCCCTTTTCCCGGTGCAGGGGGGCAGCGGCCGCGCCAGCCGCAGGAACACGGGGGAGAAGATCAAGTACCGGCTGGTGGCCGTGCCCCATGGCAACGACATCGCCTCCCTCTTCGAGCTGGACCCCACCACGCTGCAGAAAACCGACTCCTTCGTCCCGCGGTACGTGAGCCCGCGCTGCTGCGGTGGCAGGAGGCTTAGTAGTGTGGAATTTTAGGCAAGCCTGTTCTTGCGGAGGCTTTGCTGTGGGACGTGGCGGGTGCTGGCGTGGCGGCGCGGGGGTCGCTCACCGGCACGCGGTGCTGTTTGCAGGAACTCCTACGTGAGGCTGCGCCACCTCTGCACCAACACCTGGATCCAGAGCACCTACGTGCCCATCGACATTGACGAGGAGAGGCCCATCCGCCTCATGGTGCGGCCCCGCTCCCTCCTCCCCCGTGCCCTAATAGCTCTTGTTGTGCTCCTTCCAGGCTGTACCCAGGGCTGAGATGCCCTGACGAGCCCCGGGGCGGCTGCACACCAGCCATGAGCCCATCCCAGTAGCACAGAGCCCACCCCAGTCCTTCTGATGGGACAAAAGGGTCACTGGCTTCACCTGGGGTGGGGGACGGATGGTGGGATGTGGTCAGCGCTGCCCTGTGTGTGTGATGCTCCTTCCCCGTTGCTCCCCAGCTGGGCACGTGCCCCACTAAGGAAGACAAAGAAGCTTTCGCCATCGTCTCTGTGCCCGTGTCTGAGATCCGGGACCTGGACTTTGCGAACGACGCCAGCTCGATGCTGGCCAGCGTGGTGGAGAAGATGAACGAAGGTTTTCTCAGCCAGAATGACCGCAGGTAAGAAGTCGTTGTCCCGGGAGCCAAGGCCGTGCCGGCTCCTCCGAGGGCTCGTGGCACCGCTGCGGGACGGGGCCGCTGCCCGGCCGTGGGTGCCAGCGCTGCCGCCGTTCCTGCCCGCGACCCGAACCCGCGGCCGCGGCTCCCAGGGGTCTGGCGAGGAAACCAGATAATGCCACAGCCCCGCTCCGGCCCCTCCTGCGCCGCTAGAAAAATATCCGAGGGGCTGAGAGATGGCCCCACGATAGGGGCAGGCGGGTTAGTCACACTGTTATTTTTAGGTGGGTGGGTTCTTGGTGCTTCCTGAGCAAACACAGATACCCTGTGGGACGGAGCGAGCGGCTCCCGCCCTGCCAGCCCGCCCCGTGGGTCCGCAAGGGTGACCCAGGGGGCAGAGGCGTTAAACGCCGAATCCCCGGCATGAATCACCAGCTCAGGCCCTGGCTCTGCCCTGGCTCGTGGTGATGGTTTCCCTCGGAACATGGGGGATCTGAAGCCTCTTGCTCTAGGGCAGCCATCAGCTCCCAGCAGGGGGAGGAGGATCACCCAGCAGCTTCCCTGGTGGTGTTTTGAGCCCTGAACATGGGCTTTTTGGTCCTGCAGAATGCACCAGCATTGGAGCAGGGACCTGCGGCTGAGTGGGCGAGCAGCTTCCCCAGCTGGAGGGTCCCACTGTGCCCCTTCACAGGTTCGTCATCCAGCTGCTGGAGGACTTGGTGTTTTTCGTCAGTGACGTCCCCAACAATGGCCAGAATGTGCTGGACATCGTGGTGACCAAGCCCAACCGGGAGCGGCAGAAGCTGATGCGAGAGCAGAACATCCTGAAGCAGGTGAGTGGCCCCGGGGCTCCGCCGGGGTCCCACGGGGGTGTCCTGCAGGTGGCCAGGGCTCTGGACCAGCCCGTGGAGATGGAGCTGCTCCCCAGCTTGTGCCTCGGGGCTGCTCCAAGCCCTCCCGGCCACACGGCCAGTGTCCAGCCATACGTGGTGGGGGAGGCAGCACTTACCACCTCTGCGTTTGGGCAGATCTTTGGGATCCTGAAAGCCCCGTTCAAGGACAAGGGTGGGGAAGGGCCCCTGGTGCGGCTGGAGGAGCTGTCAGACCAGAAGAACGCTCCCTACCAGTACATGTTCCGGCTGTGCTACCGCGTACTGCGGCACTCCCAGGAGGACTATCGCAAGAACCAGGTGCGGGGGGTGACGGGGGAGCCCCAGGGGCATTGCCAGACCCCGGCACCAGCTCCTGGGCTCACCGGCTCTCTGCCCGCTCCAGGAGCACATCGCCAAGCAGTTCGGCATGATGCAGTCCCAGATTGGCTACGACATCCTGGCCGAGGACACCATCACCGCCCTGCTGCACAACAACCGCAAGCTGCTGGAGAAGCACATCACCAAGACGGAGGTGGAGACCTTCGTCAGCCTGGTGCGCAAGAACCGCGAGCCACGGTGCGTGTCCCCATCCCGAAGGGCTTTGTGCGGCGCGGTGGGTGGGATGTGCCTCGGGGTGGGGAGGGGCCCTGGGGACCCCCCATCACAGCGAGGTGTCTCTGCCCTGCAGGTTTTTGGACTACCTCTCAGACCTGTGCGTGTCCAACCACATCGCCATCCCCGTCACACAGGAGCTGATCTGCAAGTGTGTGCTGGACCCAAAGAACAGCGACATCCTCATCAAAACTGAGTGAGCAGCCAAGGGGAGAGGTTTCCCATGGTCGGGGTTTGGTGCCCGGCCCTGCCTTAGAATCACAGAATCACTTTGGTTGGAAGAGACCCTCAAGTTCATCGAATCCAACCACTAACCCACCCCTTGCACTACCCCATGTCCTGAGAACCTCATGTCCGTCTGTCCAGCCCTCCAGGGATGGTGACTCCAGCACTGCCCTGGGCAGCCTGTTCCAATGCCCAGCATTTCCATAAAGGCATTTTTCCCAATATCCAGTCTATCCCGTCACCCATGGCGGTGCAGCCGCTCCTCACCCACGGGAGCGTCTCCAGTTTTACCCCGTTTCTGCCCCAGGCTGCGGCCGGTGAAGGAGATGTCCCAGAGCCACGAGTACCTGAGCATCGAGTACTCGGAGGAGGAGGTCTGGCTCACCTGGACAGACAAGAACAACGACCACCACGAGAAAAGCATCCGGCAGCTGGCCCAGGAGGCCCGGGCTGGCAATGCCCATGATGAGAACGTCCTCAGCTACTACAGGTGATGATCCTGCTGCACCTTCTCCCCAGACGAGGACATCAGGGTCGCACACACTCACTCCCTCTTGTCCCCCACAGGTACCAGCTGAAGCTCTTTGCCCGCATGTGCCTGGATCGCCAGTACTTGGCCATCAAGGAGATCTCCCAGCAGCTGGGTGTGGACCTGATCTTCCTCTGCATGGCAGACGAGATGCTGCCCTTCGATCTCCGGGCGTCCTTCTGCCACCTCATGCTGCACGTGCACGTGGACAGGGACCCGCAGGAGCTGGTGATGCCCGTGAAGTTTGCCCGGCTCTGGACTGAGATCCCCACGGCCATCACCATCAAAGAGTGAGACACGCTGGGGCTCGCGGCGGCTCTGCGGGACAGGGAGGAGCAGGGAGGGCAGGTGCCATCTCACGTAGGGCTGGCTGGGCTTTAGCCAGGGACGGGAAGGGGGCATTTGTGGGGTGACTTTGGGAGGGCTCAGCCTTCGGAAGGAAGTGGGCTCCATCGCAGTCGTGGGCATCCCTTCTGGCCGTGTTGCCTCAGCAGTTGCCTGGACGGTGCTCCTGGGGCATTGAGACGGGCTGCCCGGCAGCTCAGCCGCTCTCCCCTCGCAGCTATGACTCCAACCTCAACGTCTCGCGTGATGACAAGAAGAACAAGTTTGCCAGCACCATGGAGTTCGTGGAGGACTACCTCAACAACGTGGTGAGCGAGGCGGTGCCCTTTGCCAACGAGGAGAAGAACAAGCTCACCTTCGAGGTGCGAGTCCTGCTGCTGCCCCGTCCCGTTGCAGGACACAGCGCGGTTTGGCTGCAGCAATAAGGGCCTCCCGTGCTGCTGTCCCTGTCCACATGTCCGTTTGTCCTGCTCAGCCCTGAGCACAGCGAGGGCTGGACTTGCCTTGTCTCTCCCCAGGTCGTCAGCCTTGCCCACAACCTCATCTACTTCGGGTTCTACAGCTTCAGTGAGCTGCTGCGGCTGACGCGGACGCTGCTGGGCATCATAGACTGCGTGCAGAACCCCCAGCTGATGATGCAGGCAGTCTACAACGACGAGGTGACAGGTGAGGCTCTGCTCCAGATCCATGGTCCCGCAGGAAGGTGTTTTCCACGCGCTGCCCAGTGCTTTCCAGTTTTGGCTGCAAGAACACAAGCCAGCAGTTTGCTGGCACGGAAGGTTTGGTGGGTCTGCACTGGGAGACACGAGGTGTGGAGCCCTTGGCCATGCCAGAGAAATGGCCAGTGTCTCCTACATGTTCTCTGATTAATATCTGCAGCACTGGTGTTGGTGGGTCCTTCCGTTGGTCCTCCACCGCCTCCCTTTCCATCCGCATGAACTCTGCCCGCTCTGGCTGCCCCTGCAGGGAAGAACGTGCGGCGGTCGATCCAGGGCGTTGGGCAGATGATGTCCACCATGGTGCTGAGCAGGAAGCAGTCCATCTTCAGCTCCCCGAACCTCAGCGCTGGCTCTGCCCCGGAGCAAGTGGACAGAGGGAGGAGCATTGAGAACGAGAACATCGTGGTGATGGAGACCAAGCTGAAGATCCTGGAGATCCTGCAGGTTGGAGGTGGTGGAGAGGGAGAAGAATTGTGGAGCTGCGGATGGGACCCGTGGGATGCGGTGCTGGGGGGAAGGCATGGGGTTCTGATGCAGAGAGAGCTGGCGTGAAGACAGGACTCACTTCTGCTTTCTTTGCTGCTGCCAGTTCATCCTGAACGTGCGGCTGGACTACAGGATCTCCTACCTGCTTTCCGTCTTTAAGAAGGAGTTTGTGGAAGTCTACCCCATGCAGGACAGCGCGGCCGACGGGACGGCTCCTGCCTTCGACTCCACAAGTAACCCTCTCTCTTTGCTCTTGGTACAACTTCAGCTCAGCAAAGCCCCCAGGCTGGGGACACGGGCACTGGAGGTGACAGCTCCAGCAGCTCCGCGTCCCCGCGCCCGCCGGGGCTGTGCAGGAGGGACGGGGGGGGTCTGTGCAGGAGGGACGGGGGGGTCTGTGCAGGAGGGACGGGGGGGTCTGTGTCCGCCAGGGATGCTGGAGCAGGGGCTGGGAGCTGGGCTGGTTCCTGGGGGTGGATGTCAGTGCACAGGGCTGACACTGCTCCCCCCTTTCACGTCCCTCCCCCCTCCCCCAGCTGCAGCCATGAACCTGGAGCGGATCGGGGAGCACGCCGAGGCCATGTTTGGTGTGGGGTGAGTCCTGCGCCCGGTGCACGGCTGTGAAGGCTGATGCGTCTGTCCCCATTGACCCCGGGGGGGACAGCGCACACCAGCTCCCACGCAGCTGCTAACGCCACGCGCTTTTGTCCTGGCTGCAGGAAGACGAGCAGCATGTTGGAGGTGGATGACGAGGGAGGGAGGATGTTCCTGCGGGTGCTGATCCACCTGACCATGCACGACTACCCGCCGCTCATCTCCGGCTCCCTGCAGCTCCTCTTCAAGCACTTCAGCCAGCGGCAGGAGGTCTTGCACACCTTCAAACAGGTAACACTGCCTGGGGCACCTCGGAGCCCACCGCTGGCTGTGGGTGCAGGACGTGGGACGGGCCTTGGCCCCTTGCCTTGGGAGGAACGTCTGGGAGAGGAGGGGAAGGGGGTTTGTGCCGCAAACTAGAGCCCCTGGGGATGTTGCTGCAGGTTCAGCTCCTGATCTCAGCCCAGGATGTTGAGAACTACAAGGTGATCAAGTCGGAGTTGGACAAACTCCGCACCATGGTGGAGAAATCAGAGCTCTGGGTGGACAAGAAGGGCAGCAGCAAAGGCGACAGCGCGGTGGAGGGGAACAAGAAGGAGAAGAAGGAGGTGAGAGCCCTGAGCAAGACCCTGGCAGGCAGAGCTGTGGCTTCAGTCCAGCTCCATGGGCTGTGTCCCCTCTCCCTGGGGGGCTCGGGGGGTCCTGTGGGGTGGGGTTGTGCCCCAGGCTCTGCAGAGCTGCGGTGGGACTCTGACACTGTCTGTGTCCCCTTGCAGCTTGCTGCCGATGAAGAGGTCATTGCCCCGGGAGAGAAGAGCAGCGAGAACTACCAGATAGTCAAGGGGGTGAGTGAGACCAAATCCCGTCCCCAGGGCTGCGCAGCCGGGCGTGCAGGGAGCAGCTGGGCTCCTGGAACGCACATCTGGATGGCAAGCAAGCCCCAGCACCGGTGGCCATCCCAGTGGGCTCCCAGGCTCGGTCCCCTCTGCCATGGTCCTTCTGTCCCCAGATCCTGGAGCGGCTGAATAAGATGTGCGGGGTCGGGGAGCAAGTGCGCAAGAAGCAGCAGCGCCTGCTGAAGAACATGGACGCCCACAAAGTGATGCTGGACCTGCTGCAGATCCCCTACGAGAAGGTGGGTGGGTGGTCCCTGAATGCCCAGGGGGCCGCGGGGACCCCGGTGCTGCAGCGGGGCAGGAGGGGCAGCACCGCCCCCCGCGCTCCGTCCCTCACCAGCTCTGGCCTTTTCTCACCCTTCCTCAGGGGGATGCCAAGATGATGGAGATTCTGAAGTTCACCCACCAGTTCCTGCAGAAGTTTTGTGCTGGCAACCAGGAAAACCAGGCCCTGCTGCACAAACACCTCAACCTGTTCCTGACCCCGGGGGTGAGCAGCGGGGGGTGAAGGGTGCTGGGAGGCAACGGCACAGGGACAGACCTCGGTACCGCTCCCGGGGCTGGGAGCAGGAGGAGGAGGAGACCCCGGGGAGGAAGGGTTTGGGCAGGAGGGGCGGCCGTTCCGCGCAGCCCCCAGCCTCACTCTGCCCCGGTCCCGCAGCTGCTGGAGGCCGAGACGATGCAGCACATCTTCCTCAACAACTACCAGCTCTGCTCGGAGATCAACGAGACGGTGCCGCAGCACTTCATCCACTGCGTGGCCACCCATGGCCGCCACGTCCAGTACCTCGACTTCCTGCACACCATTATCAAGGCCGAGGGCAAGTACGTCAAGAAGTGCCAGGACATGATCATGACGGAGGTGAGCAGCTCTCCCCAGCCCGCGGGGCCGGCTTGCGGGTGGCTTGGCACAGCTCCCAGGAGCACACCGTTGGCTTCTTCCTTGAGGAAGAGCCTTCGCAGCCATGCTGGCTTCTCCCTGGAGCACGAAGCATCTCCAGGAGCTTAATGCAAGGTCCAAGAGCCATTTTGGAGTCCTGCAAGCTGTGATTTTTGATAGCGCTGCAAATAATTTGTTCTCCCCATAAATGCACAGCCCTGTCACCCATCAGCGGGCGCTCCCTCTCGTTGCCCTGCTGCGGAGAATGCTGTTTGCTGCCTTGCGAGGTTTCTGACCCTCCTTCTCCAGAGCAGTGACCACTGACACTTCCCTGCAGCTCACCAACGCTGGGGACGACGTGGTGGTTTTCTACAACGACAAGGCTTCGCTGGCCACCCTGCTGGAGATGATGACGGCAGCGCGGGACGGGGTGGAGGAGAACAGCCCGCTCATGTACCACATCTCGCTGGTGGACCTGCTGGCCGCCTGCGCCGAGGGCAAGAACGTCTACACGGAGATCAAGTGCACGTCCCTGCTGCCCCTGGAGGACGTGGTGCGGGTGGTGACACACGAGGACTGCATCACGGAGGTACGGGGGGCCCGGCGAGCTGCTGGCCCTGCTCTGGCTGCCTTCAGAGGGCGCCTGAGCCTTCCTCCCGCCTGGCAGGTGAAGATGGCCTACGTGAACTTCGTCAACCACTGCTACGTGGACACGGAGGTGGAGATGAAGGAGATCTACACCAGCAACCACATCTGGACTCTCTTTGAGAACTTCACTCTGGACATGGCCCAGGTGCGTGCGGGGTTTGGGCGGGAGGGACGTGCCAGCAACAGCAGCTGCGTCAGGTGGGAGCAGGCTGGTGTCACCGAGGCTCCCTCGAATCCCAGGGAGCGCTGTGGACGTGGGCACCCTGGGGACTGGTGGGGCTGCTGAGGAGCAGTCAGGGCTCCCTGGTGCAGAGCCAGGCGCTGTGTCACCAGCCGTGTCCCTCGGCTCAGCGAGGTCCCAGCAGCTCTGCGTGCCAGCAGCGCCTGGCCAGGACGTGCTCACCTCACCTGGTGCCACCAGCGTCCTCCCTTGTCCCCACAGATGTGCAAGAAGCGAGAGAAACGCCTGCCAGACCCCACGCTGGAGAAGTACGTGCTGACGGTGGTGCTGGACACCATCAACGCCTTCTTCAGCTCCCCCTTCTCGGAGAACAGCACCTCGCTGCAGGTGAGGAGGCGCTGCGTGGCCGGGGAGGACAGCGGCTCATCGAGCCCCAGAACGAGGTCTGGACACAGCTGGCGCTGACACAAACCCACCCGCCCTCTCCTTTAGACCCACCAGACCATCGTGGTGCAGCTTCTCCAGTCCACCACGCGGCTGCTGGAGTGTCCGTGGCTGCAGCAGCAGCACCGCAGCGCGGTGGAAGCCTGCATCCGCACGCTGGCCATGGTCGGTAAGGACCTGCCGCAGGGTCATCTATGCCCCCCGCCAGGGGATCCCCCACCCTTGGGTGCCGCTGCCCCAGCAACCAACACGAGCCACCTTCACCCAGCGAGGGGCTCCCCCAGGAATGGGGATGTCGGGCTCTGGGATGTGCTGGTTCTGAGCTGAATCGCCGGGTGTGAGCGGGTGGTGTGAGAAGAGCCGAGGCCTGGGCTTGGCTGGGAGATCCGTGGTGTGTCCCCTGGTGCCAGGCCTGGACACAACGCCGGGCTGGTGGCGGTTTTCCCTGGGCCCGCCCGTGGCTGCCTGAGTCAGGCCGGGCGCTCAGCGCTGAGTCAGCGTGCGGAGGGGACGGAAGGGACTGCTGGTGCTGACGCACCGCCGGGGATTCCCCTTTGCACCCAGGCAGGGTGCTTACGACATCGCGGTGCTGGGCTTTCCCAACCAAAACTGGGGGTGGTGGCTCTTTCCATCCTGCGTTGGGCAGTGGGGAGAGATGGATGGATGGATGGGTGGATGAGAATACTCTACCCCTCACTAGCCTGGAGGAGTCTACTCTTGTGTTTAACCCAGGTCTCTGCTGCAAATGCAGGGCTGGGGAGGGCCCAGCTGATGACACAGTCCGGGTCAGCCCTGTCCCCAGCCCTGGCTCCTTGTCCCGCAGCCAAGAGCCGCTCCATCGCGCTGCCCATGGACCTGGACGCCCACGTCAGCTCCCTGCTCAACAGCAGCTCCACCAGCACCGTGCAGAGGAACACATCCAGCTACAAGACGGCGACACGGACCTTCCCTCGCGTCTCCACCACCCCCAACCAGTGGGACTACAAGAACATCATCGAGAAGCTGCAGGTGTGGGCAGGGGGACAATGGTGGCAGCAGGCACGGGTGCTGCGGGGTCCCTGTCCCCTGCGCATATCTCCTGCGTGTGCGCTGGCCCTGAGCGTGTGTGTGGGTTTCAGGACATCATCACGGCGCTGGAGGATCGCCTGAAGCCGCTGGTGGAGGCGGAGCTGTCCGTCCTGGTGGATGTTCTCCACCGGCCGGAGCTGCTGTTCATGGAGGGGACCGAGGCGTTTCAGCGCTGCGAGAGCGGAGGCTTCCTGTCCAAGTGAGGATGTTTGCAATTGCTCGGGGGGTGCTGGGAGAGCTGGGAAGGGCTGGTGAGCATCGTCTTTGTGGGTCGTGCGTCCCAGTGTGCGCCTGCAGCCCGGAGGGGTGGTGGGGACGGTTCCCTCGGGGACTCCCTTGTCCCTCTGGGCTGTGTGACGGTGGCTGTGCGGTGCCAGGCTGGTGCAGCACACCAAGGACCTGATGGAGACGGAGGAGAAGCTGTGCATCAAGGTGCTGAGGACGCTGCAGCAGATGCTGGTGAAGAGGAACAGATATGGCGAGAGGGTGAGCACCACGGTCCCGTGGCGCGTCCCAGCCCTGCAGCCCTGCACCCGCGCTGCAGCGCCCTGGCTGCTCGGCCTCGTCTTGCTCCAGCGCGGAGACTCACGATGTTTATTTGTCTTGGCAGGGCAACCTGCTGCGGAAAATGCTCCTGAACAATTACCTGCAGAACAAGAAGTCGAGTTCCAAAGGAGAAATCGTGGATGCTGCTGGGGGAGGTGAGTGCGTGGCTCCTGCCCCTGCCCTGTGTCACGCACCTCGAGTGCCCGGCTCCCATGCCGTGGTGGGGCCGGGGCTGGAGCTGCTCTCCATGCCCACACCTCCACGGGAGAAAAGGATCCAGGGGTGCAGGGACGGGGCTGAGGTGCCGCAGCAGTGATGTAGCTGTGCTCGTTCTGCACCGCCGCAGCACCACGTCCATGTCCTCTCACGCAGGCCAGGACCAGGACTGGTCCGCCATCGCTGCCGTCCAGTGCCGGCTGGACCGAGAAGGGGCCACCAAGCTGGTGGCTGACCTCATCATGAACACCAAGAACGAGAAGATCTTCCAGGAGAGCATCCTGCTTGCCATCCGGCTGCTGGATGGGGGCAACACCGAGATCCAGGTGCTGGGCGGTGGGCGCCAGCCCCGGGATGTGGGCAGCGATGGTTTGATGGGTGCGGTGTGATGGTCCCAGTGCTTGGGGGGCACTGCTGGGCAGCCCTGTGTTCTGGGTTGGCCCCTGAGCATCCCGCTTTGCCAAAGCCCCTTTGCTTGCGTGGCTTTGCTGGCTGTGTGGAAGAGGAATTGCAGAAATCAGAGAGCAGGTCTTGAGTGCCGCAGACTGCCCAGGCAGAGGGGTGGGCAGGGACAGCGCGAGCCCATGGTGGAGGTTTGAACGCTGTCCTCCCTCCTCCCAGAAATCCTTCTACAACCTCATGACGAGCGACAAGAAGTCTGAGAAGTTCTTCAAGGTTCTGCATGACCGGATGAAGAAAGCGCAGCAGGAGACCAAGTCTACGGTGTCTGTGAACATGAGTGACATCGGGAACAAGCCCCGTGAGGACAAAGATGAGCATGACCCTGGCACCAAAGGTAAGGGGCCGTGTCCCCTTGGTAAAGCCAATGTCTTCTAGTTGGATAGCCCGATGCTGACAAGGTTGGGTTCCCTCTAGGACGAGAAGACACCTTCCTGATGCCCGGCACCCCCTCCCGATACCCGATGGCCTTAGGGTTTCGGAAGGGCCATGACACCGGGGAGCAGGGCCAGAACAATGAGATGGGGGTGACAGTCCTGATCATGGAGCCCATTCTGCGGTTCCTGCAGCTTCTCTGCGAGAACCACAACCGGGACCTGCAGGTTGGTTACAGGGCTGCCGGGGCCCGCGGTCAGGGCAGGGCCACCGGGGTAACCGAGACTTTCCTCGACAGAACTTCCTCCGGTGCCAGAACAACAAAACCAACTACAACCTGGTGTGCGAGACGCTGCAGTTCCTCGACATCATGTGCGGCAGCACCACGGGGGGGCTGGGGCTGCTGGGGCTCTACATCAACGAGTACAACGTGGCGCTCATCACCCAGACGCTGGAGACCCTCACCGAGTACTGCCAGGGGCCTTGCCACGAGAACCAGGTCTGCGGCACCGCCGCGGGGTGTCCGGAGCACCTCACCCCTTATCAGGGACACCCGAGCGGGGAATTGGGGTGGGTGGGAGGGAAAACAGTGGGGAGTGGGAGCAGAACATGGGATGGAGGGAATGCTGGGGTGCGCAGGAGTGCTGTGGGTTATGTGCTTGGGTAGATGCAAACGGGTTAAATAACACAGCGGTGGAAATGGGGCCCTGCCCAGGGGCTCCCAGGGTAAGCAGGCAGGTCAGCGCTGTGCGCAGGGCGCTGGTTTGGACTGGGCTGTGTTGGAGGGCGAAGCTGGAAGGGCTGGCAGCGCTGGTGGGGTAACATGTTGTATCACCCCCCAGAGCTGCATCGTCACCCATGAGTCAAACGGCATCGACATCATCACCGCCCTCATCCTCAACGACATCAGCCCCCTCTGCAAGTACCGCATGGACCTGGTGCTGCAGCTGAAGGTGGGCACAGCTGGGGGGGCAGACACACAGCTGCGTGTGCCGTGGGGTGCGCTGGGGACTGTGTCAAGTCCTCGTGTGTGGGAGCAGGTGGGTTTGGTGGGATGGGGCTGGCGCATCTTTACCGTGTGAGGCTCAGGTGCCTCTGGGTGGGGGTCTCTGCCCACCCTGGGCACAGCTCCCTTCAGCGAGCGCTTCTCCTCGCCAGGACAATGCCTCCAAGCTCCTCCTGGCGCTCATGGAGAGCAGACACGACAGTGAAAACGCTGAGCGGATCCTCATCAGCCTCCGCCCGCAGGAGCTGGTAAGAGCTGGTGGTGAAACCCCGCGGTGAGCCCCGGCCCCCCCAGCTGGTGCCCATTGCTGCGCCTCTTCTGCCTGCGCGGCCTGGCGCAGTTTTTGGTTTGAAATCTGATCAATATCTCCGTACTGCTGGTCACACACTAGCCTCTGCACGAGCATCCTTGACGAATGGTTTTCCCAGGCGAGAAAAACGAGGCAAGGGGCAGGGGAGAAGCTCATTGTCCCTCCGCTGCCCTCCAGGTTGACGTGATCAAGAAGGCCTATCTGCAGGAGGAGGAGTGCGAAAACGCCGAGGTTTCCCCCCGGGAAGTCGGCCACAACATTTATATCCTGGCGCTGCAGGTACCGAGCTGGGGCGGGCTGGGCGCCCCGTGCCGCACTGCGCTCCCGCTCACCGGCTTGCACCTATTTCTCCATATTTATTTGTGCTTCCTCCAGCCAGGCACGGCTGGGAATGTGCTTTTGGCTCCTGTGGGAAGCCAGCCCCCCCGCTCCCCTGAGCGCCCCACGTCCCTGTCCCCTGAGCGCCCCACGTCCCTGTCCCCTGTGCGCCCCGCGTCCCGCTCCCTGTGCGCGGTGGCCGCTCACCAGCTGTGCCATCGCTGTCCTTCTTCCAGCTGTCCCGACACAACAAGTCCCTGCAGCAGCTCCTGAAGCCGGTGAAGCGCATCCAGGAGGAGGAGGAGGAGGGCATCTCGTCCATGGTACGGAGGCAGAGCCCCCCCAGCCCTGAGCAGCAGCTGCAAAGAGCTGCTCCTCCTACCCAGGGTTTTGTTAGTTAAGAGTTGATGGGTTTTGGTGCTCCCCAGGGGGACTAAAGACAGACAGGCTGATCAGTGCCCTTGTAGCCAAACCACAAGCCCAAAGGCACGTGCACCACGTTCCGGCGAGCTGTGTCTGTGGGGCTCAGCTGTGGGGTGACACTCCGCTCGCCACGGGGACAGGCTGGTGGTCCTGATGGGGTTGTGCTGGTACCCACTTTGTCCCCTTCCTCTTAGCAAAGGAAGGGCCGAGTCCTTCGCTGCCATTTCTTGCCAATGTGCCTTAGATTCCAAGCGAGATTCAGCAGTAATATGATTTCCCTGGGGTTTCATGGACATTGATTTGTAATTTGTGGATTAGCAGCATTTGGATGTAATTATTGCGGGGAATCTAATGTCTGTCACCTCAGGGAGTGCTCATGCCCCTTTAGGAACTTTTAATTCATTTGCTTTTTCCCAAAACCTCATCAGCTCTGGTAGATGTGGGAGGCTGTTGTCAGTGCAGAGTTAGGCTCGACTCAGGCCGTGTTCACCCTCTCTCCTCTCCCGACCCCAGCTCAGCCTCAACAACAAGCAGCTGACGCAGATGCTGAAGTCGACGGCCCCGGTGCAGGAGGAGGAGGAGGATCCGCTGGCGTATTACGAGAAACACACGTCGCAGATCGAGGCAAGGCCGCCAGCGGCGGGGCCGCGTGCCTGAGGCGCCGCCACGCGCAGCTGCCCCAGCGCAGGGGCTGCCGCTGCGGGCGGGACGCGCGGCGCTGGGCGAGGGGCTGGCGCTGCTCGGAGCCCAGCGGGGCGGGGAGGCACGGCTGGCTCGGGGAGAGGAGCCCGCCCTGGCCGGGGCCGGAGCTCAGGGCGCCTCCCCGTCGCCTGCAGATCGTGCGCCTGGACCGCAGCATGGAGCAGATCATCTTCCCGGTGCCCGGCATCTGCGAGTTCCTCACCAAGGAGACCAAGTACCGGCTCTTCACCACCACGGAGCAGGACGAGCAGGGCAGCAAAGTCAGTGACTTCTTCGACCAGTCGTCCTTCCTCCACAACGAGATGGAATGGCAGAAGAAGCTGCGCAGTAAGAGCAAACCAGACCTGCCTTGGGGCCCCCTCGGCCAGCACGGGCACTTCCAGCAGCCCCCGCCGTGGCCCTGGGGGGTGGCCCCGGGGGGTGGCCCTGCTTGGGAAGGGCTGCAAACCCGGGCTGCATTCTGGACATAGCAGCTCTGAGCTCCCTGTGCTCCACAACCCACTGGGCAGTTTGTAGGGAGTGGAGGTTAATCCAGACGTCTCCTCCATGCCTGTTAGTGCAGTTCCTTGGTAGCCTGAAATGTGTCTCACAGCACATTCCCTGGGATTACACCTGCACGTGTCTTCCCCTGGAAAGTCCCCTCTTCATTTGTTTGCCGTTGCCTTCTCCTAAGCCAGGATCTAGCAGCTACATATGGGAAATAAAGTTGTTTCTCTGCACCCCGCAGAGCTGCTTAGGTGCTTTCAGGGCTGCACCAGGACGGAAATCCTGGCTTAAAATAACAGGAGCTTAATGGAGTCACACTGTAAATACCGCAGTGCAGCTAAGGAGCGGTGTGGCAGCTCTGAAAACACTCGCAGATCCAGTCAAAACTGCCCCAGGAACTGGGCAGGAAACGTGTTTCCAGTGTGGATGGGAAGTTGCTGGCTGGGGCTCCCCTGGGACCGGGGCTGGAAACACAAAGATTCTGCTGCTGGGGACACGAGGCTGCGGGAAGTGGGCGATGGGCGGGAGATGGAGCCGGTCTGATTCCAAGGTGCCAGAGCAGGTCAAAGGGCTGAGAAGCCAAGAAATGTGAGCAGTGACATTTTGAACTTACCCTCCTGTTGCAGCAGATGAGGAGGGAGTGTTTATTAAGGTTTGGAAGGCAGCGGGAGGCGAGGGTCCCTCTGGGCCGCTGGCTGTGCTGAGCCGGGCTCTGCGGGCGTCTGGGAGGACTAAACCTTCCCGGCTGGCACGAGGTTGCTGAGCTCCGTGTGTCTGCCTCCTCTCCCCGCAGGCATGCCGCTGATGTACTGGTTCTCCCGCAGAATGACGCTCTGGGGAAGCATTTCCTTCAACCTGGCCGTCTTCATCAACATCATCATTGCTTTCTTCTACCCCTATGTTGAAGCCACTTCCATGGGTAAGTGCCCCAGCACTTGGTGTTTGAGGCTCCAGTGGGAGTTTGAGCTCAGCTCAGTGGGATTATGAACTCATGACCTCTGGTCTAACTAGACCAGGGCTCTACCCCTGAGCTGTGGAGCCTCCTGGCCAGCACCTTGGTTTTCCCTGGGCAGTAACAGCATTTAGTCTCATGCCATTCAATTGCATGGGTGTTTTCTTCCCAGGAGTGCTGGACTCCCCCCTGATCTCGCTGCTCTTCTGGATCCTGATCTGCTTCTCCATCATGGCCCTGTTCACTAAGCGCTACGGCGTCAGGCCGCTGCTCGTGGCGCTGATCTTGCGGTCCATCTATTACCTGGGCATCGGACTCACTCTGAACATACTGGGAGCTCTCAATGTAAGTTCTCCAGCGCTGGAAAAATAGCGCAGCCGCCCACGACACGGGAGGTTGTTCTGCATTCACGGGGTGCGGCAAACCCCACTCCCCCGTCTCTGGTTGTTCCCCAGCTGGCCAACAAGATCGTGTTTGTGGTGAGCTTCGTGGGCAACCGCGGCACCTTCATCCGAGGCTACAAGGCCATGATCATGGATGTGGAGTTTCTTTACCACGTTGGCTACATCCTGACGAGCGTCCTGGGGCTCTTTGTGCACGAGCTCTTCTACAGCATCCTGGTACGATAAGTGCAGCTGTTTGGGGCAGGGAGGTGGCCTGTCTGCCCCCTTAGATGCTGGAAGGTTCCGCGACACCTTCCAGGGGCTGACTGATAACAGCAGCGAGAACAATTCGCCGTGCTCTCATCTTTGCGCTGGCCGATCTTTCTGCCTGCGCCAGGATCTGTTACTGTCTCTCTCGCGCTCTTTTGCCGTCTCTCTCTTTCTCATCTCAGCTGTGCATGTTATCTGGGCCAGCTGGGGCACAGCGGGAGCTGCTGAGGGCACAGGCGGGTGCGTGTGCCCTGTTCTTGGCTCTCCTGCTGTGCACAAGTCCCTTCATTCTTCTCTGCTTCCCTACAGTAAGCTGGGAAACTTAAATGCTTTATGCAGAAGTTAGTCAAGGTCTGCTGAGGGATCCAGGATGAAAGGGGACGTAGGTAGGCCAGGCGTTACCAAGAAAAGCACCCTGTGGCATTTCTTTGCTCCTGTGTCCCTTCAGCTGTTCGACTTGATCTACCGCGAGGAGACCTTGTTTAACGTCATCAAGAGCGTGACGCGGAACGGGCGCTCCATCCTGCTGACAGCGCTCCTGGCGCTCATCCTCGTCTACCTCTTCTCCATCGTGGGCTTCCTGTTCCTCAAGGACGACTTCATCCTGGAGGTGGAGCGGCTGCCGGCCGGCAAAGCCACAGGTTGTGCAGCCCCGGAGCGGGGCCGTGCGCGAGCCCTGCTGCTCCCGCTGCCACAGCACGCGTGGGCGTGGGTGTGGGGGTGTGGGTGGGTGTGGGGGGGGTGGGTGGGTGTGGATGTGTGGGTGGGTGGGTGTGGGTGTGTGGGTGGGTGGGTGTGGATGTGTGGGTGGGTGTGGGTGTGTGGGTGGGTGGGTGTGGATGTGTGGGTGGGTGTGGGTGTGTGGGTGGGTGGGTGTGGGTGGGTGTGTGGATGAGTGGGTGTGGATGTGTGGGTGGGTGTGGGTGTGTGGGTGGGTGTGGGTGGGTGTGGGTGGGTGGGTGTGGGTGGGTGTGGATGTGTGGGTGGGTGGGTGTGGGTGGGTGGGTGTGGGTGTGTGGGTGGGTGGGGGTGGGTGGGTGTGGGTGTGGGTGGGTGGGTGTGTGTGGGTGTGTGCACAACCCCCCGTCACACTGGGTTTGGGGCTGGTGGAGACAACAGCTGCCTGTGCTGCCTTAGGGACCTTGTGCTGCAGAGCGGGGTTTGGGGTGATGGTGGAGAGGAGGGTGGGCAGCTACAAATAGTTTTAGCATTGTTAGAGCAAAAGATTCAAAGCCTAAAAAAGGCCAGGAGAATGGGAAACAACTCTTTTTAAAGAAGCTTGAAAGCTCAGGAAGAGGCAGTTGCTGAGCACGCAGGGCAGCAGCAACGAGCTTTGCTCAGGCACACGGGTGCCTTGACGAGGCTGATGGTTTCTTGCAGATGACCCCCTGGGGATGCACAGGAACATGGAGACCTTCATGGAGTCGTGCAGCGGGGACAAGATCAGCTGCTCAGCTGTGCCCACTGCCCTGGAAGGTAAGCGGGTGCATGAGCAAGCCCAGCTCTGCTGGTTAGCCGCCCGGTTTGGCAGCGCGCTCAGGAAATCCCAGCTTTTCAAAGGCGGAAACAAACATCCCACTCTCTGGCACACATTAGGCAAGAGACCTGCAAATTTTGCACTGACCTTGGCATTAAATGTTGAAGTAGATTCAGTTTAGTCATAAAGGAAGCGGGAGCTTTGGGAGCGCTCAGCCAAACACTCCGCAGCACGAGCCGAGCTGGAGGAGCTGGGACTTCTGCCCTGGCTGTGCGCTGGGGTTTTACCTTTATGTCCCATTCTGGTGCTCCAGAAACAGCCGCCGAGCAGTGGGAACGCGCCTGTGACACGCTGCTCATGTGCATCGTCACCGTCCTGAACCACGGGCTGAGGAACGGCGGGGGCGTGGGCGACATTCTGCGCAAGCCGTCCAAGGACGTGAGTTTGGACCCTTCCTCCTGCCCTGTCCTGCTGCATCTACCGTTTCTTCTGCCCTGTCCTGCTGCACTTACTGCTGTGCAGCCGCCTTCCCTCCCTGGGAACAGTGACACCAGCGCTGTCCCCGCACTGTCCCAGCGCTTCCCTCCCCTCTCCCCATCGCACCCTTTGTTCCTCCTCTCTGGCGGGGCTGGAGGTGCCAGGGACACGTTTGTCCATTTCTTCCATCACAGGAGTCCTTGTTTCCCGCTCGGGTTGTCTACGACCTGCTCTTCTTCTTTATCGTCATTATCATCGTCCTTAACCTCATCTTTGGGGTCATTATTGACACTTTTGCTGATCTGAGGAGCGAGAAGCAGAAGAAGGAGGAGATACTGAAGACGACCTGCTTCATCTGCGGTGAGCGCTGGGGCTCGCGCTGGGGCTGAGGGAAGGGAAGGAGCTTCAACCGGCTTCTGGGTTTGATTCGGTTCACAGCAAAATGTGAACGTGCTCAGCAGTGGGTCAGGGCAGCGTGGGGAGGCTGAAACAGGGACACGAACTGAGAGGGGAAATTGGCTGCGGTGTTCCTCACCTCCTGGTAATGAGGTGGTAATGTCAAATGCCACCTTTGGAGTCCTCACCGTGCACCTGCCACTGCTGAGGCCACCTGAGCAGTGGAGAAAAAAGCACCGTGTTACTAAGGAAGTAAAATACAAGAAAATGTTCTGGAACGCTCATAGTCATCCAAAAAAGGGAATAAAAAAACTAAGTCCAGCTGCTTTTTTCTTAAAAGATCCACTGGGTGCCTTTTATGCTTTTTGATACATAAGCAGAAAGCACAGCTGGTAGCACTTTAAAGGGAATTCTCCTGAATACACAACTGGCTTGTTTTCCCCTGGTTGTGGATGCTGTTTGTGTGCTAAATGCCAAGTAATTATTTAAAAGCACTTCTTGAAAGTCACACCTGGGAGAGGTGCCATGATCGGTGCCTTCCGTCTGCTTGCTCACTTCTTCCCGCTGCCTCTCCCAGGGCTGGAAAGGGACAAGTTTGACAACAAGACGGTGTCGTTTGAGGAGCACATTAAATACGAGCATAACATGTGGAACTACTTGTACTTCATCGTGCTGGTGCGGGTGAAGAACAAGACAGACTACACGGGGCCCGAGAGCTACGTGGCGCAGATGATCAAGGTACGTGGCACAGATGATCAAGGTAGGTACATGGCACAGGTGATCCAGGTACGTGGTGCAGATGATGCAGGTACGTGGTGCAGATGATGCAGGTACGTGGTGCAGATGATTGAGGTACATGGCGCAGATGATGCAGGTACATGGCGCAGCTGATCCAGGTGTGGGTCCTCCCAGGGCAGCTCCGTCGCTGTCAAACCTGCCTGCCCCAGGCGGGTGTTGGAGAACAAAGGGCTTGCCAAAGAAAAACACTTCTGAGGAGCTTTTGGAAAATATTTAATAATGATGTTGTTGCCTTAGTTTGTTCTTTGCTGGTTATTTTCACTTTGCAACCTCAGCCAGCACCATGTTGTCTATTTGATGTTTTGTACTGTGTTATTTAAGGATTGGCCCAAGGGCAGAGGCACACGGTAGAGAGCGGGACTTCAAGGTTATTTCAAGGCAAGGAGGGAGGGAAAGGAAATCTAGACGAGAAAAACTTGAACTGGAGAGCAGAAGGCTGCAGGAAGTCCAGCAAGGGACTGCGCATGGGAAACTGCAAAGCTGCAGACAAACCAGCCCCAAGAACTCCTTTAATCCCCGCACATAGGCAGGGTCCCTGTTAAACCCCACCAGGTCTCTTCCCTCCTCCTCACCCCTCCATGGTCGCCTTTCCAGAACAAGAACCTCGACTGGTTCCCCCGCATGCGCGCCATGTCGCTGGTCAGCAACGAGGGCGAAGGGGAACAGAACGAGATCCGAAATCTTCAAGACAAACTCAACACCACGATGAAGCTGGTGTCCCATCTCACCTCCCAGCTGAACGAGCTGAAGGAACAGGTACTAAATACGTGTAAAAATAGGAGCACTTGAGCAACGCCTGCCTGTAGAAACTCACTGTCCTCACCAGAATAGACACTGATCGCAGGGAACAAGAGGCAGCTTCAGATCCAAAGCAAAGGACTCCTGCAGCTCTTTTCGGGGGGTTCAGGGACATTTGGGACATGTGCTTTTTTTATTTCCCAACTTGCTCACCAGCTATTCTGGCAGATGCTTTAAGCAGCCGTGAGGAGCACGTTAGTGACTCGAGTCCCGCTTTCCTGCCTCACTCATGTCCCTGTTTGACCTCCAGATGACAGAGCAACGCAAGCGCAGACAACGGATGGGCTTTGTGGACGTCCAGAACACCATGAACCACTGAGGCACCGAACAGCACCGGTTTCGCCCACCGAGGGACGGCACCGACGCGGCTGCTCGCTCCTGCGGTCCCCGCGTGGCCAGCGCTGCCCCAGCACGGTGCACGGGGACGGGCCGCGGCCAGCACTCTCCTTAGGTGCTCGTGAGCAATTCCGGACCCAGGGACTGGCCAGGATTCCTCACGACACCTGGACCCACAAGTTACGCTGATGCCCTTGTAGGAAGATAAATTATACCGGACTTTAGTTCCTCATTGCAATAACTCTTTATTTTGCAAATGTGGAGGGTTGTATCTTTATCTCCATGGCTGCCACCTCGGGGTGGTGTAACTAGCTGTAGGGCTGCAATATTTAACTTGCTCCCAGAGTGGCACTAGTACCCCTGGATCTTTGCAAACCAGCCACCGTATTTGCTGTCCCTGCTCCATGCTGATCCCTCTCCATTTAAAGAGTTCTGTTCGTCACTGTGCCGCAGGAAAGAGGAGCTAAACTCCAGGAGATGGATTTAATTTAACTCACCAGATGGGTATCCAGGTCTGTACTGGTGTGAACGAGTCTTCTGCCTTCTGTGCACCGAGGATATTTGGGCAGCAGGAGGCGGCGGCTGCGGGTTTACAGGAGTTCACTGTGAAGGGGTGTCCTGTGTTTTAGTTTCATCTCTGGTGTAATGTTTTACTTTTGTTTTGTTTTGTTATTGTCGTTACTTATGAACTAAAGTGTAAATTGCCTTAACTAAATTAAATACAAAGTCATGTTATAATAAAAACTTAAACATGGTAAAGACAGTGCCATTCCTGTGCGCTCTGGTACGCCGTGGAGCTCTTATAAATAGAAGCACCAGAACAACCCCCAGACCTGAAGCCAACCCAGGGCTGTGTTGCCCAAGCTCTCAGCTCCAGCTGTGCGATGTTAAGATGCAGCACGACTCCCCAGTCAGATGAAGAATGCGACCATGAAGAACTACCTCCAACACCAGCCCTGTTTGCCGGAGCTTTGGATTAGTGCCTGCCCAAAGTTTCCAATTCTTCCGCTACTTGCCAGGAAAACACTGTTCAAAAAAGGAGCAGCTGTTGGTGCTGCCGGGAGCCAAGCGCGGTCCTGGCGCGCTCCTGGCGCGCTCCGGGCCTGTGCCGCTGTTCCAACAGACACCAGTGCAAACGTTACAGCTTTAACAATGAATAAACACAGGCCAGAGCACTTGGCTAATCACACTTGCAATTTTTTATAGCGACCAGCAGCACACTGATTGAAATCTCAAGCTCTTACACGCCTCCCCCGTCACCACGGTACAGAGTCACCCTCGGTCCTCTCACAAGGAAAATAAATGTGATGATTACAGTGCCCCCTCCCTCAATTGCCAAAGCCGAGCTGTGTCTCCCCGTCACCTCTGTTACCTTCACCAGCACATTTAGAGCTAACACGGTCACACCTACTCGCCCTGTGCATCTCCTGGTTGTTCCACTTCCTGTAGCACAGAGGCTCGGGTCTAACCCCACCACGTTTCTTCCTCTGCCCTATGTTGCTCCAATGTGCTTGCGGCACAGACTTGTTAAGCTACGGCCAAGATTTTCAAGAAATAAGAGGGGGCACTAAACATGCAGGGTGTAAGGTGCAGGTCTGAACAAAAATGCTGTTGCTAAGAGGAATAAATGGTTTTATTCATCATGGCAACATACATACAGTGCTTTAGGAGTATATACAGCTGAGGATCTGGAGCTGGCCTGTCACTTCAAGTCCTCTTCAGGCTTCTTGGCATAGAACCTTTCTCGCAGTTTTCTCCACGTCCCTTTTTTCATGTCTTCCATCTGTTTCAGAACATCTGCAAAAGGAGAGCAGGAGAGAGATGGGGATCAGGAGAACAGAAGAGCAAAGGAACGCAAGCTCTCTTACAACAGCTTTGCCTCACATATATTTTCCTTCTTTTGACTTTTCATCTTAATGAATTTCTACTTATTTCGAGGCCCGAGGCAAGTTTGTTTTCCCTTCCAATCAGTTGTGCAGGGAGCCCCTTATCACTCACAACTCACATTCTGTTTCCACGCACTGCAGTCAAAGTTTGGAACTGGAGCAGAACAAACCGCACAAGCTGCCCACACTGCACTTAATAAACGATCCGGCTGAGGGTATTTCTGCCTCGCGGTGCCCTGTTTGCCCTCAGTCTCACACAAAAGGAGAAAAACTGAAGGGAATATGAACATGGTGAAACAAGCTGCGGATTTTTAGAATGTTGTAGCAAACGTGCATTTCTCTCACACAGCTCCTGCCACCTGATCTCACAGAGCCCTTGCAGACCCTTTGCTGTTCCTGCCCAGTGCAAAATACGCTCCATCTTTTGCCCTGAGAGATTACTGAAGATCTCCCCGAATATTCCTGACCTTATTCCTCACTAAACATCCCCACTGCCTTGCACGGCCATCCCATTCTGTCCTGCAGTCAAAGCTGCTCAGCAGAAGCAACACGGTGAACACCGAAAGACAAAAAATACCTTGAACTCCTGCTCAGACTCATTCTCTGACCACACACACAATTAGTACCTGTCGCTAGGATCATCTTGCAATCTTCTACCGTCACTCCAGTGAAGCTCGTGTCTTTCAGGCGAGGATACTTCATAACCGAGCAAGAGAAGGAGAGAGAGACAAAGGTGTTACTTGTAGTGCACTAAAACAGGTCAAAATGTCACCACAGCAGAGCCTGAGCTCATTTTCAGTCAAGCTCTACGAATTCCGTTCATCTACAGCATAAACTACCACCTGTGCTGTTCGTATGTGTCCCCAAGTGACCAAAGGCACCAGGCAGCGCTGCACCACCCAGCCGCACATCTGTCTGTCCAACATTCCCCCAAACCCTGCTGGGCCGAGGGCGGTGACAGCCCCGAGAGGGGGACGGCGGCTCACGCCAACGCTCACCTTGTTTTTGTAGTAGTTGGTGTGGATCCTGACTAAGCTCTCGTACATCTGGTCACAGGCCTCAGGGTCAGCAATCTGGAAAGGCACAAAAGTATCACACAGTTGTATTTTAAACCCCCACAGGAGAAAAAAATCATTTCTAGGCTTGTGAGAGGACAGTCCGGAGCAGCTCCGGCGGCTCCTCCGCCCTGTGCCGTGCTGGCGGCCCCGGGACGCTGCTCCACAGCGCTGAACGCTTGCTTTCCCCTCCACTTCCCACCACCTTGGCCTGCAGGAATAACGAGACACATCATTTCCAGAATGGACCCTGAACCCTGCTCGAAAAGATGTGACAGATCAACTGTGAACACACTGTTACCGAGGGCACTGCCAGACAGTTTCCTTGTCCTGTTTATTGGCCACTGCTGTGAAATTCCACTTAAAGGCCGGTTTGTCTCACTGTTCTATTCTAAAGTATCAAACAGGATAATGTACTAGGATGGAAGTTACAAAATCCCGACACAGGCTTAAAATAGTTTATAATTGATTAGAGAAAAGCAGCATGAAAGACGTCGGGCAGCTTGTGAAGGGTAAATGGATTTCTATTCTGGTCTAGTAAGTTGGAAAGATCTTGTTAATACCCAGCGCTGTGCCGGTGCCTCGGACAGGTGCCTGGTCAGCAGCCGCGCTGGCACGGCCTCTCGGGTTTCAGTCTTACAAGGGAGCCAACTCAACCAGAACTCTGCGTTGCTGCTCCATGACATCGAACAAGTGATTAAAACTGGTACAAGAACAGGAATAGCGTGGACAGTAACACCTCGGGATAAAGTGACGCGCTCATCTGTCCTTGGGACACGGGTGCAGGTTCAGCGCGGGGCGGGCGGCGCCTCCTTTAACAGGTAACGGCTGCTGCAGGAGGGAGGACGGACAGACAGACAGAAGCACCATCACACTGCAGGTGATCTGCAGCTTAGCACACCTTGCAGTCACGTTTCAAACGACCCCGCTAATGTTTCAGTAATGACGGCAGAAATAGCTATTAAACGCGTAGCAGAAATGGTATTCCTCCCCTGTAAAATCAGCAAATCTTATTCCGTGTGAATAAAACCGACATTAAACTGATAAAGTATCCTTGATGGTTCTCCTTCCTTTCTCAGACGTCCCTCCTGCTGTCTGCCAGGACATTCCTCCTTGCTATATTAAGCCCTTATACATACAAATTGACATCAGTGCTGTAGGCATCAATTCAGATGTTCAAGACAAGTGGCAGCTTTGGGATCTTGCAGCCAATTGATGCAGCATATTCAGCTGTGCTGAGCATATGAAAACGCAATAAGCACTTTCTGAAATGTCTGCCACAGACAATTCTGGTGACCAATATAGAATTAGGTGCCTATAATGGCCTCTTGAAGTAGAAAACGTATATCTGGAACAATGTTTTTATGCTAAGAAAGGGCACATTTACATTCCGCAGCAACGCCTCCCAGCCTGTGAAGGGCTGCAGCCCCCGTCAAGCATCACCTGCTCTAATGGATTTCAGCAGCAAAGCTGAATCTCCAGCACAATGACAACTGCAGCCAGAGTCCCGTTTTATAACCTGCCGTCCTCGCGGTGCCCGCAGCGCTGTACGCTGCTGTGTGCCCCGCGCCGCTGCGCGATGCTGTGTGCCCACACCGCTGCACGCTGCTGTGTGCCCCACACCGCTGCGCGCTGCTGTGTGCCCCGCGCCGCCGTGCGCTGCTGTGTGCCCCGCGCCGCTGCGCGATGCTGTGTGCCCCGCGCCGCTGCGCGCTGCTGTGTGCCCCGCGCCGCCGTGCGCTGCTGTGTGCCCCGCGCCGCTGTGTGCTGCTGTGTGGTGCTGTGTGCCCCACGCCGCTGTGTGCTGCTGTGTGCCCACATCGCCGTGCGCTGCTGTGTGCTGCTGTGTGCCAACACCGCGGCCGCAGGACCAGAGACAAGGCTGCGCTGGACCGGCCTTCAAAGCTCATCCAGCCCAGCCGAGCCAGAGCATCCACCGACCCCGCGCGGTGCCGCCTCATTCCGTTTGCTCTCCCGCTCCCACAGCCTTGGGACGAGGTTCACGGAAACACAATTAAAAGGCCAGAACAGCCGGCAGCCACGGCAGCTTCTCCCGCACGGGGAACCCGCTCCGTGGGGCCGGTGTCTCCGGAGCAGCCCCGGGAATCGCTCCGGCCCGTTCCCCAGCGCAGCCCCGGCACAACCGCCTCCAGCTGGAGCCGGGACAGCCCCGACGCGGGGGCTGCACGGAACGCACCCCCGTGTCAGCACCAAACTGAGGTTCGCGCCCCGAACCCGCCGCAGCCCCCTCCGGAAGCACGTTAACCCGGCCCGGCCCGCTCCCGCCGCCCCCGGAGCGGCCGAGGCGCCTGCGCGGCCCGGGCCCCGCCCCGCCCTCCCGCGCCGCCGCTCCGCCAGCCGCCCCACCTGCGTGTTGTCCCCCTCGCGGAACGCCTGCGCCACCCGCAGCCGCAGCGCCGCGCCCAGGTCCCGCTGCCGCTTGCTCTCCTCCACCGGCCACTCCTCGCACAGCCGCAGGAACCGCCGGTACCTGGAGGCCGCCATGGCTGCCGCCCACGTGACCTACGGCGGCCGCAGGGGGCGGGGCTGCGCATGTGCAGCGCGGCGGGGGCGGTTAAAGGCGCAGCGCCCTGGAGCCGCGGCACCGAGGGGCGGGCGGGCGGGCGGACGGACGGACGGACGGACGGACGGACGGACGGACACACACACACACACACACACACACACACACACACACACACACACACACACACACACACACACACACACACACACACACACACACACACACACACACACACACACACACACACACACACACACACACACACACACACACACACACACACACACACACACACACACACACACACACCGGCAGCGGGCGGGAGCTGTTGAGCGCGTTTATTTCGATCCCCCTGCCCCGGTGCGGGGCTCTGTAGCGGTTCCTCCTCCTCTGGGTTTCCCGCACCGTGCGGGCATTAATTGTGCTTGTCCCATAGTAATAATCAGACCCACGAAAGCTGTAAACATTGCTCTGAGCCTTTTGTTATTGTCTCTTCCAAACACACACACATAATCTTTGTATCAAAGGATTTACAGGTGACCTTCAGATCTAGTCCCTGACTCAATCTCGCCTTTTTATTTTTCTTTTTTATTAAGCAAAAATACCTCGATGTGAATGTTCTTTGTGGCTGATGCCTGACAGCACCATCGCATCCCCGTACTCCCCGCCCCTGCGGAGCCTCTGGCTTGGAAAGTTCCAGAAAGGTGCCCTGTGCGAGTCCGGCAGGGCCGTTCAACCTCCGCGGGGCCGGGGTTTGGTCTCCGTTTGCGCCGCAGCAGCGCGGAGCCCGCGGCGCCCCGTCTGCGTCTCCGTGGCGCCCCGTCTGCGTCTCCGTGGTGCCCCGTCCGCGTCTCCGCGGCGCCCCGTCCGCGTCTCCGTGGCGCCCCGTCCGCGTCTCCACGCCCGCCCCATCCCGCGATTTTCCGCCTCCCTCGTGTCCCTCCGCCCGGGTCACACGCAGAGCGCGCTCACCCTGCCCGCGCGCTCCCAGTCCCGCTCAAACGCACGATCCCGGCTCCAGCGCCGCAGGGCGAGCGGGTCCTGCTTTATCATTAAGACTGTTTCCAGTAGCGCTTCCTTTGGCTTGCGAATAAATCAAGGGCAGCAGTAAAACAAGAAAGGAAAGTAAATCCCGTGGCTGATCACAGGGGCTTTCAGCTCTTTGCTCTTTACGCTCGAGTTCAGTAACAGCACGTGGCGACCCTGCGCTTCCCAAGCAAGCTGTGGGTGCTGCCGCGGCGCCCCGAGCTGAGGCGCCGTCCCTCAGGGCTGTCGGTCACTACCAAATCCAGGCCGTCTCGCAGAATTTGTCATTTGCCTTCTGAGATATTCTGGAGGATTTTGATGAGATTCTCCAGGCCGAAAATATAGCCGTGGTCTGGCCCGTCATACGTGGTGTGGGTGCACTTGGAGCCTTTAAACGTGGTGTGGGCAAAGTCAATCATCCGGACGTCGACTCTGGAGGGGCTGGTGCCGTGGGACGTGGGGCAGTTTGGCTTTTGGAAGCGGAGGTGATTATCCAAGGGTGCCGCGCTCTCCTTCGGCTCCTGCCCGTCGTAGATGATGAGGAGGGAGCTGGAGTAGAAGCGGAACGAGCTCTGCTTCCTGATGACGGCCAGCAGCGCCTTGAGCCGCAGCACGATGGGCTCCAGCAGCTCGGTGCGGAGCTGGTTCCCGTTGCACAGGAACTGCTGCAGGGTTTGTCTGAACCCCTCCGGAGAGAGTTTCCTGCCGTAGTACTTGTCCCTGCACAGAAAGTGGCCCTTGTCCGCCTGGTAGACCTGGAGGAAAGACAGAAACAACCCACATTCAGTCGTTCTGTTCTACCAAAGGTCTACGTTTTGCCCTAATATAAAAGGCGAGCAATGGGACACAGATCCTGTGCAGTCGAGCAATACCTAGCAGTTCTGACAACGTGCTGCCGGCTTCTCCTGGCCTTTCTGGAGACTTAAACTATTCAATTTAAAGCACTAGTGCAGATTCCTGCTGTATGGCTGTAAATCACCCCTGCGTGGAACCCAGCAGCTGTAAATCACAGCTGTGTCACTGGTGATTTGCACCGTTCTCCCTGGGCCGCGGCAGCACAGGAAGCCCAGCCCTGCACCCCCCGCGATGCACAGCGCACGGGCAGCGATAACCCCGCTTTCTCCAGCACCGAGAGACAAGATGCAGACAGGAATTTACAGGAATTTGTACATGGGGCTCTGGTGACACCGACTAAGACATGAGGGAGGGGATTTAGAGTTAGCTCGCACACCAGTTGTAATTTAAAGGATAATCTGCTCAACAGAAGGATGTCAGAGACTAGAAAGGGACATGGGGTTTGACACTAAGTGTTTACACTGCTATGTATGTGCTTTATAATCATCATTCTCATAATTATCCTTCAGGTGCAGCAGCAGAACATTTTGAAACCTGCTTGAGAAGTGTGAGTGAAACAAATATGTGGTTTCAGTTTCTAGGAGGAAGCGCAGCGGTTTTGAGCAAATGGAACCATAATATTTAGCATAAAATCAAGCCCTGGCTGTTGCAGTGACAGCCCGGGAAGGCACGAGCGGCGCTCCGGGATGCTTCTCTGTTTCCCTTTTAGCGCAGCAGCCGAGAGCTGAGCACGAGAGGCGATCTGTCCGTGCGCAGATAAAGCTGCAGTGAGCTGGTTCCAGCACCTGCCCTGAGCACCCTCTCCCGTGTGAGGACAGGACGGTCCTTACAGCCCGTGTTTGGTGGGAGACGAGAATAAAACTGCTTCAGTTTGCACCGACCAGGGGTCCCTTCAGACCTCCAGCCGGTTCCGGGCAGCGCCGAGGCCGCTCTCACCTGCATCCCGCAGACGCGCACGCCCAGCGACGCGGACGTGCTCTGCTCGCACTTCTTGATGTGCCGCGCCTTCTTCTCCTCCGAGGCGTCGTCGCCGTGCTGCCGGGTTCCCATCTTCAGGTCCAGGATGCAGGGGTAGTTGTATTTCGATACCACGTTTTCAAGCAATAGAAACTCTGAACGTGAGTTAAGGGAAACCCGATACTTTTAAATTCTAATTGAAAGAGGTTTTAAATCACAGCGACTGCTGACGCTCTCCATAACAGCTCACAACCGTAACGAGACGTTCTGAGCCAATTTTACCAACATGTCATTGCTATAGGCCCCTAGCTGCCCATTTCTGTTAATTTACTGTAGTGCGGTCCTACAATGGAAGCACCACCAGCTCCATTCTCCAGTGACGCGGTGGCCCTGGGCTGTGGGTCCGACGCCTCAGCCCCGCGCTGCGCTCGCTCCGGTGCGCGTGGGGGCTCGTGGAGCCCCGTGACTCACGTGGCTGGTGGGCAATGAAGTGTAACGGGAAAATAAAAGCGAGGCAGCTGCTAATTCCTGTATAGTTGTGTTTTTAAATGTATGCCAAGGGGCTCCTTGACTTATGCTGAATACCCTTTATGGGAAGGTGGGTTTTTTGTTATTTTTTATAGAATAGATTATTTCAGTTGGAAGGGACAGACTTGGATCATCTAGTCCAACTGATAACACAGCAGCTATATTCTGTGTATTCCAAGGGCCTGGGCAGAGGAGGGGTGCAATAAAACATACATTGATTACGAGCAGTTATGTGCAGCCGGGTGCCGGGTGGAGAGTGGGAGGAGGATACGGTGCAGCTTGTTCTCGCCGTGCTTGGCGGACAGGCGGCTGAGGTGCTGCTGGTGGCAGCGCAGTCCCCAGGGGTTGGAGCTGTTTCTCTCCGCCTGGTTCCCGTTGGCGTCGTCCAGCAGCGGGTCTGTGCGGTACTGCAGCTCCGGCCCCAGCAGCAGCTTCCCCGGGCAGCTGGACAGAACACAAAGGAACGCGCCTGGTTTACCAGCTCCAGAGGAGAATATTCCCTCCGCCCCTATGCGGAGCCTCAGACTTGGTAAGGTGAATGTTCAGGGGCTCTCAAAGGAAACATATTCATATGTCCAACCCGCGGAGATCCTTTGTTACTCCGTAAGTGTAATTTCCAGACAGGCAGCTCCTGCTGGGTGCCAGTATTCTCTTCCATTATAATTTAAAGTGTGCTCGGCTCCTGTGAAAAGCGCCATTCGTGGTGTCAATGGCCAGAAATCTCTATTTATAATCTACCTAACGGGCACAGCACGGGCGAGCTGTCCCGCAATAGGAACCATTCCCACTCTGGAGGGGCTGATGTGGAGCAGGGAGGAAGCGGAGCGGGGCCGTTTCCCCTCGGGGGGTCGCTGCTCGGGCTCGTGGGACCCCCAGACCCTCACCTGTCCTTGAAGCTCTTGCTGAGCTGCGAGTGGCTCCAGGTGACGAGCGCGCGGTCGCCGCCGGCCGCCCACGTACACTTGTGCCATATGGCGAGCGAGGGGTCGATGGCGCCGTCCCGCCGGCCGCAGCCCTCGGGCTGCATGCTGGGGCTGGCGAGCAGCTGGGGGTTGCCCAGGTTGTCCCTCTTGAGGTGCACGGAAACGATGCCTGGGACAAAACGGGAAAACAAACCAGAACGGGGTGAACCCCGGGTTACCGTGCACCGGCTGCCCCAGCCCTCCCAAGCGCTTGGCGGGAGCTGCCTCCCGCTTTAGTGGCCGCTCACACTGGTCCCACTCCAGTTTGAGGTCCAACTAACGCTTGGCTGGAACACGTTCCTTTGTCCTCGTCCCTGCAGCCTCTGCTGTGCCACGAATGACCCAGAAAAGACCCCCCACGCTGGACCGGCAGCTCCCAGCTTATTTATAACAAGGGATTTAGTCTCATTTGTCAAGGCTGGGAATGCTGTTCATTGGCAGGAAGCAAAGGGAGGGTTGGGGACACGGAATTTTCCAAAGACACCAAGTGCCTCCTTTAACTGCAGAGCCCCTGCAGCGAGGGCAGCGGCGTGGGCACCCCCTGGATGCCACACGTTGTCACGGTCGTGTCCCCGAGCACAGGGACCAACACCCCAACAGCTGCCAGGGGACCAGACCCACACGTGTCAGGTGTTCACGCCCGGGGGGAACAAGCCCATGACTGTAGGTTGTGACTTTCCACCCTAAGTGCTTAAAACCCCGTTGTGATTTCAGCACCGCGATTTCCTGACTGCAGCAGAGCCCCCGGGCTCACGCCCCGTCCAGCCTGCCACACGTGTGGCCCATCGCTGGCACCGCGGCGGCCGCCTCTCAGGTGACAGCGCCGCAATGGCCGCGGCTCGTGTACCAGACGCTCTGACCTTTACCGGAGGGCTGAGCTCTCGGGGAGGCGGGCACGGGGAAGAGCCAGCGCACCTTTTGCCTAAATCAAAGCCTTTTTATCTTTAAAAAGTCACTGCAAGGCGAACAGTCCTCGATTCCCAATCTAGCGCTCCGCCTGGGCTGCGGCGCCACAGCAGCCCGTAACCTTAAAAACTGTCCCAATTACATATCTGCAAGTCAATGGAGCTGTGCTCATTTGCATAGTGCTAACAATCTGGCCCTAAAAAAGTTATATATAGCATGAAACTAAGAGTTCTTAAGTATCTTACATTAGAATGAAAATTAATGGGGAGATGTTCAAAGGCAGGAAGGAGCAGTTAAATTGCCGGGGAGTGTGATCCTCTCGCTCCTTCCAGCTGGGAGCTCTGCCTTCAGAAACCTGCATCTCAGCCTGGGAAGCGCTTTTGTTTCCTGCTGTGTGCCCTGCGGGTTCTGCACCGGTGCTGCAGGTGACCTGCCCGCGCAAAGCGACGCTATCGGCGACACGACCCGCTCTGCGCACGCAGCCAGGAAACGGCTCTCGGGAGCAAAGGTGCGTCCAGGTGCTGCTCTTGCGGGCCCTGTGGTGCCACCCAAAGCCGCGTGTCCCTCCTGCCTGGCCCCAGCGGGTATTTTGAGGCGCTGTCACCGTGCCAGCGGCGTGCCGGTGATCCTCGGGAGCGTTTTCTATGTAGCTCTACCCCCGCAGATTTATTTTTAATTTTACAAGTGCATTTATTTAATGCCGCGTGCAATATGAATCTGAGCAGAACTGGGCTTGAGAGCAAGTCCAGCACCCCCTTGCAAGCTCAGCTCAGGGCAGGCAGAGCTTTGCAGGGGATGGGGGGAAAAGCCCGGCCCAAGGTCACCATCCTGCCCGGGACGCTTACGTGTGCAGGAGACATTTTTTAAGCAGCCGCCTCGGTGTTAGAGTTGAATGGTGACATTTGATCAACACTGCACATAATGTCACCATTACATAATGGTCCCCAGCCGTCCCTCCCTGCAGCCTAAGAATAGAGATGAGGAACACGGACACGGGTGGTGGAGACCTCAGGATGCTTGTCACCTCCATCCCCTCATGGGAAAATGTTCCACCTCTTTAATCTGCCCGGCAGTCAGCGCTGGGACAGTTGGAATAAGAAATGTGTGTGCCCAATGCTAAATTAGAGAAGAATTGCTATTTAATTACCCCTCATTGCAAAACTCGCTGGGACTTGCAATAGAAGAGAAAAAGAAGACAAAAAAAAAGTATTAATAACCAGGCCACCCTGAAGTGATGAGCTGGGACTGCTTAACGTCTTCATTAGAGAGCCCAGCACCCGGCCCTGGCTCACGAATGGCTTAGAGGAAGACTTGTTTTCTTCCTTAAACATCTTTTCAATATCACTCCGCACCCTGCGATGGCTCCTGGCTTTCTGGGGAAGGGAGAGACGGGCTGGAAGCGCATGGGAAGCGCAGCTGCCACTTGGAGCTCAGTTGTGTCGCGACGAAGGACCAGAAGATATTTAAAGTGCGTAGGTGCCAGCTGAGCTCCTCGCCTCTCACAGAAACCCGGGGCTGCGAGCTCTATGAGCAGCACAAGTCTGGCAGTATAAGCAGGAACAGTGAGGGAATGGTGGGGGGAGGACGGCTTTGAAAAGCGCTGGGACCCCCCGGACACCAAGCGCTGATTTTTGCTACCTGAGAACAGCCCCGTTTCAGCCCCGTTTGGCACAACGTGGCCCCTGCTTTAGCAAGGGTGACCAGAGGGGACAATCTCCTGGTGCAATTAACGCTCATTAGACACTGCAGAGCGCCCCCAGCCCCGCTCCTGTGCTCTGCAAACCCTGCCCGAGCGATGGGGCTCAGCCCAGAGCCAGCGGCGGCCCCGCGCTGCCACCCGCCCCGTCCCAGCCTGGGGACCCGTCCCGGCGACAGCCCCGTCCCCAGCGCCATCCCACCTTTGTACTGCGGCGTGAACTGCCTCATGGCCAGGGGCAGCGACTGGTAGAAGCTCAGCTCCTGCGCGACCAGGGGCTTGCAGACCGTCTGCTCGTCGTACTTCATCACGCTCACGTGGCCGCCCACCTGGTGCACGAAGGGCTCCAGCAGGACGGGGGTCGTGCCCGCGCGGGGGTCCAGGGGGCTCTGCCCCACCATGGCCAGAGGCGGACGGGGGCTTGTTCCTCCTCAGCGGCAGCGGCGGGGGCTCGGGGGGCTCAGAGCACTCGGTGCCCGCTCCGGGTTGTCACCGGCGGTGTCTGCAAAACAGAGTACGGAGGAGCGTGAGAAAGGGGGACGAGACACGGCAGAGCCAGCGGCACCCCGGGCTGGCGGGGCGGGATCTTTAGGTGCCATGGGGCTGAAAGGGGGGGTCCAGAAAAGGCCCGATTTAGACCTGTTTGGGGCAGAAGAAACAGAAGGGAATGGTTGAGCGGAGCTACCAAGTGAAGGTTGTGGCCTCACCAGAGCTGCTGGATCGGGACGTCCCCAGGACCAGCAGCGCTGGGTTATTAATACTCTGCATTAAGGACACCCCTTGCTGTGAAGCAGCCCCAGGCTGTCTTGCGAGACAGCGTTAGCGATGCTCTCAGTCCTTCCCAAGCCAGGACAGTCCTTGCAAAGCAGGTTTATTGACAAAGCCCGTGTGAGCTCACCCCCCGTGCAGCCCATGGGCTCAGCAGCATCTCCTGCCCCTTGCAGAGAACCCGCAGCCCGGCCGGGGAGCTCCAGCCTGAAACACAGCGGATCCCGCAGCCTGCACCAAGAGCCAACGCGCGGCTGCTCCGCTTCCCGCTGCAATTAGAGCGGGGCACACGAGCCCCGGCGCAGGCGCCCCTTTTGTTGTGTGCCGGAGGGGGGGCTGCAGGGGGACGGAGGCACAGGAGGGGCAGCCCCTCCCACCCGAAACACCGAGCGGCTCCCTCACCTCCCTCAAGGTGGTTTTACCCCCCCGGCCCGTTTTTCTATTATTTCATCCCCTCACACCTGGGGGAGGAATTTCTGCTCTACAATTACCAGCGCGCGGCACAAAGCCGGGGCGCTCAGATGAGAGCCTTTCAGCCGCCGAGAAAGGAGCTCTCCAGCGCTTGTCGAGAAGTTAATAAAAGCATTTACCATTTTGTTAAGTTGCAGCAACTTTCAGAGAGGGTTTCTGCATTGAAAGCCGGAGCTTTCTTGTGTGGGTTTGGTTTTTTCTCTCTCTCCTCCCCACCTTAAAAAAAAAGGAGAGAAGCCAAAAGCGAAAAGCGAGCGGATTTGTCACAGCACCTCTCTGGAGCGCAACGTGACTCCAATCGGTATTTATCGCTTCGGAGACAGGCCAAGGCTGACACAACACACTGAAAATCCCGGCGACCTTGGTAACGCAAAGAGAGTTGGGGAAAAAACCCGCAATTTGCTAAGGCTCTTATTGTTTCTGTCAAGCGCACTCAGGGCAGGGTCTGCGGTGGGGAAAGGGGCTCTGCCCATGGAGGTTTTGCTGGGAAGCAGCTTGTCCGTTCGGAGCAGATGAATGTTGCCGCAAACCCTCACCGAGCGGCTCTGAAACACGACACTCCCGAAACAAATCACCTCTGCGCCCGAGCTGCCGCGGGCGCCCGGGGGATTTACGTCACCAAAAATACATGGAATTACAGATAAAACTGTATCCTCAGAACCAGGAACCTTGGATATTTTTCCTCTAGAAAAAAAAAAAAGGCAACCCAGGCACTGCAGATGAAGCTGAATCAGAAACTACGGGGGCAGGAAAATGCTGCTCTGCATAGGGAACTCCCCTCTCCAGAAAACAAAACCCAGATGTTTTAAAACATCTGCATCTCCCAGCGGCACCAGAACGTCCCTCCCCGCCCATACAGACCCACGGCTGCCCCGACAGACACAGACACAGACCCATCGCTGCCCTGACACAGACACAGACACAGACCCATCGCTGCATTTCCCCAGTGCTGGGGCTTTCGGGGACACGGGTGCCGGGTCCCGTTACCTCCTCCCGCCCTCCTTCAGGGCCAAATGCCAAAAGAGTGCGAGCTGAACCGGTTATTTATTCCCAATGCTAAACACAGCCAGAAGGAATCAGGCAGATTAAATTCCCTAATCTTTAATTAGTGTCACTTGGTCCCATCCCGGCAGAACCGCTGCGGCTCCAGGTCTGACACCGGCGGACGGCACCGGCCCGCGGCTCCCGAAGGGCCAGGACCCTCCGAGCAGAAATGCTTTGGAATGTTAAAACCAGAATCAATTGAACAACAAGTGCTCTGTGAGCGCCAGCCCATGGTCTTAGTGTCACACACCTCAGTCTGATCTCAGTGTCACACACCCCGGTCGTGAGAGAAAATGATGTTTGTGAAGTTGCTGAGTGGTCCCCACGTCCCTCACGAAGAGGACACGAAGGTTCACTTTGCTGCGCGGAGGATCGATTTGGCTGCTTTGTGGGGAGCAGCAGGGTCGATGGGGAGGGATGTGGGTCGCATTATGGGGGGCTGGCACCCGCTCACAACCCCTTGCCCATCCCCGGGGCTACGCGGGCACTGGGAGACAGTGCCAGTGTCAGTGGGGCTGGCGAGGGCTGAGTGTCCCCGTGGGACACGGGAACGTCCCTTGGGATGGGGGGAGCCAGCCTGGAGCTGCCAGCAGCGCTGGGGATGGGGGACACGGTGCCACTGTCCGGCAAGAAAGGGCACGGCCCCTCTCACCCCCCAGCCCCATTCCTGCCTTTGACGCCACCAAACAGCACCTGCCCCTCTGCCGCCCAGCCCCGCGCTTTACGGCGACGCCACGAGGCGACACAACAGAGCCAAAAGCCACCAGGCTCGTTTTCTGCAGACCCCGGGTCGCTGCAGAGGTTGTCACCAGCCCCGGGTGCCGGCTGTCCCCTCGCTCCTGTCCCTTCCCACCAGCCACAGCTCTGCTCAGAGCCTTCCTGACCACATCCCGCTTGCTCCCCCAAATCAAGCGCTGGTTCTTCCTGAGGAAATCCCACTCGCTCCCCAAACCCAAGCGCTGGCCCCTCCTGCCCGAATCCACGGCACCCGGGCAGGCGGGTGCTGCAGGAGCCCAGGACCTCACCTGCGGGGGCGCGGGGGCTCGGGCGCTGCCCGTTCCACGGGTCCCGCTGCTGCTCCCTGCACTCGGCGGCTGAGAATGAGGGAGCAGGGGAGCCCCGGGCACTTGTGCCACCAGCTGACCCTGCGCCTGGAATGTCCGGCTGGCGGCTGAGCGGGCAGGAGAGGCGCCCGCGGGTGCCGGGGGAGGCAAAGCCGCGTGTGCGAGGGGTGGAGGGAGAAGGGGTCGGTGCGAGGCGCCCCAGAAAGCATGGCCGCGCTCTGCTCCCCGCGCAGTCGGCTCTCAGGGGAAACAACAGTTATTAGCCCCCAGAAAAAAAAAGGAATTAAAACCACAGCGTTTTGCTCCCTGTGCGGGAAAAACACGGCGGGGCGGGAGGACGGGGCAGAGGCTGCGATGGCGGCAGGGAGGCGGCAAGAGGAGCGCGATGCTGCGGGACAGAGCGAACGGCTCATGGGGAGCGTGGGGACAGCCCGGCCCCGGTTTCGAGCTGTTTTACGGGGGGCCGGCCCCGCGCCCGGCTCTCAGCCCTCGCTGGCGCTGCTTGCGTCCCGCGAGCTGTTTTGGAGCCACGATGTCAACACTGAACCCTGCGGGAGGTCCCTGTGAAGTGACACGGGGCAGGTGGTCTCCTCCGTCACAGGGGACATCAGCAAAGGCTCCGGTGTCCTCGTGCCACCCGAAAACATGTCCCAGGGAGCCGCTGCGCTGCCAGGAGCTGGGGCAGGGGACAGGGGGAAGGGGGACACGGGGCCTCCCGCAGGGCACAGCCCACGCTCTGCCCCTGGCCAAGTGAAGTTGCCACAACACATGGGGCTTCTCCTTGTCCTGGAGCCAATCCAGAGACACCGTGGGCTCTGCACCAGCCATCACCAGCCTCGCACGAGTGTCCCTGCAAACAGAACTTGCTACTTTGAGGTGAGCGCTGGTGTCTGGTCCCCTGTCAGAGCCCGCGGGACTCAGCCCTCGCTCTTCTGTCCCCAGGGTCCGTTCATTACGGCCATGCAAGCGTTTCGCAACACCTACCTGGAGGCCGCTCCGGGAGGCTGAGCGGAGCGGGTGGGAGTGCCGGGGCGGCGCTGGCAGCGATTGCTCCAGCGCCAGGACTCACTGGCCGTGCTGCGCTCCGGTTCACGCTGATCCTTCCAGGAGAACTGGCACAGCGCCCCAGCCCTGCGCCCGTAAATAAGGCGCAGCATCAGCTGTCACCTCAGCGGGAGACAAAACGTTTAACGGGAGAGCCTTTAAATGGAAGCAGGAAATGAAAACACGAAGGGCAAATTTTATTTTAGATTCCTTGTTGGTACATGTTTTCCTTTTTGACAGTAAGGGGCTGCGCTGGCTTTGTCAGCCCCATTGGAGGATTTATTTATAGACACTTAATACTTTGCAAGAAAGTGGGAGCGGGATTTAGCAGCTCTGGTTGTACGGGGAGCGGGGCAGGGTGAGGAACCCGCTATTCCCCCTTCTCTGAACACACCTGGGCTGCCGGGAAGCTGCCGGGAAGCTGCCGGGAAGCTGCGGGGAAGCTGCAGGGAAGCTGCGGGGAAGCTGCAGGGAAGCTGCCGGGAAGCTGCGGGGCTGCAGGCCGCTCCGTGCGGCTCACGCAGAACAACAGGAGCTCGCAGCGAGCGCGGCGGGAGAACAGCGCAGCTCTGGGGACAGAGCATGACGGGAGGGACACGGGGGAGCCTGTGGCAGGAAACATCATGGCAGCTCGGTTCAAAGCAAACATCCTCTGGCACATGCAATCACACCAAACTGAAGACTGTTTCCTAACCTTGACTGTATTTCAGCTGTAACTTAGCAACCCAAGTGGGGAAAAGCAGCTGAAGAGGAACGCGGGTGCAGAGGATGGAGCCTCACGTGCCCTTAGTTCCTGTCACAACGGCCCAGCCCCGAGGAGGCGGCCGGGCCCCCGATGTCCCGGGCACGTCGGAGCCACCTCCTGCGCCCCTGGAAACCTCCCCCTTTGCCACCCAGACCTACGTGATGGGATTCGTTAAGCGTTTCTCTAACCAAACACGAGTGAGTCACCCGCGGCCATGGAAGTTACACAACGATGATTCAGGAACGTGCCGCCGCAGGAGCAGAGCGGGAAGACGCCGAGGCTCGCGGTGGCTCGTGCTCTGAGTCACTGACGCCCGGCTGAGGGATGAACTGGAAACGCGCAGGAAAACGGGCCCTCGCACCAACGTGGAGTCGCCCGCAGGACGTGCCTGTGCGGCTCCCAGGCCCCTGCGCTGGGTCACCGGCCTCAGCACCCCGGGCCCCGCTTCACACAACCGCGTTATTACCGGCCACAGCAACACCGACCCCCCGCTCAACTGACACTGACAGTTTCACAACCCTCCGAGCTGTCAGTCTCTATGAAACGCAGCTGAACAAGCCAACTGCTCTCCACACACACGTCTGCGTAACGCCGGCTACTCCCCAAACACACATTTCATTTGCAACCCAACACTGGAGGCCGCCGGCTATTGCGCCGGCTCACCGCGTGCCGCACGGACCCACGCCGTCTCATCAGGCTGTCACGCAACCCTCGTGCTGTCTTCGGTCTTATTCTTAGAAACCGCGAGCTCCCTGGAGCAGGATCTATTTGATCTGCATGAGCGAAAGCAGCTGGAACAATCTGTGACTCCTCCATAAAAATAAAGCTAACGAATTGTTTGTAATAAATTTATTTTATATATTGTTTTACAGAGCTAAATTGAACATATAATAAACAGCACCAAGCCAGTGAAATTCACTCTACAAAACCAAGTTTAATACAAAAAGATGACTGCAACGCCTGCCTCTTCACTCCTGGGTTTGGACGGCTAAAAAAGCTAACCTAAGCCCCACAAATGCTTTAAGAAGGCTTAAGAATGTAGGCACCGGTGTTTGCAAAAACTGCTATGGCAGCAGCGAAGATCTCGTCACAACATTTTAGAAGAATGAAGGTTGTCTTCACTTTACCCCTCACTCCATGAACAGCGGCAGCAGCTGCTCACGGCCCCACAGACGACTGGGGAGCCCCAGACACCCCGCCTGGGCAACCACAAAAAACAGGGGCAAGAGTCGCCTCCACGCAGGATGTTTCCCCTCGCATGGGAAAAACCTCCCTGTGTTTTATTCCTGGAGAAATCTGCTCTCCCCTGGTTCGGTTCATGCCCACGAGTGCAGTGCTGGAACCCCCAAGCAGAGTTCCCAGCGGGAGCTGAGCAGGGCCTGGCACAAGGAACCCACTTTGCAACGGCACTGGCAGCCTGCGGAGCGGGGAGCGGGGCCCTGGCGGCGCGGGGAGCGGGGACCGGGGCCCTGGCGGCGCGGGGAGCGGGGCTCCGCACCATCCAAGCCAACCCAGAACTGCAGAGGACGGACACAAACCCGCGCCCGGGATGCTGAGCAGAACAGCAGCCGCGGCTTCCACGGGTTGGCGGCAGTGCTGCCCCCCCGCCGCAGGTTCCACCAGCTGTGCCAGCAATGAGCCTGGTCCCCGCTGTCTTCCTGATGAGCTGGACAGATGTTTGACAATACTGAGAAGAGCAGATTAGCAGGATCTCTGCCGAGCCTAAACTGCCACACACTGCTGTGACTTTCTTTGAAACAAACACGCCTTTGCTGGACATAAAAGAAATTTAAGTAACCAAATGATTACAGACACAAAACGCGAGGCCGGCAGCATGAACAGACTGATCGCTGCTCCTTGTGCCTGTCGAGAGGCCGCAGGAACACTGCCCTGCAGCCCCTCTGACCTCGGCGCAGGGCACGTCTGCGCTGACTCGAGCACACACACCGCAGCTGCCCGGGATAAACACGGACGTTCAGCCCCGGTTCCCTTTCCAAAGCTGCTCCTCAATAGCCCGTGGAGCCGTTCCCTGGCTGCAGCCACAAGAAAGCGCTTGCTGAAGCTTCCTATATCTTCTATTTTCCACCCAAACTCCCCCCACCCCCCAGAAATCATAAAGCACACAGACTGCAGACTGAAAAAGTGTAACAGGGTCACAACCACCCTCCAAGCCAGCCCAGAGCACCAGGGTACGTCGGGCTGCCCTCCCTCTAGCACCGGCTTCACCTGACTCTTCCTCCTCTTCCCATGTACAAAGGCTGAAGCCGACACAGACATGTTCCTCGTTAGGAAGCACCAAGTGCTTTCATCACTGTCTTTGTACAGATAAAAACAAATTCTAACAAAACGCACCTTAACTGCCACCCTAATGTTTCCATGGGAAATGGTAATCTTCTTTGAACACATTCCCTGATGGATGCTGCCGCCAGTTGGCCTTTGCAGAATTGAGGTCAAATTTTCAACACCCACGCTTTGTCAGAGAGCCCCTCAGTCCCTCGACATCAGGTATGCTTTTTGTTTCCTTTCCAACGGTTGCTGTAGGTTTGCTTGCCTACGGAAGCCGGGTGCCTGCTGGAAAGCGCGCTGCGCTGCAATTTCAGCTCAAGCCCGTCTTCTTTCCAACTCACCATTATTGCCCTGAATGTTTGTGTGTGGGGGTTTGCAGAAGGAAGAGCAGACACCGCGCAGCCCCCTGCCCCAGGAGGTGGGACCGGGACCTGCTCCTGCCCACCGCCAGAGGAGGGACCGTCCCCTCGCAAGGTCCGTGTGCACAGCTGCTCCACCTCTGCTGCTCTTCAGTGCTCTGAATCCGAGACGTATGAAGGCTGAGTCCATCTCCACACCAGCATATCTTCTCCTGCTACTCTGTGCGACTCTGTCTGGATCCGCGACTCGTTGGACGCCAGGAAATCCACAGCTCTCTCCCAGACTCGCTTCATTTTTTTTCTGCAAGAAATAGCAAGAAAATAAATTAGAATCATACCCTCATTGTGCTCACAACGACTCTGGCTGCTTATCGAGGTGCCGCGAGCTGCCTCCTGTTCCCTGTGCAGACAGCAGAGGAGATTAAACCAGAATTCTGGTTTAGAGGCGATTTCAGGCCAGAGCATGAACAGAGCGATCCTGCCTGGGGCAGGAGGACCAGACCCTCTGTCAGCACCAGTCACTGACGAGCGCCCTGAATTCCAAGCTCCATTTGTATTGCAAAGGGACTCAATCAGCAGACTGTCCTCACCCCTGCATGTGCATAGATCTCTCAGACCAGGGAGGACAAACTGAAGTTCACCTCAGTTTTAAATCAGTGCCTGGATGTTCTGGCCACCACACACACACGGATCAACTGAAACCAGCTGAAATTACCACCAGCAGGGAAAGGAGTCCAGTGGTTGATAAGGAGTGAGGGTGGTTAAGGCTTTGCAGCACGTGCCCCCAGTACCCCGATGGACTTGTGGCAAAAGTTTGCTCTGAAAAGCACAGCACCTGTCTGGAGAATAAGGTACGGCAGCTGAGAAAGACGATGGCGCCCTACACACGTTAGATGGAGAGAAAATCAGATGCTCCATGCCCGAGCAAAACAAAATCCAATTACTGTTTGATAGGACAGTGACAACACACCTGTGTGACTGCACGAAATATCAGCCCCGGGCCTGTCACATTAATCCACAGCAGGTTACGACGCAGCCTGAGTTATGTCAAAATCCCTTCTAAACTGAAAGGGCTGACGGACTCTTCCTGCAGCCCAGCTTCCCATCACTTGTCTGCCCATGGTCCGTTGGCCCTGACTGTTTTTCAGCCGAGCCGATGACATCGCGCCGCCGGCGCTGCCACAGGGCCGAGCTCAGCTCACCTGCTCTGCGGAGGGATGAGGCTGTCCCGAACGTGGAAAATGCCGACATAGGGGTAACGCTCCAGATTCCGTTCCCATTCCTTATAGTGGTCGTGGACAACAGCTGGAGGGCAGGAGGACAAAACGGTGAGAGATGCCAACACTGCAGAGGGGAGCACAGGGCTACTTGCATCTACAGAGCTACGGGATTCTACCTATGATCTTCTTCACCATTTCATACATGGCTTGTTCCTCTTCCTCCATCTTCCGCCAGCGATACCTAAGGAAGAGCTGGATCCCCCAAAGAGTTATCAGACCTGGAAGAATAAAAACAAAGGGAATTCAATAACTGGCAGTTTTATTTCTGCTGCTGCCTCTCCCCTGGGGCAGTTTTCACCCCCTGCTCCCCAGGCCCGCTTGGAACCGAGTCCACCCCATTCACTTTGCTCACCGGCGCAGCACCCGAGCCCCCCGCAGCACCGGAGCCCGTGGGGTGTGGGGAGGGGTGGTCGTGAGGCCTCAGCACGGAGCTTTCCTCCCCCTAGAAACCTCAGCACAGGCACAGGGCCTCAATTCCCCAAGTCCCAGAGCTATCTCTTGCTAGAGGCCTCCTCTACAATAATCACTTGGGAAGCCTGTCAAGCTCCGCTGCTCCGACGATAGCTGCTTGATAAGGAAATAAAGCCTGGGGCGCCAGCGCCAGCCAAAATTCAGTTCTATATTGGAGGTTTAGCATTGACAAATGCCCCCGTTACAACATGAGCTAACTTTAGTATCCCAGTCCCTACAATAAACATAACTATCCCCTTTCACCCCCACCTTGTCTGGCTGGATTATAAACTCTTCCAGTCAACACTCGTTATCACCTTGCTCAGAGAGACCTCTGTCTCAGCTGGGGCATGACAGACTGCTCCAATAAAACCTCTAACACCAAAGTGCTACAAGTCATTATTAAAGAGGCTAGAAGACTCTGCAGCTTAGTGCAAGAACAGAAAGAATAAAAGAATCTTTTGGGCAGGTTAACACACTTATTTTGCAGCCCATAGTAATGGGTTCCCAAGGAATACCCAGAGAGCTAATCAGCTTGCTGATTTAACCTAAGTGTTAAGCACTCAGCACAAGAGCACGTCTACAGGTCTCCCTCTGCCACCAGAACAAAGGTTAATTAGAAATTAATTCATCAGCATATTTATTTCAGCTCTGCTAGTAATTTCATGTGGCTGGGAGAGCGTCTGTGCGCACACGGGCTGCGCTCTACAGCTAGCAGGGGACAGGCCGATCGCTGCACCGACCACTTACTCCAGAAGAACAGGAAAAGGTTCGTGATGGCGGCGACCACGGCGCGGCGGAAGCGGCAGCCCAGCCCCATCTGCGGGTGGGCCGACTCCAGGCAGAACACGTCGCGCACGCTGCGCACCGCTCCCGACGGGTCTTTGCCTTTCAACCTGCGGGAAGAGGCAGAACAGCTTCACTGAGCAGAGCAGACACCCGACTGCAGTCTTTAATCAAGCCGAGGAAAACACACTGCGGCTGCAGTAACTGGTTCTGTATGCCGCGTGCAAAATACACCGGCATTTGCAGCTCCTCTTTCCAGAACACTTTGGGACTGGCTGCTTAGCGAGGAATAGATATGGCTTTAGAAAAGGCAGCAGGGCTGGAACTCCCACTGGTAAAGTGAAGTCTCCCTCTGCATACTCTTTGACAGCACCTCTCGGCGTGCAGAAGATTAAACTTTAAATTGGATTCCCACCTCCCAGCGCAGAGCGATGGCGATGTTTACTGAGCCACTCCGCAGCAAGGGCAGGGACAGCGGAGGGAGCGCGAAAGGCCGCGAGGCCGCGCTGCTCTCCCCGGGACACACGGTTCAGCTGCAAACGTGACAGCGCAGCAGCTGCATCTGCAGCGAGACACGGGCTCACCTCGGAAAGCACTCAGGGCAGAATCCGGAACACCTGAAAATCATTTCTACACAGCCGCCGCACTACCCGACGTGCCTTTAACTCCTCTCTTTACACCCAGACCCACACCAATGCTGTTTCCTCATCAGACACTGCGCCAACAGGCAGCAAGCAATCCACATGAGAGCCATCACACTCACAGCAACTGGACTAGCGGGGATTTTATTTTTTAAGCTACTAATTCATTCTGGGTTTGCAATGAATAACCCATTAGACAAAGACATTTTCTCAATTTCCCGGCGCAGAGCTCCCAGACAGCTGCCAGCCTGTATTTGGTTACTGGATTCCACAGTGGCTGGTGACGCGCGGTTGTTGCCCACCCCCTTGTCTTATTTACAACCCAAATTCCGTGAAAACATTTAAAATATGCAGCAGAATCACCCAGCGCAGAGCTCATTTTCAGCTCTGCCTCTCAGACTAGCACCTAGAAAAATAATCTCACGTAGCATTTGCTAGAAGTGCCACCCGCAGGTTTTTAAACGCTCATTGTGCACGCCACGCAGCTTCCGCCAAAGTGGATCCAGCCGGCAGAGCTGCTAATTATGAAAATAAAAAATGGGAGTATATTGTATGACAAGGCTCAGGACATAAGCAGCGTTCCTGTATAAAAATATGAATTTGAAAGTGCTGGATCCCGGCCCACGTCCAAATGCAAACCTGTCACCCAAACTCTGTCCTGTGCCGGGAACGTGCCATGCAGCAGCCACCACGCAGCAGCCGCTGCCTGATCCTCACCTCACAGCAGGAGCTGCGGATATTACTTTAGAGAAAAGCCACGCAGTGGGGACTCACAGGAGCGCTGCCCACCAACGACAGCAGTACCACTGTTACAACGTGCCTCATCAGATGCATTTAGCAATGTTAAAATGCAAACAAATGTTGGACTTCAGAGTTAACACAGACTAGAGGCAGCCCACACTTCCTGGAGGAAGATAATGATGTCTGCGGACTCTGGATAACAGCCTTTCATTAGGTTATGGCCCAAATGATTTATTTTTCACCTGAAAAAAACAGCATTTCTGCAATTTCTCATGTACTGAAGAGACTGCCAGCTGAGAAACCCCGGAGAAAAAGGCCCAACTGAGGACTGACCAACACCCTCCATAGAACGTTCATTTTAACATGCACCGTGTGTCCTGCCAGAAAGACAACGGCCATCACAGAGCAGACACTGCTCAACAGCCCGTCCTCCTCTCCTGCTCATGGGACTCGCTGCAAAGGACCCCAACGCGTGGCACGACAGCGTTTCGTGAACACAACGTCCCCCGCGCGGAGGCTGGGAACAGCCCCCCCAGAACGAGCCCAGTTGCCGGGTTGTGCTGCAGCTGCGTCTGGGACACAGTGACACGGCCGATTCCAGCTGCTCTTCCCAGTGTAACGGGGTTTGGGAGCTTCCAGGGCGCAGCACAGAGGACGTCAAATGAGGTACCAGCCAACACCCAGAAACAACTTCCACACCGTGAGCTTCCACTTACTGTATTCCTAAATCCTTGTTGCTGTTTAGTATCCAGTCCAGGGCAGCATCAAACTTCTGTGGGGAACTACCAGTTACATTCTGTTCAGAAGAAATCACAGGGTTACTTCTCCGTTCATTTAAAATACTGAATAACATTATGTCATTACGGTGGCAGGAGCGTTAATTCTATACGCTCTGTCCCTAGGTTAATTCTAATCATAATTCTGCAAACTGGAGGAAGAGAAACAAAATCTGAAGGTCCAGCTCAACTGAAGCCTTCTGCCTGTGGCAGATGATGCATGAAACACTCTGTAAAATAACACTATCCAGCCTGTTAAGACTAACCACTAAATACACAACATAATCTTACTGACAGTTTACCATGAAAGAAATGGAATGCTACATCAAAGCAGTCTGTTTTCTGACACTTTGGGGTATAGAAAAATCCTTCTTCTGCCCAGCCCTGAGTGAGGGACACGTCTGCTTTCAGAGACTGATGGCTGTGGTGAAACAGCAGACCATTACGTTAGATTTACAGGGGCTGAATCACAGAGGTAGGAGAAGATTATTTTCCAAAGAACTGCTGAGAACAGGACTGGCCAAAGGGGAAGACAGAGAGATGGGAAAGGATCAAAACAGGATGAGGAAGGAAAACAGATGGCGAATCACTTTAGTATCTATTATTTATTGCTTTATAAGAGACTAAGCACTGTGTTATAACAATAGCTGTTCGCAGCTTACTCACCACCACGTGATCCTTCGCTTCACTAACCCAAATGCATTTGCTTTTTAGATTCTCAGGGTTTCCACATTCAAAATTACCTGGTGAAAACGTCAAAGAGAAATAATGTTTGGGAAAAATACTATCCTTTAAAATCAGCTATAGCTCCAGGCAAAATGATTACAAGGTAAGATTTATACTACAGGCTGATAAGATTGTGACTATTAATAAAATGCTCAGCCAGAGTGTATAGGCTGGATAAGGGCCATCGAACATCACGGTTCAGTGTGTGATCTACTCAGCACAGAGAGAGAGGACAAACTCCCATCAGTCCCCGTTGCGGAGCACATAACCAGCCCTGCAGAGGGGCTGCCCCTGCGGCGCCACGGCCGGCGCTGCTGGGTCAACCTTCAGCACTGGAAATGCTTCTAAGGAGCCGCGGTCCAGCTCTGCCCTCTGCCCAGCGCCCCCAGCACACACACGGGTCCGGGTTAGTGCGGCACCGCCGTGCTGGCTGCCCCTGCCCCGCGTCGCCAGCCGCCACGTCTCAGCAGAGAGCTGCAATTCCTTAAGTGGCCTTGTTTGTAAGAACGCAGCAGCTTACACTTACTGGCTCTGGGAGTGTCTTGAAGACAATCTGAAGATGCTGGTAGAGAAGAACTAAAAAGCTGAACATTTCTACCTCAAATTCCCAATGTATCAAGTGCAAATAAGGACCACTCCAGAGGAGCACAGTGATAGGAGTGCATTAGCTAAGCACTACTCAGAATAAAAATACACACATCATTTTCTATTTTTCTATTATGTGATTTTTTCCAAAGCTCCTCAAGTGGAACTGCCTGTTCCATACACCCCTCTCTTCCAGCTGCGCTTAAAAACGCCCAGGCAGCTGGGAGAGCAGTTTGCTGAACGCTCCCGAACGCTTTAAAACGACAACTGGAACTCACCAGCTTGTACAGACAAGTAGTTATAGAGCTCGTGCAGCACGTTCATCAGCACGTCCTTCTGTTTGGCTTGACAGAACTGAAAAGCAGAAACAGGTAACACACATGAACAGCAGCAACGGGACGGTGGTCAGACCAGCTAAAAATACCGAACCAAAACACCAGCGAGGGGTTTGGCTCAGCCATGCGCCACCAGCTCACACTGAGCACACCTGCAGCCAAAATCTACAGTTTCCGAGTGCCAAGCGAGCCGGGACACCCCCGGAACGGGCCACGACGCCCCCGCCGTCCCCCCACAGACCACAGACGGGTTCTCTGCCTCCAGAGCATCACGGGACATTAACCGCAACTCTGAATCCAAAATGAAACTTCCTCTCTCCTAATAATACATTAGAATAAAAGAAACGGGGCTCTACAAACACTTTCTGATGGAGTACAGGTAATTAGCTGGATTAAATCCTGCATTGTAAAGCTGAACACAGCTTTATTGCAAACCAATCTCACTTCTGTTACAACTATTAAAGAAATTGACTCACATAATTGGGAATTTAAATTTTTATCTTTCAGAGTCTCAGATACACTCCTAATTTAATCTGGCCCATTAATTCCCACTCATCAAATCACTTTTTTCTGTAAAACAATAGAACTAATAATTTTGCAGTGATACTGATATTGGTGAAGTTACCTCGAATAATTAATTACTCTTCTGTGAGAATCCCCTACCCACAATACTTGAAGATAAATAAATATATGCTTACATCATCTGTTCTTTTGTCACAATCCACAGGCAAGAGATTAACTGTGAGAGAGAAAGGGGAGGCGAATTAGCTGGCTGCAAAACAAGAGCTTTGATCAAGAAAGTAATTATCTTTTTAAAAGAAGGCTCTACTTTAAAGCCTGGCTGCTATTCTTAATCTCACTCTACCCAGCACCTTGCTATGTAAATAGCACTTTGAAAGCACTGCTTTGGTAGGCAGTGCTGAAAGCAAAACAAATCAAACGGGTACAAATTATGAATCCTGTTCAGCTGGAAAGTAAAAACAGGGTCTGAATGTTTTAACAGCTCCTTTTAAGTAGATGTTTCGTGTTCCTCTATGACCTGCTGATCTTTCACGATCTAGTAATGCCACTCGCTGCACGCCATGGTCACCTGAGACACCATGGTGATAACAGGGATTTAAATCAAGGCTCCTAAAGGCAAAAGCAGAGGATTTATTTCAGCTGGAGCCATTAGCTCTGCAGATGACGGCCTCCGGTTTCCAGCTCCGTCCCGCCCTGACACCCGAGAGGCGCTGGCCGCGGGCGCACCAGCCGCGCTCCGCAGCCGCCTCCACCACCCCAGAGTTTAAAGTACCCGCAGCTGTGCCGCAAGATTTCTTGATTCAAAATACTACTGATTTCAAAACATCTAACAGAAATACACGGGCATTGGGCAGTTTTATTGGGACTAGGGAAAGCAGGGAACAGCTTTCCCAGAGCACGCAAAGCGCTGAAACGCCCGTCAGCACAGCGTGTGTGCTGCAGGACTCGCACCTGCCCAACCACACCCCGGCCTCGGCCTCCCGAAGGGACGGTATCGGTATCTCCGCCTGCTGGAGCTGGGGAGCTCTCGTGGCGCAGGGGGTGTGGGGAGGCCCCTCTCCACTGCTCGGGGAAGCTCTGCCACGGCTGCGCTGCCAGCTCAACCCCCGCGCTCCTCATGCGGCCAGGAGAGGCCACAAAGGGCTGCGCTTGGCAGAGGCGCTAAACACTAAAAACACACAACGGGCAATTACACAGACATTATGCTACACAATGAACAATTGTAAAACACATCCTTGGCCTAGCAGGGACGTCACTCGCCATAAAACCCACAGCTCTGAAGAACCGAAGGCCAAACTCATTTGAAAAAAGCAGACACTTCACTCACTTTCCATGACTAACAAGGTTTCCCACGGGCAAGGGGAGATTGAAATGAGGACAGAAGCAGAGATGCCAGCTTACAGCAATGAGAACGATAAATGATGGTGATGGAAGCAATAAAGAAGAAAAGTGAAGAGCAAAGTTTAAAAAGAGGATTAAACCAGTGCACGTACAGTTCTCCTCTCTCCTGTCAAGCCAGCCCGACCCAATCATCTTCACCATGAGGATGCCCAGAAAAATCATGAACAGCACAAAGCTGGCGAGGCAAAGGAACTGGGAGAGGTAGTACTCGAGGCCTCTGCGCTTTCCGTCCGGTTGCTGCTTCGGGGCTGACCGCAACAAGTGAGGGCGGGAGGTCACTGCTCCCGGTCCTGCTCCCGACGTCTCCCACCACCTGGCGGGGGCCGGGCCGGCGTGGCTCGCAGCCCTCGCCTGGCTCGCAGCCCTCCAGGGGAGCCGCTGCATCAGCCCCCCGCCCCAGCCCCCCGAGTCCGGCTCCCTGCCCGCCTCCTTCCCAATGCTGGGACCCAAGTCCTCCTGCCCTCTCCCAAAGCGGTAACTCGACCCCCCAGATCCCGCCGAGGTTCCCCAGTGGGTCACCTCGCTGTCCCGCCTCCACGGCGGGTTCGAGAGCCCTTTCCTTTCTCCTGCCGTGTCCCACTGAGCTCGGGAGCTCTGCCCCCCAAGTCCTCCTCCTGACGTGCCCCAATGGCTCCTGGACTTCAGACTCACGCTCTCATCGCTGAAAAGGGTTTTGGAGCTGAGGCCCCCACTCCTGCCCGTGGAGGAACCCCAGAGGGGTGTGGAGCTCAGCCCCCCAGCCCCGTCCAGGGATGTCCCTGAGCCCGCCCTGACGCTGAGCCCCTCGCTTCTCTCTGCAGACGGGCTCCACGGGGACGTGGAGTTGGACCCCCCAAACCTGTCCAGGGACGGCCTCAGCCCAGCGCCGAGCCCCCCGCTCCTCTCCGTTGACATGTCCCACTGCAGCCTGGAGCCTGAGCCCCGAAACTCGTCCAGGGACGGCTCTGACCCCACGCTGAGCGCCTCGTTTCTCTCCGTGTACCACTGGGACGTGGAGCCGGGCTCCCGAAACCCGTCCAGGGACACCCCCAGGCCGCCCCTGCTCCTCTCCGCGGATGCGCCCCACGGGGACGGGGAGCTCAGCCCGCCCGGGGCCGCCCCCAGCCCGGCGCCCCCACTCCTCTCTGCGGACACCCCCCAGTGCGCCGAGGGGCTCAGCCCGCCCCGGCCGTCCCGGGACAGCGCGCCCTCCGCGCTGGAGCCGAAGCCCCGGCCCGGGGGGGACCCCCGCGAGTCCCCCCCGGACAGCCGGCCGCTCTCCCCAGCCGTCCCCCAGCGGGACGCGGGCGGCTGCCCCCCTTCCTCCTCCTCCTCCTCCTCCTCCTCACTGTCGCGGGCGGCCCCGGCCGGGGGGATGAAGCTGGAGCGCTGCCGCGAGGGCGAGGCCTGCTGCGGCCTGGCGGAGCCGCGGCCCGGGCTGGGCGGCGCGGCCTGGCCCCTGCGCCTGGGCTCGGCCGCCTCGGCCTGCAGGCACGCCAGCTTCTTGGCGTAGACCTTGCGGGTGGTGGCGGTGATGGGCCCCGGCCGGTAGCCCAGCGCGATCAGCTCCTTCCGGAGCTCCGCGTCTGTCAGCTCCGCCATGGCCGCGCCGCGGACACCAGGCCCCACCGGAAGCGCTCGGCACCGCCTGGGAGGGGCGCGCCGCAGCCCCTCTCGGGCGGCCATCTTGGGAAGGGCGGATGAGGGCCGGCGCCATGTTGTGAAGGGAGGCGGGGCGGGCGCCATGTTGGGAGGGTCGAGGGGCAGCGCGCCGGCCATCTTGTGCGGGCGGGGAATGGCGCCCGGGGGCACGGGGGAGCGGGGAAAGCCGAGTGCAAAGCTCCCTTAACGCTTGGGACCGGGCAGCGTTACCGATCCATCGCTCCCTGCTCAGGGTCGGGCAGGGGGGTTGAGCCCCTCTCGCCTCATCCCCACCAACCTGCACCGACGTTTGACACCTCTGGGGACACTGACCAGCAGAAGTGTCTTTGACACCCTTGGGCACACTGACCAGCAGAAGTGTCTTTGACACCTCTGGGGACACTGGCCAGCAGAAGTGTCTTCCCGGCCGCCTGCCGCCCCCTACACACGTTTTCCTCGCGGTCGCTGCCAAGTGAGGGTGGTTTAACGGGCACTGCCGGTGGCGGAGCTTGAGGGGCGAAGCTCTGGCTTTGAGGGGCCGGGGGCGGCTCCCCAGACCCGCAGCCTCCGCGGCACCACCAGCCGCTCACTTGAAAATTTATTTTGGCAAGGCAGTGATGTACAGTAATTGCTTTTTCCTGCTGCCGCCTATAAAGAAAAGTAATGAAGGCAGCTGAAATACCATAGCGTAATATCAGAATTTAATTAAAGATAATGAAAATGTAGTGATGGATGCACGCGGGCTGTCTGCGCGTCGCCACTCGTGTGATCAAACGTGTGATATCAGAGCGGTGGGGACGTGGGGATCCCACCAGAGCGGTGGGGACGTGGGGTCCCTCCGGAGTGATGGGAACATGGGGATCCCACCAGAGCAGTGGGGACGTGAGGGTTCCACTGAGGCGGTGGGAACGTGGGGGTCCCACCAGAGTGGTGGGAATGTGAGGGTCCCTCTGGAGTGATGGAAACGTGGGGTCCCGCTGGAGTGATGGGAACGTGGGGGTCCCGCTGGGGCGGTGGGAACGTGGGGGTCCTGCCAGAGCGGGACCGCAGCAAACAGGGGCCGGGGGCTCCAAGGGGTCCTGCTGCCGCGAGGTGCTAAACTGCATCTTCATCACCTAAAACGTCCTCAGGAACGCCCCTCCTGCCACGCTGCGCTGCGTCTTGTTCAGGGCACCAGGCAAAGCTCGTCTGGCTCTTCCCGATTTATGCGAGAAAGCAGCAACGAGATGCTGGGATCTGTTAATCTGGTTTGCACCAACAAATACAGACTTAGCAGAGGCCAGGGCGCCCACGAAAAGAGCAAACTCTGTTCCGATGGAAGTGTGAACGTGCTAAGCTGAGCCTCCCTTGCTCACTAACTGGAAAACGCAACTGACTGCTAATAATTTGGGGCCCTGTCTAATGTAAATACAGAACTAGAATGTGCTCTTAGTACGCGGTTTCTGTCAGTTCACGGCTTTCCATTTGGAGCAGCTCTGCCTAGACGTGCAGACGTGCGCTGGCATCCGAGCCTGGGCTGAGACAAGCTCATGAACTAAGTGAACTCCTTTTGCTTTGGCACAGAAGAGCAACAACAACAATCTCCCCGACCTTCCAGCTCCTTGTGTGCCAGGGATGTTACACCAGGATGGACTTTGGCCCCGTGGCCCCATTGTGCAGAACACGGGAGCGCTGTTCAGGAGCTGGAGGGCTGGGGAAAAGCTGTGATTCTGTCACAGAAAGGAGGCTGCGGCACCAACGCGCAGCAGGACAGACTGTTCGTGGTGCACAGAATCCACAGCCCGGTCCCTTCCTCCCCAGGCAGCCGGCCGGAGCCGCCCTGCTGTCCCTGGAAGGGCCTGGGCACCAGCAGAAGGCAGCAGAAGGCAGCCCGCAGTCTTACGGCCCCATGGACAGCGCCTCTGTGCCCATCACCCTGCCCGCCAGGAGGCTGCTGGTGGAATTCCTGCTTTCCGCAGCCCCTTCGTCGTCCCCGCGGCTCCGGGCGGCAGCAGAGGCTGCCGGGCAGGCACAGCCCCGCTGATGCTGCAGAGGGGCTGCGACGCTCAGGGACGCTCGGCTGCGAAAAGCCAATTTCCCAGCCCACGGTGCAGCTCTCGAGCGTCTTGGCTGTAAATATCCCGAGCTGGATGTGGGCAGGTGGGACGGCGAGGAGGAGACAGCCCCCACCTTCCCCGCGAGCCCAGCAGCCGCCTGGGCCCCGCTGGCAGTGACTCATGTGCGATGCAAGAGCAGGCGTGCCGCGCCGTCTGCTGCGCCTCTTGAAGCATCCAGGCAGGCCTGGTGTGAGCAGAGGGGTGGAAACAGCTCTGCAGCATCCGCGCGAGGTTCCTGCGGGGGAGCGCGCTGCGCCCCGCACAGCCGGGGCAGCAGGTGAACCTTCCACCCGACCGAGGGGCTGCTGCGAAAACCCGCCAGCCCAGCCCTCGGCTTATCCCGTGGCTTGTGGGCGACAGTCCTGCGCATGTTACCAGGGGAAGCAACAGATCTTGCTCGGAGCCGGCTGTGCCAATTTAACACCCTGTCACTCACAGCCGCGGCACAGGTGTGACCCAAGGACACTGGTTCTCATCCTCCCACCTGAATGGCGTGTCCTCAGCCTGCGGAGCTTCTCCTTAGGTTAGAAAGTCAGTGCTGCTTCCATCCTTTTTTCTCCTTCTCCTCCTTTCCCTGCCTCTTTTCTCCAACTGCTCAGCTGCTGTAGCTGCCACGAAACTCTTGTTCAGTTTCTGGAGCAGCAAAATCTTCCTCCCTGCTCACAGGCACCGACTGGGTGCTGCTGGCTGCCAAAGCGCCTTCAGGCGCTGTGGGTGCAGCTCTGCCCTCCAGCTTGGAGACCGCTTTGCTTTTTAACGAGAGAGCCCTGACAGCAGGAGCTGTGGCTGGGAGGATGGTTGCGGTCCATCCGTCCCCTTCCAGCAGAAAAACATCTGCTTCTTTCGCACCACTCCAGGCTGGACGGGATTTCCTTCCAAAAGCTGGAGGCCCCTTGCACTTTGGTGCCTGTTTGGACAGGGCAGCAGTTGCTCCAGGACAAAGGGGGGTTCGTGTGGTTACTGTCACAACCAGCCCTACATCTTTGAGCTTGCGAGGGCCGGGCTAAAAGCAGAGCTTTGCTGCTGCAGCTTGTCGGGTCCAAATGTAGGAGCAGTGGGAGATACTCCAGCACAGTCACCTTGGTGTGTCTCCTTGTGGAAGTCTCCAGAGCATCGGCCCCGCCATCACGCTGGTGGGAAACGGGCCAGGAGGCAAATCCAAGAGGCTCATGTTCACCTTCCTTCTTGCTGCCGAGGGGCAGCGTTCCTGCTGGATGGCACCGGGAGCTCGGGTGACAGGGGAAAGGGGACGATACAGCGACCGCTCAGACCTGCCCCGCAGCGTGCGGAGGGTAGTCGGAGCAGTTTGCCCTTGAAGGGGAAACTCTCCTTGTTTTCCCATGGAAGGACAACAGTAAGCCTGGGGCAGAGCTTTGGGTCTCTCAGAGGTGAGGCATCGCCGGTGCCGCGCTGAAGCAGCCGGTCCCCGATGGTGCTGGGCGCTGGTGTGAACGCGGAGTGGCTCCCCCGCTGCTTTCCGTGCCAAATCTCCGCAGATATCGCTCTCCTCAGACCGACTTGCGCTGGCTGAGCTCCTGTAGCCCAGCAATACACACAATTCCTTCCACTTTCAGCCTAATGGAATGTATTATTTTCTCTCTTCCAACCACTCAGACTCGTTTATAGCGATTTCAGAGCTCCAACCTGCCTCAGCAGTAATCCCTGCACATTTTGAGTTGCACTGAGCTGCTCGGCGCACAGCCTCGGAGCGCACCATTGAATCAAACGCTAAAAAAGCTGGAATCCACTGGGTGTTGCATTATACATGGGGAGGTTTCTCTCCTCCTCGGGGATGGCTCGCAGCAGAGAGCACACCGAGGAGTGTTGTTCCAGCACAAACACATTTAAATGAGCCACAGTGAGAGCAGAATTTGTGTTAGGTTGGGAGGCTAAAATTGGATTGAAATTGGACATATTCACACACATACCATTGATCTCATCCGTCCTTACTTTACATATGTTGGATTTCCTGCTGCCAGTATAGAGGAGCAGCTCTAAAATAAGCCCAAGGTATGTGGAGGGAGAGCAATATGTTCGAGCGGAATTACAATTTCACCTCTGGGTTTGCAGGAGAGGCAGCAATAAGGCTGGAGCTGTGTCTCGATCCACATCCCGGCTATGAGTGGGATGTCCATCACAACGTTATCGATGCTGATACCGCCCGGGTGGGCCGGGGGGTCAGCAGCACCCGCGGGAACTGCAGAGGGGGTCCTGCTTTGTGCCCTGGCGTGGGACGGGGTGTCCTCCCCTCCACAGCAGGGCCTGGGGGACACCTGGGTCCCCCCAACACTCCTCACCCTGCGCTCGTGTCACAAGTTTGCCTGGGAAACCCTGTAAATATTTGCCTCGGTTTCCCGCAGTGCCAAAAAGGAGGGCTAGAACTCGTCAGGCCCACAAAGATTAATTACTTGGGCTTTGCGAGATGCTTCGCCCTGCTCAGAAGGACAGCGATGTTCTCTGGAGCTGGAAACCCGCCCTCTCCTCCTTCCTGCACTCGCCGCTTGCCATCTGCTGAGAGGCATGCAGAAAAGACGACACAAATCCTTCATTACGCTGCGCATTCTATTATCTCACCTCAGATTTTGTGGCTAATCTCTTTTACAGATTTCGTTCACATAAGTGGAGTATTCTAGCTTTAGCAAGCTTTCTCTTCTGATTCTGCAGCGATCAGTCAGCTAAAAAGAAAAGAGAGGAAAGAACAAGTGTCCTTAAATTTGTCATTCAGTCTTTCCTAGGCTTTATATATTGTTCCTCCTCCACAGCTCCCCAACTCAAAAGCTTGAAGGCAAAGTGAATTCAGCACAGGCAGAACAGAACAACAACACCCACGGGGACAGAGGGGACCCTCTTGTTTGGGGCCATTCAGCCCAGACAAGACAAAGGTCCATAGATAGCATGGGTGAGACCCATCCAGCGCCCCGAGCCTGCGGGAGCGGCTGGATCATGCGCTGCCCCTGGATATTTCCCTTTGCAATTCCCATACACCAAGAGCAAAGCCCAGGGCTGGCTTTGTCAGCGCTCAGTACCTCCAACTGCAGCCAATGCTGGCTGTAATTAAGCATTAGTGTTAAGCGCCCGTGCAGGGAGCACGGTGTTCAGGTCTGCTCGGGTCGGATGCAGGTGCAGCTGGTGTTACAAGCTCTGTTGGAAATGGTGCCCTGAAGGACACGGAGTTTTGGGAGAGGAGCAGGGAGCTGCTGGGCAGTGCTGCGATGCTGCCAACGGCCCGTACGGCTCCGGGGCGCAGACAGCACCCCAGAGAGCGAACAACCCACCCACGAACACGAGAGCTGCCGGGGTATCTGAGCACTCTGCAAAGTGAGCAGACATGACACCAAAGCCCTTTGAGGAATATAAATATCCCCGCGATGACGAGCTGGTGAGAGGAGGGAAAGGCAGAACTGAGCCTCCTGGCAGTACCGTCTGGGGTGTCCTGTGACAGCTCCACCAGCAGTTTCTCCAGGACACCTCGGTGGTTTTCCAGCTGCCGTGGGGTGAGCCACATCCCCAGCACCGGGACCGCGAGCTGGGGAGGGAGAGACAAGTGAGCAGGAAAAGCGCGGGGAGCGGAGGGAGGCGGGTTGGGGTGCTGAGGGAGGCGGGTTGGGGTGCTGTGCCCCCGCCGCGCAGGTCGGCGGAGCCTGGCGCTGGTGTGAAGGGAAGAGGATGATCCTTGTGTGGGGAGAAGCAACATTTTGAAGTCACTGCAATCTTGTGCTGTTGAGAGCGCCAAAGTTTTCGCGCATTGGATCATCTCTGGGCTGACTCAGACACACAGATAAAAGTACCTCCTGGCAACAGAGACTGTGAAGAAGAAAATCATTTCTGAACCGTATAATCCCCCACTATCTCCCACCTCGACCCCGGGAGCTACCGGCTCCACGGGCGCTGGCAGAGCCCCTGCCTCGGGAAAGGCTGCGGTGAGACGCCGTCCCGCGGGCGGCCGGGGCCCAGCTGCGGCTCACGTCCACCCCCAGGAAATCAAAGTGGTTCCAGTCACGGCTGGAGGCCCAGGAGGGCTGGTGGTTGTGGCGGGGGGGCGTTAGACACTGCAACGTGCCGGTTATTTAATGCTTTGAACTGCGAATCCGTGCTGTTTAAATCCTATTATCGATTGGTGGTGCACCACACCTGCCAGAGTGCTTGCACATTAACGTGTGTCTTGGCCAAATTCCAGCCTAGCTAGGCCGGCTGCCTGTCCCGCTCAGTCTCCCCGCTTCGGGGTGGACCTGCACCCCGTTGTGCTGGCGGGACCGGCCGTGCTGGCACAGGAGTGGCTGCGTGGGCAGGGCAAAGAGCTCCCTCTGTTCCGCTGGGGAAGCGGCCCTGTCAGACTGGCCAGGTGAGCGAGCCTTCGGGGCTCGGACGGGCACCCACATCCCTCTAACTGGCAATTTTCTGCTCGGTATCCAGACTTTGTGGGGGTGTGGTGCATGGGCCCAGGTTTATAAGAAAGGTCTTGCTGGTGCAGGGGACTGTGAGATTGGAGGTGACACTGAGCAGCTAATCTGGAGCTGGCGGAAAAGCGACAATTTAAACCCAGAGCTGAAGCGGAGCTGCAAGTTCCTGCCTTGCAGGTGGTTCCTGTCCCCCGGCTCCTCGAGTCGCGCGGCTCCGCGTACCTGGATGCTGTCGGCCTCGCTGACGTCCGCAGCATCTCGCGCGGAGAAGCCGTCCTCTTCCCGCCGCTGCGGCGCCGGCAGGGACTTCTTCTGCCCCGCTTTGTTCCTCTCCTTCTCCTGCAGCTTCGGAGCACAGAGCAAAGGCGGCAGTGATGCTGGCATGCGGCACCACGCACGTACCAAACCCCCAGCCCCGACAGCAGGTACAGAGCTACAAGGGCTGCCATGTGTCAACGATCGATCTGGGGACCGTGCGTGGGTCCCCATCATCTTCCTCCAGGAGGCTGAAGGATGACTGTGCTCCGCACAGAAAGCAATCACTATCCGAAAGCGGACAGCTGTTGGAAACAAGATTTTTCTCCCCGTATCAATGGCTGTGTTGTGTGGGGGAGGCTCGCCCGGCTGCATCTGAGAAGATGCAGGCTCAGAGCTGCCTGCCTGGCACCTTTCAACACTATTCGTTTCACATCAAAAGAAAAAAATGTTCTCTGCACATCCCAGAGGTGACAACCATCTAGAGGATGGTTAATTATTTGTTACAACAAAAAGACCCATCAGAGTGGTGATGGGAGGCTGCAGCTCCTCTATAAAAATTACAGCCGCTAGCACGGAGGAAAGAAAAACGAGCCCCAGTGTCTGCAGACGGCAATCCCCACAGGTCTCCGAGTCCCCTTGTAAAGGAGCTCAGGCTCTTCCTTCCTAGTCTCACTTCTTAAAAATTTGTCTCTGCCATCCCCATAGCCCTCGACTTCGGGATGAGTGAGGGACTGTCAGTATCGCAATGTCCCTGGTGGGGGCTGGAGCGAGGGCAGGACAGCGAGACGGCGCGAGAGCCGGGGGGCGGAGGAGAAGCCCCTTTCCTGCGCCCTCCAGGGCTCCCCGGCGTTACCTGCATTTTCCTGAAGTCGCTCTGGGTGAAAAAGGGCACGAAGCCATCGGTCTGCTCAGCCAGCATGGACACCACGTACAGCACGAGCAACCCGGCCACCGCCTTCCTTGAAACCATCGTGAGTCTGAATGGCACAGGGAAGAAGACACGGGGGTGATGGTGGAGGGAGCCCTTTGACAAGAAATCTCTTTGGCGCTTGATCAGCCGCAATCCCATTATCCACCAGCTAACTAGAGGGATATTTACTCTTCCAGCTGCTCCTGAGCTGAGAACAGAAGTGTCTTGACTGACAACTCTCCTCTCGAACCTTTGTCTGTAAGCAGATCTGTTCTGGAGCGGGGTCTGCAGAGCCTGCGGGCCCAGCGCTGCCGTTCTGAGCCCCGCTGTGCCCCGCGGGTCCGGCCCTCCAGCTGTGCGGGTCCGGCCCTCCAGCTGTGCGGGTCCAGAGCCCTGCACGCCCCAAGCAGGATGCTCCCCTGGTCCCGCTGGGACACAGAGCGGTGCCCTAGGAGCAAAACCTAAACACAGCTGTTCTGTTAAATTTCGGGTTCACATTCCTCACCCCTGAAAAGCTGCCTTGGCGGACTGAAGCTTTTAATGAGGCTCACTGGGTCTGAGAGAGCGGGAAGGGCATCTGCCAGCCTGGCTCCGCAAAGCCCTGATATAAAGGGCTTTAAAAACTGCCTTCTGAAGTGATTGAACAGTGACTCCACGTCAGCGGAGGACTTACGTAAACATTAAATGTTCTCTTTAAATATTAAAATATTCTCTCTGGACAAATTTAATGAAGTCTGGTCCCACAGCTTAACAACTCTACCTGATTGGAGCCTGATCCTTAATTAGTTTCAGAAACCTCTTAGTTTGGACGTTATTGAAAAGACATTGTTAGGTCAAGTTTGACCCCTAAATTAGATTTCCCATAAATATCAGCGGTATTGAACGGAGGGCGGGTGGAGTTAATAAATATTCCCTTCCCGCAGCCCTTGTCATTCCGGTCCCTCTGCTGCCCCTTCTCCCCCTGCCCACCCCGTCTGCTGCAATCCCGGCCGGGATCGCTCCGGCACGTTGATGGGCACGTGTGCTGATAACACCGTGTTATTCATCTCAGCAGCATCAAACTTGTGTGCCTTTTCATTTATTCTTTCTACCTCCACAATAAAGCACTGCTGTATACAAAGGAGGAAACCCAGCCACCTCCTTCATCTCTTATTGACTCTCCCTTTGTGAATTGATTCTCTCCCTCTTCCCCCAGAGAAACACTCCCACACATTACTCCAGTCAAGAAATGTCAATTCTGAATGTCCCTTCCTCATTTTGTAAGCAGGACATGTCTTTCAGACCTGAGATCTCCAGCTCGGTGCCTCTCCGGGCAGACGGTACTTTGTTGTTAGTGAATTTGCTTCCCGGCTACAAAGAGAGAGCAGAAAGCAGGAGGATCCCGAGCTCAGCATCAGCACAAGGTGCTGGGTGCAGCACCGCCCAGCGCTGCCCACGCCTGCGAAATGGGGCGAAATGGCAATGTGGGGGCAGCAGGGGTGAACATCCAGCTGGCACCGGGGTGAGCACAGTGACAGGAGAGCGAGCCCGTCTGCCCTGCTGCCCTCCAAAGCAAAATCAGCCCCTTAGTGTCCACAGGAACCGCCCGCGACTCATTTTCGGTCCATTGGGAGCAGATCCCATGGGCAGCCGGGGGTCCCTATGCCCGTGTCAGTGTCTGCGCAGGACGAGCAGGGAGGCAGCAGCTGCAATCAGTGCTCGATGACCGGCTCTGAGCAGAAAGCCCCTTTTCCCTGGTTTAAGCACCGGTTTTGTCTCCTGTCTCTGGTCAGAGCTCTCTCTGCTCTGCCAACAGGTGCTGGTGCTACCAGCACCCACCGGAGCGCCCGGCGCCCCCGCCCAGCCCGCGAGCGGCAGCGAGACCCCACGCGTACCTGGTGAGCGCAGCCCTGGACGCGGCAGCTCAGGCCCTTTCTTGCTCCTGTCCAGCCCGGGTGCTCCTGCTGGATCTCGCACCTTTATATCCGGCAGGGCACGGCCGCAGGCCTGCGCGGGCGCGCACCGCGGCATCGCCGGCCCACGGCTGCCTGGCGCGCGTGGAAACGAGCCTGCGGACCGGGAACATCTTATCTGCAACGGGTCTTTAGGAGGTTCTCATCTCCAGGAAGATCAGGAAGATCCCCGCTCCCCGGGCAGCTGTTCCCCGCGGTCCCACCGCTGGGCAGGCTCCCTAAAGCACATCTCTCGCTGCCTCCGTTTCCCCGTCTGTAAGATAGAGAAGTTCCTCTCTCTCGACTTGTCTTTGTAGATCGTGAGCCCTCGGGATAAAGCTTTTATGAGGTGAGTATACCAGCAGTAACGTGGTGCCTGTGGCTTAATTCTATTTCTACAGTAACGTGGACAATTCACAATACCAACTATGTTGCCACAAAATAAGCATAATACAGGATGAAGTTTGACCCACCAGCATTGCAAAAAGCACAGATTTAAGCTAATAAATTCCCCGGCAGGATCTAGGGCGAAATATTAAAATAATAAAGAAGACTATACATGCTAAATCTATCACCAAAAAGCTTTATAAACGCAGCAGACAAGTGGGGTGATATCAAAGCACTGCAGGGGATTTCTCTCTCCATTCTGAGTCTCCATGTGGCCCCTTTTACCATCCTGAGCATCTTGTGGTCCTGGACACACACAAACCTCTGCATGGACACAAACACGGTGCAGAGCAAGGGACTTGTGCAGAATCTCACCCTGGGCCTCTCGAGACCCTCAGACGCAGGGGCCGGGGGGTTTGGGGTCAGAAACACCCCGGTGCCTCTCACAGCGGGTGCCAACGCTCCAGGAAACCCGAGCGCAACCTGGCGAGATGAAAGAGGAAAAAATGAGCTGGGGAGGCAATGAAACGCTCCTGCATCAAGTGTCTGACGGGTGGCAGAGCGGGCGCGCGGCGTGCCTGCCCGGCTGGTTACGAACCCAGCACTGGTGGCATTTGCTGCAGACGAGGGGACACGAGCCCTCGCCCAGCCCGGGAAATGCCTTTTCTGCCCCAGCTGCGGCGCAGCCGTCGATACGCTGGGTACACACGCACTGCGCCGCTCCGTGCCACCTCCGGGCTTATTTCCCCCTCCATTTACTGAAGAATTTGCGCAAAGCCCATTTGACACTGGTTCTCATTTTAATTGACTTTTCCAGTATTTTTTCCATGGTTATGATGGATGCAGCTGACGAGTCAGCAGATGGCGTTGGGAAGTGACAAATTAATTACCAAGAAAGGTCACTTTTTCAAAGCACTAAACTTTCCCGTGCCTCGTCCTCTTCTACCTCAAAAATGTGGCTGGCTGACAGGTTTCCCATCCATCTGCGATGAAACTTTCTGCGTTGGAAAGGACAACCTTTAAAATAAAAAGGGAAGATGAAAATTAATCATCTCTGTATTAGCTGCGTGCTGCCTGCCAGGTTCACCTCTTAATTACGCCAGAGTGTTCAAAACGGAGAGGAAACCAGAGTTGGAAATAAGGGACCCGACCCCACAACTTCTGCAGCGGTGGCACCGGAGCAGGCGCAGCAACAGGCGGCTCTTGGCTGCGGGTTCGCCCATAAAGCGGCTTTCGGCACGTCCCATTGCCCGTGCAAAACGAGAGGAAATGAAAATAAAACTCAGCTGGTAATCTCATCTCCAGCATTACAACGCAAAACCCCAGTCCTGCTGCAATCCCTGCAACCATTTGCAACCTGCAGCACCCCGAAACTTTCCTTGTTTTATGAAGCAAAATCGCAGGAGAGGTTAGGAGCTCAATAAAAATATGATGTACAGAATGAAGCTGCTTGCAGTTCTGCCAGTACCTAAAGTTAAACGCTTGCCATAATTGGGAGCAATTTGAAGAGGAACCTGGCAGCAGCAAAGTCCATTAAGCCGCGTATCAGTTGCAGTGTCAAGGAACTGGGAACACGAGCTCCCCGTGCCAGCGACGCTGAGCATTTGTCTCCCTGTGCTGTCCTGTTCCCTCCAGCCGCTCTGTGCTCCGGCTGCTTTGGCAAGTGGGCTGCATAAAAAACTGGAGATGGACGCCAACGCGAATCTGAAGCTGAAATTCAGCCGCAGGGTAACGCAGAGGGACGGCAGGGAGGACGCGGCTCCGCGCGCGTCCCGTCTGCTCCCACAGCAGCCACGCGTGCGCAAAAACCGCGTCCCCAGCCCCGCGTCCCATTGCTCACGGGAACACCCATCTCACCCCGCTCAGGGCAAATGACTCTTGCTCAGGTCAAACTGCGGCACTCGCTCTGCTCATTTCTGAGCCGCACGGCGGGGCCGGCGTGGGTAAGAGGCCCATTCTCCCTCCCCGTTGGGGGGCAGGAGCAGACACCCGTTCTCCCAGCCCCACAGCGTCCCCCGGCGCCGGGCCGCGCTGCGGGTGGAGCGGGCGCCGCCGCCTGCCCAGCGCTCCTCATGAATAAAGCACCAGCGACAAATTCTAATGCCGCTTTCGAAATATTAACGCTAGATAAATATTTGAAGAATCACAGGCTTAAAACACATGTTAATTTGCGGCATAAATATTTTAAGGGCGCAGATTTCCCCTGCGCTCGCCTGGCGCCCACTTGAATTTCTCCCGCCGCTGGGTGCTGTAATTCACAGTAATTCGCAGTAATTCATGGCCGTGCAGCCGGGCTGGGTGAGAATCGACAGCGAGGATTTAACTCCTGCTGACTCCCAAAAACAGTTCGCCCTCCTGGTTCCAGCAGCAAATCATGAACCCTCAGATTAACGGAGAATTTGTCTGGCGGCGTTTCCACATGGACCCAGCGCCGCGGCCATGGGTGGCAGCGGCTGGGGCGGCCGTGGGCGCGGGACAGGGGTCGTGCTGCAGGGGAGGGCGGTCCCACCGACCTCGGGCTTACCCGCAAACGCCTTCTCTGCAGCTCTTCAGCACCAGAGTCTCCAGGAGCGCCCGGGGAAGCAGCGTCTTCGCAGACCCGTCTTCAGCGTCTCGCTGGGCTCCTCTGCGTCCCCAGCGCACCTGCAAGACCTCCCCACGGGCAATTAAATCCTGACGAGTGATTGCTGCGCCGCAAAACGCCAGAACCTCGCTGGAAACAGGGCCTGGACACCCCTAAACTGGGGACACCTGGAAATTCTCTGTGCTGCCTCAGTTTCTCCATGGAAGGACAAAAGAAAGAGGGACGCGCGTGTGTCTGGCCGTGGCCTGGGCAGACTCAGCTGTGCTACTGGCGGTGGAGGAGACGGGCACGGCCAAGGCATCCCACCGAAAACAATCATCTGCCATCGGCATTAACAACCAAAACCAAACCAACCCACCCACAAACCAACCAAAAACCCACCTTTTTTAATAAAGCAGATTTCTGCACTTATAAGAACTTTCTAGTCTCTCAAACAAGGAAAAAATAAATAAGATACTAACGCTGCTTTGCTTTGCTTTTCTTCATTTTTGGTCACTCCTTTGCCATTCTCTCCCAGATCTGGAACAAGCGAAGGGAGGAAGGAGAGGAGGTGAGAAAACAAGACTGGATGCATCTCATTTTGGTTTTCAAATCCAAAGCAGCGGGTTTCCACGTGCAGGCTCGGGAACACCTCCGGGCAGGGCAGAGCTCGCTCTCAGGCGCCGCGGGGGCCACGGTCGAGCCGAGCTGCCGAGCCCGGCCTGGCAGGGAGAGCCCCCGGCGGCTCCGCCAAGGGGCCCCCGCCCCACTCACGGGGAAGATTTATTGGATTTGATGGAAGAGCAATTTAGCCTTTACACACACCAGTCACCCACTGACCTCCTGTTTTCTTATTACCTCCTTTTACCCCCCCTACTGTTCCCGTATCAAACAACAATATATCAGGTTAAGCACAGCAAGACGAAAGGCTAAAGCACCGAGAAGTGCATTAAATGGCTGCGTTGCAGGGCTGCTCGCCCTGTCAGGGCGGCGGGAGGATGATGTACGGTATCCCTGCTTGCTCGGGGGAGTAGATGCCGTTTGCGGGGTGCAGATGCCGTTTGCGGGGTGCAGATGCCGTTTGCGGGGTGCAGATGCCGTTTCCGGGGAGCGGTTGGTTTGCTGAGCTGGGCTGAGAGCAGCCAGGACCCGACCTCCTGCCTTCGCAGTCGTGTCCATGGGGACTATCTACCCATGGCAGAACTGAAGCCTGAAACGGCACCGCTGTGCTCAGTGCTGCCAGCCCCCCGAGATTCCCTGATACAGTGAACTAGATTACACTGGATGCCCAGGATTTATCAGCGGTTTCAATGGAGAGTCACCCGTCTCATTCCAGAAACCTCAGAAGTTAATAGTAGTTTATCTGCAACAGGGGAGAAGCGTTTGCCGCTGCTTTATCTCCTTTCAGGCTTGCAAGGCACCAATTCATTCTGCAAGGCAACAAGAACCAGGGTGAGATGCCCCCAGGGGAACCAGAGGCAGCGCACGTGGCCCGTCTGCGCGGCCACCGGGAGCGTTGCCCACGGGAGAACCCGCACGGCCTGCCCGGCTGGACAACCGACGGGAAACCTCGGGCAGAAACATCTGCAGACACATCTGGGCCTGTCCCGGCAAATCCGATCCCAGCACCGGGCTCAAATTTGATAAAACATCAGTTTAATCCATGGATATTTTGCTCAGGTGATGAGCAGCAACCTCAGGGAAAGCCTCTCAACCGCAAAGGCTTTAGAGAGCTAAGCAGTGATGATCGGCAGCTCAGGAAAATAAAGGTTAATGAAAAGACTGGGGGAAAAAAACCAATCAATGTTTTTTGACCATCCTACCGTTGCTTCGCTCACCCGCGTGGGGCTGCTGCATCTGCCGCCTCTCGTGCTGCAGGACCACGCGCTCGCAGGGTTTGTGCAGAGCCTTAGGAGCACAACGAGGCAGCAAAGGGGAAGGGAGCAGGAACTGCGAGAGAAAAGCCTTGTTGTGCCAACGTGGGGCTCGATGTGCAAGGGGAATCGGTGCAAACCTGGTGTCAGCGGCTGCAGGTTGAGCCCCGAGCCAGTGCCGTTATGTAAAGGGACGGGGAGAAGCCCGGGGCTGGATGGAAGAAACGAATCCAATTACAGGATGAAGGGCAGAGGGAGAGAAAAGACACGTTTGGTCTGGAGCAAATCCCTGGAAGGCTTTAGAGCAGGGCAGCAAGAAGAGGACGAGAATGAGTTGCAGTGCGGACACCCAACCGTCACCGAGAGGGACGGGCGCATCAAAATGGGCAGAAAGGAGGGGATGGGGCTCCCAGTTGGCTGGAGTGCGGCCGGGATGTAACAAGAGACCCAAACCACATCAGGACGCGGCTCCTGTGGGAGCTGGAACGGCAGGTTGGCTGCTCGCCGTCCCCATCGGAGCCAGGAACACCAGCCAGGCCCTGCCAGGGCAGACAAGCAGCGAGCAAACCCCACATTTCCTCTGTACCGTTGCCCAAAAGATTATAACCCAGTTTCCAGTGTCGCGGCAGTCTGCGGGCTCCCACGGCAAACCCAGGGCTCTGCGCTACAAATGGAAAAACATTGACCCAGTTATGACAAAATGAAACAGCACGTCTAAAGCATCGCTGCAGAGCGCTACGAACATCCACAATTAAGGCTTCCAGGAATTACAGGGTTCAACTTCAAATGAGGTTTACAAATTAAAAATAAAAGAGCTGGATTATTTCTATTTGCCTAAAGCCCCTTCTCTGGCTGCTCAGCCGTTCTCAAAGCTGGGCCACGGCTGCTGCTGGACGCTGCAGAACCAAGGTGCTGGTGCTACCCTCTCGCATCCCTCGGGAACTGAACAAAAGCCTCTCTGAGCCTGCAGTGAAGCACCTGCCGTGAGCGGGGCAAAGCAGAGCTTGGACAGAGGAGCTGCACCCGGATCCTGCATCCCAGCAAACCCCTCCTGATGGCTTCAAACAGCCCAGAAACCAGAGCAGCACCCGGCCAGGGCTGACTGCGGTCTGCGAGGCAGGATCTCGGGAGCAGACAGCGGCCCTGGCCAGGGCTGGTGTGCTCCATCGCACAGCCGGGAGGCGCAGGGAAACGTGCTGGTGCTGCAGGGACACCCTGCCTGTGCCAGGGCCATGGGGATGCGCTGGCTGTGCCGGGGACACGGAACACGCTGGCTGTGCTGGGGTCATGGGGACGTGCTGGCTGTGCCGGGGACACGGAACACGCTGGCTGTGCCGGTGCCGCGGGGACATGCCGGCTGTGCCGGTGCCGTGCTGGCTGTTCTCCCCGCGCTGCTGCGTGGCCGCTCAGACTGTCTTGCAAACCTGCCTACTCTGCTACAGCCCCGGTTTATCACTTCGTTAGAAGTGTTGACAGCACCACACGGAGCGGTGCAGGTTCACAGCTGAGCCGGATTGCTCAGCTCCTTGGCAAGAAAATGACAGGTCCTGACGACTTTCTGTCTCCCCGAGGAAACACTGCGGTGCTCACAGGGATGGTACCTGGATCGGCAGCAGGAGCAAAAGCCTGGAGGTGACAGGGCCCTGCCTGCTCGTGAACACCGTGCACACAGGCTGAGGTTGGCGGAGGTGAAGCTCTACTCTTCTGCTGCCAGGCAGAGCCGGGAGAAGGAGCCGTGACAGGGAACCCGCTCGCAGAACAGGAGCTGCGGTTCCTCCTGCCCAACGCCCGCGGCACAGCCCCTCGTGGGCTGCAGGCAAGGCAGGACAGGGCTGCTGAGCGCCCTTATCTGTGGGGACAGCAGTGAGGGCATGGCACCAACAGCCTCCCTCTGCACCAGCAGGTCCTGCTCCTGGATGGGTGCAACCCTGCAAACCAGGGCACAGCGTGGCCAAGTTAATCCCCGCTGAGGGAGGAACGGCCCACCGAACCAAATTGTAAATACATCTGTGTCCTCCTTCTCCTGGCCACACATTTAAATCTATTTGATCCACTCTAATGGATTGATCTACAAGTTTGTGCACACACATCCTGCTTTGGACAGGGTGGCTGGCAGCGCCTCGCCCATCACGAGCTGTCAGCTCCGCTCAGCCTCACCTCCGCCGGGAACGAATCCAATTACAGGATAAAGGGTTTTCTTCCCCTCCATATGGTCTCTGTAACGCTCCAGCTTTATCTTGCTTTAACCCCGTTCCTGGCGATGGAGCTCACCAGCCCGGCGTAAGCGGCTCAGCGCAGCAGCCGCGCGGCTGCAGTCCCATACGGGAAATGGGGCGTCCTGGGGCAGCTCCGCAAGGTCCGCACCTTCCCCCCCGTCCTCCTGCCCAGCGGGGGAACGAGCCCCTCCAGACGGGACACTGAGGGTGCAGGACAGAACCAGCCCAAAGCACAAAAGCGCAGTTTGTGTTCAGCGCTGGTGCTCGTGACTCAGGTTTAAGGTCCGGTGCATTAGTCCATCACCAGACTTGAAGCACAGCTGTTGGCTGCACGGCTGATTTCTATCGCACATCTCTTGGGGAAGCTGCGCGGTGCCTTTGCCCCAGCAGCAAAGAGCCTTGCACAGGAACGGGCACCGCAAAGGGTCCCAGCTGCCACTGCTCCAGGAAACTCGCGTCCCAGGCACCGCTGGCTCTGCCTGTCACTGCAGCCGGTGAAACAACCGGTGAAACAACCGGTGAACCAACCGTATCGGCTCAGTGCAAGTCAGTTATTTGATTATAATTATCCCTCCTTGCTTTACACAGGACATGAAAGCCCAGAGCAGCTCAGGGCTCCGTCACGCCATGTGCTGACAAACAATGAATAAGAGACAATCTCATCTCAAAGAGCTTAGCAAAGCAGAAAAAAAACCTGCGAGAAGGAAGAAAACCCTTCTTTTTCTTAAGGACGAACACAAAGAAAACAAGCCTCTCCTCTCCCATTAAACAAAGCCTGAATTTTGCCATCGCTGCCTTTGTCGTAGAGTAAGCACGGAAAACAATTGCTAGCTCCCTGGGAGCCAGCCCGTAAGGTTCCCCTGCTAAGAGACACCAAATTAAAGCCATCACTTTCCATTTCTGCGACAGAGACAGAACCGAGGTTGCATTCAGGACACGTCCTGGAGGAACCAGCTCTCCTCCCCGGTGTCGTTTTCCTAACGCCGGGTTTACGCGAGGCCTTGGCCATCGCTCCGGCTGCCCCTGACCCGCCGGCAGCTCTAAATCCACTCGCCGCGGGTATCGACACCAACCTCGGCCTCGAATCGCAGGGGAAGCGGAGCCCGGGAAGGGACAGACCCCGTTAGCACCACGGGGCGACCTGGGCTCACCCGCTCCGTGTCCAGCTCCCGACAGGGGCAAAGCCCAGGTCTAGGTGTAGGGGAAGGCAGTCTTTTGGAGCTGGACCATCATAGCAAAATCTTTTAGCTGAAAAGGGTTGATTTCTGCCACGGAAGCTGAGAGGGACAGCGGCACCGAGACGCACGTCTGTACCCATCTGTTTGTGTATTAGCTTTTCTGGCCTCTCCTTTCATGTTCAACAAATTCTGCAAAAAGTGTCTAACTTGCGTGCATCCAGAAGCTGACTGCAGGCAGGAGAGGCAGGAGACGCCTCAGGGAAAGCTTTGTGAGCAGGCCATGGGTCCTCAACAAGAAACTCCTGAGTTTCTCATGAGCTTGTGTTCAGATGAGAAAAGACCTGGACCAGGAATTGGATGAGCGGCGGTTCCACGGGACGTGCAGTGAGACACGTCCGAGAGCCACGGCCCTCGGGTGGGGATTCCTCGTCCCAGGACACGCGAGGTTTATGTGACCCACTTACTCTCAGCACGTCCCAGCTCAGGGAGCTCAGCGGGGCAGCGACCGGGACAGCGCTCATCCCCCCGCCCTGGCCCCCCGCCCCCGCCCGCCAGCTCCCACACCTCAGTCATTCATTCATCTGTTCATTCATCCAGCCACAGGACAGCAGTGACTTTTTCCATCCACCTTGTCTTGGCGAAGGTGGGAAAGAGGCTCACAGCTTACCGCATTAACAGATCAGGGCCATTAACGCCACCGCGTCAGAGATTAATGGAAGAGCTTCACTAAGGCGCCTTAGGCAGGTCTCCTGGAGAAGGAGCACCCATGACCCAGGAGGAAAAGATGAGGAAAGAGCTTGGGATGGAGCACCAAGGCTCCAAGCTGGCACTGGCCCTGCTGAGAAGGGTTTCAGAGTCTTGTGTGTGCTGGCATGGGGATCCCACATCCCAAACTGACTGGTGAGAGACCAGGAGAAGCTTCTTCCCATCCCACCTGCTCTCCCGGTGGGGCTGGTCATGGCAGCAGAGCTGGGTTTTGCTCGGTGATGGAGACACCAGGCAGCACCCACCGAGCCAGGCAGCACCCACCTGAGCCAGGCAGCACCCACCGAGCCAGGCAGCACCCACCGAGCCAGGCAGCACCCACCTGAGCCAGGCAGCACCCACCGAGCCAGGCAGCACCCACCTGAGCCAGGCAGCACCCACCGAGCCAGGCAGCACCCACCTGAGCCAGGCAGCACCCACCGAGCCAGGCAGCACCCACCTGAGCCAGGCAGCACCCACCGAGCCAGGCAGCACCCACCGAGCCAGGCAGCACCCACCGAGCCAGGCAGCACCCACCTGAGCCAGGCAGCACCCACCTGAGCCAGGCAGCACCCACCTGAGCCAGGCAGCACCCACCTGAGCCAGGCAGCCAAGCCCAGAGCAGCCAGAGCCAAGCCCATGGCTCAGACCCACAGAGCGGGGTCCAGTCTCCCCCGGTGCCCTCTCCAGGTGAGTGGGGCAGAGCTGGGCTGTCCCCAGCCCCTCCCTGGGAGCCCTCCAGCCGCCCAGGGACACGCGGGGACAGGCTGTGACCCACCGCGGACCCAACACAGGCCATCTCCCCACCCATCACCCAAAGCAGCCGCTCGCCAGCCCACCCGCTCCTCCTGCCTCTGCCCCTCTTCCAAAGGGGCCCCCACCCCCTGTCCCTTCCTCCCCCAACCCCTTAAACAATATTAAACACTTAATGGCAATTAATACGCTTTAATGCAGGTTTTGGGGCCAACTGGCTGCTTAGAGGGTGCTTAGACCATCAGCCCCTTTCAATCCCGTTGCCCTTGTCACTGGAAGTTAGCCGAGCCCCTAATCCAGCCTCCCCCCGCGCTCCCGAGACGAGGCCCCAGGGTATAAAACCTCCCCGGGCGCCGCCGCCCTGGGCACGGAGCAGGGCCAGCGACCGCTCCCGTCCCCCGCATCCGCTGCTCTTCTTACTCTGTCGCTTTTTGAGGGGGAGGACCCTTCGGCTGGGTATTTTTCCACATTGGGGGGTGGGACTTTTTAAATTTTTTTAATTGGGGTTGAAGGAAAATTCCTTAGAAAAATCAGAGCATTTGCTTTAAACAAACACCCTTAAAGCAAAGCCACTGCCGTACCACTGGCAGGATGAACGGGACGGAAGGTATCAATTTTTACGTGCCTATGTCCAACAAGACAGGGGTGGTGCGAAGCCCCTTCGAGTACCCGCAGTACTACCTGGCCGAGCCCTGGAAATACCGCGTCGTGTGCTGCTACATCTTCTTCCTCATCTCCACCGGTTTGCCCATCAACCTCCTCACCCTCTTGGTCACCTTCAAACACAAGAAGCTCCGGCAGCCGCTCAACTACATCCTGGTCAACTTGGCGGTGGCCGACCTCTTCATGGCCTGTTTTGGCTTCACCGTCACCTTCTACACCGCCTGGAACGGCTACTTCGTCTTCGGGCCCGTCGGCTGTGCCGTTGAGGGCTTCTTCGCCACGCTGGGAGGTAATGCCGTGGGGTGGGAGGTTGGCAGGGGTGATCTCCAGGGCTTTAGGAGCCCCATTCCATCCCTTCATCACACTGCGATGGTGGCGATGCATGCAGCACCTTCTCCAGAAAGCCACCTTGCGTGCCACCGCGGTGTCACAGCGCGCTGCGCAGGGCAGAGCTCGCCAGGCAAAGTGCTGCTTCCTTCTGATGGGGATGGAAAGAGAGATTAATGCAGGTTTGGTCTTGATGCTGAGAAGCACCATCTCACAACAAGCAGGGCAGCTGCAAGGGGACACGAAGGGGCCGGGGATGAGATCCTTGTTTGCAGGACCAAACCCAGGGGGATCTGCCCGCACGGCCCAGCGTGTGCTTGGGGGTGTCACACTGACGGTGCACGGCTGCTGGAAGTGAACACATGTCCTTGAAGCCACGTCAAGCATCTTCGCCAAAATGCTTCACTTTTTGGGACAAGGTGGAGTGTTGGGGAAGGTTCAGGGGGAACAGACATCCCTTGGGAGAGACCCCGCACGGGGACATGGGGAGGGGACACAAGGAGAGGGGCCCCACTCATCTGGAGCCAAAAGCAAGAGGCGGCAGCTCGGAAGCGCAGGAGAGCAGCAGCGCGGCCGGGAGGCGGCTGCAGGTTTGCGCAGAACCGGGGGCGGCAGGCGCTGCGGCAGCTCTTGTCCCACTTGCACCGATCTGGGTGCCCTTGGGAGCCGCTTAGCTCATTTCTCAGGGACACGGAACGCGCCAACGCTCCGCCCTGCAGAACGCCCGTGCTGAACAGGAAAATGCACTTTGCAGCCGTTGCCCACGCAGGCAGGCGGGCCCACGCGGCACCTCGCGGCGCATCTGACGCCCGCTCAGCCTCGCTGCAGCGACCCATAACCACGGCAAGGACTCGGGTTGTTTTCCCCCCTAAATGGGGCGATTTCCCGCAACGATGCTGATCTGAAAATCAAATAAAAAGGATGGATGTCCTGCCAGACAAAAGCAAAGCTAAATGTCCTGATCTAAGCCAAGGACTGGGGAACTGGTATCGGTGCCAGAAGATCATAGAGGCTGCACCATTTCTGATCCAGCGGGCCGTGCGCTTGCCGGCAGCGCTACCGGCCCCTCCGAGGTTCGTGTCTGGTGAAGAACAAGGCGGCTGCTGCTCGCAGGGAGGAAAGTTTGATGGGAAGCAGCAGTGCGAGCAGCAGGTCTCCGCGAATCCCAGCGCAGGGTGTAGTTATCAGCAGATTATCCCAGCTGGGGGCATTAGCAGGCTTACAGCACCGACTAAACGCTCCCAATCCCCTGAAGTTTAATTATCCCTTATAAATACATGTGCAGGCATGCCCACCCACACAGCCTCCCACACACACCTCCCCCTGATCCGGCACCGGCGGGAGGCTCACGAAATACACATTTAAAGGCATCAACAGGTTTGGGCACATCTGGCATCTTTGCCGGAAATCGTGCTTCCTCACACCCAGGTGGAATTCACCCCCTCGATTTCTAAATTATTAAGGATCCATCATGATCCCCTCCTCCGCCGCCAGCGTCCCGCGGCAGCAGACGCCCCCGCGGCTCCCAGAGCCGCTCGGTACAGTCGGGAGATTCTCAGTTATTCGCTGGGATGCTGGTTATCCTTTGCTGATCCCAGCCCCCCGGTCCCCTCTGCTCTTCGCTGCGAGCACGAAGGGAAGATCAAGCCCGGAGCAGCTCCTACCTCCACCCTACGCTCTCTTGTCCTCTCCTCCTGCAGGTCAAGTCGCTCTGTGGTCCCTGGTCGTCTTGGCCATCGAGCGCTACATCGTCGTCTGCAAACCCATGGGAAACTTCCGCTTCTCCGCATCCCACGCCATGATGGGCATCGCTTTCACCTGGATAATGGCCTTTTCCTGCGCCGCTCCCCCGCTCTTCGGCTGGTCCAGGTGGGTGCAAGGGTGCTCAGCGCAGCCCCAGCTGCTCAGCAAACAGCCCAGGGACAGGAGACGCGTTTGGGGCTCAGACCTGACACTGGGCTGCAGGTCAGAGGCAACGAGGCAGTCAGGACAGAGACGGGACCGCAGCCGCCAGTCCCAGCACGGCTCGGTGTCCCCTGACCCACAGCAGCCACGGGCTCAGCACCTCCTGCTGCAACGGCCCTTCCTGTTCCCTTTACGTTCTGCAGAGAAAGGGGCCCACGGGCACGGCTCATCCCCGCGGCAGAGCTGTGGGGACCCGCACGCTGCAGAGCCCGCGCAGCCGGCTCCGCGGGGCACAGAGGGCTCACCCAAAACACACCCGTCACTCCCTCAGCATCCCCACCCCCCGGGGACTCGGCCCCTGGGCTGCGCCCCCCGCAGTGGCCCCAGGGACGGCCCTGGTGCAGACCCCGACCCTTCTCCCGGCAGATACATGCCCGAGGGGATGCAGTGCTCCTGCGGCCCCGACTACTACACCCACAACCCCGACTACCACAACGAGTCCTACGTCCTCTACATGTTCATCATCCACTTCATCATCCCAGTCGTGGTCATTTTCTTCTCCTACGGGCGCCTCATCTGCAAAGTCCGAGAGGTAACGCTGGGAGGGGGCGGAGGGGCCGGGGTGGGTGGCTCGGGCGGGGGGTTGGTGACCCAGGGTGGCCTCACTGCCCCCCGCCCGCAGGCAGCCGCCCAGCAGCAGGAGTCGGCCACGACCCAGAAGGCTGAGAAGGAGGTGACGCGGATGGTGATCCTCATGGTGCTGGGGTTCATGCTGGCCTGGACGCCCTACGCCGTGGTGGCGTTCTGGATCTTCACCAACAAGGGCGCAGACTTCACCGCCACGCTCATGGCCGTGCCTGCCTTCTTCTCCAAGAGCTCCTCCCTCTACAACCCCATCATCTACGTCCTCATGAACAAGCAGGTGAGCTGCCCCATGCCACGCACGGTCACCCTTCACCTGGGCTTACCCAGGGCCACCGCAGGCACCTTCCTCCTCCCCGCAAGTGCCGGCAGCCAGCCGGGGGCTGTCAGCACCGCAGCGCGTCCCCGCTGGCCCCCGGTGCCACCGTTCTCTGTTTTCCTCCCTCCTTCAGTTCCGCAACTGCATGATCACCACAATCTGCTGCGGCAAGAACCCCTTTGGGGATGAAGACGTCTCCTCCACTGTATCCCAGAGCAAAACCGAGGTCTCCTCCGTCTCCTCCAGCCAAGTATCACCTGCATAGACCATGGACAGTTTGATCTGGGGTGACCCAGCGCGCTCGAGGACCGAGACAGACACCCAGACACCCCAGTCTCAGCACACACCTGCCCCTTCTCAGCTGTTCTCCCTCCTCTTTCTGGTCCAAACCCTGGGAAGCCGAGGCCCACACCTGGGATGGGGATACGGAATAAAAACCAGACAAATGTCAACCTGATTTGAGATTCCGTAACCCATTTTCACACAGTTAAGCTTTAATCCATCTTCATTACGGCTCCTTCTCACTGAAGTTCCTCATATTGCAAGGAGGAGACATCCAATGACAATTATTTGTTCTTTACAATTTGATTAATTTCGTGGGCATAGGAGGCCAGCTTGGCACGGCTATGAAATAACCATTCGATCACCTGCCCGGGGGCGGGAGCTGCGCGCCAGGAGCCCTTGGACGACCCGCGCCCGTCCCGCTCCCGCGTCCCTCGTTCCCAGCAGGGAGCCGCACGCAGAGCTGGCGCTGTCACCCTCTCCAGCATCCTTGGCCTCAGGTTGCTCAGCGGCCCCGGCGCCCCCCGAGCTCAGGCGCAGTCGAGGAAAGCAGCCGGGAAACACAGACAGCTGGAAACCCGGGCCCAAGGGCCGTTTCAGCGTCTGCCTCTCATCCCGCTGCAGCTGGGACGGCTCCTCCGCACCCCCGTGCTGCCGTCGGCTGCTTAGGAAAACTGCAGTAATGGGCTCCATTCATTTTAGATCAGTTATCGTCTGCACAAGCAGCAGTTGGGGGAAAAGCAGCTTGTAGTTAATAACATGGCTAATTCGGAGCCATCCGCGGGGAGCAGGATGGGCTCGGCGAGGGTCGTCCCTGGTCCTTGTCCCGCGGTGGCTGCTGGAGACCCCGGCGGCACAGACACAGACCCTGCCCCGAAACACCGGCCCAGGGGCAGCCCAGGGGCCGCGGCCTGGAGCAGCCACGGTTTCCCAGTGCCGGGGGCACGCTGCACGGCCCCAGCAGCCGCTTCGCCATGGGCTGAGCCCAGAGACCCCCAGAGACCCCCCCGGGGGGGGCAGGAACCCACATTCGTGCCGCTCCCCAGCACCGGCTCTCCGAACCCATCACCGCTGCCTGCGTCACGTTAGCAGCAATAAAAGGATTCAAAGAGCAATTCCTTACTTTTATGAACAAATGGCCCTGGATGGATGATTCAGGCAGCATTCAATCCCCAGCAAGAAAGTGTCAGCAAAAACCCAGCCTCTTTCATGTAGGTGGATAACTGCAAATAAAAGTAGGGAATTATTAGCACTTAATGCTTGCTGGGTATTTACTCCCTAGTGCTCTTCTCCGGGAGATGCCAAGTACTTCAGATAAAACAGCAGGCGGGGGGGCCTGGCAAAGGGGAGACACACGGATGGTGGTGATGGCTGCGGACAGCGAGAGCCCCCGCACCCCCAGCCCGCCCCCCAGAGCTCCTTTGCTCCTCCCCACAGCCCCCTCTCCCATCTCATCTCCTCCCCACAGCCCCCTCTCCCATTTCATCTCCTCCCCACAGCCCCCTCTCCCATCTCATCTCCTCCCCACAGCCCCCTCTCCCATCTCATCTCCTCCCCACAGCCCCCTCTCCCATCTCCTCCCACCTGTCCCCTCTTCTCCCCATGTACCCATTCCCAGCTCCTGCCACCAACGCGCCAGCCGTGTGTCCCCCAGCCCCGGTCCAGGGGCTCCGGGGGCTCCCGCTGTGCTCGGCCATGGAGAGACACACCAGCCTCCTCCAGACTCTCCATTTCTCCTTCATCAACACCGCCTGTATTTTTCTTGTTCATCAGACTGACAAATGGGCAGAAAACAGACTTCTGGCTATTTCCTGCGCGAGCTGCCCACTCCTCCTCTCCCCTTGGCAATGACTGAGAGCTGGAGAAGCAGGAATAGCATATAAATTTCCTCCCTCCTTTAATAAATACCTCTATTACCTAGCGCTCTCCCCGGCTGGCTGCTGCAGGCTCTTTCTCACTCCCTTGGATTGCTGCCCGCCAGGCAGAGCGATAAACCACCATTCTCATTTCAGAGGGGATGAAGAGCAGGATGGAGCCAGGCAGGGGCAGCGCAGGACGGGAAAAGCCCCCTCTGGGGTCTGTCCGCAGCTTTGCACCCTCGCTTGGGCAGCCGCGTCTCTGGGTTTATGAGGGAAGGTGGGCTCAGGGCCCTGCACTGTGTTCACCCCTCGCACCACCGCGTCCCCTCTGCCGGCACGGAGCGGATGGGAGAGACGCCCCCGACTCACCACAACGCGATCAGCAGCGTTCAGGCAATGCAAAGCACAGAAAACAGCCGTAAAAGCAGAGAAGCCGCGGGGGGAAGCGCGCTGCAGCCCGCGGGGCGCGGGGCAATCTGTGGGAGGTTCGGAAAGATGGGAAGGTCCTTGCAGCGCAGCCCCCGGGTGTCACCTGGCATCGGCCGCATCCCGCAGCGCCACGAACAGCTTGTGCACCGAGAGGCCCTGCCCGAGGCCACTCAAACACATTTCGCTCCATATGATGCTGCAAAGGGACGTCAGAGCGCCAGGATCTGTCCCCTGCCCCAAACCGCTTTTGCACGCACGCCTGAGCAGGGCTGCTGCTGCTGCACGTGTCCAAAACACCCTGTGCAAGGCAATGGGTAAAAGCCGCCAGCCTTTCACATGCCCAGGACCCCCAAGAGCCCCTGGGGGGACCAGGCGCGTCCCCTGTGCTTCGTGCGCATGCAGCTGCTGCAGTGTCCCCGTCCCCTCTGCCCCCGCAGCATCGCTGTCCCTGCCCACGGGGCCTCTCGCCCGCAGCGGGATCGATGGCCGGGCTTTGAAAACCTGGAAAACACCCCCCGTACAAGGAGCACCGGGGTGGCAGCCGCCCAGCTTCCCACGCAGCCGGCACCCGGTGCATCGCATCCATTTCCCGGAGTCCACTTAACTTCTAAATTTAACAAGCTCCTAAACAAGTAATAGCGGCAAGTGGCAGCACCCGGCTCCCAGCCTGCAAGCGGCATTTCAGGGGCCAGGCCACCATCAGCACGAGCAGCGGGACATTTCTCAAACGTCTCTTTGATTTATGGCTCTAGTTAATTCTCCAGGAGGCCTGCGAGTTGTCCTGAGTGCACGAAACCTCAGAGGGATAAATAATTTAACAGGTGGTTAAATATTCTTTAAGGTCTGGAGAACATCAGCAGGAGCACAGATTTCGGGGGATAACACAGAACTACAAATTGAGCACGGAGAGGGAGGACGGCCCGGGCTGCGCGCTGTCGGATTGGTGCTGAGGAGGCGCTAAGATGCAGCAGCAGAGCCGATGCCACAGGAGGGACAGGACCGGGACATCCTGCTGCTGCCGCGTCTCCATCAGCGGGGTGAGACACGGGATTAACCAGAGCTTTGGGGAATGTCCCAGCCAGCTGTGTCCTGCCAGATGTGCAGCATGCGCCAAAAGAATTGCTGGATGCGGAGCGGGGAGGGCAGCGGGAGCCAGGGCAGGGCAGCCGGCTCGCCTGGCTCAGGAACAGCACTGGGATGAGAGCAGGAACCACAGCACCGCCCACGAGACTCCCAGCCCCGCTCCGGTCCCAGATCGGGCTGGTTTGGGGCTCCCAGGAGCAGCCCCAGCCCCACGGGTGGCCCATGGAGTGTGGCAGAGGTAGATGGCAGCAAATCCCATTCCTTGTGGCAGCCGGGACGCGACAGCCCCGTCCCCGCTCAGGCACCATCCAGCCCTGCGCGATTTACAGCCCGTCCAGCCCCTGGCGTTACCTGCGGTCTGAGGTTCCCACCACAGCTCCTCTTCCCTGGGTTTCGCTCCTTGGGCACAATTCAGAGCTCAGAACGGATCTTCATTCCTCCCTGGGTAGAACACGGCAAGCCAAGCAGCCGGGCAGGTGTCTGTAACGCCCCTGTGCCTGGTGCTGGGCTGCCTGCCCCCCGCAGCGTCCCCGCAGCATCCCCCCCCGGCCAAGCTGCCGCCCGGGTTCGAGTTTGTGGGTGGCCAGTGCGTGTCCTTTTGGGGAACACGCGGCTCTGCTGCAGACGGCCCGCGCTGCTCTCCCCGTGCAGGGAGGCGACCCCCCCGCTCCCTCGCTGTCTCCAATCCCCCTTCCCAGCCCCTTGCTGGATTTTTCAGGTGTGTGCTGCCTCAGCGCACAACCGAGCAAACCCAGCAAAGCTTTAGGGAATGGATCCCCCAAATTGCCCCCTGGAGGAGCCCAGTGGGTCCCACAGCCATGGGGAGACAAGCAGGTCCATCTCTGCCCCATGGCCGGCAGGGGAGCCCCACCCAGTCCCTGCCCAGACGGTTTATCACAGCTGCCCCCGATAAATGGATAATGAATAATTCACTGTTGGCTTTTGCTTTATGAAGTATTCATTGCATTCAAGCTTCCCAAGGTAATTAACTATCCTGTGAGCCCCGTGTAACACAACCCGGCCACAATCCATCTTCAACACTTCATTAGCAGGCCTCCACGGCACTTCGATGGATTAAAGGGGAACAAATGCACAAACACAACTTTCCCCTCCCTGGGAGCCCAGGAGACGTGGCCATGGCACCCCGGAGGGGGACGCGTCCCCCACGGGGACCCGCGGGCGGGTGGCAGGATGGCGCTGCACAGGACGGGCACCGCAGCGCTGGGGACAAGCCGCACTTCCCCGAAACGAGGGATTTTCTGCGGCTGCCTGAAGACGAGGGTATTGCTTGAACCACCGGGCAGCCCCAGCGCTGACTCGCTACGGCCTGAGCTCTCAGAGCACCCCAAAAATCAAGCCATACCCGAGTTTCACCCCACTTTGAGCAGCCCCAGCGCAGCACAAGTCACTCGTGCAGCTGCCACCGGCAGCGCCAGCGCAGACGCGAGCCCACCGCAAGGTGACACGGGGGCGATAAACGCCGCCGGGAGCGGGACTCGTCACTTTGATAGATGCATAAAAATCTCCCCCAGCCTCCATTGCTGAGTCAGCCTTTCCGACTTCAATAATTTACAGCAATAAACAGGGAGATAAGAGCAGGCGCGCGTGGGCCGCAGCTAACCCAGGCAGATGAGCGATGGCTCTGCCGACAGCCCTGCTGGCAGGGACGGCACCGAGCGCGGCACCGAATTAAAGCGGCTGCGGGAGATGAGCTCAGCTTGCACCAAACCGCCCAACTGCGGCGCTCACGGTGGGCAGCACTCGGGCTCTGCAGAAGGGACAAGCGCCAAACCCATCGCTGGGGTCTCCTGTGCGGGCTCCACCGAAGCCCAGAGGAGCACCCCACCGGTCCCTGGCTCCCCGGGCAGCTTCAGCAGCTCCTCTCCCCGCAAACCCCCCATGGCCCGTCCAGCCCTATCAAGGGCAGAGCCCCGGCTGCGGCTGCTCAGCCCCGGCCCGCGGGGCTCCCCGGGCTCCCCCAGCTCCCCATGCTCTCCAGGAGGCGCGTGGAGCTGCCCGTCTCGTCACCTCCTCAGCTGCTGCAGAGAACACGTTCCAGGATCCCGCCCTTGCCCTTTCACATCATTATTTTTCAGAAGTCTTGAGGGCTGTGGGGATAAATCAATACAAATAACATGTTCATAAACTCAGAATCGTGTTCCTAACGGCATTATGACTTCAACTGGAATCTCAGACTGAAGCAGCCTGAGCCAGGTGTCCCCCTCCCTTTTTCTCCCACTTATTCATCTTTGCTGTCTGTTCGTCCTCGTCCCCCATATCCCACAAAGGAGGGAAAAGAGAGAGAGGAGCTCAAAGCTGGGCTGGCTCCGCTCTTTTCAGCAGCTGAAGGGAGATGGGGACGTGCCAGTGCCGCCCCACTGGGGACACGTGTGGGACCGGGGCAGAGCGGGGCCGCGATGCTCTTTTCCCCACCCGGAGCATCCTCCTCCTCCTCCGGCTGCGCTCTCGCCTCCCGCCCGCGGTGCAGATGGCCCAGCATATGGGCAGCCTCCCCTCCCGCTCACACCTTGTAAGCAGATTCTGTCAGGTTTAAAGAGGAAAAGCTTAATTAAGCAGTTGTCTGTTTACAATTATGTCCTTAATTATCTCCACGTTTCACTTCTTTGTTGTTTCATGCTTGCAAGAGGTTTGGTAACAATCAGAGGCGACTGCTCGTGAAGCAGGAGCGTTTCTTTCTCGTTTTGGCTCCCTCTCCCTCCTCCTCACTGCAGGGCTGCTGTTCTGGACTAAGCCAAGTCTCGGCTGGGCAGGACCCGCGAGCCCCGAGCCGTCCGTGCTGGGATTCACTCCTCACTGCCGCTCCGTACCCAAACCAGCACCGGCTTTCCAGATGTGCCGCATGCGCAAAGTACAAATTCAGCTGGTAAAACCTGGTTTAGCCAAATGTCATTATTCCACACTTGTGCTACAGCAACACAAACGCCAGCGCGGGCTTGGCCGGGAAGCCCTGTCCCAGCACCCCAGTGTAAACAGACCCTGCGGGAGCATCATCGGGGATGATGCCTAATTGCACCCACACCCAGGGACTTGCATCCAAGGGACAGCCCTAATTAACTCCTGCAATTACTCCGTTGCACTCCATTTCCCAGCTGGGGAGCCCCTCCATCCCGCGGGGCGCCGGGACCGTCCCCAGGCCCCCGCTGCCCCCCGCCCGGGCAGCGCTCAGTCGCCTGCAGAGACCGCGGACAAGAGGCAGCACAAGCAACTGCCTTAATTTGTGGCGGTGCTTTTATTTTGTGCAAGGAGCTCCAAACAGCCATAAACATCCAGAGGTAGATAGCGGAGCTGGGGGTATTTTTATTGTTTGTAAGTCCTTGAATTTTTGCCATCTTTATGAAGCTTTAATAAAAATAACCCCAAACTCTCGCTTGTCTAACCAAGTGTATTTCAAAAACTCATGCCTGCTTTTAATACGCAGGTATATTTATATGACCATCAGTTAATTTTTATTTACCTCGTAGTGAGACTCATCTTCATCCTTAATTCCCAAGCCCATATTTGCTTTGAAATCAAAACTGGACCTAACAATCAGCTGTATATTTAATGTGCCATTAAATTCTCAGTTCTGCTTTCACAGCTTTCAACCCAGTCGGCTTAAAATACAGCAGCGATGCCGCTTCTCCTGCAGCACCGGCAGCCCAGGCAGCACGATGAACCCTCAGCAGGCTGAAAGGTGGCAAGTGCTGGGAAGGAGCCCAGAGAGAGCGGCAGCGAGGACGGGGCTGGGGGCTAAGGGGACAGAGGGACGCACGGAGCTGCAGGACGCACGGAGCTGCAGGAGAGGAGAGCTGCAACATGTGCCCGGATGCACAGAGAGGACTGGGGGTGTCAGGGGGAGAGGCTGAGGCTGCGCAGAGACAAGCTCTGCAGAGGGTTAAGCAGCGGAGAGGGGACAGATGGGGACATCGGGGTCTTTGGGAAGGGGCAGAACGAGCGAGCACCGTGCTGAGCAAAGCTCGACCTCAGCACATCCCTCCCCGTGTCCCTGTCCCCGCGTGGCAGCGGGAACCGCAGCGATGGAGCTGACGAGTGGGACGGGGGACCCGGCTGAGCGGCACCTTGATGTTGGCAAAGAGAAGCTGAGGAGACAAGTGGATCACAGCCGGTAATTAAACACCCCGGGAGGGGGCCTGTGATGCTGGAGGAGCCTTTCATCCCAGCAAAGCGCAGCTTCCCGGGGCGCGGGGAAAGCAGCAGCTGGAGCCTCTCACTGATGTCCCCCCGGCTGCTGTTATGGGGTACGGGGGGGCTCTGTGCAAGAGTCCAGAGCATTGACGTCAGGGTGGCCACAGCAAAGCGCCCACCAAAGTGCCGCCGCGCAGGGGCAGCTCGGGGTGCAGGGGGCGCTGACGGCTGGAGCGCAGGGTGGAGAAACGGAGCTGCACCCCAAACCCACGGCCCCGGGGGTGCCGAGGAGCCGAACTGGGGGAAGCGGGGCCGGCGTGCCCGGCCACCTCACCCGCCGCCCACCCGCCTGGGGTCACCGCGCCCCCCGGCCGGGCGCACACCGGGAGCTGAACCAGGCAGCGCCCACAGCAAAAGCAAACGCAATATTTTAAAGTCCTTCCCAGTGTAACAATCTTGGGTACTATTAATAACACTTGTGAGGAGTTGTTCTTGAACAGATATGATTTTTATCTTGATGGCATCTCTTCAAATCATTTTTATCCCCACAAAGTTTGCAAGCAGTGTATTTTCTGTGCACCATTTATCTTGCCAAATATCCACCGTCCCTGTTTATTACTCACTCCCTCTTTAGCCGTTACCAATGGGACTGGTCCCCACCCTCCACTTCAGCACTGGTTCCCAGCTCATGATGCTTCTCTAGAAGTGAGTGAGCAAAGGGACCCGCCACCCCGGGGACAGAGGGACCCACTGCCCTGGGGACAGAGGGACCCACCACCACGGGGACAGAGGGACCCACTGCCCTGGGGACAGAGGGACCCACCACCACGGGGACAGAGGGACCCGCCACCCCGCGGACAGAGGGAGCCGGCGTCCCGGAGCGCAGCAGGGCGAGCAGGGGCTGTGCCCAGCGCCCGGAGCAGCAGCAGCAGCCGCTCCTGCAGATGACCTGGGACGGGCTGCTCTGCAGGCAGCTTTCCCTCCCTCCCTCCCGTGGCGCTGCAGGAGCAGCCGGGCTGTCAGCAGCGCTGCGGGCCTGGCACCGGGTAATTAAACCTTTTATTCGGTGCCTGGAGGCACGGAGGCATCAAGGGCTCTTATCAAAGCAGCACCCAGCGGGCTGGCTTTGTGCGGAGGGGAGGGAAGAGACGCCAAGGCTGCTTGTGCGCTTTAAAGGAAGTTTTGGCTTCAGTTCTCCTAACTCTTTAAATCCACCTTGTGAACAACTAATCCACATTTACACCTTGCTCCGCAGCGTTCAGCTGGGTAAAGGCCAACCCAGCTCCTGGACCCGGTCCTGACCTGCCTGGGCCGGGTTCGAAGGCCACACGGCTCTGGGTGACAAAGGGAATTTCTCGCACTCGCACCAAACGTGCGCCCTGCACGGGCCGGGGGCGCGGGGGCTCCTCCGCTCAGCTCTGCTGTGGCACCTGCAGACACTGGGACACCATCCGCACCAAGCAAAGGACACCAGCAGCCACCCGGATGGGCAGGAGGATCTGCGTCTGGGGACGGGGGGACAAACAGCCCCCCAGAAGTGGTGGCAGAAGTCCTGGGCACAGCTCTGTGACACACACACACTGCACCCCTATGCACTGTGCCCCCCAGCACTGCACCCTCCACACTGCACCCCCACACTGCACCCCCTGGGCACTGCATCCCGGAGCCGCGTCTCCAGGCAGGTCTGGGGGACCCTCCCCACGGGGGGTCAGTGGCGGGTCTGGCTTGGCAGCTCTTGGCTTTGGGGGGCAGGACGGGCACAGAGGGGACACAGACAGAGCTCCAAGGTGGAGTGAATTTTCCAGCGCTCGGATACAAGGAAGAATCATAATGTCATTTATCATCTTTAAGGATACGCAGAGTTGGCGAGAGAATGAATTCTTCTTCATAACCCAGTTCCCAGGATATTTTTACTGTGCATCATAAATTATAATACCTTTTTATTTTTGCTTTATGGCCTGTCCCTCGCCAATTCTGGTGATCTACATTCTCATTTCCCCCCCCTCAGTGCTTTAGGAACAATCCCTGCCTGTCCCTCCTCCCCCCACCAGCTCCCCCATCTCTCCCCTTCCACCGTCTCTTTTCCCTTCTCCACCCACGCTCTGCGCCCAGACGGGCTGCGCGCTGCCAGCGCACCCTGCCCAGCACCTCCTCTTACCGCACGGCTTGTGATTGAGGCCGCGTGGCTCTGAGCTCGCTGACCTGGGCCCTGTTTCGACGCAGCCTCTCTCTGCCACACGTGGCTTTCGAGCCCTGGTTGTTCCTCAGCAGCAGCAGCAGGTCGGGGCAGCGCAGCGGCGTGGGCAGGGTGGGGGTTCCGCTCCCTTTGCCCCTGAAATTCAAAAGGCAGCACCGGGAATGCATGTGAGTCAGTGTCAAACCGAGCAGCCCCTGCCTGAGCGGGCACAAGCGACCCCAGACCCCGGAGCGACCCGCAGAGGAGCTGCAGTGCCCCGAACAGCCCACGGTGCCACCGGTCGCTGCTCCGCCACAGTGACGCTGGGACCCCTCCCGGCACCGCCGTGCCCGCGGTGCAGCCGGCACTCACCGCCAGCCTAGCCAGCACCTCCCGTCCCACCGCCGGGACCGGCCCAGCCGAAAGGTGCTCAGGGGCTTCCCAGCTTCTGGCTTTGCAAATCATCTCCCATCAAAGACGGGGCTGCCTGCAGACCACGCAGGGTGTGCGACAGAGGGGTACGGCGAGACAAAGACTCTTCCAGCGGCCTCAGCGTCCCGCCAGCAATTACAGCCCCACAACACACCCGTGGTGGAAAATCAGCCAGAAAGTAGAAGGCAGAGGGAGGAGAGGTGAGCGTTTATCCCTGAGAAATATGGAGATTTGCTGCGATGAGGCTGGCTAAGAACATTACCCTCGGCATGCTAAGCCGGAGCGTTTCAGCAGGTTTATTCGGGGCTCCGGCGTTAGCTCCCGATCAGGAGACAGGCATTAAGTGTGCCGGGGATTTACAGGCAACAAGAGAAGAAAACAGCGGCTCCTTGGGAATATCCTGCAAGGCTGACAGCTCAGACAGGGCTGAACGATGTTCTCCTTGCACTACAAGATGTTTAGGGGCAGCGAGTGCCTTTCTGAGGCTGATACGGGATTTCTAGGACTAACACAAAAACCTCAGTCACAGTCATTCATGTTTTCCATCCTTTTCCATTGGAATTTGTAGCCTGACGTAAGTGAGAAGTCTCCCTTGCGCAGACCCACGTGGCTGCACGCTCCATGCCCTTAAAACCAGTGCATGGAACGGGCTGGAGGAATGGGACCCGCGGAACGTGCTGGCAGCGAGTCAGCAGCGGGATCGGAGCCGCACTTGGCTCCCGTCCTTCCCCATTGCATCCGGGGCTTCGCGGAGGAAAACGAAGAGCATGGGAGCAGGTTAACAGCCAGGAAAATTATTGCAAACAACACAACCAGGGGCTTGTTCCTTCCCGTTATTGGAGCCTGAGCGGTTACTTGTAGGTAGTTAAAAGGCAAGAGCTGTGTGTTATTGCAGGGGATGCTCGGGAGTAACCGAGGCTAATTAACGAGCAGTTCTCGCTGGCTGCCAGGGACTGTTCCCAGGGGCCGGGCTGCAAGTGGCGCCTGAGCCAGCGCGGCGCGGCAGAGCACGGGGATGCAGGACGAAGGGACCTGGTGCTTGCCAGCGATGCTCCCGGCTTGGGGGGCTCGGGGTCGGCTGCGGAACGACTCAGGGGGCTTGTCACTTCAGCCCTGGGAAAGGGAGGATGTAAGGGGCTCGTTGGAATCTGCCGGTGGGTTCTGGGAGAGCGGAGGAGTGATCTCAGCCCAGCTCAGCCCTGCAGCACCAGCGAGTGCCGGGCTCAGGGGCTGCCTGACCACGGCGGTGCGGGGGTTCCCAGCCTGGGATGGGGCTGTGGAGGTGGAGACCAGGAGGAATCGCTCTGTGCGTGCCCTGGGATGTTTCTCAGCAGCCAGAGACAGGATAAGGCGTGTGGTGCTGAGGACGCGGGGCAGACAGGCTGTGGGGCCGCCACGAGCAGTCGCCCCGCGAGATGAGCACACGGGAGCCGGGCGGCTGGGGACGGGCAGCAGTGACAAATGGGTTTAATTCCTGGGCAGACACCGACAGGAGGGGGTGATTAATAGGAGAAGCGCTTCGTTGTGGCCTCAGGAGCTCTGGGAGCTGTTTTGGCAGAGGATGGAGCAGCAGGTACTGGAGGATGGAGCAGCAGGGACTGGAGGATGGAGCAGTGGGGACTGGAGCGTTGGGTCCCAGTGGGTCTGTCCCTCATCCCTGTCCCCCCACCCGGAGCTGCCGGTGCCCTCCAGTCTCCCCAGTGCGTTACTCACTCCAGCCTTGGTCGGACTCCAGCTGGCTGCTCCGGCTGCGCGGGGACACGGCGCCGGGCTCGGGACAGGCGCCAGGAGCAGCCCCTCGCGCGTCGGGCACAGCAGCTGCGAGCGCTGATTAAAAAGGAGAAACCCAGCAATTAGCAGGCTGTGCCAGCCGGCTCTGCTGCTGCAGCCAGGCAGGGGGACCGCGGCCCCTGCTCCCCGGGATCCCGCGGCGGGACAGGGATGTGCCAGAAAACACGTGTGCGACGTCAGCGGGCTGTGCCCACCGCGTGCACGTGCCCCGTGTCCCCGCGGAGCCCCCGCGCGGCCCCCCCGCCGTGCCCGGCCTCCTCGTTAATATCTACCCGCTGAATTATTTATTGCAAACAGATGTTAGAGTTTAAAGAGTGTTAAGAGGATATCCTTGGCTAATCAATTTATTTTTAACTGGTTTATGTATTTATTACTAACAGAATTTGGACTTCAGCTGCCATTTTAAATTATCCCTTATTCACCGCGGTGCTGCTGGGACGCTCGTGCTGGGCACTCGGGGACCACGAGTGAGCCACAAATCTGCTGTTTGCTGGCCAGGGAGCAGACTTGATTATCCGCTCTCGCTTCCAACCACCACGTAACATTCAGACGCGGATCTGACCCACACTACACACCGCCCCACGACCAGCTCTGCCGCAGCCTCCGCCCACGCTGGGACAGAGCTGGGGACACCAGCTGCACGGCGGCTCAGCTGCAAACGCAGTCCCCACCGTCACCAACAGCTCAGAACAGCAGCAGCCGCTCCACCGCGCGCCCCACGGGCGGACCCACGGCGTCCCCACGGCGTCCCCGCGCAGCTCATCACCCCCCGGGGTGCACCGGAGCCTTAAAGAACGCGTCAGCTCTGAGGACTCAAACAGCTTTCAGCCTGTCACCACTGCCAAGAGACACTGGGGAAAAACAAGGGGTGATGCTGTAGGAGAGGAAGATTAATGGTGCCGGGAAGGAGGAGGGGGAAGGAGAGGGATTGGAGACAAAAAAGAGGAGAGGGTGAAGCTGTGTGTTGAGCAGAGCAATTAAAGCCACCCTGAGCTCACCCAATTAAACCGACCGGAGAGGAGGAATCTCAAAGGATAATTTCCTGGCAAATGGCTCGTTGGTGCCTCAGTCTCCAGCACTGGAACGTTTCCGTGTCAGCCACGCCACGGAGCCGAGCCCTGGGGAGACGAGAGACATGGTGGCAATCTAGCGGGCAAAAGGCATCTCCTCCTAGAGACTTCCTCCAAAGAGCCATAAATCGGCGTAAACCTGACTCACAGCTGCTGCAGCAGCCCCGGCCCCATCCTGCAGTGCCGGCCCCACAGACACCCCCGCGTTCCCCTTTCACAAGGATCTAAACAGCAAAGAAACCCAGCTGGCGTTTGTCCCCCCGGGCAGGAGCCAGAAAGGTGCCCGAGGCCCAAACCCCACGGAGCCCTCAGACATCTTCATTCCCTGCACGCGCCGCGGCTGCTCTTCGTGCTGTCGGTAACGCTGGAGGCAAACAAGGGCCCGCAGATTCACCGCTGTGCTGTGCTGGGGCTGTGCCGGGCGCTTACAGCCCGGGGTTACGGGAATCAGCTGTAATCCTGGACTAGACACAGCTGAGCAGCTGCTGCGGCACATAGTCCTGGCTCAGAAAGCACCCGGGGAGCCAGAGCAGACGCGGAACCAAAACCACGGACCGAGGCAGGAGAGCAGCTCAGAGAAGCAGCTTCAGCTCCGCCAAAACCATCCCCCGTACAGCACGGCTCCCGGCCACCCCGGGGCTGGGCCAGCGGGGCCGGCCCCACCGCGCGCACTGGCCACCAGCCCCGGCTCCGGGCTCCTAGTCAAAGCATCGGCTCCGAGGTGTGAAACCCGTGTCTGTCCTCATTATAACCGCAGCACTGCACCTTGTCACCGCGTGTGCGCGAATACCGCGATGTTTGTGCATGACCGCGCCAGCCGCTGCTGGCGGCCTCCAGGAGCCGATGCTCCTTTGCTGCTCTGCCTGTTTGCTGGTTTGTTTGCGGTTAAGCCTGGCTTTTCTTCATTTATTCTCCTTGTGCTCCGGTTGCCTCCTCCATGGCTGGTAGCACCTTTACCGACACCCGGCCAAAATTGCACAACGCACCAAAAGCGCCGCTGCTGCTGGGGCTGAGCTCCCGCACGCAGGGGACACACGGGACAGGCTGCGGCACCCGCTGCCACAGACACCAGGGTCCCCGGGGCCACCGAGGACGTGCACCCGCAACCTGGGGCACAACGAGAGAAAAAGAGTATCTCCCCTTCTCTTACTTGCCCTAAACGTCACCACCGTCCCCCATGGGCTGTCCCTCCAAACTGCCCCCACTCCGGCCATCGGGTGCAAAACTGAATCTTGCAGGAGATTAACGACCTTAGAAAAATGTAATTACACAACAGGGCTCTGCTCTTAATAACTGCGTATTTTACTTGTCAATGTGCCTTAATTGAAAATGAGTAGGCGATACAAGTTGCAGTGGAGTTGGCTGGCAAGCCTTTAACGCTATATTAATTGTAGTAATTAGCAGTCACTTTATGTTGGAGTCATCTATAAATAGGGGGTCCATTAGTTTAGCAGAGAGTGTGATTTAAAATGCAAATAAAATCCCAACTATACCTATAAATCACTTCTTTCCCCCTGCCCCCCAAATTTACCGGCAGGAAGGGGCTGTGCTGCTGCTCCGAGGGGTTGGGGGGTTTGTCCTCGGGAAGGGCAGGAGCAGCCCCAGGACACCCGGCACGGGGTCTGTCCAGCAGTGACTCTGGGGTGCAGATCAGCCCCAGCAGTGACTCTGGGGTGCAGATCAGCTCCAGCAGTGACTCGGGGGTGCAGATCGCTGCTGCGGGAGCAGCGGGCTCTGTGTCTCATCGATGTGCTTATCCTAAGAGGGACAGGAGGAAAAAAAGATGAAATAACATAAAAATAAATACAGAAGCAACTTTGGCACGGAAGGCAAAACAGGATTGATCTTTTGCTTGACTTACTCCGAAAATTGCTTCTCCACTGCCCGTTTATGCACATTAATTGAACGTCTGGCCCGGCTGCGCGTCTGTTTAAGTCCTCAATCAATCCCCTTTCGGATGACTGCTAGATCAATAGGGTGGTAATTTAATAAAGGACATTTTCAGTTGGCTTTTAAAAGCCATTGATGGGATTTAATTCTTCCCTATTTTTTAAGAAGAAAAGGGGCAGTGGGGGAGGAGAACCGGGGTCGGGCCCCCGTGCTGCCCCCCAGCAGCATCCTCAGCACGCGGCGGGCGGGAATCCCGGCCCGGCTCCGCAGCACCTCCCTGCTCAGCTGCCAAGTTCAAGGCAGCTGATGACGCCTCAGGTTGTCGTTTGTCCGAGGGAAGAGGCACATCCAGACTGTACATTCCATCAGCAGGCTGAAAAATCAGAGGCAGAAGAGCTCTACCGAAAGCTCTTTCATGCCCATCAAGTGTGCACGTCAGGGCTGCACTGGGCAGCAACCAACATCTTCCTGCCTGCTCCGGCCCTGCTGTTGCGCTGCTGCTTCCAGCCCAGGCTGCTCCCAGTGCCAGAGTTCATGGCTGGGCTGTGAGGCGGGTGAGCCTCCTGCTCCGTGTGCTGCCGTCCTGTTCCGTATGACACTGTCCTGCTCCGTGTGCTGCCGTCCTGCTCCATATGACGCTGTTCTGTTCCGTGTGCTGCGGTCCTGCTCCATATGACACTGTCCTGCTCTGTGTGCTGCCGTCCTGCTCCATATGACACTGTCCTGCTCCGTGTGCTGCCGTCCTGCTCCATATGACGCTGTCCTGCTCTGTGTGCTGCCGTCCTGCTCCATATGACACTGTCCTGCTCTGTGTGCTGCCGTCCTGCTCCATATGACACTGTCCTGCTCTGTGTGCTGCCGTCCTGCTCCATATGACGCTGTCCTGCTCTGTGTGCTGCCATCCTGCTCCATATGACGCTGTCCTGCTCTGTGTGCTGCCGTCCTGCTCCATATGACATTGTCCTGCCCCGTGTGCTGCCGTCGTGTTCCATATGATGCTGTCCTGCGGTCCACACGCTGCACAGTCCAGCGATGAGAGCGATTCCCCCTCTGCAATGTCCCCTTGCAGCAGCATGGCCAGATTTCTTCCCCAGCCTCCATCTCCAGCCTATGTTGAATTTCCTCTAATCGCCTTCTTCACAGCCATCCTCTCTAAACCCTTTATCTTCCTCCAGGCTGCCGTTCCCTCCCTTTGCTGCCTCTCCATTTCCTCGCTGTGGTGCTTTGCCCACAGCAATCTGCGTTCCAGCGCTTTAACCAGAGCTGTGCTGGGAGAAAGGACAACGTCCCCCGTTCTGCTCGGGTCACTCGTCCCAGGAAAACTCGCCGCATTTACCGTCTGCAAGCCCTGGCGGGTGCAGGTGGAGCCGGTGCCGCGGCCCCGAGGCTGCTCTGGCCAAACGCCCCACTGCTCCGCAGCCGCTCAGCAGGACGGCAACTGGAGGAGCCCAAACCTATGAATAAAAGGCATGAATTAAACGACTCTTGCATTTTCAAGGGTCAAAGGAGTATTCGGTCACTTAGCAATACCATCTACTCCCACAGAGGAAGAAAAGGGAGAATAACAATAAGTGTTTGTCATTACTTGCTGTTACCAAGTGACATTTTGAAGGACAAAATCTCACCCTGGCTGGGGGTGTGGGAGCGAAACTCGGTGCCATGCCCAGCTGCTCTCGGACGCACAAACCTCTTCTGAAAAGGCACGTGGCGACTGTCCGTCCAACCAAACCGGCTGCATCTCAAACCAGGAATTCCACTTCTTTCCCCAGTTCTCTCCCCCGCGGGTGAGCGAAGGGCTGCGTGGCGCTCACCGACCCGGTCAAACACCCACACGGCCCAGCAGGGAGCACAGCACAAACCCAGCGGCGATGGATCGGAGGTGTCAACAGCTTTTCTGCTCCGCTGCAGCCGCTACAAATCACCGCTGGGTTTTTCATTCCCAGGCTGGTAACAGATGAGAAGGGGCCCAACCAAGCGCCCGCCGCCCCAGACGCTCCTGTCTTGCTGGAACAAAATCGCTTCCCACTGCCCGTCCGGCCCGTCAGTGCAGAATGAAGCTGTAACAGCCGGACGCACACCCGGCCGCACGTTGGTGTTCCAGGTCTCTCGAGCACGAGAAACCCCGCTCGTGACACTGAGACCTCGCACGGTGAAACTCACCGCTCCCCTGCAGCAGGAATTTCATGTGACATCATATTTCCTTTGGGTTAATTTACTTACAGGTGTTAGACTGACTGACTTCCTGGTCTCCATAACTGGCCCCGTTGTTCACAGCGGCTCACACGCCTCCGCAGCTTCCACCGCGGAGCCGCTGTCTCCATCTCCTTCTGCCAAAAGCAGCGCAGCCCCCAGCTGCGTGGGCGGTGAGACCCCGGGGCGCGAGGTCCCGGAGCCTGGAGCTGCCCTTCCGAACAGGAGACCCCGCGAGGGGCTCACCCCACAACCTGGTGCCTCCAGCCGGGCGCTCGGGGGCGGCTCCGGGAACTGGGATCTCATCTGCGTTTGGGAAAGAATGAACACAATGTATTTAAATGAAACAAACCCAACCAAAACAAACCCAACCAAACAAAAAACCTGATGTGCTTTTAAATGGGAAAATAAATGAATTGCACAGAAGACAGAACAAAAAATTATTAAAATCTACGTAGTCTTCCATATTTTCCACCCAAAATGAGGAGACTCAGCTGGTGTAAATCTCCTTTAAATGCCGTTCGTGTTAACGATCCTACGCTGATTTACACCAGTGCAGAATCGGCTTCCTCTGTGCACATCTGTCCTCTGAGAATCAATAAACAAAACTTGAAAATCATATTCATCCACCATTTAGTCTGCTTAATTATTTAAACTTCAGATTCTAGAAATAATAAAGGAGTAATAAAGAGGAGATTCACCATCCACCACAATTGCTGGCAGCATCCCATGTTATTTCCTCCTTTAACTTTTTAATCTCTCTCCCTTTTTTTCGGCTCACCAAATTGAATCAATTTATTAAGTGTGGCCAGCCTGATTTGCCGCCATCTCTGGTGGTGATGAAGGGACAAGTGCCGCCGTGTCCCCGCGTCCCGCGCATTAAAACATCGCGCTGGCCAGGGAGCAGTTTGCAGCGAATGGGAAAGGCTGACGAGGAGCCAGACGTGACCTCGGAGGGTACAGGACGCTTGCGCTGAGCCCTCCCGGTGACACGGCTCCGAAGAGCCGCAGGGCATCCCCGGCTCACTCCCAGGCGTCCAGGGCGCGAGGTGGAGCCAGGCGCAGCGGGGCAGCCCAGCGCCGCCCGGATCGGTCACCGCGAGGCTCCAGAGCCACGGAAACCAACCGAAAACTGAAAGGACGTGGAGTTATTCACCACGGAGACTGAGAGAGCCAGCAATTAATAAATAAAAATAAGTATTGCTAATACCAGGCTTTTACACAGCACTTTAAATTGCAAATTACTCTCGAAGCTTGTATTATTAATTAAATCATTTGCATCCACTATGGCCTTAATATATAATTATTTATCCTGATAACTAATTTGTGGAGGAATGCAAGGCTGCACTAGGCTTGCCATAGCACTTCTTCTGCTCGGTGCTCAGTCTGGTCTGCAGTGACAACCCCGGTCCCTCCGGAAGGCGGGTGTCCCCGGTGCGAAAGGCGGGTGTCCCCGGTCCCTCCGGAAGGCGGGTGTCCCCGGTGTGAAAGCCGGGTGTCCCTGGGCCCAAGGCAGAGGGAATCTCGCTCACCAGCCACATCCCGCGCTGGACCAGCCCCCCACGGGACACACGGTCCCCCGCTTCCCAAACGAAACCCCCGGCAGCTCCAGCCCCTCCGCACGGGTTCATTTATCAGCGGGGAGGGAGGAGCCCCACTGTTCTAATGAAATGTTTTGGCTGGGTGCACAGCAAATGTATTCACCTAATAGACCTATTATTCCTCCTGTAGAGCAGACCGACTTCCCCATTGTGTTTTATCCTTTACCGCATTAGAAATTGTCTTTTCTTCTGGCTTCAAAGCAGAGGCTGCCAGGCAATCGAAGGTACGGGGAGGTGTCGGTGGATGTAAGGGCGGTGGGTAGCGGTGCTGGGCTCGCGGGACACGCTCCCCACCAGCCTGTGCTCGTTTTCCTACACTCTGCCCCTTGAGTCCAGCTCAGCAGCCTCCCCGCTCATATACGGGTCCATGGGGCGGCTCCACGTGACAGCCACAGCTAATACGTTCCAGCCTGTCTGTCCCTTTGGTGTGTAATTACAATTCCTTGAGGTGCGAGGAGAGGGAGATGCAGCGGGCTCTGTGTCCCAGCGCGGCGCCTGGCGAGCAGTGGCGCTTGGCTGTTTCTCCCCATCGGGCCGATCTGTTCCAGCGGTGCCCAGCGGGAGCGGCGGCTCGCGGGATCTGCGGCTCCTGCCTGGGACGCCGATGCAGAGGGTCCGTGTCCCCGCTGCCACCGGCAACATGGGGCGGTCGACCCAGTCCCGGGAGTGCGGCGCGGGCGCTGAGCGCTGCAGGACACCGTGCCTCCAGAAATCGCAGAAAACGGGCAGAAAGCGAGACGGAAAAAGGAAAGAGCGCTCAGCACCTGCTCCGGTGCCTGCGGCAACACCGGCTTCGATCACCAGACACCGGCCAAAAGTCCCTGTGGGCACAACCCGCACGGTGCAGCACCAGGTCCCGGCAGACATGAACCACAGCTCCAATCCGCTGTTCTCCCCAACCCATAAGAAACCTCTGCTGCCCATTAACGGGTTTTTAACTCTGCCTGGGAAAACCAAACTCACCAAAAAAGCAACCCCCAGCTGACAGATTAACGCTGTCAACAGGGAAAACGCCACCTAACAGAATCACAGAGCGAAAAGTTACAAACTCGCAATAGGTGACAAGTAATTATAGAACAGGAAAATGTATAGGGAACTCATTTGGGCGAGCAGCGACTGATTAACGGTCGCAACATTTATTTTCTTTATTTATGGCCTGGCATCGTGGAAAATTGATATGAAACAGCCCATCTACTCCCCAGCTAGTGACACGCTCTGCAAATGAGGAGTCTGGGAGGAAACCAGCCTGCAGGATCCCCACGGTTCCTCAGCTCCCCCGCGGCCCCCGCGGCGCTGACGCGGCCCCAGCTCGGCACCCCGCCCGGCACACGCGGGAGCAGCCGGACCGCGGCCTGGCGGCCATCGCCCCCCGGACAGAGACCCTGCAGCGCCCCGCAGGCGCTGCTGACGGCAGTGGGTATGTCCAGGTTACATATTTTTTTATATATATATATATATATATGTATATTTTTATATATCAGTGCTCAGCGCCTGTGCTGCCTGAGCCACCTCTGAGCGCTCCTCCCTGGTGGGGTGGCAGTTAATTGGGGTGAGATGAGCCCACGACTCTCCCACCCAAAGCCCGGCCGAGGTGCTGGAACAGGACGCACCCCCTGTCCCCTCCGCTTCCACCAACACCAACCTGAGCGTCCTGCCCTGCGGCCGCGACGGGAGCAGCTCTGCCACCGACCCAGCGACACGGCCCCGCGGCTCGGCGGTGGAAAACGGCTTTTTACAGAAAACTCCTCAACAGGAGCAGAGGTTCATGGCTCAGAACAGAACATCCCCTTGTTCGCCTCACAAGCGCCATCTCTTCCCAAGATCCTGCGTTTGGCGCTGGAACACAAATGGTTTTAGCACAAAGAGGAGCTGAAAGGAGAAAAGCTTCAAATTTGTTAAAAACAGAATACTCCAGTTCATCTGAAACAGTTTAAGAACTTACAATTCCCGCACGTTCTCTGCACGACCCGTTCCCCTCTGGTCCTGGTTCTCAGGTCTCGGCTCCTGCTGCAGTTGCTCAGGGGTCCCCTCCAAACCCTCATCCCCCATGTGCCGCCTCTGCCCGGGCTGCGCAGGCGCTGCCGGCACCGGGGAGGACTCGGGGGGTCCAGCAGCCGGAACCACGCGGGGAGGGTCAGCGGGTGCCGCCTGCGAGCAAGAGAGACACAGTTAGCACCTGGGTTCAGCAGGACAAGAGAAAGTCTCCTCTAACCTTCCCCAGTCAGGTAAAGCTCTGGGCAGCCCTTTAAGAGGGATGCTCGGTTATGAAATACGGTTGATTTAAATGCAAATTACTGAAAAAACACAACTTTCTTTATTAAAATGCAAATTGCACATCAAGCCGGCTGCCTCCCGCACGTCTCCGGCTGCTAAATCGAAGCCCAGGACTGCCGGGTGCTGACAGCACATGGAGCCTCATGCCACTGCCCCAGCGAGGGGACACGGTGACACCGAGGGGACAGGGTGACACCGAGGGGACAGGGAGCCACAGGGACACCGGGGGGACGGGGTGACACCGGGGGGCCGGGCTGGAGCAGCGGTGGGTGCATCCCCAGTGAACACAGCACAAGGAGCCGCTTGGGCACACGGGGCATTTCCCGCTCCCCAGGAAAGGGTTTAATTGCCTTCTGGAAGATCCTCGTCTGACCACCCAGCTGTCCTGGTGCTTCTTCCTCCACAAGGCCTGATTTGGACTTTTCCTTTCACTTCCCATTACCGTTCCCCTCGTCCTCTCCTCCAGCCCTTTCCCGCCCTTCAACCCGCATCTCCCGCCCTGTCCTTCCCCGCTCTGCCTTTCAAACATCCTCGTTGTGATGTTTAGCAAGGGAAATGTCACCATGAGACACTGCGAGGCTTGGAGATGGCCCTGAAATCAAACCCCTCCATGTAAACAGCCCAGAGCGCTGGCAGGGTGCAGCAAACAAAGCGCAGATCAGAACGGGACACGAGCGAACCTCTGATGAGTGACGGGCGGCCGGGGCCGCTCCAGCGCCCGCTGCAGCTCCGCGGGGCCTGGGCCAGGTCCGCCCTGGTCACCTCCTCCATGTCACATTTGTGGAAGGCGATGGGAGAGCCGGCGGGTGCCGGTGTCCCCGCCGTGCACAGGAACCCGCGCCAGCTGCTGTGAGACACTAGAAAACCAAACCTGGGAGAGCAAACCTGCAGAAGAACAACTTTCTTACTTTCAGCTATTTATGGAAATATCTGTTTTGCTTAGATTATTTAAAAAATAACAAAACCCAGGAGCAAAAGGACCCACAAAGCCCCACACCCCCATGCAGCTCTGGAGATGTTCTGCCAAGCGAAGCCCCTGACAGGTCAAACTCTCCATCATCCTCTCCCCTCCTCCTTCCACACTAGCACCATTTAATCGGCATTTGGCGTTCGGCATCCAGCACACCAGGCTCAGCGTCAGGCACGCGCCAGGTCCGTGAAGCATTGCTGCATCCATCACTGTCCCACCTTCCTCCGGGCACGGCTCCTGCACCTCCCGAAGCACTTGGTGCAAAGGCACCGCACGGGCGCCGAGCCAGCGCAGAACTCACCGCTCCCGAAGAATGAGCTGGACCTGCTGTTCCCCAAACGGGGCCTCGTCTGCTGCTGGTAGAGCTGATGTATTTATTTTCATTACATTTAATCCGGGGATATTCTTCTCCTCCCGCCTCCCCGCCAGGCTGGTTGCTGAAGCAGCGGGGCTTGGGACGGGAGCCACCTTCCAGATGATTTCTTACTCGGAGACGCCAGGTCCGTGTTCCTGTCCCATTTAATTAACATAGAGGGAGAAATGGGTTGCACTGGAAGTCGCTGTGCTCTGCCTCGCCACATGGCGCAGAAAACTGCCCCGAGCCTCCTGCGCCCGACCCCGAGGTGGAACAGCAGCACCGGCCGGAGCCGCCGTCCCCAGACAGAGCAGAGCAGAGCAGAGCAGAACGGGGTTCACCAAACCCCTGGAGATCCGCCCTGGGGCTCCAGCTCCCCAGCCTGGGACACGGACCGCCCAGCTCTCCCTGCCTGTCACCCGCACCCGAATCACCAGTGAAACGCGTCTCCGGCCCCACCGCCGCCTGCGCCTGCTTCTGAAACAACAGCTAAACAACCTCCCTCTCCGCGGCCGCATCAATCACCCGGACAGGCTGAAGTGACACAGGCAAGCGGCCGAGGTTTGAAACAGTTTTCCTGGCCAGGGATAGAAATAAATTAAAGAGGAGGCAGAGAAGCGCTGTGAGCGGCTCGGCTCGCAGCGCCGGCGCAGGAGGAGCCGCTGGGGCCGCGGTGGACGGAGGATTCCGCAGACCAGGTGCTGCTCTCTGCCCCGTGATGGGTCCCCGGCACAGCCCCTGCGCAGCATCTGCAGCACCCCAGGGTGCGATGGCCCACACACACCGGCACGGGAAGCAGGGAGAGCATTAGGGCCAGACAGAATAACACACTTGTGTGATCAGTGCTAAATTATGTCGTGCAACTTACAGGGGAAATATCTTTAAAGACTACATTTCCCATTGTGAAGAATTGCTCGCTGTTTAGAAGCACACTAATTATTCCTTTAAACAAGGATGAGCTATAAGTAATTTAAGGGCTTTATCACTCACACTTAGCAATAATGTAATTGAGTGAGTGGCAATAAATAAATCCCAGAACAAAAGGAAGGTGGCAGATTTCCCTGCGAGCGCGAGCGGGGACGCGGGACGGCACTTCCCGCGGTCGCAGCAGCGGGTGAGGAGGACACGGGGGGGCCCAGGGAACGTGTCCCCAGTTTGGGCTGCAGAGGAGACGTCAAGTCCCGTCCTGCCCACAGCCGAGGGGCTGGCGCTGAGCGCCTGGCAGAGCCCGCGGCTCCGGACACCGAGGGGCGCCCTTGGCCGGCCCTGCCGATCCGCACACCCGCATCCATCCCAACCGCGTGCTCGGGGCGACGCTGAGATCGCACCGCTGAGCTGCTCTCGGCCAGCGCCAGGAGGTGCCCCCGTTCGGCCACGCGTCGGGTCGCGCCACGGACAGTAAAGAACAAAAGCCTAATCCCAGATTTCCCACCCTGGTGTCCACACGTGGTGACTTTCAGAGCCTTTCACTCCGGATTTCCCGCGCTGGGGCTACGCGACCAACGAGAACGCAACGAACTGCATCTCTCCCCCAGCAGTTGATTCTCACTCATTGCATTCTTAATATTCAATTACTATTTATGTAACATGCAGCAAAGGATTATCCTATTAAACCTAAATTAAGTGCTTCGTTCATTAATTAATACATCTTATTTCAAGTGCTGCCAATGTTTATCCCTGGCAACGTAATATTTAAAACCCAAACGCACAAATGAAGGAAAGGGAGCTTGTTTGCCTGTTGCTCTTCCATTTGCTCAGAGATGCTCATGCGTTGCGGAGCCCGTGCACCCTTCACCAGCAGCTCGGCACCCGGGACTTGCCCACAACAGCAGCGGAGCAGAAAACCAGGAATTTGGAGGTGGTGTCTGGTGTCCCTTGGGAAGGAGGCACTGGAGGGTCAGCCCCTTCCATCCCTCTATTTCCTCCCTTTCAGTTTTAACACAACAGGGAAAGTTCTTTCCGCAGCCCTACGTTGCCTTCCCAACCGTGCTCCGCCGGGCACAGACACGCGGGACCCAGCGCTGGTGTCCCCAGGGACCCCGGCTGTCCCCGTCCCATGGAGCCACCAGCGTGGTCGGGTCACGGCGTGGGGTGGATCTCGGCAGGACGCGGTTTGCGGTGGGTGCTCAGCGAGTGCTCAGCGGCTCCACGGCACTGCCGGGAGAACGTGGTGCTCGTTCCAGCCCTGAGCTCCCGGAGCCGCAGCCCAGCGCCGCTCGACCTCCGTGGAATCACCCCCGGGACAAACTGTCCCAGAGCCCCACAGCACGGGCAGCAAGCGCCGGGAAGCAGCGTGAGATCTAAATTAAGTCGAGAGCCTCTTTTCGAAACAAACTCCTTCTCCAAGAACTAAACCCAGACTTCATTATAACAACTCAATTATCCAGGAGGCTGAGCTCCAGCACGCTCGTGGAGACAAGAAGTTCGCCGCGAGTATTTCATGCTCCGCTCAAATTATACCTTCCCCTCAGCACAAATGGGAGGTTTGGTGAACAACACATATTTCCCCAACGCTGCTCGGAAAACAAATTACGGCAACGTCTGTTCAGAGGCAGAACCGGAGCTTCTGCACCGATGGCGTCTGTCCCGGGCTGGGTTTGGGCACCGGCTCCTCACCCCGCCGGGAGCACCCGCCTCCCTGCCCAAATTCCCACCCGCACACAACCCCGCGCAGCGAGCGGCGCCCCCAGCAGAGCGGGGACCCCCCGCCCCAAAGCTCAGCGGATGAAACACGAACGTGGGGCCTCTGTCCCTCCTCAGAAGCACCGGGGAACGGTTTTGTCTCTGAGTTCCCACCGGCGCCGCAGCTCCCCCGGCTCACAGGAGCTCACGAGATTTCATGTTCTTTATAGAAATCCATCAAACCGCCTTGGGAGAAGAACACAAACCACCACAACCCGCAGGAAATCTTCCTGCCTGTTATTTTCTGGGATGAAGGAACAAAAAAAATGAACCAGAAAGAAGAAGAATTTACAGGTAATTTCCCTGTCAAAAGTTCCAGTCTATAAATACAATCAAGATAAGACTGACACTGCAAATAGCTCCTTTTCTCTCCTGAATGAATTATTCAATTCACCACTGATCCTCTCTAACTGCTTTATATTGCCTTCTACTTTCCCTATTTATTTTACTTTATTTAGTTCTGTGGAGAAGTGCTGCCGATAATTGGAATGAACGCGGGCAAAGGCAGATTGGGCACATCCCCCCGGCCCCTCTCCCGGTGCCACAACCGTCCCCAGCTGGAGCGGGCGGCACCGACCCGGGTGTCCCCTGCCCCCCGGCAGCAGCAGCGGGGCCGGTGTCCCCATTGATGGGGCTGCACTCTTGGGAGAGGCTTCTCCAGGCTGCGGAGAGCCCTCAGCGCCAGGGGAGCGCTGTGTGCCCGCGTTCCCACCCCAAATTACGGAGAAAACCCCCTCTGACACCCGGGGAACGGTGACAACCCTGCTGAGCTGCAAACCAGCCCCAAGAGCTGCGAACTGGAGGTTTGGAGCTCAGAGACAGCCAAGCGCAGGGAGATCCTCCTCGGTCACGTCCCTTAACTGCCCGTCCCTGGAGAGCTGGCAGCCCGGGTTATGGAGCCCGGGTTATGGAGCCCAGGATTCACGGCTCCACACCCGCCGAGGAGCTTTTCATAGAGCCAGGAACCCCAGTACCACAGCAACAGCGTCAGTGCAGCCAGCGCCGGAGAGCCGGGGAATCACAGAACCGCCGCTACTGAAGAAAGGAAAACCATAAACAGAAAAAACCACACAACTGTGCAACCACAGCAAAAGCCAATAACAACCCTCCCGGCAAACAGCAGCGCTCCAGCGCGGCCGGGACGGTGATCCGGTCACACAGCGGCCGGTCCGCCAGCAGCAGCTGCTCGGGAGGTTTGAACCCGGGAGGGGGTGAGAACGTCATCAACCCGAGTGTGACGGGGGCAGAGGAGCAGAAAAGGGGAAAACCTGAACAGAAGCCAGACAAACAAAATCTCGTTCTAATCATGAAACAAATCATGTGGGGTTTTATTTTATTCCCCATGAGCAGGTTTCAGCCAGGGCAACATTTCTTTAGGTTATTGATTGGCAATTAGAGACGTGTTTCAGCTGCTCCTCCGGCGCGTCCCTGCGACTCCCTCCGCAGAGCTATTTCCACCTGCCGTGGGGCCGGGAAAGCGCGACCCGCAGCTCTGCCCGGCCGGGGGAACGGGGAACACGGCTTCAGAAATGGCCAAATACCCGGAAAGGTGGAGAACTAACCTTGATTCGACCCAGCGGGAAGCACCCCCTTGTTGTGGGAGGACAGGATGCTCCTGCGCTGGACCTGGGGGGCAGGCTGCAGAGCAGTGATGGAGACTCGGTTAGAGCCATCACACCCCAAGCGCATCCCCGCCAGGAACACACAGAGGAAAACCAGCAGCGTCCCCACGGAAGGAGAGGCCGGAGCCCTTCTGCAGCAGCAGCTCTCAAACCTTTTACTTGGTTCCTTGTAAAAAGGGGAGCTTAAAAGGAAAAGAAATAACAAACAAACGGATTCCTCTTCAGATAATTCGCGAGGGCTCCCGGTGCATTGTGAATGCACGCCTTTATCCAACAGGCAATTTGATGAATTTCATAGACTGCTTTTGTATTGCTGTTTGCGAGCAGCAGCCTCTACGGAAATTGTGGCTGGCTTAATGCTCTCTTTAGCACGCGGCATAATTGCCCCCCGCAATTTGTTGCCTGGAAAGGTTACCAAAAAATAAAGGAAGGGAGCGAAGAGTGACTTCGTTGGCTGGGGAGCCAAGGGAGGGAAGACAGCGAAAGCTGATGGAATTTGAAATGCAATTTATTCCAGGTCAAGGCACGCAGTGGCGGGAGGCGCGGGCCAGTCCCGCCGCCCAGCGCTCCCACGCGGATGGAGCTTTTCGCTCCGCACGGACAGGTCCAACAACCCGGCTCCGCGGCAGCGTGTCCCTGTGCCCCGGGGCCGGGACCCTGCACGTCCCGCACACCCGACCGGGGGGGTGAACGGCAAATCCAGAGGAGAGGAGGAAACCCCCCGGAAAGGCTGCCGCGGGGGGCGCGGGCAGGATGCGGGGGGCGCGGGCAGGATGCGGGGGGCGCAGGCAGGATGCGGGGGACGCGGGCACGCAGACAGCAGGCACTGTTTATTAATTTTCTGCTTGGCTGCGTTCGGTGCCATAGCTCCGAGATCATGGAGCCGCTCCACACTCTATTAAATAATTCAATCTGCGAAGAATCCAAGTGTGTAAGCGAACACTCTTATGCGTCTTAAAATTTAATTGCAGAGCTAAACAAGATTAAGTGCAAGGAAGACATAAAAGATACGAAAATAGATGCCGTGGCTTTTGTCTCTCTCGCTGCCCGAGCCCCGCGCAGGAGCCTTTCCCCATTTTTCACACTCCGCCTCTGAAGAGCCTGAGCCTCTTTTCATCCGCTCCCCCTCCTCTTGTTCTATTTACAGCTGTGTTTGCAAGCAGCAGGCTCGCAAATCACTTAATATCCATTAGAGCAGCTCCGTTCACCCTGCGAGGCTCCGGCTCTGGCAGCCGCTCCGTGATAAATCCTCGTGTTGGAGGGTTTAGGGAACGAGGCGCCAGCGCTCGCTCCGGCAGCCCCTGCGCAGCGGAGCCCCTGCCCGCGCGGCGGCTCCCGCTAACGCTGTCCTCGCCCCTTGGCCCCCCCCGTGCCCACACACCCGGCACCCACGAACCAGCAGCTGGGAGGGTAAATTCCGGCTCCCCGTGAGCCGTGTGCAGCTCCAGGCCCCCCCCCAGGCCCGGGGACAACAGCACCAAAGCATCCCCGTGCCCTGTGCCCCTGCCCAGCCACCTGCACCAGCGCGGCCGCCTGGCAGCCTCAGACACGGGGCAAGCGCCTCGGCGTTTCCTGCGAAGAGGCAGCAGAGAACCCAGCGCTCAAAGTTCGAAACTCCGGACTCCATCCCACGCAGAAACACACGTGAGTCACGTCTGAGGTGACTAAGAACAGGCTGCGAGGCTGCAGGCGCAGATGTGAGCGTTAGAGACGGCTCAGAACACCTGCAAGCGCAGGAACACCTGCTCCTGCCCCACCAGCGACCGCCAGCCCGGGGCTCCCACCTGCTTCCCGAGCCCTCGGCCACCGGCCCACAATGACCCACAAGGGGGATTTTGGGGTGCAGACACAACCCTGTGGGGAACACGGGGCTGAGCATCTCCTCTCTGTGGCTCCAGCCCTGCTCCTGTTTGCTCGCAGCTGCATGGCGGGATGAGGGAGCTGAGCATCACCGGGGAGGGCAGAGGGGCAAGAAGAAATACAGGATAATTATGGGGGAATCAGGTCAGAGCCCTCCTGGGGAACGGGGCCACTTTGGGAGACATGGCACCAGGCAACGGCACAGACCTGCCCAGCCCTGCGTCTGGGGGCAATTAGTATTTCATGAACTTCACCACTCTATTTTAATAAAGTTGTCATGAACGAAGAGCTCTGCACAGGGGAAAGGGAACACCTGAAACACTTTCCATGTCAGAGGGGACAGCGCAGGGCTGTCACCTGTCATGCTGGGCTCCAACACCTTGCAGCACAGCAGGACCTGCTCCCGAAGCAGCCCGGCTCACCCCTCACCATCACCGCAGCGGCTGCTCCGCGCCCCGGCCAGCTCAGCACCGGGAGCTGCGCCCCAGCGCCGCGGGAACGCGGCTTCGAGCGGCGGGTTGTAACGTCGGCAGCGTCGCCCCCGGTCACGGCCGCGTGCGGCGGGAACCATCGCCTGTCAGTTGTTTCCCGCTGCACGCATGGGAGCCGGACAAAATGTCACCGCAAAAAATAAGCGTCACGCAAAGCTGGCGCGTGTTCATTTCTCTGCTGGCAGGTCAATCACAAGTCTGACTGTGCGGGAAAAGCGAGCTCGCACCTCCCGCAAGCCCGCCTGCACCCAAACAGGGCTCCACTGAACTTCATCTTTGCTGTTACACACGGGCTTGCAGATGTATTAATAGAATTCCTCTGCAAAGGGCAAGAAGCGACACCTAAGGCTACTTCGTCTTCGTGCGTGTTGCTGCCGGGCTTTCCGCTGCTGCTGGCTGCGGTTACACAGGCAGCTGGGGATGCAAACCGCCGCAACCCGCCCCAGCTCCCACTGCTTGTGATCCCATCAGGTCCCCGAGACGGGGGGTGTTTGCTGGGCGGGGGCACGAGCAGCAGAGGCAGCAGAAAACGAGCTGCAAGCGGGCGCTCGAGCTGCTGCACGCGCCCGTGGCCGAGCCGGCGCGGTGACGCCCGGCACCCAGCACGCGGTCAGACGTGGATGTCCCCTCCCAAAAACGGCCAGAGGTGGCACATCCAAGGCCACACACGCGTCCCTGTGTGCACCCCGCCGGTGGCAGATCACGGTTATAACATTTATAGTGATTGACGGACGGCATAGCAACAAGTGAATTAAACAGGCGCTTGCTCTGACATGAGTGGCGGTAAATGTCATAAAAGATCAACCATTATATTCCGAGCGCGGCTTTCCCACCGCTGAGCGGAACCGATGGAGGTGATTTAGTGGAAACGAAGGCTGCGGTGAGCGCACGGCGGTTTGCAGCGGGGCCGCGTCCCGCTCAGAGCGGCGGCACCCAGCACCGGCACCCAGCACCAGCACCCAGTGCCTCGTATCTGCCAGGTACAGGTCCCAGGTCACCCCCTGGAAGCAGAGGACCCTCCCACCCCCCAAATCAGAGACACCACGCGCCAACCCCTCCCAGCTCCATTGCGGGCAAGGTACCGCATCTCCTCCTTTCCCTGCGACACGAACACCAGGCTGGGAGCGACGAGACCAGCAGAGCGGTTGTGATGTGCGACCCGCCTGTGGCCGTTCCCGAACCGTCACCCAGGACATCCCAACGCCACCAGCCCCAGGACCCGCCAGCCGCGGGACATCAGCACCCAGCTGAAAATCGGACGGCACTTCGCGTGACACCGCGACCCCGCGGCTCCGCCCGCCCCGCACAGCACGCTCCTCCAAAAAAATATCCGTATTCCAAGGACACCTGCCCCCAAAATAACGTCATTTTCCAGTAGTGCCACTTTAAATCTCAAGCAATTGAAAAACCAATTTGCACTCAGAAACATTCAATTTGTTTGCAGGTGTTTTCCCCTAAGCCGCGCAGGGTAATTGGGGCTGGCAGGGCACGCAGGGAGCCCCAGGCAGATGCCACAAAGCTCGGCTGCGCCGGGCCGGCGTGTGAGACGCGACAGGGAGCCGCGGGGCCGGGCAGCGCTGCCGCAGCGGGACATTCATCTGTCTTGTCAAACGAACGGGGCGAGACGCGAGCCGGGCTGAACCACCCGGGCTCAGCGTGCAAACCGGCCCCGGCGGAGGGGACGCGGCGAGGACAGCGGGGGACACCGAGGACAGAGACGGGTGCTGAGGACACTCAGCTCTTTGCCCATCTCAGGGATGGGAGGCGAGAAGGTCAGAAAAAGGGGAAGAAGCCAAGGGGTCCGGCTGCAGGAGAGCGGCCGTGAGCGAGGGGAGGAGCGGGCTGACGGCAGAGCACGCAGGTAATGAGTAATCAATGCATATTGCAATTAACTGTTCAGCAGTCACTAGAAAGTCCCACGTGCCTAACGCCATGAGTTCGAGTTACAGGGATGAGAACTCAGGAACCTCAGCTCTTCAGAACACGAGCTCAGACCAGGTATTTCCAAAACCTACTGCAAGAAGACTCAGTGAAAAAACTGAATGCTTGTTCCCAGAGTTCACTGATTTCTGTTCTTCTCCCACCTCAGTAACACAGACCAGCCCCAGTTCTGCCCGTTCTCTGTGCAAAGCCGGGCAGCTCCGTCCCGCACGGCTCCAGCAACAACCCGAAATGCAGCTATTGATCCTGCACCTGCCCCTGTGATTGGAGTCTAAAACCTCATGCCTGAGACGTCCAGCCAAGCCCAAACCTCTCAAATCATCTTGACACGTTTAGGAGGTGCCGGGCGCTTCATCCTCCCCGGTCCGATATGTAATTATGTACGTGTCACCATGATGTAGGTGTTTGGCAGGGCAATAAAACCCCAGGGACCATGACAGCGGCCGCGGCCGTTCCACGCCGCCCGCGAGAGCGTTGGCTGCCAATTTCTTTCTGTACTTAGACCGGGGGAAATGGAGCTCAATAAAGCAGCGTGTGGATCACAGCAGAAAGTTTGTCTTGAAAAACAGGTGGAAAAGATGTCAGAGCTGCTGTCAGCCCCGGCCTGCGCGAGTTTTAGCATCATTCACCTTCCCCGCTTCCCGCTGCAGGGCTGCCGCCCGCCGAGGGCTCTGCAGGCGAGAGCTGGCCGGGCAGCCTGCGCCGCAGGATCCCACCTGCACCGCAGGATCCCCCCCCGCGCCGCAGGATCCCCCCCCCTGCACCGCAGGATCCCCCCCGCGCCGCAGGATCCCCCCTGCACCGCAGGATCCCCCCCGCACCGCAGGATCCCCTCCCCGCGCCGCAGGATCCCCCCTGCACCGCAGGATCCCCCCTGCACCGCAGGATCCCCCCCGCGCCGCTCGTCTCTGTGGAACGGGGATTTCGTTCTGCTGGCACAACAGCAGCCCGACCCCGTTAGACCCGGTTTGGACACTGCCGTCCCCTCCCTCCGCACGCAGATGGGGACAGATCTGTGACTGGCCAGGCAGCGCATCGCTGGGATCTGGCATGGCTCCGGCGCACCCGGCACGGCTCCGGCGCACCCGGGCAGCAGCCTGGAGGGGCTACAGGGCCATGGCGAGTCCCCCGGCAGGTTCTCTGGTCCCTCGGACCCCAGGCTCTGCCGCCGGGCCGGGTGCCCGCGGGGCTGCTCTCCTGGCTGGCGTCCCCAGAGGGCACAGACACTTCCCAGCAGCTCCGTTCCTCCCATCAGGGCTCAGAAGCATGATTTTTCTTACCTAATATATCTTCTGCTTGATGAGCTGTCGATGGCAGGAGGATTTAATCTTCCGTACCCTTGCTCTCTCCCAAATCCACTAAGGTGAAGGCACTTTATTACAGAACCACTCAGCTGTCCGTTCCTATCGATCACGCCTTGGCACGGGTGACCTTGGATCGATAGGCTGCCGATTATTCAGTGCGTGTTTGCCCACATCGGACGCCCAGAGCCCAGACGGCTGTCCGGAGCTCGTGGGCACCGGGACCCAGCGCTGGGCTCCGACACCAGCTCGAGATGCTGGGGCTCGCAATCTGGGCAACATCGGTCTCTTCCTCACGCGGATTCAGGCACTGGGTTTGATGGTTTCCAGTTTAAACGCTCATGCCCCACACGCAGGGTCTGTCCCTGGCAGCATCACCTGTTGCAGTGCAGACCCTCGGCTCTGCCCACAAAACCCCCAGATTCGCCTGTGCCCCCCTGAGATCCCTGTCAGGAAAAGGGCAGCAAGACCCACAAACTCTGTTTGCAATGCTGCTCCCCAGCCCCAGGCTGTGGGTGATCCCCCCGCTTTGCTCCCCAGCCAAAACCCCTCGGTAACCCACTGATTCACCCGCCTCCAGGAGACGTCCCCTCCAACCAGCCACCGCCTCACTTTTTAATCAAATCCCTTCCTTCCCTTCCCCTTCTGGAGCCAGAGCCGTTTTTCTATTACGCGCTGATTGATCAAGCCCTCGCGAGCAGCCTGCCAGCATCCTCCTGCTCCTTCATTCCCAATCCCCGCACAGCAGGTTGCTGGGCTGAGCCCACTTGCTCCAGCAACAGCAAACAGACACATAAACGCACACAATTAAGGAGAGAAGGCAGGGGGAAAATTGATCCTACTTTTGATTTTATGCCCCCAGCTCAAAAGCCCCTATCAAAGAGGGGGAGCAGCCGGCGTTAACCCCGGAACACGAGCGGAGCGGAGGACACAGAGGTGAGCCCATCGCGTTGCTCAGCGCAGGAGAAAGACTCTCCATCCTTGCGCCGTGCAAACAAAAAGGCCGGAGAACAGGAGCGTCTCCAGGGCTCCGGCACAGCCTCTGCTAATGAGTTGTTTTCCACTGTAAGAAACAAGCAGAACAAGCCCAGATTCTGCTAAACAAGGGCTGTGGCTACAACAGGGCAAAGATCAGCCGCCCCCGAGGAGAACGCCCACACAACAGCAAAGACGTGAAATAAAACTCTCCTTCCCCCTCCCCGCTATTACCTGGCAAAATAAACGACTCGGATGCACACACATGTGGCTGGAAAAGGCGCGGGGTCCCTGCCCAGTGCTGCCACAGCCGGGCGGGCACGGCCGGGCGCTCCGGAGCAGCGCCGCTGGCTGCCCCCTGCCCCGCTGGCGCTGGCTGCAGGGCGCCGGGGCCGCCGGGACAGGAGCCGGGGGAGCTCCAGCGGCTCGGGTGTGCAGGGAAAACCTCGGACAATTAACAGCAAAAGCAGCTCCCCAGCTCCTCCTGCCCGTCTCTCGGCAGTGCGAGCGGAGCAAAGGGCAGAGGAGAACACACACGTTTCTTTTCAGTCATTCTCCACTCAGCCGCTGTGACACCGGCACTCGGTGGGACCCACATCCCAGCCCACCCAGAAGTGGCTTTGGGGGCAGTTGTGCTCGTGGGACAGACCCAGGACACCAACCTGCCCGCCCGACACAAAACCCCTTCGGGCTCAGCCAGACGGGGACACGTCTGTCCTCGCTGCTCTGCAGTCCAGACCGTCCCCTCTCCCGGCACAAGCGGGGGTGCCGGATCAGGCCCCGGCCCCCAGCTGCCGGGGGGCTCAGCGCCGCGTCCCCCCGGCACAGAGCTGCTTATCTGCGCGGGCAGGGAGAGCAGGGCTGCCCTGCCTATCGGCCATCGCCGGATTACCAGCGGCTTATCAGTTTATTAGGGGACAGAAGACACTCAGCAGAAGGGTTCTGAGACAGTGCGAGCGGCTGATAAGGAGCAGCGCGGCTGCTCAGACGCCACGGCTGGCACAGCGCGGGCCGCGGGGCCTGGCACAGAAAGCAGAGCGCCGAGCGCTTCGGGCAGCCGGCGGCGCTCATCGCAGGCACACAGGCTGCCTCGGTGTCCGGGGGATCGGCTCCCCCAGCACCACCACCCGCGGGCGCCCTGGCTGCGACGGGGCTCTCCAAAGCGGGGCTGGACCCCGCACAGACCCTGCTGCCTCCCGCAAGGACACCGGGTCCCCGGGGGTGGCAGTGGGACACACAGGCACCTGTGATGCTCACGCACAAAAAACCCCCGTGGATCAAGCACCAAGGCCATGGACGCGAATGCATCAGTGGAAAACACCCAAGAGGCTTTAATTTTCCTTCCAAAGTTTCAGACAGCTCCATTGCTGCCTCTCCTCGCCCTTTTTTTTCTTTTATTCTATTCCTTTTAATTAACAACGTAATGGAACTCAATCCATTTGCAATCTATTCTAGCAAGAAACAGCCCTCCCCGGACTCCAAATGGCCTGACTAATGGGGTTAGAGGCTGGGAAAAGTGCAAGACAAAATTTTTAGCTTCCTCGTATTAATTATCTTCTCTGAGCAACGTGACCGCGAGGCTGCGGAGCGGACTGAGCCGCGGGGGCGGGCGAGGGGACGCGGGGGGACGGGCCGTTCCCCTGCGGCACAGAATGGACGGACCCAGGCCAGCGTGGCCTCACGGCCTCGGGCTCCCGCAGCACACGGTACAACCAGCGCTGCGGGGAAACGGGGAGGGAGCAGGTGCAGACATGGTGCGAACCGGGGTTCTGCCACTGCGAGGTTAGGAGGGGAACCTGGATAAATAGGCTGAGAGATAATGCTGTTTAGAGACAGACAGACACAGCAGGTAAATAATGACAACGATCTTGTGACGAGCTCGCAGCTGCACAGCGCCTTGCACGCGACCGAATGCCAAAACGCTTCACAAAAATAAAAGCACCCCAACACAACCCCTAGCCCTTTACTCTGTTATTGCCCGAACCGAGGGTGTGGTGCGAAATAACTCACTGATGCCCCGTGGCACCCCCAACACCCCCACAGCGCCCGGTAACACCCGCACAACAGCCGCTCCGGCACCGCACGCGCGGTTGTTCCCAGCTGCCTTCAGGCTCCAGGAACCACCATCCAGGAGCTCTTGGGCTGTTTCCTGGGGAAGGTGACCTGGTGACGCACGCTCCCCCCGTCCCTGGCTCCACCTCGGCTCGGAGCAGCACCCCTGCTGTGCCCCCCGGTGCGGCCACCCTGCAGTGCACCCCGCGGTGCGGAGCGCTGCGTGCGCTGCCGCCCGTCGGCTGGCGCAGACGCGCTCCCTCCAGCCGTGTTCCCAGAGCTCTTGTCTCCACAGACCTTTGGGGTAAAAGGTGAGTGTTCAGGATTATTTCTTCCAGCCCAGCTCTGCTCTCATTTCCAACTCTATTTGTTCTATTGAGTGGTTATCAAGTTAAAAATGCAAGGACTATAGATTTCTTTCCAGCTTAAATATCTCAAAACAAGCGTGCTAATGAGCAATCTGACCACCATAAAAATGAATCCCGACAGCACTTCAAGGACCCAACTTTGCTGCCTTTAAAACTACTAACAGCAGCAGAATCCAACTGATTGTCCCAGAGCCATCAATCCAACCTCGGCCAAGGGGAATTTCTAAACAGATGCTTATAGGAGAAGAAAACAAGCAGAGGGGAAGAATGAAAAGCCAGGAATCAAATAATTTCCTGCCAAACAGACTCAAATCCTTCTCTGACTACTTCATGCTTAAGAAAGAGGCCAAACCATAAGATTTTTCAGATGCTCCTAAATCTCTTCCACCGCTGCAATTCGGCATGGCGTAGAGCAACACTGCAGGCGCTTTCAAAGGCCTTTTCAATGGGCACTGCCATCCTGCCAGCACCCACCGCATCTTTAACAGCGCCCAGCACAGGGTCCCTTGGCCTGGAAAGTCCTACGGGAAAAATTAACATCACAGAGCTACTAGGATACGGATTTCAGCTTCGAGGTATTTAACCAAATCCTGCCCTTCTCCGGAGCCTGATGACTGATGCTCTGGCTTGCGCTGCCCATCTGTCAGGATACAATCCATACTGGCGGAAAAAAAATGCACTACAAAAATCCTGCACCATTTAAACACAGTATGGAGATTTACAGGTATTTCATATGCCACTGTGTTCCTCTAGTGACCGCCCCGTTTAGGGTGCTGCTGTGTTTCTGCAAACAACCATCTATTCTCTCTCTGCCGTTATTTTCCAGCCAAAAAAAGGGAGAAGTGCCAAAGACAGAGTTATTTAATGCGTTGTTCTAACATCCTCCGAACAGGTGGATGGGAGGGACGGAGCCAACCCCAGGCTGAGCCCAGCGCAGACGGGACCCTGTCCCAGCCCTGTCCCAGCCCCAGGCTGAGCCCAGCGCAGACGGGACCCTGTCCCAGCCCTGTCCCAGCCCCAGGCTGAGCCCAGCGCAGACGGGACCCTGTCCCAGCCCTGTCCCAGCCCCAGGCTGAGCCCAGCGCAGACGGGACCCTGGCACAGCCCTGTCCCAGCCCCAGGCTGAGCTCAGCGCCGGGACGGGGCCCCTGCCCCCGGGAGCCTCCCTGGCAGGACAGGGCATTTCCAGCCCTCTGGGGAGCCGGAGCGAGCCTGGAGCACACACCGGGCTCAGCCGAGGCCCTGGACACCCGGGCCAGCCCTGGAGCGCCCGCAGCCCCCGGCACGGCCGCTGAGCGTGAGAGCGGCTGTGGGGGATGCAGGGGGAGGTGACGCATCAAGGTCTCTTTCCACCCAGCGCCGAGGGGACTCGTGCCCTGCTGACAGTGGGAACGTGCCACAGCAGAGCAGGAACACACCACATTAAACAGGGTTTTCTCCCGGGTGAGGCTGAACGAGGCCGGAGCCGCAGGAGGAGGAGGAGGGCGGCAGCTCCAGCCCAGATTCAAGGCGTGAGCAACAGATTTCCATGTTGGCATCGGGCGACAGCAGACAGATGGAAGCAGAGCTGGTTTGAGACACAGTTCAGGGTCACGTCCTGGGTTTGTCACCAATCTGCTGTCCCTTGGCTTCCTTCTTATCCTTTGTCTACTCATCTCGTCCATTTAGATTGTAGCTTTTTTCACATCTCATCTCATCCATTTAGATTGCAGCATTTTTCACATCTACTGAGAGCGCATCCCCCCCAGTGAGCCAGCTCGACTTTGAGAACACCTAATTGCTGTGAGGACCGCTGGAATAGTTAGTACAAATAAAAAGGCAAATAAGAGGGATGGGGAAGGACAACAGGCTTCCCGCTGCTTTCCCACCCATCCTCAGGAGCCCCGTGTCCCCGGCAGCCCACGCAAGGGTCGCGGTCTGCGCCGCCCTGCAGGACCGCGGTGGTCTGCGTGGCTCTGCAGGACCGCGGTGGTCTCTGTCGCGGTCTGCACGGCTCTGCAGGACCGCGGTGGTCTCTGTGGCGGTCTGCGCGGCTCCGCAGGACCGCGGTGGTCTCTGTGGCGGTCTGCGCGGCTCCGCAGGACCGCGGTGGTCTCTGTCATGCACAACCAGCCAGGAGCAAAGAGAACGTCCCAGTCCCAGAGGAGCAGCAGGACGCGGCACCTCAGCCTGACCAGAGGCACACCGGGACACAACAAACACGCTCCTGCCTCCAGATGAATCAGGAGAGAGCCACAAACCGCTAAAGCCATTGCAGGGGATGAAAGCAACTGCACTGCTGACTAACTGGTGCTCAGAAGCAGCCCAGCTTTGAGGACAGCTCTGCAGGAGCCACCGTGGGCATTCTTGCCCTGGCAATTCCCAATCAGCTCCTGCTGGGATCCGAGTGCCAAGGGCTCCGAGCAGCCACCGGCTCCATCTCCTGCCTTGGAGCGCAGGTTCAGCTGCTCTGCAGAGGCAGGAGGGAGCTGCTTTTACACAGTCACCCTCTTGTCCCCAAAGGCTGAGAATCCAATCCCAGAACGCTTCCCCAGCAAGAAGCTTCACACAGGCTGCAGGCTGATCCACGCATGAAAAATGCTCCAGGCTGGTGACCCTTTTCACCTACAGCTGCGTCGCATTGAACAAACCGCAGCACAGAAAGGGAAGAGAGAAATAAGCCGGTGGACCCAGAGGGATCACTACAACTCCACACTTTCCCTTGGCTCATCTGAGCACGGGTTTCTAACACCTCCCCCAAGCAGCGCAGCCCCCTCTCCCCCGCGCCGCAGCCCCCACAGCCCGCGGGTCGTGTACCATGGGCAGCGGCAATCGATTCCTGATGAATCAGGCGGTTCGGCGGCGACACGGTTTGCCACTTTCACAAGTACTGCTCCGAGATCACGCAAATGCATCCACCAAGCAAAACACTTCAGAGAGCCTTCGCAAGCAATTAGCGTCCCCGGGCTCCCGCCGGGAGTGGGGACATTAAAGGGAACAAGCTCTGCGCGAGCACAGAAACTCGGATTGCTTTATTGACACCAGGACACCGGTGTTTTTCTCCTTGTTTGCAAGCCTGTTTGCACCCGGTTCCCAGGGAGGCCAGAGGAGCCAGTTCACTCCGTTTGCACAGGGCTTCTCAGGGGGCTCTTTCCACCCTCTGGTTTTGCCAAGAGCACCTGTCTTTGACTCCCAGCCCTTCCCAGCACGTCGGGTCAGGCCTGGCCACCCTCACAGCCGCCATCCCGCGGTTCCCAGCCCCGCAGACAGGGCTCCCAGCGCGGGCTGGAGCCTCAGGAGGCAGCAGCACCCCTGGGGACGTGCACCCCCAGCTCCCGCGCTGCATGAGGGACCACGCGAGTCCGCCCAGGCCAGGCGAGGGAAGGGACGCACCTCTGTTCCCTCGCAGCCCGTTCACTGGTGCTCCACAGCCCAGACCGGCCTTTCTTCGCCTCCACGGGCTGTTTCACACCCTCCTCCGCTCCCGGAGAGCTGACCTGCAGAGAGCCGCCGCAGGACACCCTGCTGCCCCACGGGGACAGCGCTGATCGGGCCGCTACAAACACTAGGCGGGATAATTAGAGCATGTTTACATCCTGGAGCTTGCGCTGCCTTGAATGAACTCGTTTAAGTCAGCAGTGGGTCAAGCCACCAGTATCTCGTCTCCAGCGGAGCCGCGGAAGGCCCAGGGGGAGCTGCGGGAGGAACGGCCCTTTTATCCTAATTAAAGCAGGACTCAGCAAAGCTCAGCTACCACCTTTCTGACACCTTCCACCAAACCGCTTAATCACGGGCAAATGAGTTTCTGTAATTACAGCAGGAAGCGATTTACCTTGGGGCTCAGAGGTTTAGCAGCAGAGCTGGAGAGAAGCCGGAGCGGGCGCAGAGCTCACACCTGGGGGTCTCCCAGCGCCCGGCTGAGCCCCGAGTCCCCACAGCCCTCCCGACCCACCCAGGGCCACGAAACACCACGGGTTCGTGTTCCCAGCAAAACACTCTTCTGTCACAGCCTCAGGCAGACAGAGCACGGGGACACCCCTGTGCCCGGTCACGGGCACCCGGGAAGGCGGTGAACAGGGCACACGCAGCTGCTCTCCCTTCTCTGCGTTCACCGCCTGCTTCTGCAAAAAGCTGGAAAAGCATTCCTCAGCCCTGGACCTGCTCCTGCCCGGCCAGCTGCTGTTCGTCAGAGCGTCTCCTCCCTTCCCATTTAAAAGGAGAGGGAAGAGGAAAAAGCCAAACGAGAAGGTTCTGTTACACCCAAAGGCAGCAGGTTTACGCACTTCTGGAACCGCTCCCCGTGAAGAGCAGACCAGATCAATACAGACGGAACGCACAAGCAGACCCAGGCAGCAGCCCCTCCTCTTGTTCCGCACAGGCTCGCATGCAAAGAGAAAATAAAATGTAAAGAAATCATGCTCAGGAAAGAAGAGCAGGAGCAATGAATTCTTCACTTCCCATATTTTATTTTCCCCACCAGCAACTTCCAGATCAAAGCCGCCCTGTCTGTGAGCAGCAGCCAGCGCGTCCTGCTCGGGCCGGGGCTGCGGCTGAGCTCTGCCTACCCCCAAACCCCAACACCAGGTCCGCACCCCGCACATCTGCATCCCGCACATCTGCACATCCGCACACCACACGGGCTTCGGGAGCGCCGGGCAGGGAGGCACCTGCTCCCCGTCCAGCACCAACACACACCTCGAGAGCATCGTCAGAAACAGACAGAAATGACCCTCACTCGTGTGATCCACGACGCCTCCCTGAGCGCCGGTGACCAGTGACCCAGCCCCGCTCCGCAGTGCGGAGACAACCCACGCTCTGTCCGGAGCCAGGACCAGGGCAGGACGTGCACATTAATTAAAGGTTAATGAAGAGAACCAGAGTGCAGACATCAGTGCCCTCTACTGGGACCAGTCAGGAGGGTTTCTGGGGGTGCTGGGCACCCCTCTGCCAGGCTGGGGGCGCAGGGCAGGGGGACACCCGCGGCACTGCCCCGCGCCCTCCGCCCACCCCATCCCACGCTGAACCCCAGACCCGCGTCCCAGCCTCCTGCCACCAGGCTGGAAGCAACGGAAGGGTTGGACCAGGACCCGCGTGCCTGCGCGCCGCCCCCGGCCCCGCGGAGCTGCACCGAGCCCGACAGTGCTCAGGAAAGGGGATCCCGGGGGACCAGGGGGAACGGGGAAGGTGGGCTGTACAATTTATAAAACCACTTCCAGTTTGACTGCATTAGCTTTGCCTCAGGCTCCAAAACACGAGGAAAGCCAGCCAGCGAGAGAGGGGGAGCGGGGAGCCGGGGAGAGGGGGATGGCAACAAGGAGAAAGCTGTAATTGCGATTGCTGGAATGCACTTTTAGCGCTGGCTGCTGAACACAGTAAACACACACGCGCTCCAGCCCAGGGAATAAGCATTGATTTTTTTTTTTGCAAGTGTTCCAGTGAAAAGCTTCAAATCAATCCTGTTCTGTCAGACACTTTCGCCTCTTGGCCTCCAATTACTCACTCCCCACATCCCCTTCCCGGGCACACCTGGTGCCGTTCCCCGGACCCCCGTGTCGCCGGCGGGGCTGCGGCTGCCGCACCAGCAACACGGTCACTTGCCAGCAATGGCCAAGCCACGGCAGCAGCTGGATTACCATTCGAGCGTTTGTGGGTTTGCTGGTCCCGCTGGGCCGGTGCCGCGTTTCTCGGGGCAGGGTGGAAGGGGATGAGCGTGCGTGGGGCCGCGAGCGCGCCCAGCACCCCCTGCTCCCGTACGCAGGGCCCCCGGGACCCCACCCGGCAAACTTCAAAGCGAAGGGAAAACCCATCACTTAGCCAGGGAACAACTCAACAATCCCCCTGTAACTTCTGCAGAGACACGCTGTAAAGATTTCACAATAAGCGTGGCATTGACTTTGATTGTTTCTCTGTGTCTAATTCGGGAAGATAAGATCTGCAAGAGAAGAACCACTCATGAGCTGTTTGTTGTAGGGTTTTTGATGCTTCCTAAGACTCTGTCCCCTGGATTGCAGCATTTTATTAATCTGCTCCAAGAACAGAGGAAGGAATATTAGGTAGAAAACAAGCCTGGGCTGTGAGATATGACAGCGAGCCCTGTCATCACACACAACACGAGGCACACGCGGTGTCTGGGGCTCCATTCCCCAAAGCGAACGCTGCTGGAAGCTGATACGGCACCCGCGGGTCCCACGAGACCAGGTCTGCGCGGGGTTTGCTGTACGCAGCGACCGCAGGCGCGAGCGGGAGCTGCCGCGGCGCTGACACGACCAGCCGCCCCCCGGCTGGACGGCCCCTCCTGACAGCTCCCGCTTTCACCCGCAAATTACATGTGCTGTATACGACTGTTAGGAATCACCGCAGCGTTTGTAGTGGTGTGTTAGGTGCCAAATTATGTATAGGCAAAGCGATTAGAGAGCAGAACAAAGCGGTTGTTCATGCAGCTAGTGGCCAAAGTACCACTATTTTCTATCAAGACAATTTGCAGCAGGCACAGCACCTTCTCACTCCCCGACCAGGAGCGGCATCGCGTGAAATCTTCAGAAACAAATACGTTACCAGAAGTCTCGACAGCAGAGCTCGGGGGGGGCTGTGACAGCCGTGACAGTCTTTCATTCTTCTCACCCAACGCCTTTCCTCCCTGTCCCAAGCGCCTTCTACTTCAAGCTTTGCACGTTGCTGCAGCCGCGTTGTGTACCTAGCGCTTAATAGCATTAAAACTTCTGCTGACTGCTGTCCTCAGATAAAAACACACTCTTTAAACTTGTTCACTAAAAATCAACCATCCATCTCAATTCCCTGTCCTACAAGCTTTTAGGTTCACATTCACAGTCCCACTTCCCAGGAGAAAGCCAGAATACACTCAAACCATACGCAAAATCTGTGCCTTTCACTGTTACCAGTCTTGTCACTGGAACAACCTCTGTTCCAGGTCCCCCCGGTGTCCCACACAACAGCAGGTCCATGGTGAGCCTCTCTGCCTCCTCACCCACGGCTCCTCTCGTGTGTGCCCTCAGAAACAGCGGCTCCAACACAGCCATTAGCACAGCCAGCCCAAGAGGGAGATGACTTGGGGGTGCAGGTTTGGGAGGGGGGAACAGGAGTGCTCGTGTCCTTAGTGGCTCCGCCGCCAAGGTTGATGGAGCTGCCAGGAGGTACAGCATGTTCTCACCTATCGATCTATCAATGTCTGCTTTACAGAGAAGGGATTACTCACTTCTGATAACATAGCAAGGTTGCCACTGATGAAAATCAATGGATCTGAGCTACCCAGCCTTCATTTAATTAGATCACACTGTAAATACACTGGGAGCAGAGGAGAGACATTCTCCACGACCACCTCTGCTCTGTTCCAATCCTCAGTTTTAGACGAGTATCTTCCTGGGATTATCAAGATAAATGGACTTGATCAACAGGGTTTTACTGCCTCTTCTGTAGCCAAAGAAAGGAAAAGTGTGCTTCTCCATCACCTTGTCCGCAGCCGGGAAGGCCAGCCAGGGAGAGCGGGGCACCAGACGTGCAAGCAAATTACCGGCAATTAGCTTTGTAGGAAGGTGGATTGGATTAAGACTGAGTGTTAGATCAGGCAGCTTTTTACAGGCTAAATAAGCAACAAGCAGTTTGAGAGAGATCTTTCCCCTGTTTACAAGGCCAGCCGAGGCCAGGTTAATTAATCTCTCTTTCCCCTTGCCCTTCTCACTAGGGCTTGTTCTCCACTTTGAGCAAAGCGCCCGAGACAGCTGCTCAGGTCTCTCACATCGCAGGGCGATGAAAACAAAGGCACAGATGAAAATTGCTTTGAGCTTGGCCTCTCAGAGAAAACAGACGCGCCCCTGCTGTAATTAGGAACAGGCATGCAAAAAAGAACCAGATCTTTGACTGGTGCTTAACCAGGGATAGTAAATAAAAATAACAGCAATCCCTTCCCACACTCACACACAGAAAAGGCGGGCCAGGTTTTCTGAAGCTCACATAAGAGGTTGGTTCATCTCTCTTGATCCTCATACAAAGGCAGATCCCAGGCACCGGCTGTGGTTCTGTGCATGCTAAAAACCAGCAGCAATGCCCTATCAAAACAAGGCATTCAAACACATACTTCTTCCCCTGGGAGAGCTTATATCCAGCACAGACACCGTTACGGTGTTTCATGAGTCTCTCAGAGCTGCTCAGATCCAAGAGCCAGGGCTGCAGTACAGAGCACCGTCTCCACGTGGTGGCCCATTCTGCGATGCGAATGAGCTGCGCTGCTCCTTAACGCAGCTGGTAAACGGTGTGCAGGTCTCCAGAGCTAAAGCTCGGAGTTTGCTGGCGATTTGGTAACAGACCAGCTGGGCAGCGTGATGTATCCTGCTGTCCAGAACCATCGGCCAGCACCGGGATTTGCCCCATCTCTGCTCTCCCAGACCCCCAGGACACCACCCACAGCCGGCCAAGCAGAGCGAGCAGCGGCCAGGGCCGCAGGGCTCCCCGGGCACGGCCAGCCCGCGCAGACACCGCAGACACCGCGCGGCCGGCAGAGCTCTCCTCACCAGGGAGGCTGCAACCCTGCTGTCTCCCACCTCTTCCACGCCTCCCTTCCGAGCTCGCCGTACCGTATCTGCCAGCCCCGGCACCCTCTGCAGCCCCGCGCAAGAGGCAGGTGCCAAGGGCTCGAGTCACCAGGCTGACGTCCCCATCAGCCTGGAGGGTCCCTGCGAGCTGGGGACATGGGGAGGAAGCACTGCGTCCCTGTGTGCGGGCTGCTGCTCGGGACCCAGCTCCAACCCGCCCACGGAAGGACTGGCACGCTCCGGGAGGAGGAAGGCACCCTAGGAACAGCTCTTCTTCCCCTGCGGGCTGACCTGGAGGAATTGCTAAAACAGGCTTTGCTGTGGGTGTTTGCAAGGGCTCTGCTCACAAAGGGACAAGCCCAGGGAAGGAGGCTGTGGAGCAAGGGACTCGTCCTATTAACACAACCAAGGGGCAGGAGGCAAGGGCTGCCTGATCCGGAGCTGTCGGCAGTTTCTAGTTGCAAAGATTAAGGCAGCGACTCTCACGGTATGGGCTCTCTAAGAAAGAGGGACAAGGGAGGGAAAAAACACCCTTAATTCTAGATTCTCGCATTTCTTAGACCCCTCGTTATCAATTGCTTTGAGAAGCGGCCATGGATGTCAGCAGGCGCCTCGCTCGCCTTCACACGCGCTGCAGAACAGCCCTGGAACAGGAAAACCAGCCCTGTCCCAGCGACCCCGGTGATTGACTCCTCTCTTCTCTATTGCTCTTTATCAGGAATAGAGAAAGAGTAAATGGAGCATGCACTGAAAAAAAGAACAAAAGTCAACAGAAAGACTGAGCTAAGTTACAAAATAGCACATCTCCAAGACCTTGATTCTCTTCTCAAATGTGCTTCAAATTGGGTAATGTGTTAAAAGATTACTGGTGTAGAAAGGGTAGAATAGATAGACAAAATGCAATCACAAGTGCCTCATTTCTCTTGGAAGCTCTATTAATGGTCAAGAAGCCCTTTTGCACATAGATAAGCCCAAGGCAAAGGGCAGCGGTAAGGAAGACAGAAGGAAATGCCCTCCAGGGTCGATGGTTCCCGTTCCCCGCAGCTTGGCCCAGGCCTTCTCCAGGCTTCCCCGCGCCACATTCACAGCTACACTGACCTGTAATTAATCATAACGCCAAGTCAGCCCTGAACTTCTTCCATGTTATTGTCTTTAATTTATTTCTGTAATATTGCTAGGCTCATGACTTAATTTTTCTCCATGCAACTGTAAAGGAGAAAGCTCTGGAAATAATTGCACAGCCATGTAAGACAGGAAATCATTTCACATGTCAGGTCCCACAGCCCACTTTGATCTGGGGCCGCTCACGTCAACCACCACAAATCCATAGGCTGTGGTATCGGCACCACCGGTGGGCGACGGGAATCCTGCCCCTGCTCCAGGCGGCGAAATGCGGCCGTTCTCGCTGGCTGCGCCGGAGGGTGCCAGCGGGCACCGCGGGGATTCATCCTGTCACACAAACCCGCCCTGTGCGGAGCTCGACAGCAGCGCCGGGAACGCCAACACCCAGGAGCAGTTTCCTTAAGCGGCTCCAGCAGACCTGGGCTCAGCGCTCAGCTTTAGCAGCCTCTGCCTTGGGATGGCCTGGCTCAAAACGTGACACAGCCCAGTCTGACTAGATCTAGTTCAGAGCTCCGGACTAGCACCCTCCGCGATGCTGCTTTCTCCCTCCGAGCTCTTCCAGTCAATGCTTGTTAAGCCTCATCACAAACTGTAAAGCTCAACCCAGAGCTCCCGTCACCGCCTCAAGCGCGCCACCCAAGCGTTGTTATTGTCTTCTGCACGACTCAAACCATTTAATCTCAGTACCTCATTTCTTCTAAGGGAACGTTCCTCCTCCGTTTCTCAGCTCTGGGAACACGCCTGTGGCGGCCGCAGGCACAGCGCCCGGCGCCGCGGGTCCTGCCCGCACACGGGGCTCTGCCCGCCACGGCGACCCAGCGCTCCCCTGCTCCAAGCTCGAACGAGCCAAGACACAACAGCCACCTCCCCCCAGGAGCCGCACCAGCTCAGAGCCATTCCCAAGTGACTTTCACAGGAGATGCAGCTTCTGAAGGATAATGACAGCACACGTGCTGCTGCGGCACGCGGAGCTGACCGCAGAGCTTATCGCCTTCCCCTCAGCTTATTACACCTCGGCAGCTTTGTATCTGGGAAAAAGGAGCACAGAAACCATTTCGCTCTGCTCTCTAGCAGGGCCTGGCACGGCTTTGAAAGCAAGCAGCTCAGACACGGTTTCCTCCAGGTCAGTTATCTCCCCGAGAGGTCTGTGCAGGAGCCCCGCACACATCTCGACAGCACCGACACCAGCCCACTCAGTTTGGCTTTTCGCAGGGACAACACGGTGCCTCTGAAATATTTCCAATTACCAGCAAAGAGTTCAGGCAGCTCCTCAATACCCCATGCGGGTACGATCCAGGGAGCTGCACAGATGCTCCCCATACACCTCAGGAGAGGAGCCAGGACCCCTCTCTCAAGGAGCCCGACTTTACCCCTCGACCGCTTCTGATTTCTCCACGTGCCGTGGCCCCGTTCTGGGGAGCAACAGGCACAGGCTCTTTGTCCTGGGAGCAGAGCTGTGGCGCAGCGGTTCGGCCAGGGCGCCGAGCGGGGGTCAGGGGCAGAACGGGGGTCCCTGTGCCACCGCAGGGAGCGGAGCCCGGGCTGTCGCCTCCCGCGCGGCGGAGCCGTGCTCGCTCGGGCGGAAGAGATGCAGCTCCCTCCGCACACCAAAACCAGCTCTGTTGCCAGTTCCTTCCAGTATGTAACACAAAGAGATGCCAGCTCCCAGTGACAATGAAATTACAGTTTAGGGGAGCCCTGAACGTGTGAGGAAACAAAGCCCCGACCCTCCAGGCTGTCTCCAGAGCTCTGCGGATTGCTCAGGCACCATTGTTAGAGGTTTTGTTTCTTCTTGTGAACGTGGGAAGAAAGAATCATCCTCAGCCACCAGCAAACACAGATGTGGTGGAAGCAGCCTGTGAAATTAATGGAAACGGCTCCTTTCCTCTGCAAGGGGCCTCCAGCAAACAGCTGCAAACTCGGAGCCTCCCGCCTCCTCCAGCCAGAGCCGCGACCCGCGAGCAGAGGCCGAGGTGACCCCTGCCACCCCCGTCCTGACCGCGGGTCCCGCGGGACACGGCGCACACCCCAGAGGAGGAAAGGTGAGAAACGCAACTCCGGGCAGCCGGGCCAAGAGCCGTCCCCGAGGAACCATCGGGGCCAAAGGACTGAACTCCGCCGGCATGACAGCTCAGCCCCGTGCAGCCCTCCGTGGGGGTGAGCCCCCGCTGCCAGCTCAAGCCCAGGGTGCCTGCCTTTCCTCTCTTAGTTCAAACACAGGACAGACTTTTTCTTTCTTCCCCTAGTGCAGATCAATCTGTGGAAACGAGCTCAAAGACAGGATCACGTTGTTTTCCTGCGCTTTAAGGATGCGATAGAAGGCAACTGACGGCATCCTGGAGCCTCAGGCGAACTCCCTGCAGAGCAAACACCAACACGCTGTAAAGCAGCTTATTGGGTTTGAGAAGGGGACCCCTCTCGGGCTGGAGGAGAGTGGGGCAGCCAGCGGGGCAGGGGAACGGGACGGGACGGGCGGCCCCGCTGCCCCGTGCCAGCAGGACAGACGGCCGCGGCGCCGGCGCCTCCCAGCAGCCAGGAGCACGCACACCGAGCTTCTCATTAACATTCCCCAAGAAACCGCTTTGGAAAGAAAGACGAAAAAAAAAATCACAACTGCAAGATTCCTGACTGAACCATTTCATTCTCGTTTTATACTACAATAGGGGGAACGCAAACAATAGTTGAAAGGAAACACTCCGATTGTCATGAAGCAAAGTGCCACGTTCATTTTTCAGCAAATGCGGATGAACCCTATTAAAAAATAAAAAAAAGAATCCATTTCCTCACTTCATTATCTTCCCCCCTAGAAGAACTGTCCCCTCGGGAAGCTCAGCGCCAGCTCCATCGCCAGCTCCATCGCCAGCCCTGCCCCACGTGTGGCTCCAGAGCCACGCTGGCTGCTCTCCTCCCGCCTTCCTGTCCAGACGTGAGAGATTTGGGGAGGAACGGCACAGAAAAGGGCGGGTGACCCAGGGGGCCATGCAGGGCCAGGCTCCCTCAGCCCAGCAGCACCAAGGGGCCATCTCCCCCCACCAGGCCTGGCCATGGCGGCACAGCCCGGCTGGCCATGGTGGCCACCGGTGCGGCCCTCGCTGCCCTTCGCAGGGTCAAAGGAAGGGAAAATGAAGAACGTTCTGGCCCTTCCTGCCGTGGCATCCACCTGGGGCCGTCCGTCGCGGGGTGACAGGGCCGGGTGACAGGGTGCGGTGGCACCGTTTGAGGGGTCCACGGGCCGCACCGGCTTGCACCGTTACCGTGGTAACACCGGTCGGTACAGCGTGTGAAACACTCCATTCGCTTATTGATTGAGCCGCCGTCAAATTCAATCACAAGTGAAAATGGATTTTTTAATGCGACTATTAGCTGCTTTTGAAAGGCAAATTGAGTTCAGTTATACCGAGTCAGCCATCAAAAAACAATTTGCCGTCAGCCCGCCGGTCCGGCGAGGGACCCGGCCCAGGGAGCTCGGGGGAGGCCGCCCGCCCCACCGGGGAGACCCGCGCCGAGAAATGCGGAAATAGGGCATTTTCCAGCTCAATAACGCACTGGACACGGAGGATGAGGCGCCGAACTGGGGTCCGAGGAGCTGGCACCCACACTGCCCCACGTCTCTGCAACACAGCAGGGCTGCAAAACCACCCCCGGTCCCGGGGGTTCAAAGACAGCAACATGAATGATGGGGTTCACCACAAGAAACTCAAGTTCGCTTCAGGATGAGCAAGACGGAGGCTCCCCCAGAACATGGGGTGTGGGAGAGAAGCCAAGACAAGGACACACAGCCCAAGAGACCACAAGGGGCTCCCAGGACGAGCCAGGCGAAGCCAAGGCAGCGCGGCGCCGCCCCACGCAGCAGCCCCACGCCACCCCACGCCGCCCACGGCCAAGCACAGCTCACTGCCTTCTGGCAGCTGGAAAATAACATTTCTCCCTCGCTCATTAGGGAAGCAGATTCTCATTACTATGTTAAGTGAGGATCAATATTGCAGCCAAGCCTGAAATCAGCCCTGTCTGACAAGGTGCTGAGCACACCGGCTTCTCCAGTTTGGGGCTGAGTATCTTCTCTGGGGTGTCAATCCTGGATGGCTTCACAGGGACAAGGAGCGGTAATGGAGGAAGGTGGTGGGACAGTATGGAGCAGCTTCGAGTTCGGACAACACTGTGCTCAGATGTGGCTGGATTTGCCTGTATACAAATACAGATAAGTAAAAAACTCCGTATGTAAAAAGCATTTAGAAATATACACCTTTTTTCCCTACAGAGCTCAAGGACTATAATCCAGTCCATTAATTATAAACTCAGGTTTTCAGAAGCCCTGAGAACCTACAAAAGCTGCCCTCAAATAAATACATACAAATCCAGGCTCACTTTGCTGGCCTTTCCGCTTGTCCTCTCGCTCCCACGAGCAAACTTAGAGCATTATCAAACACTCGCAAAGGCAGCCCAGGAATTTCTGCAGCGGCACAATCCACAGAGCTCCGCTTTCAAAGAGCCTGCGCTTCCACAAAGCGCGCAGCCCAGCTAATGAGAGCTTAACCACATGTTTGTGGCAGATGAAATAGTATCATTTTGCAATTATTATCATTCAAACATTATTTATTTAACCTGCAGCCACATTACATTGACTGCAGAATTGCTGTCATTTTTACTTTAGACAGCTCTCTTATTGAGCCGAGCTTGAGGAATTGTGCTTGGTGTTCCCAGCATGGGAAACACTTTGTTCTGCACACTCACCCTCTCCTCAGCCAGACCCAAGTACGTGCTGCTGACATCCCCAAACACCATTGACAGGCCTCGCCACATCTTCCTCCACTGGTCACATCTGGGGAATTAATCCATTCTTACCACCAATACAAAGCACCATGCACCAGAGCGGCAGGTGCCGAAGGGCTTGGTGGACGTTCTGCCCCCTCTGCGGCCGTTCCCCCCAGAAGGTCAAAACGCAGAGCTGAGCGCCCATGTTGTGCCGGACCCTCCTCCACGGGAGGCGGCAGAAGCAGCGCGGCGGGTCACCGCCCCCTCCCTGCCCATGGCAAACTAAGTACAACGGGGCATTTCCCAGCATCTGAATGTCAGCAGGGTACGAAAACCTGCCCTCGATCTTCTAGGTCCCTTCCCTGAAGCCCGGTGAGATGTATCCACACAACAGGAAACCCAGCATTCTCCTTCGCCTTTTTTTTCCTCTCTTTTAATTTTCTCCCAATGTAAAGGATGAGGTCATCTCTCCTCCGGTGAAGAAACATCTGCCTGGAGAAGCTTGCAGCTCAATGCAACATATTTTGATCACTGCTACATCTAATTACAGAGAAGAGAAAAATCACAAAGCAGGATTTAGAATTTTATTTTCCAAAAAAACCACAAGGCATCTGAAAAATAATAGAAAAGCAGCAGCACTGACAATCAGACCGGAGGCAGCTTCCCCATCAGCCTTGAACAACAGCACCCGAATACAGAGCCACTTGGAAATAGGGAGATTCCAAAGAGCAGGACCAGGGAAAGATGAATTACCTGTGCCAAGGTCTCGTGCACCTCAGTTCAGAAGCTCGGTATCGTCAAAGCCAAAGACCACTCGAGCCAGGACCCAGTAATGAGCCTACACATCGCTCCTTTTGGGTTCACCAGCGTTTACTCAAGGTCAGGTTCCCGCAGACCCCTCACACCTACTCCAGTGCACAAGGAGGGATGGCGATGGGAAACGAGAACAACATCAAGCCTTAGCGACCGACTCATGCACGAGGTTCAAGACCAACCGAACCCTTGGCCCCCAGGAGCCAGCGGGAGCGAAGGCTTGCCCGGCACACCGACGGCGCGGGCCGGCCCTGCACACAGGCGCTGATGCTGCAGCTCCAGAAGAAAGTCCAGGTTGCATAGGGAGGGTCTGGGAGCAGTGGGATACAGCTGAGAGCTGGCAGAGCCGCGCGGCGGCCTCGGCTCACGGCAGGCTCCGCCACCCACGGCCCCTCCGCGCCCAGGAGCGGCTGATTGCCTCCTTGTTTGCCGCTTGGAAAACTCCCCGGGAGGCACTAGTAGGCGCAGGCTCCAGCCGCTCCGCTCACTGCGGGAAATCGAGATTCTACAAGTTCAAAATAAAGCCCCAATCACAATTGTTGCTATTTCCCTGCCTTGCTCTTCAAGCTCCGAGGGAGCCCGCAGCAGCCAGAAACAAACACCGCGCTCACCAGAGCCCGCGCGGCGCAGAGCGGCGCAGCCCCGGCTGCTGCGCGGGACACGGTGACGGGTCCTTCAGAGCAGCCCCCAGCCCGGCAGCGCAGCCAGCAGAAAGCGACCTTCCTTCCACTCTCTCCTCACTGAATTTCAAGGGAAAGGTTGATTTCTTTCTAAACGTTTCAAGTTTCCAGGAGAGGAAAACAAAACGCTGACAGTGATGAATAGAGTTTGGCAGCTGTTTGGGACAGGTACGGCACTTAAAGCCACGGGAAACTGGCCAGAAACCTTCAGATGCTGCAGGGAAACAAAGAGTTGATGGGAAAGATGCCCGCAGACAGGTGGGGGGTCACAGGTATTTGTCACCAGCATTGTGCTGGCAAACCGGCCCCCATCCATATTGCCAGCAAGCTCTCTTCTACAAAACAAGTGCTCAAGGGATCGTATTCACCGCCTCTTATCCTGCGCGGGTGTGGAGACACACAAGTGAGCAGCAGGTGCCTGTCTCGAGCAAACAACACGCACCGATTTAACCCAGGTCCTTCTGCACATGAAGTTTGGGCTGAAATAGCAGGAGCAGCCAGACCACATCACCACCGAGAGACAAAAATGGATACGCAGAGAAATCAGGCCCGCCATAGGTGTTCCGAGCTGCCCCTGGAAGATCACGTCCCTCTGCGTTGCAGGTTGCCACCAAGTTCTGTCTGTCAGGGAGAGAGAAACACGACCCAGGGGCTCTCCAAGGTGGAGCTGGTGCTCCCAGCTCTCCCCGGGCACGTGCATCGCCGTGGGGCGGGCACACGAAGGCACCATGTGCATTCCCCCAGCAGCCCAGAGCCGGCGCCGACATGGTCAAACGCAAGAAGAAAGCTCACCAAGGGCTATCGGGAGGATTAGTCACCATCCAGATGTCTGTGTTCGCAGCGGAAGAGAGGAACGCTGGAAAACCAGCGCGGCTGCGGAGGGCGGAGGACGTGGATGGCGCGGGACTCGCTGGGTTCGGTCACCAGTTCTGCCCTGAGCCGCTCAGCACCTGCTCTGCTCTCCGCGTGCCCCGTTCACCTCCCGGCCAGCGCCGGTTCTTCCGAGCACAACCAACGCTCACGTGCAGGTACGCAGGGTCCAAGGGGGAACCGGCTGTCCCAGAGCTCAGCAGCACAGCCCTGAGAGACAGAGCGTTCTCAGCTGCCTGCCGGCCTGCAGGACGCAGGAGAGCGTTCCCAAGCTGCTCTGCCAGTCTATTTGGAGCACCAATGTTTGCCTAAGCCAACAGCTCGGAAAGCTCCACAAATAGCAGGAGGGTTGGCTAATTAGGAAGAAGTCGGAGAACCACAGAGAACACCACACGCAGGCGGCACCGAAGGTAGCAAAGGGTACAGCTGAAGGGGTCTGGACACCCCAAGGGCACGTGTGCCCTCCAGAAATTGTTATTCTTGGTCCCACTGCCTCTGTCAACAACACTTTCTGCATATGCAAATAGGACCATACTCCTGCAATTACATGGTAATCAGAGGCAAATTACATTCTTGCTGTTTACTTTCAGTGTCCTTAATTAATCCGGTTATTAGGCGATTAATGAAGCTTGTTTGGTGAAAAACTCATAGCATTTACAGCAAGAGTTCACACAAGCACCCGGCTGGCATCTGGCTCTGCAGAACCAGCACGCTGGGCTGGAGGCAACACGTCCAAGCCTGGTCCCCGGGCCCAGCAGAGCCATGGTGGCACCACGACCTGCCCCGGCGCTCGGCCGTCCAGCCAGGCCCACTGCCCCACTGCGGCTCAGCGCCTCTTCTCCAGCAAGCCAGCCGACCTCGGCGGCCGCGCTGCCAGGACCCAGCGGCCACGCAGCCCCTGCGCAGGGAGGCAGAAACCCACCCAGCGCGCGGCTCCTCGCCAGCGGCAGCAGAGACCCCTCCAGCAGCTCCTGCCCGCGCCAAAGCTGCCAAGCACGGTCCCCGCTCCACCAGCTCCCTGGGCACCCCACCCTCCCCAAGGGTCACCCTAGCTCCTGTTTGGTTAAGCTGCCGATAATTAAGTGGCATGTTCATCTAATGATCAAACTGCTGCACCAGGAGCATGAAAGACTGAGGAGAACTAATTAAGAACCTCATTTGCATACTCCAGCGTTTCCGGTGCATGTATGGGGTTCCCATAGCAACCAGTACAAAGGCTGATGATGGTGTGTGGGTTTTATTGGGTTTTAAGTGCTGCTCCTTCCCTTTGTTATCCCCAGCAGATAACAAAGGCTCCCAGGGAAGGTGCTGTGACACCCCGCGCAGCGAGGGGAACGCGAACGTGCTGCGAACGCAGCGGGGACTGATCCTGCTCATCATGCCGTTCAGTTCAGACAGCAGGAGAGCAGGTATTTTGGGACTCAACGCACAGCCTGAGGACACACTGAACATAAATCCCTGACCTGATACTGCTCTATCAAAGAGACTTTCATGAGCTGCTTGGCCCCAGCTGCAGCAGGAGAGCCAGCTCCCGAGAGGGGCATTGCAGGGGACCGCGCCACATTCCCCAGCACCCAGCGCCCGCACCAGGGGAGGCTGCAGGGACCCCGGTTCCCACCACGGTCAGGGTGGGAGTGGGCGAGGGCCCTGCAGCCTGCACCCCAGCATGGGCAAGGACAAGACCAGTGCGTGCTGGTGAGGACGTCAGCTCCACCACAGCGGGTCCCCAGCACTGCAGCCCAGTCCCTGCTCTCTTCATCATGTCACTTCTAAGCACCAAGATTTTTTTCTGCTTTGTATTTCTGGCAAGAAACCTTCGCATTTAGATAAGGAATAAAGCCTGGGATCAGATCTGAACTCCACAGCAGAGAAGATCAACGTTTTAATGAATTAAATATATTTTAAACTAAATGTAACCTCTTAGCGCTCAAAAATTTGAGCGAGAATAACTTAAAGAAAAAGCCAACAATCCAACCCATTTCAGCTCTCTCTGGCTGTGAACTGGCCACACGCCAATCAATTATCTTGAATTTATTCGTTATTCAACTTCCCTCCGACAGCCAATTTCCAGGCTGCGAATTGGAGGTGAGTGGCTCCTCCTGCGATGGCCACGCTCGCGCTGCAGCCCCGTTCGCAGGGAGGCAGCTGTGCTGGGCTGCCCACGAGCAACGTGTGGCCCGGGGCCGCACACGGTGACACCGTGTGACACCACCGTGTGACACGGCTGGAGCACGCAGGACCCGCTGGCTGGCACGGTTGGCGTTACACAGCGCCGGGGGACCTGGAAGGACACGGGTTATGTGACATCCAGCAGCATTTCTAGATGCAAACACAGCCCAGACCCCCAGGAGCATCCCCCAAAGGCTGCGCAGTCCTGCCAGCCCTGGGAGGGTCCATTTAACTCCTCTCCGTTAATTATTGTGCAGGGAGGACATTCCGCGGGAGCCACGCAGCCCTGCAGCAGCAAAGCGGGGTTGGTCACACAGACCAGATGCCTGCAACTGAAACACAGAGACGCAGCGTGCACGCAGGTGTTGCTGAGCCAGGCAGGGGGTCTGGGGCGCAGGGGGGTCTGGGGCTCCCCCTCTCCCGGGGTGCAGGAGGAACAGCGGTGGAGACCGCAGCCCTCGCACGGCTGAACCACGAGCAGGCAGGACCGGGCTTGGGGACACCCGAAGCTCTGACACCCCCACACCGCCCTGTGCTGCCACCCACCCCAGCACAGAACCGGCCCCCCCTCTGGCCCCAGCCCCCCAGCACCCTGCACAGATCTCCTCAGCCTTCAGGCAGGAAGAAATCCCCCTTGCCCATCCAGAGCCTTCTCCTCCCCAACATTGTTTTCATTTCCCCCTCCCCCCCCTTTTTTATTCTCAATAAAAACATAATTACAGGCTTTTAAAAAAAGCAAATTATAGTGACATACTTTAATTATCTCCAAGCAATGGAGGACTAAATTACACAGTCAGGGAATCGGAGGTTACCTAAAAATAAAAGCAAGAAGCTTCATTAAATGCTAATTGCAGCTTTCGCCGCTGAAGTGAGATTTCAACACAATCTGCCATTGACTCGCTCGGCCATCCAAGAGAACATCGGCGCTGGGGACAGGCCCTGGCACACGCGCCCCCGTCCCGCTGAGCTCCAGCGCGGGGACGGCCGTGCCGAGGACAGCCGGGCAGGTCTGACCCGGCCACGGGCTGGGGTGCTGCCGCGTCCCCGCGGGCACCGCTGCCCCACACCGCCCACAAGCGCCACGCGCCTCCTCGGCATCGCCAACAGTTCCACATCCTCCTGCCAGCTTCCCACAGCCTGGGAAAATCAGCCTCAAGGTCCTGATGCTCCAGGCCAAAGGTTCTGGCTGGCAGAGGGTTGGTTCTCATTGGGATAAACGCTCCCTAGTGCGGAAATGATCTCCACTTGCTGCAGGGCAGGTTCCCCGCGCTGTGACCCGCAGCATCACTGTGACCCGCAGCATCACTGTGACCCGCAGCATCACTGTGACCCGCAGCATCATCACGGGCTCCATGCCTCTTGCCCCAAGCGCAGGCGGCACCTTGTTGAAGCAGCCCCGGGGCTCTGCCCGCACAGAGGAGCTGGATGGACACCTGTCTCAGGTCAAGGAACCTCTTCCCACCCCCTTCCTCCAGGTTTACTCACTAAGGAGCTTTGCTGTGGTTTCAATCTCCAGTCCCAGGTGCTGGGGGAGCAATTTTCAGCGTTACAGAGAAGGTGGCAGGCAGACGAGAAATTCACAGGGAATTATTTTGTTTTCCCATCTCCTATCGAGCTGACCTAATTGTGTCACTGAAGTCTGTAATTTGCCTCTCGCAGCAGAGTGTTAATGACGGGCTCGGCGCTGCTGCCGCCTGCTCGGGGCTGGGGAGGTGAGCCTGTGCCAGCCCCCCGCTGCAGGACCCCCAAAACGCCTGCACGGGGCTGGGGAGCGGAGCCTGTGCCAGCCCCCCGCTGCAGGACCCCCAAAACGCCTGCACAGGGCTGGGGAGCGGAGCCTGGGCCAGCCCCCCACTGTGGGACCCCCAAAACACCTGCTTGGGGCTGGGGACGGGAACAGCAGCCACGGGCAGGGGAAGCTCAAGGAGGGGAGATGCAGGTGATGGGGAGGGACGGCACCAGCCCCGCTTTCTCCCCCCACACTTCGCAAATTCCCAGAAACAGTGAAAAACACACAGGCCAGCCTCTCAGGGAATTCAGGCAATTAATGCTGTTTAAATTCCACAACTCTTCACAGAAATGGGGGGAAAAAAAATCAGACAAGTGCTCCTGAGCTGTACGAGAGGAGGAGAAACAACAGCACTGATCTCAGGATGAGCACCTTATTTAAAAAAAAAAAAAAAAAATATATATATATATATATATATACACAAAGTAAAGAAGTCTAGGAACCCCCTCAGCAGATCGCACAGAGCCTGCTCTGCTCAGGCCCTCAAAGCCAGTAAGCAGAGCAGAAACAGGATGCTATCACAGCCAGCGCGCCCCCAGCCCGCCCAGCGCCCGCCTGGCCGCGCAGCCAGCTCAGCTGCCGCCAGACCGCTGCCTTTTCATTAGCTTCCACAATCAAATCAGCATCTAGAATTAAACAGCGCTGTATCATGAAGTGCCGTGTAAAATTAACCAGCCGTGCTGGGAGGTCACCGCGTCTGCCGCAGAAACGCGCGCGGCACCGCGGGGACACGGGGCTGCTGAGCGCGCCGAGCGGGGCCAGGTCGCCGTTTGGCTATTAAAAAACAGGGCCAATTAAGATTCTGTTTTGAGACCAGTGAGGCTAGGTTTGTGCAAATATTTTGCATATCCGTTTAAGAGCATCTTTATATCATTTAAGCCAAAGTCTGTAAGGAATACGGCTGAATCACTGTAAAGCACACTTACACCAAAATAAGTACCCACATGAGGACTCTTTTGATTTAACACTCCACCAGATCCATCAAGAAATCAGGGTAGCTATTGTGTTTAAATAGGGCCTGACGCAGGAGGGGAACATGAATCTACTTGACAGCACCTCCGAGGTTTAGCCAAGCGACCTCCTCCCCCAGCAAGCCCCAAAAGCCCCTTGCGATGAGCCGACCCCGCCAGCCAGAGCAGCAGCTCCAGGGCTGCTCTGCAGTGCCGGCTGCCAGCGAGCTCTGCAAAAATAACGTGTTACAGCTCACATACCAAAAAACCAAACCCAACATCCCAGTCAGCGCATGAGACGTTCTGAAGCCGGCGCGGGGCTGGGAGCGCCCCTGCGCGCCCGCACCGCCAGGGAGGCGATGCGGTAATTAAGGTGGAATCAACCCTTCCATCTCTATCAGGTGCAGTCTGGGGTGAAAAGCTGCCTGTGAAGACAGCAGAACACTATCTCAGAGCCCGAAACAGCCCCAGAGCCATCAGCTCGGGTTTGCTGGGAGCCTCTGAACCAGGCGGCACTTCACACCTGATCCGACAGTGACGGATGCGCTGGGAACCGAGCGGGTTCTTCTCCTGAGAAGCTCCTTTGACAAGAACGATCTTATCAGTTTCAAGCTTTTCATTACATTTCTTTTCTTCTCGTTTTAACTCCCGCCTTCGAGCCTGTCTCGGTCCTCTCCGTGCTGCACAACGGCCGCGCTTCCCCGGCGCCAACCGGGGCGAAGCTCCCGGGGATGCCCAGAGCCCCCCGGGCACCCAGCGCAGAGCGCCCCCCGCCCCTCAGGCACCCAGCGCAGAGCGCCCCCCGCCCCTCAGGCACCCAGCGCAGAGCGCCCCCCGCCCCTCAGGCACCCAGCGCAGAGCGCCCCCCTCCCCGGGCACCCAGCGCAGAGCGCCCCCCTCCCCGGGCACCCAGCGCAGAGCGCCCCCCTCCCCGGGCACCCAGCGCAGAGCGCCGAGCTGCGCTTAACGCAGAAACCCCGCGGAACACCGGGCCACGTGCAGAGCAGGGGGTCACCGCGCTCCCGCAGCGAGCAAGCGCGGCCACCCCCGCGCCAAGGGCTTTTGCCTTAGCGCAGGAACAGAAACACCAGCAGCAAACACCCCAAACCCGCAGCAAGCACCCAAAACCTTCCCTGCACAGCAGCAAACACCCCAAAGCAGCTGCAAACACCCCAAACCTGCAGCAAGCACCCAAAACCTCCCCAAAGCAGCTGCAAACACCCCAAACCCGCAGCAAGCACCCAAAACCTCCCCAAAGCAGCTGCAAACACCCCAAACCCGCAGCAAGCACCCAAAACCTCCCCTGAGCGGCAGCAAACGCCCCAAACCTGCAGCAAACACCCCAGACCCCCCCAAAGCAGCTGCAAACGCCCCAAACCCGCAGCAAGCGCCCCGAACCTCCCCTGAGCAGCAGCGAACACCCCAAAGCCGCCGGGCCCCGCACAGCACGCACCTCCAGCCGCTCCACCGCAGGGCAGAGCCGAGCCAGGACAAACCGCCACCCCCGCAGGAAGGGCAGAGCTGCCTTTATTAGCTGGGAACTCGCTAATTAGCCCCGGCTGGTCCTGATGGGGACGATGGGGGTGGAGCTGGCCCTGCCGCTGCAGGGGGGTGGGGAAAACCCCGCAAAATCCCGGAAAACCCTGGAAAATGCCGGAAAAGCCCTCTCTGGCCCTGCATCCCCGGGTCCAGCCCACACCCTGCGGAGAGCGAAGGAGGAACCAGCCTTTGCTGCCCCAAACGCTGCCCCAGCCCGAGCGCTGGGGGACGCGGAGCCCTCGTCCCCTCGTCCCGCGCCCAGGGCCACCCAAAACCTCCTCGGGTCACCCCGGGACCAACAGGCACCAAGAGACGGCAAACGCTGAGTGCAAAACCATGGTCTTTTATTAGAAATCTCCTCGTATAAAAATGATCATGCTCTACACAGTCATCGAATGATTCAGAAACATCCAGGCACTGAACTTTGTTGGTTGGTTTGTTTTTTGACTGGTCGGTACATAAAGCAGACATATTTCAATCCATATGGTCATCACGTACATGAATCAACCACCTATAGAAACCAGCACTTTGAACACAGTCTAGGTTTTATTTAATTTTATTTTGTTGTCTGTTTTTTACTTCGATTTTATGTATTTTTATTTCTTTTTCCTTTTTGCAACATCTAGAATTTGGAAGGATACGGGAGAGTGAAGAGGGACGGAGGAAGACAGGAGCAAAAGAAAACTGAGGATTAAAACAACCCAAAGAGAAAACAGAAGGTTCCGCACGACCACAAACAACCTCACAAATTCCAGAAAAGGGAAAATGGTGGGTCTTTTTTTTCTTTTTTCCCAAGATACAGAAAAAGCCCCCAGGAGTTGCGGGAGCGCGTCCCCTCGTCCCGTCCCGCGCGGCTCCCTCCCCCGCGGAGGCGGGAGGCATGCATGGCGCGCTGGGCGCTCGAGCGGTGGTTTATTTGTAGTGTTGTATTGTTTCTTTGTGTGGTTTTTGCTGTTGTCGATCGCCATGGTCCCCGGGAGCTCAGCCCAGCGGCCCCGAGCGGGTGCCGCGCTGCCCCTCTCCCCGTCCCGATGGGGACGCGTTCGGTGCCCCCGGCGCGGGGCAGCGGCAGCTCCGCGGCTCCGGCTGCAGCCGCTAAATCGCGTGGTTGCTGTAGCTGACGTACGTCTGTTTGGTGGCCAGTGCTGGAAAGAGAGACAAAGCCCACATGGACCATCGCTGAAGTCCACCCTCCGGCGTCCCCAGGTTGGACACGGGAGGAGGCAGCACGAGGCACCAACGTCCCCTTAGGGCGGCGCAGGGGACGCCAGAGCTCCCCCTGCTCTCAGTGCCTCGCTGACAAATGAACCTTGCGTGGATTTCAGACTGGTGTTCCCAGATAACAATTAGATAGGCCATAAGAAATTAGAGCTGACAGAGCTATTTGTTAGCCGCAATGTTTCCATGGCCAATCTGCCCATATCAAAGCCCTGTGAATTATTTATTCTATTGTTTATTTAAAGATACGTGACCTGCCGGTGACAGTGAAAAACGGCCCCTCGGTCCTGCGCTGACACCGCCGTGTCCCCTGTCCCGGTGCCGTCCCCACTCCCGCCCGTTCACACCAGCTCCGCGTTCCCGGGTCGGCAGCGGGAGCTCCGCTCTCCCGGCGCGGCCGACGCTCCGCGGCTCCCGCCGCCACCCGCGGGGAGGACGCGCAGCGCGGCAGGAGCATCGCTGCACAGACAAAATGGGGGCGACAGAGGGGCCCCCCGCCGCCACGCTGGGGCAGAACACGGATCTGCGACAGTGGCTGCAAAAGCCACCACCAGTGAGAGCCGCTGCACGGGGACAGCGGGGTCACGCAGAGAGCCCCAGGGATGAACGTTCAATGGCTCTGGCTGGAAGGAGAGCAAGCCAGCGATTACAAAGACATTCACAGCTTTCCATGGAAATGCTGTTTGGTCTCCTCCCACTGACGCTGGAAAGCAGAAACTCTGCTGGTACACGCGGAACGTTTGTATTTCTCCAGGGTTTTCTGCAGATTTAGCTCAAATGGGATTTCCCGTCTCAAAGGACCTCAGCACCATTGGCTCCAACCTCTTGCAAGGCTCCAGTTTTGGGAACCCAAACACAGAACAGGCATGTGCCCGCTGTCCCGAGGTGTCCCCGCACATGGTCCCCAACCCTCCGGGCAGTCACGGTACCTTGTGTTTCCAGATTCTCGCAGAGCTCTGATTTGGCCTCTCCATTGGGGCGGAAACCTCCTTTCTGAGAGAACTTGTTGGACATGGTGGCTGCTGTCACCACTGCCTTGAGGCTCCGCTTGCGCTTGGGGACGTTCTGCTCCGGGTGGAAGAGGATGATGTACACCTTGGGCATGTAGAGCATGCCCAGGGACACCGAGGCACTCAGACTCACCGAGATGGTGAGCGTCGTGGTCTGGATGTACATCTGCAAGACACAAGGGCAGAGCTGAGACCCAGCGCGGCTCTGGGGACACACAAAGGGTCAGACCCAGCGCAGCTCTGGGGACACACAAAGGGTCAGCAGGGAAAGGCGAGGAAACGGGAGGACATGGAGCATTGTGGTTAAAGAAATGAAGGGGTGGAGAGCCAGGGCTGGACATGTTGGCAGAACTGGACCTTAAACATCAGACTTGACTTGTTGCATGGGTCAGGGTGCACATGGAGCGGTCTCTGGCTCGTACTCCAGCCTCCCTGCACCCATGGGTGCTCCAGCAGCAACCTGCCCACACCCCGACCCCGAAACATCCCCGAGCCGGAGCCCCCGCGCTCTGCTCCCCCCGGCCTCCCCAGCACCCCCAGCACCGCAGAGCGGGAGCCCCGGTGCCGCGGTGATGGGCACAGCGAGGACACGCACCCAGGGCCCGGCTTGGGGCGCCCCCCTCACAGGTAATTCCCATTCCCCAGCTGGCTCCTGCGCCGTTGTCATGTAAGTCACATATTACACACCGACGTTGCCTTTCTGCAGTCAAAACTAATTTCACGCTCACTGTCCAGGACTAACAGTGACAGATGTTTTGCAAAATGAAAGCCCATTAATCTGACTGTAGAATAATCCATTTTTCTACGGAAAGCGTCTGGCAGGCTCCTCACAAGCCGGGGGCATCTGAAGCAGGCGGCAACAGGAGGCAGAGAGACTCCTTCCCTCTGCCCATCCCCACCTCTCACCTGTGAACAACACGGGAGGCTGGGCAGGCCCCTCCGCGAGCATCCCTGCTCCATGAGCATCTCTGCTCCATGAGAATCACTGCTCCACCAGCATCCCAGCTCCATGAGCATCTCTGCTCCTTGAGAATCACTGCTCCACCAGCATCCCTGCTCCACCAGCATCCCTGCTCTGTGAACATCCCTGCTCCGTGAACATCCCTGCTCCGTGAACATCCCTGCTCTGTGAACATCCCTGCTCTGTGAACATCCCTGCTCGCGCACAGGGCTCCATCCTCTCCAGCCCCTTCTCCTGTACCAGCCGCTCACTCGTTGGGTGTCTTTGGGCTGAGCGAGGGGGGGCTCTGGGGCTTCCCAACCAATAAGAAAAAAAAGCAACAGAGCTTGTTCTGAGTCACCTGAAAAGTTTCGTTTGTCCCCAGAATAAAAGCTCTTGCTGTCACATGTGCTGGTTTGTTTGTTCCACCTTCTCTCTATATGCACGCAGAGTCAAACTAGGCAGTTTTTGGAAATAAAAATGTCATTTCATCAAGGAAAGTCAAAACACATCTCTGTGCCAGAATATCTGCTCTTTTTTTCCCTGCTGGATCTCCGCAGGCGTCCTGGACTGGATGGGACTGAGGGCGGCGCTGGGACCCCAACCGGACCCCCCGAGCCCCGTCCCGGGGACCAGCACCAGCACGACGCCCCAGGGACTCCTGCTGCTCTGCCGGCGCCTTTGCAAGGAGCTTCAGTGCCATCAGCCACCTCCATATCGCTGCCTCTGCAGCGACTCCCACCTGCGGCCCCGACTCGGGGGCGATTCGAGAGGACAGCTGAGCCGAGCTCAGACAGACGGTTCCCTTCTCGCTCCCCCACGCTCGGGGCTCCCGCTCCCCCAGACCCGCTGGCAGCAGCTCCAGACCCCCGCGCTCCCCCCGTTTCCCAGCGCTCCCCCAGTGACCCAGGACAGTCCCCAAGCCGGGCTGTGCCCAGACCTGCCCCGGGGTGGCTGAGCCGGGCTCGGGGCTCAGCTCTGCACCGCCTGCGTTCAGCCCCAGCGAATCCCTGCCGTCCATTGGCAACCCCTGCTCCAAATCAGGGCCTGACCCAGCGACGAGAGGTTTCTGCACCACCGCGGGTGCCGGGGAAGGGAAAACCCGCTCAGCCGGCGCCGCTAAACGAACCACTGGACAGTCCTGCTCGTTCCTTCTCCTCTCCCTCTTCCCTGGCTGAAAGCAAATGTGATAAACAGAGAACCAGACAATGACACCGCTGTTCAGCTGCCACCTTATCAGCACAGGAAATTGTCTCTTTCTTCAGATCCTCTGTTATTGCTATTTCTGTAATCCGCTGGGATCGGCAGGGATAAGAGGCTCTTTTGAGAGAAGGCTTGGGGGACTTGTTATAATAATATGCCACCTCCATGCAAAGTTGTAGGCACGAGGTGAAGCAAAATAAAATAAAAATGGAGATTTTTATCCAGCTCCCCCGGACCATGAGGCAGCCCGGGCCGCGGGCCCCGCGGAGTGGGGGCGCCGGGTGGTGTTGGGAGGTGTGGGGCTGCCCCACAGCATCCTCTGTGGGGAGAACAGCCCGGCCGATGCTCCTGGCTGGTCCTTCCCAGCTGTGTGGACCCACAGAGCCCAGCGGGGGGACCTGGGGACGCCCCCCGAGCACCCTGGGCAGCACCAGCACCTCTGCGGGCAACACCAACAGCCCCCGTTCTCAGCCCAGGGGCGCTCAGAGCCAGGTCCCTGTGCAGGCTGTGTCACGACACCCTTGGGACCTTCTTCTCCCCAAGACTGCAAACCAGCAGCTAAAGCATCCAAGCAGCCCCGAGCGCCCGGCTCCTCCTCTGCCCTCCAGCGCAGCTCGGTCCCCGGTCCAGCGACGCTCGGAGCTCCCGTCCCGCGGGGCACGGCTGGAACCCCGCAGCCCCCAGCTGGAAGCCCAGGGCCCCCCGGCCGCCCGGCGGCACCACAGCAGCAGCAGGCGCTGAGAAAGAGCTGCGTCCAAGGGGAGCTGGGAACATCACTTTTTCCGCCTCTAATCAGCTTGTTAGCAGCCTAATAACAGAGGAGCCCTGCACGTTACAAGCCCCCGAAGTGAGGCGCAGCCTATTGTCGAGCTGCTGCTTGACAGCCAGCTTTCGGCAGCCCTAAATTATCCCATGACAAGCTGCAGCGAAGAGGTGAGCAACCTTGCGCATAATCTACAATCATTATCATTTCCATCTTTATTACCCACAGTATGCCGAGCACATTAAGGAGACTTTAAGGGAGCTTTTGTTTTGCAATAATTTCTTAAAAAACCTGCTTTCTTGTTAGTATCTCCCCTGCCATCTCATCAAAATGGAAATGCTGCAAAAGGCTCCATTTATTTCCTTTAATTCTGCTTCACACTTCCAGCCAGCACGGGCTTGGTGGAGGCGTTTTGGTGAGCGCAGGTGGAAGGTGCCCGCACGGCTCCGGGTCCGACGCTCCGAGCTCTCCAGGACGCGTGTCCAGCGCTGGTGTCCACAGCAAAACACCTCCAGGGCTTCCCCAGCAAACCAGCCCTTTGCAGTCGCTGTTTCCCAAACCCAGGGCTTCAGCGGCTCAGAATCACGGGGACACGCTCGGGGAACCGTCGCAGTCGTGATGGGTCCAGGGAGGGTCAGTAGGTCCCCTGGGGACTCCGGGGAACAGCAGCCCCTGGTTATACTCGTCACAGGCAGCTGCGGGCTGGCACACGTGAGTTGCTGGCGTTGAGCATCAATGCGATTGTTTCGGCTGGCAGGCGAAGGTGATTTTGGTCTCATTCATGAGACTTTTTCCGCTTTGTTCTCACTCTCACTTGGGCACGGAGCTCCGCTCGGCTGGCCTGGCTCCCGCGGGCAGCGGGATCTCCCTGCACACCCGCCGGGGAGGCCGAGGAAGAGGAGGAGCGCAGGCAGACGGGCTGTCACAGCACAAACCCACCGCTGGGATTATCTGCCCCGGCCTCGTCCTCCTTGTGTGCAAAGTCACGTTCGGAGGCACCGGGGACGCTCAGTCCCCAAAGCCCCAGCGAGACGGAGCCGCCCGCTGCCCCAACAGCTCCGTCCCACCATGCCCACTGCAGCCCCCGTCCTTGGTACCGTGTTCCCAAACACATGGATGTCAATTAAAATCACAGCAATTCAGTAGCTGGGTGAGGAGCTGCAAGCTGCCGCAGCCCCAGCGAGGGCAGGACGTGCCGGGGCGGCAGCGCTCGCTGCTCCCGGTAGAGCAAGAGGTTTGGAAACCAGCTCTTCCCGCCGCGATGCCGGATGGCAGGAGCGCAGAGCAGCACCGTCCTTGCTCAGGACACGTCGGGCTCTCCCAGCCCCGTCCTCGCAGCCCACGGGGCCACCAGCCAGACCAGACCTCGCCCCCCACCCTTACCTTTTCCGCCGACTGCGACGTCCCAAAAAATATAGGGATGAAGGCTAACCACACAATGCAAGTAGTGTACATGGTGAACCCGATGGGTTTGGCTTCGTTAAAGGTCTCCGGGACCCCGCGGGTCTTAATAGCATAGACAGTGCAGGTGACCATGAGAAGCATGCTGTACCCGAGCAAACAGATGAGGGAGAGGTCCGAAATGTCACATTTGAGGATGCCCCGGGCAAAGTGGGGGTTTGTAGTCCGCTGGTCCTCGTAGTCAATGACAGAGTGGGACGGGTCCACGATGAACCAGATGCAGACGCCCACGAGCTGCAGCGAGATGAGGCTGAAGGTGATGACCAGCTGGGACGCGGGGCTGATGAACCGGGGGGCGCTCACCGACTTCTTGCCCTGCTCGAAGATGCGGTAGATGCGGTTGGTCTTGGTGAGCAGGGCGGCGTAGCTGATGCTCATGCCGAGCCCGAGGAAGATGCGCCGCAAGGAGCAGGTGCTCAGGTCGGGCTCGGCGATCATGAGGAAGGTGGTGGCGTAGCAGAGGAAGATGCCCGTCAGCAGGACGTAGCTCAGCTCCCGCCCCGAGGCTTTGACGATGGGCGTATCGTTGTAGCGTACGAAGGTGACCACCACGAAGAGGGTGGCGATGATGCCCACAATGGCGATGAAGACGGGGACCACGGCCCAGGGCGAGCTCCACTCCAGCTTGATGATGGGGATGGGGGTGCAGCTGGTGTGGTTCTCGTTGGGCCGCTCGTTGAAGTGGCAGCGCTTGCAGTGGAACTCGTCCAGCTGGTACTGGTACCCGTCGCAGCGCTCGCAGTGCCAGCAGCAGGGGATGCCCTTCACCAGCTTCTTCCTCTCACCTGGCTTGCAGGGCAGGCTGCAGATGGAGCTGGGGAGCTGGCTGCCGCCCCCCGGCCACAGCATGCTGTCCACCTGCGGGTGAGACCCCCACAGCCCCGCTGAGCCCCGAACATCTGACCCCCACCATCAGCCCAGCACCCGGGGCACGGGGGATGCCCCACGCTGCCGGCGGCCGTGCTGCCCCATCCTGCCCCTCGCCCCATCTCGTGCAGGACCAGCCCCCCAGCCTGGGGGGTGAAGCTCCATTGGCCTTTGGGAAGATTCTACACCAGAAACCCAAACTAAAGTCCATCCTTCCCTGGAAACCCCCCCTGCTCTCTTCTGGCTTCTCCTCCCTTATTGGAGCTGCATGTCGGATGCCCAGCTGGGTTTGCTACACCCCCCATGGCCTCGGTGGTGCAGGGGGAACCTGCGGGACGTCCCCCTCGGCCCGGCCGTGCTGCCTCACCTTGAGGTGCAGGTGGTCGGTCCATTGCCCGATGACTTTGTACTCGGGAGTGGAGTTCCTGATCTGGTACTGGTAGATGTCGTAGCGCCCCGGCGCGTCCCCGTTCTCGTTGAACGTCACCGGGGTCCCAGCAATGCCTGCGAGAGAACGAGGGCTCAGCTCCCGCAGCAGCGCGGCCCCGGGGGATGGTGTCCGAGGGGCCTGCGGTTTGGTGCCCCCCCTTAGCGCGGGGTTTCTCGGTGCTGGCGCTGGCACGAGCTGCCGGGACGGTGCCAGCGAGGGCACAGCGTGGGGGAAGCAATCGGGGAGGAGAAAACCAGCCCCACGGCAGAGCTGGTGCAGGGAGCCTGCGGTGCAGACCCACTGACCGCCCGGAGCGCCCAGCGCCCACGCTGGTGCACCAGCTGGTTTACGGCTTCTTCTAAACAAGGGGGAAAAGTAGCTTTAAAGTTAAATCAAGTGAACTGTGCAGATAAGCACTAATGAAAGGAAGGAAGAGAAAAATCAAGCAAGAGGGGAAAATAAATAAAAGAGACACTGCAGAGGAGATCACGGAGTGGAGATAAATAGGAGTAATAAGGAGGACAAGACAGAAAATGTTTATTAAGGAGACAGAGCAGAGGCAAAGATGCGTTTCCGGACATCTGAAGACAGACAAGGAATGAATTGTGGGTGCTGCTGTGAAGCCAGAGCAGGGGACAACCCGGGACACCCATCTCGCCACCCAGGGACGGGCAGACCTGAGAAGTTGACGCTGCGGATGTACTTGAGCAGCTCCACGCCGTCCACCGGGTCCATGCGGGGACATAGCCCCACCTTCCCGGGACAGAGGTTCTTGTGCATGTTGTGCAGAGCGTGGCCCATGGCGTAGACGGCGTCGATGACAAACTGCACCTTGCCCTCCTGCTCGTACGAGGAGTCCTGCCCGATGCGCTCTCGGTCTGCGGGCACACACAAAGCGGGGCTGCCAGCGCCTGCTGGCCCGCAGGGACAACCCCGCTCCCCGGGGCAGCCCCGACCCCCAACCCCGGTCCCAAACCACAGACCCACCGCCAGCCCCGGCGCCTCTTTCCCGGAGCTGCGCCAGCTCAGTCTCCACCGGCGGCACCACGGGACGGCCCGCACAGCGCCCATCACCGCGCGCGTGTCCTCTGCCACATTCCCAAAGCCTCTCGTCACCCCGCGCCCCTCGCCAACCCCGGCCGCCCTCCCGCCCCGCCGACCCCGCTGCCCCCCCAGCCATCCCGGCTCGCGGGATCCAGCAATTACCCGCGACAGCTGCCTGCCTCTCCTGTCAAACCGCCCCTAATGGCACTAGAAACACATTAATCATTCAGCAAAAGACACCGATTAACGTAGCACGCTGTTAATTATGGCTAAGAAAGCATCTCCCATGGGGTGATGCCACGACAGAGAGCCGTGGCCTCTGCACCCGGCACGGCCGCGGCACGGCCGGCACCACCAGCCCGCGGCTGCTCCGGCAGTGGCGAGAGGGCAGGGGGTGTGAGGAGCCGGGGGCGCAGCCGCCGTCCTCCATCCTCCAGAAACCCAGCCAGGGGTGGCCAGAAGTCACTCCAGCTCCACCGTGCCCGACGCTGCTGCTGCCAGGTGTGATTTACGTGGCTGCAGGGACCGGGACCCCGTGCGGACGGGGACAGAGGAGGCACAGGAGGCGGGGCTGGTCCCCTCGCTGCTGCGGGACAGCGGGACGGAGCCGGTGCTGCCGAGGGACACGGCCCCGAGAGCCACGTGCCCGAAGGTCCCTGCGCCGGGACAAAGAGCCAAACGTGCCACTGACAGGGCACTAAAGCAAATTGATAGCGAACTGACCAAGAAGAAAACATGATATCAAGGAGGTGAATTTATAGCCCATCCTTCAAAGTTGTAAAAATGCTTTTGGACTCCGTGGAGATTACTCATGTGAAACCCGTCAAGTTATCCTTTCTTCCGCATTATTGACAAGAGCTATTAATCTCCTCCCTCATCTTTGGGCCTTTCCCCGCATTCATCTCTCACGGCGCAGACAAGCCACTCTGTCTTGTCAAGATAATTACCCATTAAAAAGAGGATGTAATAGACTGTCCCAGCCCCGCCGAGGCTGCTGGGCCCAGGGGACAGGTGGGACCCGGGACTCGTCCCTTCCCGGCTCCTTGGCTCCGCAGCGGATGCCTCAGTCCCCACACAGGTCCCAGCAAGCCAAGCACGACCCGCTGCGATAACCAGCTGCGTTTCCTGCAGCTCTTGCAGGCAGCGCCGGATCCAGCTCTGGTGCCTCAGCCGAGCCGGTGGATGTGCAGGTGTCCCCAGGACTGTCCCTTGGCCACCTTGCCCTCAGCCCCAGCTGCTTTCTGCAGATGGGAATTTGGCTGGTGCACATAGAGGGCAACACAGAGCTCATTCCTGACATGGATACCATAAATCTCCGCCAAACTCACAGCAGATTAGGGCCACAAAAGGGATGTGACCTCACTGATTAGAATAGCAGGGTCAGGCATCGTTCTACAGGGCTGGTAATTAATTTCCAAGTGCATGACGAGGCTCCGCGGGCAGCCCTCGGGGGACGGCGCCGCTGCCTCCTCGAGCGGGGGGTGAGACGGATTGGCAGCAACTCCCAGCACGTTCCCGGCGCCGCGCGGGAGCTCGTCCAGCCACGCCAGGGACGGAGCCGGGGGTGTCACCCCAGGTCTGCACAGCTCGTCCAGCCGCGCCAGGGACGGAGCCGGGGGTGTCACCCCAGGTCTGTGCACCCAGCACGGCGGTTTGGGGCTGGGTGAGCCCGTCCTGGAGCAGGGACTGACTGCCAGTCTCTCTGAAACGCGCTGTCCCCGTCGTGAGGCCAGCAGAGCCCGTCCGGGTGTCCCTGCCTGCCCAGACCCAGCCTCGCTCAACAGGAGCCTTTTATTACCCGAACTACACTGCAAATCCTCCCCCGCTGGCCTGGCTGGGGCACGCGGTGCTGGAAACCAGCCAGTGCCACAAAATACCCAACCCCGTATTAAGAAGAGACCAGAGAGAAGCAAAACAGAACGGGAAAAGAATATGAAGAATCACAAATAAAGAAGGAAAATCAAATCAGAGCTCCTCTCCCCCAGCCCACGTTGCTGCTCCACATCTGTGCACAGCGCGCTGGGCGGAGGAGAGTGCAGAGAAATCACCAGCCCCGCTTCAAAGCCCAGGTACCATCCAGCCCCGCTAAATGAAGCCGTTAATAACTCTGCTGGAAGAGCCATGGCCCGTAGGGCGTCCTGTGCCCCCCGTGTGGTCACGGCGCGGGGGCCGTGCCCCGTGCTCCCGCCCTCGTCACCCCCCCAGCCCTTCGCCTGGGCACGCAGAGCCAGCGTCCCACTGCGCGCCGGGGGCTCTGCCTGCCCTGCTCCTGGGACAGCCCGTGCAGCTCCCTCGGAGAACAGCCCCGCACCCGACAGCCTCATAACCCCAGCGAAGCAGGAGCGCAGGGATCTGCACGGGCAGGTTATTTGCTTTATCGTGCATTATTCCTCCCCATTTATCTGCCAAGCAAGTGTCCAGGAGATAATTTATTTGCTGACAAATTCAGATAATTTAAAGACAGTTCCTAGGACATTTGCCACATTGTGGTTTCAGCTGCTTCCACTAACACCCTGGCCCTGAAATATTGCTTGTTTAAATGCTGCATTACTATGAAGATGAAGAGATGAGTGGTTTGCAGGACCTGCCCCTACATTTCCTGGTGCCGGGGATTTCTCAATGCGATCGGGAAGGACAAGGAGCTCTTGGCTGCTCAAGGCCATGGCCACGGGCGTGTTTTCCTGCCTTGCTGCTCACCGGGCTCGCACCCGGGCATCAGCCACAAGGCTCTCGGGGCAGCTGCAGCGCTGGAAGCCCTTGCAGGGCCCGAGAGATGTCCCCGAGTCACCAGATGAGCCTTTGGGGAACAGATGTGGAAGCATCATCATCCTCACCCTCAGCGGCAAGAGGGGGAAAAACCGCAAATGATCAAACTTGGGCACAGCCAGGTCCACCTGGGCACCGCACACCATGGCCACCGCACACCATGGCTCCCGCACACCATGGCCCCCGCACACCACGGCCCCCGCACACCATGGCTCCCGCAGACGCCCCTCCCGAGGGGACAGGGGACGTGCAACCGTCCCCGAGTCCCGCCACGCCACAGCCCGCAAGCTGCCGCGTTATCTGTCTCCAGCCGGTGCCAGGCAGGCAGTAAATCTCTCCCATCTCTCAGTAAACATGTCACCTCCTTCAGCCTCCAGCCGTCACCTCGGCAGCAGCGCTGTCAGCAAGACAGATCCTCTGCTCGCCTTGTTTACGGCATTAATCCCTACAAGCCTCTTTTAGCTGGAAATAGCTAAAAATGCGCAGTGGGGGTTGAGGAGGGGGTTGCGGACCAGGGATGGGGTTCCCCACCTGGAGCAGCACAGGGGCCCACCAGGGATGGAGGTGATAAGTCTCTGGGATGGGACACGCGCTCAACACAGCCCCAAGATCCCTGGTTTGCAAGAAGCCCCCCAGGCTCTTACTGGTGCATTTCTTGATGCTGCTGCCCTTCTTCAGCGCGTGCCGGCTCAGCTTGCAGTGGAAGTTTTCCTCCCAAAACTCGGCAAACCAGATGTTCCGGCGGTTGTTGTCCAGCGTCCTGCTGGAGAAGTAGCGGTCGAAACCTGCGCGGGGAAGAGGGGACAGAGGGGACAGAGGGATGAATCCCTGGGATGGCAGAGCCCAGAAACCCCCCAGCAGGGGGCAAGGAGGGTCCCGTGGGCAATCGGTGGGGTCTGGGGAAGCACGAGAGCACGGTGGGTTTGTGTCTGAGCAAAGCCCACCCGAGGAGGACGACCGAGCCCGGGAGAGCCGGGGGAACCCCCGAGCGCAGCCCCGTACCTCTGACAGAGACCCGCTTGGGCAGGATGGTGACGGAGCCCTCGGCCACCTCCTCCAGGTGCAGGACCGGGGCGATTTTGGAGCCCCAGCTGTCCGAGCCCATCCAGATGAAATGTCCCGTCTGGTTCGCCCGCTTGGCTGCCTCCAGCACCCTCCTGCCGAGAGAAGCACCAGGCGCTGGCGCTCGCTGGGGCACTGGCTCCGTGTCCCCACGGACACGGGGCGCACAGGCCGGGCTCAGCGCTGCCTGCAGCTCCTGCTCCGGGCGCTCAGCACCGGGCACAACGATGCACGGAGCAAACCCTCGGTACGTGGAGCAAAGCGAGCCGCTCGGCTCCCGCACCCCCTGTGCTCCCCAGCCCGGGCACACAGGCCGCTTCTCCCACCTCATCTGCATATTTGCTGACTGGTAATTCAATTTCCCTCTTAATTACCCAACATTAAGGAAAAATAAAATCAGGTTATGCCGCAGCAGGCAGGGAAAGCAGCAGCACTGTAGAGCGCATGTGTGTTCTCGGCTCCGATGAGCATTACAAGCTACAGGAGAGAGCCAGTCAGTGCTGCCAGCGCCAGGCTTGAGCTAAACTGGGCTTTGCTGGGCTCAACTGGTGCCATTTGGACAGCTGAGCAGCAGCGGGGAGCTGGGGATGCCATCCGTCCCACCGAGCATCCCAGCGCGGCAGCTCAGCGGCACAGCACGGGCACAGCCCGGGACCCCCCGCAGGCAGCGGCACCAACCCGCCCCCACCCGCCCCGGCCCCCTGGCCGCGGGGCTCGGGGGGTCCGCAGCCCTGCGGGAGGGGGCCCAGGGCCCCCCAGTCTCCCCGTCTCCCGTGCAGCGAGGAGGCAGATTGGTGACTCACCCCCTGCCGTGGGGAGCTGATCATTTCAAGTCCAGATGGTGTTTGAAATGTGTAATAAGGGGAAAAAAGCAAAACAGCAGAGAGCGGAGACGAGAAGGGAAGAGGCAGCGAGCCCGGGGCCACGGGCCAGCGAACAACCGGGGAGCCGTGGGCCAGCGAACAGCCCGGGGGGCCACGGGCCAGCGAACAACCGGAGGCCGCGCCGGGGGCTCCAAGCTCGGCAGAGCCCCCACGCTTTGGAGAGGCCGTGGATCCCCGGGCTCTGCAGCGCAAACCTGCGTGAGGAGCGGGTCAGGGCAGCCCCCGGGTCCAGCCTAAACCCAGGCTTACCCAGACCCAGGTGGGCGTGCGGAAACCGCTGTTCAGGGGATGTAATCCTATTTGGATGGGTAAATGTTTACAAACCCCGGTTAATGGGGCTTGCCATTTACACAGCGAGGTAAATCCCCCGTTTCTCGCCACACACCCGCGTAAATGTCAGGTTTGCAGACATTTCTATTAAGGAAGGAAAAAAGAAACTCGGAGCGTTTGCACAACTGATGTAAACTGATTTAAAATCGCAGTTTACCCACATTTACATAATGTTTGCTGATTAATAAATTAGATACTTAGGAAATCAGGGGTAGTTCCATGTGAATCATTCTGCTCCATAAACAATGGGAGCTGCAAGACGTCGCTTCGCCTGCAGAGCAGCTCATCCCCTCGCAGCGCGGCTGCGGCCCCGTCCCGCTGGGGGGCTGGGGGGGGGTCCCCGAAAGGCCCCAGACCCGCTGGGGCTGAGGCTGCACAGCGGAGCAGAACCAGCGCCTGGGTCCTGCTGCAGCTCCGACCCGGCCGGGAGCAGCGGGAGCAGCCGGCGGTGCCGGCGGGGGCTCCAGAGCTGATGGAAAGCGGTTTTTCCCCCTTTGAGCTCCGCGTTGCTGCAGTTTGGTGGCAGCAACGTGCCAGGCGGCCGCTGAGGTCGGCTCTGGTGGGTCAGACCAGTCCCTGCCGCGCTGCAATGCGTCCTCCCCTTTGCAGACACATGGTGCCGCGCTGCACGGGCAGCTCTGCATGCACGTCTGTTGCACACACGTCTGTTGCACGCACGCCTCTGCCGCGCTGCACACGTGCACACTCAGGCAGGGCTGGCTCCTGCTCTCCAGCTCCTCCCGTTGCACCTCAAGTCCCACAGCCCAGCAGCACGCATGGAGCACACACCCCAGGCCCGGTGGGGATCCCCCCAGCCCGGCAGCCCCTCGCACCTGATGTCGTCCTCGTTAGCGAAGATGATGACGGCCCGCGCGTGGGAGGTCTCCAGGAGGCGGCGGATGATCTTGTCGAACTCTCCCGGCTTGGGCTCCCGCGGGATCTTGACGGACTGGGCCACGCACACCCCCCCTGCGGCAGAGAGAGCCCCGGCACTGAGAGGCTGCCAGCCCCAGGGACAGTCCCCACCCCGGGGACAGCTCCCACCCCGGGGACAGCCCCCACCCTGGGGGGACAGCCCCCATCCTGGGGGGACAGCCCCCATGCCGAGGCTCCTCAGCCCCACAACAGGCAAACAGGGGTCTCCCCAGCTCACCTGCACCCCAGCCCCAGCGAGGGGCTCAGCACCGTGACACCCCTAGAGCCCCTGGCCACCTCGACAGCTTGGGGAGGGGTCTCCAGGCAGCTCCCAGCACCAGCCCCTCGCCAGCCCAGGTTTTGCGAAGGGCTCCGCACACGCAATGGGCGAATATCAGCAAAATCAGCATGCAATAGTCAAATACCATCAAAACCAGTGCACGACAGTCAAATACCAGTAAAACCAGCCCCTGGGATGAGGAGACGCTGGGTGCAGCCCCGGGACAGCAGACCGGCACCACGAAGGGCTCATTCCCACCCCTGCGGCACCGGGCGAGCTCTCGGCCCCGCTTTCCACGGGCGAGTGCAGAAGCAGCTAATTAAAATGAGAGGAGGCACGGGAAGCTGGCGATCGGCAGAGACCCGCGCACGCCGCCGGGCTCCCGGCCGCCCGCTCCCAGCAGCCCGGCCCAACTGCTCCCGCGCTCCTGCAGACGCCAATAAAGAGAGGGATGGGAGAGAAAATTAAACATGGCTAGACCTTCTGGATGTAATTGATGGTCTTGATTTGCATAGTAAATGACACGGCTGATACCTCGCCTGCCACTGAAAGATCCCAGCTTAAGCAAAGGTCAGAGTAATTAGCACATGGCAGCACGGAGAGATTTTCCAGCTCACAGCCCTGGAGAGGAGCCGGGACAGGGTGGGGACAGGGAGGGGACAGGGTGGGGACAGGGTGGGGAGAGGGTGGGGAGAGGGTGGGGAGAGGGTGGGGAGAGGGTGGGGACAGGGAGGGGACAGGGTGGGGACAGGGTGGGGACAGGGAGGGGAGAGGGTGGGGACAGGGTGGGGACAGGGTGGGGACAGGGAGGGGAGAGGGTGGGGACAGGGAGGGGACAGGGAGGGGAGAGGGTGGGGACAGGGAGGGGAGAGGGTGGGGACAGGGAGGGGACAGGGTGGGGACAGGATGGGGACAGGGTGGGGACAGGGAGGGGACAGGGAGGGGAGAGGGTGGGGACAGGGAGGGGAGAGGGTGGGGACAGGGAGGGGACAGGGTGGGGACAGGATGGGGACAGGGTGGGGACAGGGAGGGGACAGGGAGGGGAGAGGGTGGGGACAGGGAGGGGAGAGGGTGGGGACAGGGAGGGGAGAGGGTGGGGACAGGGTGGGGACAGGGTGGGGACAGGGAGGGGACAGGGAGGGGACAGGGAGGGGACAGGGTGGGGACAGGGAGGGGACAGGGTGGGGACAGGGAGGGGAGAGGGTGGGGACAGGGTGGGGACAGGGTGGGGACAGGGAGGGGACAGGGAGGGGACAGGGAGGGGACAGAGAGGGGAGAGGGTGGGGACAGGGTGGGGACAGGGTGGGGACAGGGAGGGGACAGGGTGGGGACAGGGAGGGGACAGGGAGGGGACAGGGTGGGGACAGGGAGGGGACAGGGTGGGGACAGGGAGGGGACAGGGTGGGGACAGGCCCCTGGGACAGGAGGGTTTGCTCCCTGCCGCAGGGCTGGAGAAAAATTGGGGTAATTTGACTCCTTGCAGCCAAAGAACAGAGCGCGGGACGTGCCGGGTGCTGAGCACGCAGCACGGGAGGGTGCGGGGGGACGGAGCATCCCCGGCAAACACCCACTGGCTGGGGGAGAATCACCGTCGGGCGGCCGGCAGCCCAGCCACGCGCAGGGGCTTGGTGGGCTTTCGGGTTTGTTTTCCTATGGTAAGAAATTGGGCCAATTTGCTGTTTGTTTCCCATATGGGGAGCCAGATGGATGGAGAGGAGGGAGTTGGATAAACAGACTCCCGGACAGACAGATCAGCCAGGCGAGACGGGCAGCGCCAGCGGGACGGGCACATCGCCCCGGCTGCTCAGCCCCGGTCACCGCCGCGTCCCGGCCAGGCCAGCGCGGCACCGGCTGCGCCGCCAGAGACCGCGGCCCCGGCTACGGAGCCGGTGCAGCTTAATTACAGTTTCCATGGCAATAAAAGGAGAAAATTCAACAAACCCAGCAGTTTGCAAACACAAGAGCCTTCCAGCCGCCCCAGCGCGGTCGGGCGGGCGTGCGCACACGCGAGTGACAGCTCGGGGCTGGCACAGGCGCCACCCGCGTGTCACCAGGACCAGCGCTGCGAGGATCCTGTGCCGCGTGTGCCCTGCTCCTGGCCGGGGTGAGCACGGGAGGGCACACGCTGTGACATGTGTCCCGCTGCGACACGTGCCCCTGAACACGCGTGTGCTCGCAAGGGTGCAAGGCGGGGCCGCGGGGGCTCCAGGCGTGCCCATGGGGCTGCCCACCGGCCCCTTCCCAGCATGGCCAGAGCAAACCCCGCGGTGGGAGCTGCCCGGGCCGGCAGCCACGTGTGCCCCGGCTCCTCCGCAGGTGTTTGATTCCCCTCGGCCCAGGCAGCGGCTCTGAGCACCCCCGGAACCCCGTGGTACCCACAGGGGCGGCCAGTGGCCATGGGCGAGCTCACGGCAGGGACATTCACGGCTTCTAGGACGCACGGGGAGACGGGAGCAGCAGAGGAGATGAGCCCGTAAATAAATACGAGACTAAATCAATGGCAATTCAGAAATGACCGAGTTACTCAGCAGCTCCGTTAAATCAAACTAATGAGGAATGTAACAAAAAAGGGATACGGGCAATTAAAATGTAACGAGGACCTTATTAACTCAGCGGCTGGAGAGCGCAGAGCACAACGAGCGGGACACGGCCGGGCCAGCGGTTGGGGACAGCAGGGACGGAGACGCTCATTGGGGCCTCGGGACTCTCCTCGTTACGCTGGGTTAATGCATGTTGTCAAACACAGGTCAGGGTTTAATCTCCGCCATTACGGGCTCGGTGGGAACGCAGCTGCTCCGGGAAGCGCGACACTGAAGTGCCCTCTTGATTGCAGGTAGATAATAAGCTTTTGCTGTCGCTAACGCGCACCATCAATCAGGGAATGCTCCGCGGGCTCCCGGGGGCTGGCGGCTGAAAGCATCGAGGGAGCACAGACCCGGCACATTGAAGCAGGGGCACCCAGCTCAATCGTACTGGGAACAGTGACATGCACGTCCCTTCTGTCACAACATGTGTGTCCCCTCCACCACGACACGCGTGTCCCCTCTGCTGTGATGTGCGTGTCCCCTCCGCCACGACGTGCTCCCCGGGCAGCCCTGGCTCTGCACAGCCCCGCTGCTCCTCGCACGCTCTTGCCCTTCCCAGCCATTCCAACGGGATCTCCAAACCCAGAGTGTTAACTGCTGAGCATCTGGCTGCTCCCCTGCTCCGGATTCCCTACTCATGTCACTTCAAAGCCTCCAGGAAGCGGCTCATTAGAAGGAAGGTGGCTCTGTGGCCTCACAACATCAAAGCTCCTGTGCCACGGCAGGACCTTGGTCTAACGGCAGAGCACGGGATGTCCTGCACCACATGAGGGTTTGCACCGTCCATCCATCCGTATATCCACCCATCCATCCACAACACTGCAGCAACGAGTGGTTTGCAGTTTGGAAAAGGCTCCTGCACTCCGTGGGGACACCAACCTGCCTTTGTCACCCAAAACTGGCCACAACGCATCCCCCAGCGTGGCCAGATCTCAGCTCGCAGGCTCCTGCATGTCACTGCCTGGCGGGGACCTCATCTCACCCGCCCCTTGGGGAGCACAGGGCAGGACAGGGCGGGGTCACGGCAGCTCCCTGAGCCCTCGGTTCTGAGCGCGGTCCCACTTCGGGTGGCAGCTCCGTCCCCGTGTGCCCTGGGCTCTGCGACATGCGGCCCCGTCACCGGAGGCTCCTGGCACTCGCCGCCTGTCTCGTCCCTGGAACTGGCTCCCTTGTCCCTGGAACCGGCTCAAATGCTGCTCTTCAGTGTTTTGAAATCTCATCAGACGTTATGAATCTGAGCAATTTGCGCCTGCTTTTCAACTGCCTGCCGCGCCAGGCTAAATCTGTAATTAATGAATTTGCAATGGGGAAAAAAAGCAAGTCTTAATCTCAAATGTGGGGCCTTGGGAGGGATGCCAGGGGGCAGAAAATTCAAGTTTCTGCCTCAAGTGCCGACCCCACAGTGAGTCCATGGGCAGGGTGTGCCCTGCGGCTCCCGCCGTGATCGCTGCCTTGGACCTGCGCGCTGGCTGGGGCGAAACTCCCGCAGACAGCGCCGGGAGGTACCGGGGCTGGTACCTACAGCACCGACCCCCACCCTCCTGGCTGTCCCGCGGGGACCGTGTCCGCAGGGCGCGGGACGGGGTGACCCTCAGCACCAGCAGACACCCAGGATCGCGTACACCACGTGCTGTAAGTCGTGTCCAATGCTCGCTTGTGCCTTAAGGCCTGGGAGCGGCTCTTTGGGGTGACATCCTGATGCATCAACCAAAAGTAATGAACCCAGCTAAAACCAGAAAGATTCAGCCATGAATGTCACATGGGGATGAACAACCGCCTCACAAATATATATCAGCCTCTTAACTAAAAATATAGAAAACTCAGCGAAGGATAAAACAATAGCGAGGGAAGATGGCAGTGTAAAATTGATCCAGACACATGACTAAGGAGTCTTGCGTTTGGCTGGAAATATTACCCTCTTCACAAAGCGAGCACTGCGCATTACGACGCGTGGCACAACATGCCACGCTCACCAGCTAAATTACATCAACATAAATCCAATCCTTCTTCTCCAACAGCTCAGCGAGAGGGGAGATGTCAGCGCACGTGGAGCCCAAGGATGGCGGATGGGTCGGTCTGTCTGTCTGTCTGTCTGTCCACTGACACGATGCCATGGACAAGGGTCATGGGAGACGCTGCACAAAAGGAGATGGGGACACTGGGGACACCCTGACGCTGGTGCCAAGGTGTGAACACAGCTGACACCCCCGCCTGGGCAGGATGCTTTGGGGAGCACTTAAAACACTTAGAGACTGCCAAAGAAAATTCATCCTTCACAGACGTAACATCTTTGCAATGGTAGCGCCCAAAACCCTCCGCTCTCCCGGGTGAGCGCTGCCGGGCCACCGGTGCCGGCACCAGCAATCGCAGGGGCCAGCAGCACGAATGTCAGAGAAACCGCAAGTATAAGTGATGTAGGTGATCACGGGCCACCCGGGTCCGTCCGTCTCGCAGCCCGGCCGGACCGGCTGCCCGCACAGCCCTCAGGGCCAGTCTCTCCCCGCCAGCCGAGGGGCCGGGTTGTGCCTGGAGCAAAGCGCTTCCCGCTGCGACGGACAAGGCTTCAACGCTAACAATTGAAACTGAAGGTCAAGTTAATAATGTATCAGAAAGCAAACAGCTTGAGTGCCGACTGCTAACTGCAGCAATGAGCGTTATTGCCTGATGGAAATAAAACCGACTCTGAAGACCCAGGCTCGGCGTGGGAAATGAAGCGGGGCTGCTCGGAGGAGCGCGGGGAGACGCTCACCCCGAGCCCGGGTCCGTGGGCCCCCTCCCGGCACAAACACCCCAGCACGGGTAAACTCTGCAGGGCGGATCCTTCACATCGCTGGGACAGGCTGCAGGCACCCTGGCGCAGCAATAGATCGCAGGAGCCTTTGCGCTGCCGGAGGAACGCACATCAGAGCCAGGCATCTACAAATGGGCTATAAAAGGGGACGGATCCTTCACCCGTTCCATGCAGTTCCGCGCTGGTTTAAAGCCTTTTGGTGCCAGCAGAGCGTCCCTGTTTGTGGGGCAGACAGAGGCGAAGCAGGAACAGCCCGGCTCTGCCCCAGCCTTGCAGCTGCCGCCGCCAGGGACAAGGCCAGGGGATTTTCCAATGAAAACAATTAAGGAAAAAACCAAAAGACACGTTTTCGGTCCAATGATACTGCTTTCACGGCTGCAGAGCAGCCTCCATGGGCAAAGGAGCCAGGTCAACCCCCCGCACGTCCTCCCAGAGGAGACACTTTGGGGAGCAGCTCGGAGCCCCCCCGGGAGCCGCTTCCCGAGCCCGCGCTGGGCGGGGGCTCCCAGCAGCCACCGTGCTCCTGCAGCATGAGCGGGCAGCCGCGCTACGCTGATAACGCACGGGCTGCACTTGCACCGCTGCTACACCGCAATTACAGTGGAATTATGCTTTTTGATAACTAAATTATCACTAATGCACATAATCGTTGGGTTATGTGGATACACAAATTACAGGACTGCCTCAGCCCTGGATTAATACACATGCATTTCGACTCCATGTACACTCGTTTACTCTGCAATTACTCCGTCATATCATTAACCATCTGGTTATAGGAACTCACGGTAACCACAGGTATCTCAAAGAAAAAGTGCTCGTGGTGCTTACTGGTCATGCTCCTTACTGGTGCTTACTGGTGAAGGAACATGGGTTTGAATTGTGCCCGGCCCCATCCAGCCCAGAACAGACCCCGGGAGCAGCATCAATGGAGGGGGCCACGGAGCATCACACCGGCATCCCCATCACCTGCTGGACCACAAGCACCGCACCCGCATCCCCATCGCCTGCTGGACCACGAGCACCGCACCCGCATCCCCATCGCCTGCTGGACCACGAGCACCGTACCCGCATCCCCATCACTCGGCGGACCACGAGCACCGTACCCGCATCCCCATCACTCGGCGGACCACGGGCATCACACCCGCATCCCCATCGCCCGCTGGACCACGGGCATTGCACGCGCCAGCTCCAGAGCATCCCCACGCTCTCCTTGCAAAACCACAGCCCTGGGAAAATGTTTTGCTTTTCAAGTGAAAATCCTGAAGAGCAGACTCCAGGTTGAATCCCCAGATGGGTTTCTAGCATATTAAAAGCACAGCCGGTTCCCAGTGCCAGGACGCGCGCGCGAGACAGAATTAACGCTGTTCCTATTTATAGGCCTTTGATTGGGAGCTCGTCACCTACAAGTTTTTATTCCCTTTATCCATTTATAAGGCCATAACACAGTTTGACAAGCTCCAGATAGGCTGGTGTCCCACCGATTTTGCCAGAACTTAATGTGCCATTCCGATACAGTCAAGCCAGTACGAGGCAGCAGCCGGCGCGCTGCGGGGATTTGCTGCTCCATAAAATACCCGTCTCGCCCACGCACGCGATGCTGCGGAGGAAAAGCGACGCCAGAGCGAGGAGGGACCCTGGGGCACGGGGTCTCGGGGCAAAAACCCCCACAACAGCAGCCCCTGGGGGCCTCCCCATTGCAGCGGGTCCTGGCACGGCCGCTCGGTCGCCAGCGAGTGCCACAAGCTGCTCCAGCGCTCCCGAGGCTGCTGATCCCCCCGAGCGTCCCCGCGCTCCCGTCAGCAAAACGCTTTCTGCCTCCCGACTAATCCTCCCAAAGAGTTTTGCTGAGCACGGACTTTCCGCCTGTCCAAAGCCTATAGACAAGTTAAAGCACCTGCCCTCGGGGATAATTCCACTAAAATTGGGTGAAGCGCACGTTGGTGCCAACTTTATTTTCTGTTAAAACCTGGGAGCATTTGTAAAAGTCTTTTCTGCTGGAATGCGCCCAGCCCCGTGGAGAGACGGGGTCGGAGCAGCTCAGCACCAACCGCCCCGGCAGACCTGAGTGTCGTGGGGAGCAGGGAACGGGACCGCGGCGCTTTCTGAAAGGAGCCGGCAGCGCTGCAGCTGCCGTCCCTGCAGAGCCGGCTGGGGCTGCCGGTCCCGGCGCTGCTGAGAGCCTGGACCCTGCTGGACAGCAGAGCAGCCCCGAACCCGCACCGCCGGGACCATCCCCCAGACCGCGTCGTCCACCCCTGCTCACGCACCGCGGCCACGTCCCAACCAGTTGCATCCCCCCAAAGCCCAGGGAAACCCGCTCACCATCCTCCCTGGATTTCTGGATGAAGGCCTCCACGCCGCTTTCGCCATAGCTGCCCTCGGAGGCCAAGGTGGAGACGTAGTTCCACTTGAGGGCTTTGACGATGTCCACCATGGCTTGGGCCTGGTAGGTGTCAGATGGGACGACGCGGGAGAAGAAGTCGTAGCGGCTGTTGTCGCTCAGGTCCGGGGCGGTGGAGGCGTAGCTGATCTGGGGGATCTGGGATGAAGACAAAGAGTCAGGAGAGAGCGATCTCCACCCCACCATGGTGTCCTCACCTTGCCTGCGCTCCCAAAGCCCGGCTCTGGAGGAGAGGGCGGTGGAGAGCGAGGCAGAGCGCGGGTCGGTGGAGAGGACGAAGGGCAAACCTCACTCGTGCCCCCGCAGCACTCTGGGGTCTCCCTTTGGCCTCCCGCCCCAGGGAGGACAGACCCGACCCCACCTCACTGGGTTCTGTCCACCCCAGCGATAAATAAGCCCTTTAAATGTGCCAGAGCTGCTGCACCTCGCTCAGTACATTAGAATGATTTAGCACCGGAGGATCACGCGATGCTTAACACTTATACAGCACTTTACATCTCCAAAACACAGCACGGGTATTCATCTACCTTGAAGATGGAAAAGGCTTATTCAATTACCAAGCCCAGATTCTCTCCATCAGCATGAAGCTCCCTCCTAACGACACACCGAACACCCGGACAGCCCCGTCCATCGTCCCGTGTCCCGCACCCCAACGGGATCCTCTCCCGGCACAGCCCGGCACGTTGCAGCGGCTGCACAGCCTGGGAAGGGGTTTCAGCTCAGCAGCAGAACCGCTGGAGCTGCAGGACAGCGCTGCAGAGACGCGGGCACAGCCAGGGAAGGGACCGGCCGCCCGCTGTCCCCTCGGTGTCCTCGCAGCTGCTGTGTCACTGCCAGGACAGCGCAGCTGCCCTGTGCCTTGGGGACAGCCATCCCCAGCTCTTGGAGGACCTTCCCCTCTCCTGCTCACCCATCCAGCCCAGGAACAATCCCGTGGTCACAGCTTGCAGGAGCACAGGCGCTGCTGGATCCCAGGGGCGCAGGGGATCCCAGCAACCTCCAGGCTCAGCAGCACCTGGGCAGTGCCAGCTGCCCAAATCAGCTCCGGGTACCTCTGGCCTCACCCATCACCACTCCCCGTTAAGCAATCAGCCAGTTCCCAACAGCTGAGAGACCTGGGGGGCTGGAGGGCATGGGGAGCAGGTTTGGGGTCTGTGGGAATCCTAGATCACGTTATAAGATCAAGACACCTTGTGGAGAGCGGGGCTGGGTATTGTCACCCCAAGGATGTGGACACATGTACCAGAGTCCCCCAGAGACCCTCCGGGCCCCTCCATCCTCCTCCCAGTTTCTCCTTTGTTTCTTCATTTTTTTCCCCTCTTCCACTCCTCTCTCTCTCTCTCTATTAAACGCGATACCGATGTTATAAACCACGACTCCACCTGAATGCTAAAAGGCCCCTGGAAAGGAGCAGCCACCCTTGTACCTGCCTGCAAAACAGAAGATGAAAAAAGGGAGAGATGGCAAAGGAGCGGGAGCGGGAGAGGAAGGAATCTTTATCGAGGCACAAATAGGATTACTGTGTGACAATCTGCTTTGTGCTCCGTTCCGAGGGCTGTGATCTGCTCGTTGGTATCCGTGACTGGGAGCCGATGCAGGAGACGCGATTAAAATTCTGCTCAGCAGGCGAGGCGCCCGTCTGGCAATCGCTCATCCCGGGGGGCGGGGGGCTGCTCCGCGCCCGCCGCCCTCGCCCCCCAGCGGGGACGGGGTGGGATGGGATGGGGCAAGGGGTGGAGATGGGGCTGGGATGGAGATGGGGCTGGGATGGAGATGGGGCTGGGATGGGGCGAGGGGTGCAAAGTGCCTGTGCCAGGAGGGCGGGTGGGCAGGGACAGCAGCACTGACGCATCAAAGGGGGTTTGGGGCAGGAACGCAACCCCGCCTGTCCAGAGGGTCCTTTCCCGAGGATTTTCTCTCCGCAAAGTGGTTTAATTCAAACAGATCCCTGTTTCTTCAGCAGGGCACAGGTGATGGGGATGTCCCAGTGACACCCCTTGGGCTGCCCATCCTGCTCCAGCTCCTGCTGGAAAACAAAGCCTGGAAAATACCTGTTGATCTACAGGCTACAAACTGGAAGTTGCATTTAATAAACAAATGGGAAGAGCTTTTCTCTCTTGTTCTTCTGCATTGGACGGAAGTGGAAATGAAATACCAGTTCCCAAATGACCATTTCATAGACAACTTCTGCCTTTTTCCCCCTCTGCTTTTTGATCTCCTGCTCGACAATAGTCCAACTCCCGGCACCAGCTATTTTCTCAGATAAAAGACAAAAGTCCTTTTAAATCCATAAAAGCAAAATGCAGGCAGGGAATTCGAAGTTCTTAGAAAGAAGGAGGATGTGGCGGGGAGGGGAAGCTGGAAAGGCGTCTCGGCTGCACCTCCGGGCAGCGGTGGTGCCTCCCCCGGTGGTGCTCGTCTCCAGCCCAAGGGTGGGGAAATCTCTCCTGCGCCCCAGGGCTCCATTGTGCCATGGAGAGTGGGGAGTAACCCCAGGGCAAGGGTTTAAATCTCCTTCCTCCCTCTATTGAATGAAAAGCCAGAGTCAGCATCACCCAGCAGCAGTGCCGGGGCCTGGGGGCTGCGACGCTCCAATTGAAACCATCGATCGAGCATCAGCCGGGGGGGAAGGACCCCAAACAACCGGGCGGGTGCGGAGCCGGAGCCGCGCACACGGGCAGGAGTATCCCCACGAGAAGGGGCTCCAGCACCAGCCCCCCGCGCCAGAAACCCGACTGGGAGCAGCTAATTCCCTAACCATAATTATTAATTTCATGCATATCTATGCAAACCTCTGGTTCACCGACAAGATGGAATTGATTTAATTAGAATTTCCATCATCAAGCCATTTGGATGGCAGCTTTTAATTAGGGAGAGCGTAAGGAACCACAGGGGCTGGAGGAACAAGCGAGGACGGTCGGAGCAGCGCGAGCTGCAGCTCCGTCCCGCTGCCCCTTCCCCGCGGCTCAGGACCAGGCCCAGGACGGGATCCAGCCCTCAGCATCTGCTAGAAGAGCGACAAGCACCAGCTCATCCCGGCGTGGGGAGCAGGTGGAAAACCAGCCACGAGGAAGAAAACTTTTCCTTAATTGCCCATGGACCCAGTTTCCCGTGCTGGGCAGGCAGCTCCAGCGGGAAACCCCAGGAAACAGCTCCCACCCCAGCCGAGAGCCAGGCGGCTGCAATTTGGTTTCATAAACTCAATGGAGAAGAAGGAAATGAAGTGGCAGGAGTGAGTGATTAATCAGAGCGTCCCCCGGCCGATTTCCACCTTCCGCCCTCGTGAAGGTTATTTACCCGCTAAGCAGGGACACGCGGTGTGAATGCAGCATCCCTCTTGCTGCAGGATCCCCCCAGCCGCAGGATCCCTCCCGCCATCACCCATCGCGCTGCCCCCGAAGCCTCAGGTCATGTCCCAGGATGGAGCGATGCTGCCCAGGGTGCAGGGAGCAGACATGAGCCTGGGGGGGCGGTCAGCACCGGGGGCCTGGTCCAGCTCCAGCAGCCTGGCCGCAGGCAGCAAAGCCTCACGTTCCCGGAGCACCGGCGGCTCCTGCGGCACACGCCATGGGCATCGTCCTCCCTTAGGGGAACTACTCATGCTGCACAACAGCCCTGTGCTAAAAAGAGCCGCTGCACTCGCTACCTCAAAGCAAACAAGCACCTCAAAGAGTTCGGCGCGTGTCGGGTCCAGCCGCGCACCAGGGATGCTCCTCACCCCGGCTGAGCACTCAAGCTTAATCATGTCCCAGCTCCTTCTGGATGGGGTTGAGAAAAGCACCCCAGATCCTGACGCAGCTTTTCGGGGATCCCATTTACCAGGGATGAAGCTGGTTCCTTTGACACCGTCATTGCTGTGGCGGTTGAGGAGAAATCCGGCAGAGCTGGGCTGGGAAGCCGGCGGGAAGGAGCTGGAGCGTGCCAGAACACTCGCGGTGACGCCAGAGATGCCATCGCAAGGAGCCGCGAGCAGGGATTTGGGGGAAGGCTTTTCCGCAGGCAGAGCTGCGAGGAGTGATGAAACCGGCTTGGACAGAGGATGCCGCATCTGCACGTTGTTCCACTGATGTACAGCTTTAATTAGGCAGTGGCATCTAACGAAGGACATGTTATTTATTTATGTAGCGTGGGAGCGACAAACCCCCTGGCAGGGAGGGGCAGGGCTCGCTGCGGCGGGAGCTGAGCGGGATGGAGCGGGGCGGGGTGTGTGGGACGGGAGCGTGGGACGGGGCGAGGGACCGCGGTGGGGACACCCCTGGTGCTCGCCAGCCTCAGGAACGGGTCCCCTCCTGCAGCACCCGCCACCCCACACCAGCATCGCCGGCCGGGGAGCACCGAGGGCTCCTGCGCGGGCGCTGGGGGCTCAGGAGCAGCGTCACCTCATGTCACGATGCTGCGGGGGGAGCCAGAGCTCCACGAGTGACACCCCCGAGGGGACAGGCAAAGGAACCGCCAGCACCCGGGGGCAAACGCTTTGCTGAACCTCGGAGCAGAGTCACCCGCGCTTAAAGGTCAGCAGCGGCGCGAAATGGAAGTTGCCTTATTCTCATTTTAAGCATGTCCCTGTCATAAACCCGCTATTTGAATAACAAAGAGCAGCAGCAGCTCTCGGGTCACAGCGGAGGTGGGGGAGCCCTCCCCGAGCCCCCGTCGCTGCAGGAACGTGAGACCCGACATCCCACGGGAACCACGTCCCTGTGCTGGGACAGCTGGGGACGGCACCCCCCGCACGGACACCCCCACACGGGACCCACAGCTCTCCAGACGGGCTGAGCTCGTCTTGCAGCCTCCTCTGCAGGGGCTCTGAGCTCCCCATCCTTCACCCGCCCGTCCGCCAATCCGCACACCCTCAGTGTCACGTTGGGCTGAGAGCAGCTCTGGATTTGGAAGCTGCTGGGGACACCCGGGGCTCCGGACGAGCCCCCACGGAGCCCACGGCAGCACCGGTGCCCGCCGCAGGGCTGGATGAGCCCCCACGGAGCCCACGGCAGCACCAGTGCCCGCCACAGGGCTGGATGAGCCCCCACGGAGCCCACGGCAGCACCGGTGCCCGCCGCAAGGCTGGATGAGCCCCCACGGAGCCCACGGCAGCACCGGTGCCCGCCACAGGGCTGGATGAGCCCCCACGGAGCCCACGGCAGCACCGGTGCCCACTGCAGGGCTGGCGTGCGGGTGCAGCTGGGCTCCGTGACATCCTGCACAGGTCACGGCTGCTTCGCCCAGGGATCAAAATTGGAGAAGGGGGAGAAAAACCCAATAATAACCCAGAAAGGGTGGAGGTGCTCCCCGCTCTTCTGACCGTCGCTCTCCTGCCTCCCTCCTCCTCTTTCAAGCAAGCATTCAATCTTATTTGTCTCGGCAAACAGCTTTTAAGTTCCTCCCGCTCCCTCTAATTTATATTATTTTAATTATTGAAAAGCCCTCTCACTCGTTGCCTGGAACATTAACACATTTTTTAAAAAAAGGACCCAGAAAAATCAGACACCACCAATCTGTTTTTTCCGTCTTTGCTACCAGCGAACGGCACCAGCCCCGCAGGACCAGGTGGTTTGGGTGCTGGGGGCAGAGCAGGGACCCCGCCCCACACAGTCGGTACCGGGCTCCCCGTGCGGCCGCCTCTGCGGGATCCGCGTTTCTCCCGCTGTTTGCTGCGGGGGCTCTTGTTCAAACCCTCTCCAGCCCAGGGACATCGCTGCGGATAAATAAATGCACAGCGAGGGACAAAGTCATTATAAACTCCTCGGCTTTCCTGCAGCTGGCATGGGGAGCGGGAGGAGAGCGCCCTCGTCCCCCTGCACACCCAGGCTGGTGACACAGGACAAGTGTCCCCAGCCTGGCTGATGTCCCTGGGCTGGAGCAAAGAGCAGCTGGGGAGTGGGCAAGCGCTGCACCCCGGGAACCCGCGGGGGTCCCAGGGCGGCTGGACCCTCCCCAGCCTCAGAGGTTTCACAGACTCAGCGCGACCAAGCGCCGAGCAGCCTGCTGTGACCCCGGAGCGGCACCGCAGGGCGCAGGGGGCTGAGCCCCACGGTCCCACCCAGCCCGAGTCACCCCACCCCGCAGCATCCTCAGCGCGCCCCCAATCCGCCCTGCACGGCAACTTCCTCCCCGTTGGCGCTGACGCCAGCAGCAGCGGCCCCCTCGCCACCACGCCGGGGAGACGAGAGAAAACTCCTCCAGGTGCCGTCACGGTGGGGAGGAGGTGGGATCCCCAGGGACTCGGGGGAGGCAGGAGAACAGTTCTAAAGACAGCGGCTCCTGCCAACCCCCAGCCGGGGAGGGAGCGGCACACGTGGAGAAACACGGCACAAACACCAAGCACCCGCGGTGGTTTCGCCAAGTGGTTATTTTTACCGTCGCCGGGCCCTACCTTGAAGAGCCGCAGGATGTTGGCCACCATGATGGAGACGGAGCTGCCCGAGGCGCCGATGACGCCGACCACCCGCTCAGGTTTGGTGATGATGGGGGGGCCGCCGTTGACGCAGCGCACCTCGGTGCTGTCCTTCTCGATCAGGGCTTGCACGAAGGTCAGCGACTGCTCCAGGGCGTGTGTGTCCCGCGAGCACGTGTCCAGGATGCGGGCGCCCAGGGTGATGTTGGGGAGCAGGTCAGGGTCGTTGTTGATGCGGTCCAGGGCAAAGAGCATGGCCTCCAGGCGATGGATGCCCTTCTCCTTCTTCAGCTCCCCGCAGGCTTTGCCCTCCGCCCCCCGGCCGTGCACGGGGAAGAGCCCCCCGAGCGTGATGTCCCCGTCGATGCGGATGGAGTTCATGTGCGGGTAGCCCTGGCCCTTGGGCTTGGCGGCCCCCACGGGCGCCCAGCCCCAGCCGCAGGCGCTCAGGAGGAGGCAGAAGGAGAGACGCTCCATGCAAAAGGACCCCGCGCTCATCGCCGAAGCCGTGCTGGGGCAGAGCTGGCGGCGCGAATCGTGGCGGCGGTCAGCGGGCGCGGCGGGCGGGCGGCATGGCTCCGCGGCCCCTCAGCGGCTCCCGGCGGCGACACCGGCCCCCGCGGAGCAGCGGGCAGAGGGGCTGCGGGACTGCACGGGCGCCTGCATGGCTACGCCGGGCAGGGGCAGCGGCGGAGACGTGAGCAAGGGGGAAGCTTCGAGTCCTTGCTCCAGAGCCCTGGGTGGGGGGACAGCAGGGAGGGAGAGAGAGAGAGAGAATTAAGCAGGACCATGAAGAGGACATCAGCAATTTTGGGCTTTCATCTGGGAGCTCGGCAGAAACCAGCACTGGGGGTTAATGAAAAACAAAATAAAAAAATAAATAAAAGGCTTGGGAGTCGCTTGGTTTTTGATTCACACCAGCAGCTTTGGCTCAGCCCAAAGCGCAGCCGCGCGGACAGGCTGGTGCAGGGTCCCAGCTCCATCACTGCCCCGAGCAGCAGGACCAGGCTGGTGGCTGCTCTGGTCCCTCTGTCCCAGCCCCACACCCTGTCCCAGCCGGGGGAGCCCGGGGGGTCCCAGCTCTCACCGTCCTCCCGCAACCCCCCGTGCCCTCACCTGCTCTCCTTTGCTTTCAGCACAGAGCCCTGTGTGGGCACAGGGCGCTGCCACAGCCCTGGCTCCAGGACAGCCCTCGTCCCCCTTCCCTGCCCCAGAACTGTCCCTACCAAACAGCATGGCGCCCTGCCTCAGTTTCCCCTCTGGGCAGGCGCTCCTGCAGCCCACCCCTGCTGTCTCCAGGCAGCCGCTGATGGATGCTGTGAGGGCAGCGCATGATTAATGCAAGGCACCGAAAAGCAGAGGAGAGTCGAGCAGACAAATGCATTCCCCAAGCAGGACGGGCTGCAACAGCGAGACCGAAGAAACAGCTTAAATTAATCTCAGCTCGAGCGCCGAGCGCAGCGTGCGAGCCCGCGCCTGCCGGGCCGGATCCTGCGCTGGCCCCGGGGGTGCTGCCGCCGCCGCCGGCCGTGCCGAGCCCCGTTACACCGCCAGCAGGTTCCCGGCCCCGCAGCCAGCCCGGCCCGGCCAGGAGCGCCCTCGCCTCAACTCACCCCCATAAATTATGCACGTCCCTGCCCGGCGGAGCCACTTGAAGGCCCATTTCCAAAGCGTTTCTGACAGCCAGGGCTTTTAAGCAACCGGAATCACCCAGTGCCGAGCTCTTTGCTTCAGAAGGCAGGAGCTGAGGAGCTGCGGCACGACATCCCCCAGCCTGGGAGAGCGCCCGGAGCGCCGCCCCGCTCAGCCGGGATGGAGGACAAGGACTGACCCTCCGCACGGATCAAGGACGGGGACCAGCCCTCCCCACATCCTGTCTCCTGCGCCAGAACCATCCCACGCGTCGGCAGCAGGAGCGGAGCGGGGAAAGCAGCTCCTGCCGCAGCCAGGACGGGCTCCGGCTCTGCCCGGGGAGACGAGGCAGACGATGGGGACACCCAGGGATGCTCAAACACCACAGCCCCCCCAGCCCCGCGCCAGCCGAAATCAGGTCATTTCGCACATCCTACCCGTGGAGTCGTGACATTTCTGCCCGTCGGAGAAGGTGCGGTGGGTCACCATGTAGACCTGCTCCCAGGGAAATCCACCGAGCCCGTGGCAGCTCCCACGGAGCCGGCAGCGCTCCCAGAGCCCACAGCCTCTCCCTTTCTTCTTTTAAGCGTTTTCCTCTCTGTTCTCTCCCCTTTGTGCCTCCTTTGATCATATAATCTGAACGAACTGAAGGTAAAAATATCACAGTAGGCAAGAAGAAAGCACAAATAATGGGGAGGGGAGCAGGGAGCTGGTTTGAATCCCTCGCTGAATCATTAGGGGAGATGCAGCATGAATTACCCGATAAGCCTGTGCTGCAAATGGCCTGAGCGCTTTGGGGAAGGGGCAGGAGAGGGGCACCCCCTTCCCATGCTGTGTGGGACCAGCTGCTGCACCCCAGAGAGCTCCTGCACCCCCGGAGCAGCCCTTCCCCATGAGGCCGGTCCCGCACATCTGGAGGGAGACGCACATCTGGAGGGAGACGCACATCTGGAGGGAGACGCCTGCCTGCAGCAGGTGCTCGTGGAGCGGGGAACAGCCCTATCCATGTGCTACATGCTCTGAGGGGATGGAACCGTCTGCCCATCTGCACAGCTCCACGGGGCAGCGCTCGGCCCTGGGCTGTGCCCCTGCCCGGGGGTCCACAGCAGCCCGGGACAAGGGGCTGGTCCTGTACAGTGCCAATCTGACCCCCTGTAGTGCTGCCATGACCCTGAACCACCGGCCATCACCATCCTCACCATCCCCAAAGGCTCCTGGATGAGCCAGGACAGGAGCTCAGCTGTGCAGGAGAAATCAGACGCTGGTTAAAAATTTCCGTGTCACACAGAGTTCCGGCTGCAAAAGCAGCTCCAGTGCCTGGAGGAGGGACAGTGTCCTGGAGGCGACACCACGTCCCCGGAGGCAGGGACCAAGCATCCCCGGCTTTGCCTCTGCAGCTCCTTCCCACAGCTCCTTCCCGCATCCCGCAAGCTCCGCGCCAGCCGGGCTGCAGCGAGGCGCCCGGGCTCCCCGCACCCTGCACAGCCCGGGGAGCCGCGGGCGCTGGGACACGCAGCCTGTCCTGCGCGGGGCCTGCGCCCCGGGGCTCGGAGCCAAGGCGAGCGCTCGCGGTCGCTCCCCAGGGCGGCTGCATCCCCATGAGGAGCGGCTGGAGCCCCCCCGTAAGCATCGCCTGGATTTTGTTTGCAAAATATCCTTTCCCCAGGCTGCTGCTGCTGCAGCCCCAGGAACAAACAGCCCAGAGGGACCCCCAAATGATACCGAGCGGTCCTGAGAGCCCTCGCCCTGGGGCCTGAGGAGACCTGGCCCACCGCAGCTGCACAGCACACGGGGGCTTTTTCCTGGAGCCCCCCACAACTGCCCCTCGATACAGGGATTTTGCAGCAATGAAATGCTCCTTCAGGAAGGGAAATAATAAATAAGGAAGAAACAGCCCGTTCCTCTCCCTCGCTCTGCTCCCTGCAGGACTCCCCGTCAGAACCGAGTCACTTCACTGCCATTAGCTCCATGCAGCCTGTGCTGCTGCAGGCAGGCGAGTTCGCGTCTCATGTGCCATCAACCCAAGCGCCGGCTAAGCACTAATCACCGCGGCTTTATCACCACCGGCCACAAGTAGAGCCGAGAGGCGAGTTACTCAGATCCCAGCCAGGGTTTATCGCAGGGCAGCCCAAGCAGCCCAGCCAGCTCCAAGCAGACGCCCACCCATGTGCCGCAGAGCTCTGCCCGCAGCGGGAGCAGGCTCCTCCGGCTGGGCAGGGCGGCTGCGCTCCCGTTCGGAGCCAAGGCGCTCGCTGGCTTTGCGCTGAGCCCACCCAGCTGCTTGTTAAACCAGGCGAAGGCTGAGCCGGTGCAGGAGATGCAGGAATGCCCGGCCAAGGGGCTGCGCCCAGCGCTCGCCTGCACGACCCCATCCCGGCTGCCGAGGAGCTGAGCGCCCAGCACCCAGGAGACCTCCCCACCCCGGCCCCGGCCCTGGAGGGCTGTGCTGGCTCTGCTGCGAGCTCGCCAGCGTCTTTTTGAACATCAAGGCCATTTCTCTCCCCACCTGCTATTCCTTCGGCAGCGGGACCAGCCGGCATGCAGCACAATATCCCAATTAGTGCACGCTCACCCTTCCCCACTTGCAAGCGATTACGGGGAACTTTGCTTTGGCTCCTGGTTTTCCATAATTGCAAAAGCTCCATGAAGTACAGAAGAATTTAGACACAAGAGAGGGGATGCCAGGTTAAGCTCTCTCTGGACAGGCAAAACCTTAAGTATTCAGGTCAAGTACCCCAGCGTTCGCTCGGAGGAAAAGCAGGGCCACGGCTCAGCAGGCAGCAGCGAGAAACGACCCCAGATTTTACCATCAAAACACACCCGCTGCGCTTCCAGACGCAGCCCCCCACCCAGCAAACCCTGATTGGCGCACAAACCGATATCACCACCTTGCATAAGCCCACGGCCATTGCCAGGGTGCTGACTCGACCTCTCTGCACCCAGGTCCTGCCAGTACCCAGCTCAGAGCTCAAGAGCGGAAGAGCCGGGTACCAGCACCCTCCTGGAGCATCACCCGAAGGATGCTGACGCCCAAAGAAAAAGGTGCAGATCAGACCCGAGGAACATTTATCACATTTTATATATATATACATCCTTAACTGCAGGCAAGCTCTCTCCTTTCCCCTCGCTCCGCACTGCCAAGCAGGCCAGGGCTAATCCCTCACTTGGAAGGATGGGACGGCGCAGGGAGGGGAGGGCGAGCCAGACCCAGCGCGGAGCAGCGGGGGCAGCAGCAGCTCACCTTGCGGGCGGCAGCGCGGGGTCTCTGCCGGCAGCCGAGGCACAGCGCTCCGGCGGGAGAGGCCAGAGGAGGGAAGGAGCCAGCGCTCATCCCGCTCCTGCCACATGCAGCAAATCCCGCAATTAATTTTTGATCGCCTTCTGCAAAGTGGGGCGGCGCTGGCTCGGAGCGAGAGCACGGCATGGCTGCCGGTCCCCAGCCGTGCCCGCGGCACTGCCTGGTGCTCCTGCTCCCCGTCACGCCAACGCTCCCAGACCACAGTCCGACAGCACGAGCCCCTGCCCGTTCCCAGCCTGGGAAAGCCTTGGCGGGGGCAGAGACCCCCATCCTGAGCCGGGCTTTGTGCAGGGCCATCCACAGCACAGGGGCACGGGGAACCCACCCACCCCACAGAGGAAATCCCCACACTAGACCCAAAGCCCGAGAGGAACAGACAGTGCCCGCAGCAGGCACGAAGCTGGGGAGGGCGGCGGGAGCGGGTTCACCTATGTTATAATCAGGAGCTGCCACATCTTCAAGCCGTTGCCTTTCTGGGAAGAGCTGGAAGGGGGTGGCTGAGCTGACAAATCCATCCTCCTCCTGCCTGATGCCAAAGTTGAAGCACGTGACACCCTTTTTTGGGGAGCCGGCAAGCTCCTCCGCAGGGTGACGCTGGCCCCCAGCTGCACCCGAGCTTCAGTTCCCGCTGTAAAATCCCCTCGAAGCTCCCCTGGCACCCCGGGGTGCCGCTCAGCACCACCAGCCCAGTGCCTGCTGCCTTCCCACAAACAGGCCCGCGCCCCCAGCCCGGGGCAGCTGGAGCGCTGCTGCCCGCGGGTTCCACCCCCCTCTCCGAGACGCCCCCCGTGCTGCATCCCCCGGCTCGGCCGCGCTGGTCGAAAGCAGCCGGATTTCTGCACATCTCATCGGACCGCAGCTCTCAGCGTGGAGGCGGCAGCTCACGGGAGGAGGGTCTCACCCCGGCTCTCCCCCCGCATGGGGCTTTGCCCAGCACGTCCCCCCGCGTCCCCTGCAGATAAATTCCTGCTTACAGAGAGCAAAGGAAATGAGCTTTTTTTCCTTTTGGTGCTTCTCTCAGCATTTTCCTGAGCTCCTCACTGCATTCAACAGATCAGCTCCGTTCCCTCCCTCCCAGACCCTGCCTTGGGTGAGCAGCTGTGCCGGCGAGCTCCTCCGGTCACCCCAGTCCTGCTTTGTGCCATCCCTCTGTCAAGCTGGGAGCCACAGGTCACCAGCAGTGGCGATAGCAATGACTCACTCCGCAGCCTCTCCGTCGCAGCCGCCGCTGAAGGCAGCGGGCAGCCCCCCAAACCCGAGGCAGCCCACAGGAAAATAACGTGGCTGGCAGAGCGCGGCAACCCATCCCAGCCCGAGGAGGAGGAGGAGGAGGAGGGCGGCAGGGCTGCAGCCAGCCAGGCGCTGGGAGAGTTCTCCGCTTTTTTCCCACGGCTGCCAAGTTCCCCAGCGGCTCCAGGCGGATCCGCTCTCCGAAACGCGCCAAGGAGCGGGAGAACGCTCCGGAGAGAAAACAACCCCGGAGCGTGTGTCTGCACCCAGAGCCGGGGACACCTCCGCGGCCTCGGGGAACGGTCTTATCCCCCAAAACCGCTCCAGCCTCTTCCCCCGCGCCCCGGGCACGGCACCGGCTCTCCCTCCCTGCCCTGCCCTGCCCTGCGGCGGGTTCTGCGGGTGCCGCCGCTGCGGCGAGGCGAGGGCAACCGGCAGCCCTGCCCCTGCCCGGCCACGGGCACCGCTGGGGCCGAGGCGGCGGCGCGGGGGCTGGGGCAGGAGAGGCAGCGCTCGGCAGCCCCAACACAACGAATCGTGTGATGAGTGGGAGCGGGGGAGCTGCCGCGGGAGGGTGGGGGCAGCCGGGGGCCATGGGCTGGGGCCGGGGGGTGTCCGTGCTGCAGCCCCCGCTGTCGCAGCCCCCCCATCCAAAAAAAAAAGAGAAAGAAAGAAAAGCGGAAAAATTGCTGGAGCGTTGCGGGGGGGGGGGGCAGCCGAGCTGCAGGGAGGGGAAGGAGGGGGCACCCCAGCCCCTCCGAGAAAGTCTGGGGGGACCGGGCGTCCCGGGGATGCTCCGCGCCCCCCCCGCGCCGCCCCGCACTTACCCGCGGGCAGCGCGAAGTTGGCGGCGCCGCCGGCCCCGTCTCCGCCCGCGGCCGCTGCCCGGTGCTGCGACCCGGCCCCGGCAGCCGGGGGGGCCCTGCGACATGTGCGGGGGCAGCACCGGCCCCCCCGCCCCGGCCCCGGCAGCCGAGCGAGCCGCAGCCGGGCGGGACTCGCCGCGCTCCCTCCGCGCACCGCAGCCGCGACGAGGAGGAGGAGGAGAAGGAGGAGGAAGAGGAGGAGGAGGAGGGCCGGAGCCGGGGAAGTTTTGCATGAAGAGGCGCTGGGAAGCCCGCCGCCGGCTCTGCCAGCCTCTTAAAGCACCAGCGCACGGCAGCGGGGGGACCCCGCACCCCCCCGGCTCAGCCCCGCACCCCCGCGGGCAGCACGGGCTGCGGGAGCCCCGGCCGGCGGGAGGCGGCTGGTCCAGGCCCCTCGCATGCCCTGCTGCCCCCAGCACCTCTCCCCTCCGGCTCTCACATCCCGACGTGTTTTGCTCGTTTTTGTCCTTCTGTCCTGCCATCATCGCGGCCATGAACTCGGCGGCAGGACTGACGGGCACCTGCAGGTCACATCCTCGGATTTCAGCATTTGCAGAAACGAGGGCCCATGACAGCTCCCATGGGTGCAACCACACCAGCCGTGGCCAAGCCCTGCAAGACCCTTCAGGGAGCACAGCGCATGGCGGGGGCTCGGGAAGGGTCCCCCACATCAGGCTGCTGACACGCACCAACAGCCGGCCCCAGACGTCCCCTCCCCATGGTGGGAGCAGCTCCACAGGCAGTGACAAGCGGGCTCATCGCCCCAAACCATCACCCTTCTCTTCAACCTCCCATAAAACAATACCAACACCCTGCTCTGCAGACGTGCCCACAGAGCACGGCTCGCACGTCGCTTCTTTCCGCTATCAAACCACCCGTCCTGGCCCTGGCGGCTCCAAGGAACCCATCGCGGTGTGTCGATTCATTACTTCAGAGAAAACACAGCCCCCTAGTAATGGCCATTGACACATTAACTGCTCCGATCCATCATGGTAATGACTGCAAGATAAACGGTCACCGGAGCGATTAGGGAGTACACCTGTGGCATAGGGGGCTGAAAGAGCACCCAGCACATGTGCACCGACAGGTGCAGACCCTGGTGCCTGCACACGAGGGGGTGTCTGGCTGCAGGGAGGGCTCTCTGCAGCTCCACCTGCCCCTCTATGCACCGAGAAGCAAAGCACAGCCCTTCCAACATGCATTTCCAGCCTCATCTTCCCTACAGGTTGGTTAGCATTGCTTGCTCCAAATAGCAAACTCCCAGCGCTGGTGCAGGGTCGGTCAGGTCCTGAGCACAAAGGGTCCCGCTGCGGAGGGCTCTGCGCTGGCGGCTGCAGCCCGAATCCTGTTCAGGAGGCTGGACATGAGCTGGTTTTCCAGCAGCACTGGGGACTGCCCATCTCGACACCCTGGCCAGGCCTTCGAAGGAGCAACGTGCTCTCCAATGAGATGCGCTCACCTGAGAAGCTGGCCAGCCACCCTCCTGCCATTAAAATAAGTGGCAATATTCCCATGGAGTCGGATGCTCGCGGGATCTCGCCCAGAGCGCCAGCTCCTGCCAAGAGGCCAGGCTGTAGCTGTGATTTCGTTCACAACGAGAGCTGAAGTGGTTCTGCTTCCCATAAGCTGGGGACAAATCCCTTCGCCAAAAGCTGCTCTCAGAGGCACCCTGAGGCCAGGCCCCCAGCTCCCGGGGATTGCTGACACACATGCTCAGTGTCCCGGGACAACCAAGGGCATCCCGCTGGCAGCCTGGGCGCCAGCAGCACTGGGGCAGGGCTGTGCACAGGACACCAGCCCAGCCTGCTCTGCTCTGCCCGGCTCCCGAGCAGCCACTGGGAGAAGGTGTCTCAGCTAAATAATGCAGAAGTTTGGGCTGAAATGTCACCTGGATTGCTCTGGCAGCCTGCTTGCCTGGGCATGTTTGGTGCTCAGTGCTCCCCTGGTGCTGATGGAAAATAATCATCACTCAACACCCCCACCTGAGTCTCAGGGATTTGAGGGATGCTCTTGCCCCCGTGGCTGCAGCTGCCAGTGTCTCTCCTCTCGTCCCCGAGTGTCACAGACTACACAGCTTCCCTTCTCGTGCCCCTCTCCTTGCTGTCAGGAAGCCAAAATATCATTAGCGCTCCTCGTGTCACCATCAAGAACATCAAAACACAATTAACATTTGGAAACCCAGCTCAGGCTGATGCCTCCGAGCTTCCCCCGGCACGATGGGAAAGGCCACGTGTGGTGGCTGAGCAGGACGGGTGGGAGGGCACGGGGACGGATGGGACGTGTCCCCACGGTACGGGGGAAGCAGGGGTTACCCCGAGAGCACTTCCCACAGAGGCCACTGCTGCGGCCAGGGCTCCTCCTGGGTCCCAAGACGATCAGGTACCCCATGCGAGTGCAGTGCCATCAGCAGATGCTGCAGCACCGCGCTCTGCGGATCAATACAGCTTCACCAGGCTCCCAACAAGAGGAACCGAACGAGTCGCTGCTTCTCCCCCCAGAGGCTCGGTGCACTATGTACGTGCCCACCCTGGGATTACGGGTGCTCCAGCATTTCCGGGCCCCCAGGGCTGGCAGACCCCAGGCAGGGGCTCCATCGTGTCCCCAGCCCACGCTGTGTCCCCGACAGGCGCAGCTCTGGCCGTGCAGCACCCAGCGCTGCCCTGGCCCCCGGCCAGCGGGAAGGTCACTGTGTCCACTGCAAAAGCCACCGGGCGCAATCAGGGACACGCGCTGCTTGCAATTCTTATTTTATTTTTTTAATATAGGAACACATGAAACCGCATCTCACGTACTGGACCTTCCAGCTGAGCTCTGCAGAAGGGCTTTGAATAATTGATGGCCAAGCCACCATATCCTCATCGCTTTTCCTGGGTCACTCACGTCACAGGGACACGGGAGCCACGCGTGGCCCTTTTTATCTGTGGGTTGCGTCGCCAGCGCCTGCAGTTGCCTCGGGTGTGGATTTAATCCCCTTCTGGATAGAAGAGTGGGGAAAATAAATCTTTAATTCAAAGTGAAATATTAATAGAACTGTAATTAGCTGTAATATCTGCACAATTGAAAAGCAGGAGTCCCAGTAAGAGCTATTTTCGTATGTATTTAAGGGTGGGGTGAGCTGGGGATGTTTTTCTGGTGTCCCGCTTGCCTGGCCGGGGCAGCGGGGGACACGGGCTCCCGCGGGTCAGGGGCTCCTGGCCAGTGTTGGGGACGCAGGAGGAAGCAAGAGGCCGGTTTGCAAGAAAAGAAAAGAAAGAGGAGCAGAAGGATTTGAGAGGAAAAATAAAGAAAGAGGAACACGTCAACACTTCTGTCCTGCTCCCTGGTGGGATTTTTGCAGCAAAGAGAAGGTTTCACTGACGTCAGGCAGCGTGGAGCCCCAGTGCGGGCATGGGGAGCGGGAAAAGTCTCTGCTGGCGTTGGCAGGTGCGCTGGGCTGGGGTGGGTCGGGGTGCCGGGCGCAGCCCCGCGGCTGTTTGCCAGCAGAGATCGCACGCGCTGCTCGCACCGAGCGCTCCTGCGCTGGGCGGTCAGAGCTGGAGATGGGCTTTGCTGAAGGAAGAAGGAATAAACAAACTGCAAAATAAAACCAACCAAGCTTGCCCCAAAATTGTACCGAAATAATAGGCCCAAGGAAAAATCACAACCCAGCCTTGGATTTCTTTCCACAAGAAAGAGACTCCTACACACAAACAGCACATGAATATGGGTAATTGATATGGATATTTCAGAGAGCAAAAATGATCCTGACTGTGCTCTTATTGGATCAACATCCACACATTGAGTCCATGTTTCTTTCGAGGACTGAGGATAATGGGATGCCGAATGTCAGGCCATTTTAAATATATATAAAACTCATTATAAGCTTCATGACTAACCAGATTTCGATGGAGAGAGTTGCATTTTTAAAGAAATGGGGGGGGAAGCCCATCCGGGCTTGTGTGGAGGAATTAGCAGCGAAAGAGGGCTGATGGGCTGCGGGCTGTGAGCGATGCCTCCTCCTCCTCCTCCTCCTCCTTCTCATCCTCCTCCTCCTTCTCGCTGGAGGCCACTGCAGCCCTGCCCGCTCCTGGCAGCCCCTGGGCGCCCCTTGGCCCTGCCGGGGCTGCCCCGAATTCCCTGGGTACCTCCCTGCCCCGCGTTTGGGGAGGACAAAGGATTCATGCCCGGCCCTGCTCAGGCAGTACCAGCGCTCTTCTCCTCGGCAACACCCCCACCTAACGGCAGCAGAGCCGGCCCGGGCTCGCGGCCACCCCGGCACCCACATCATCACCCCCCGGCACCCACATCACTCCCCAGCACCCACATCACCCCTGTCCCAGCAGAGACCGGCACCGCTCAGTGCACCCACCCGGGCTCAGACCTCAGCCAAGGAACATCTGCCAGCACCGACCCCGTGAGCCAGTACCAGAAGCTCCAGTAATGGGGAGTTTTGCTCAATTAAATAAGAAGCCCGGTTTTGTGATGGAAACGCACTAATCCGGCACACATTGCCAGGATGGTGTGATGCTTCACCCCACGCTTTGCAACCATTCTGCACTCCCAGCATCGCCTGGGAGCAGAGACAGTGAAAGGGACCCTGGGCGAGCAAAGCCCCACAGCGCCAGGGCGGCCTACGCCACAGAGCTGACCCTGTTGAAATAACACCCATCTTCTCCTCCCAACTTTTCCATAATTCATGCAACAACCTCCTGAAAGAAATATCTTCCTCAGATATAAAATATTCATGGCCTCATACTTTGCAAGGAAACACTGTCTTCCTTGGAGCAGGACCAAACAGTCAAGGCCAGCACGGATTTGCCTTTGCAAGAGTAATTATGTCCCGCATCGATCCGGTGCTGCAACAAGAGGGGCCGCGCTGGGAAGGGCCCCCTGGCCAGTATCACTGTGTGTCCCATGCAGGAAAGTGGCTTTTGGAAGAGCCATGAAGGAGCTCACAGCTGAGCAGCATTTCGGGCCATTTCAGGTCCTGCGTCCCCAGCCCGGGTCCCCACTCATGGCAGAGTAGCATCACCTCCCGCTGGCTTCGGTGCTCAGCCTGGCGGGGGGCGCAGAGCGGCCCCCCAGCAGCGCTTTTCTCCTCTGCTCAGCACCAGCCCTGGCCATGGCGTTGCTGAAGCAGCAGCAGGTGAAGCCGCAGCACTCGCAGGGTGCTCGTCAGTGCTGCACCCGGAGATTTAGGGACGGCTCCGTCAGCCGAAGAGGCTTTGATTGCCAGGAGAAGCGGTTCCCCAGGGAAGCGCAGCCCAGCAGCGCCCGCGCCCCGCAGCGCCCGGGCCCAGCGCGGGGCAGCAGCGCCCTCCCGTGGCCGCCGCGCCCCCTGCAGCCGCGCCGCGCTCCCTTCGCGGGGGCGGGAGGATTTGGGGGCAATGCCCTGGCCTAACACCCACATATGCACGGCTGCGGCGGGGACAGGGCCCCTCCTGCCCCACGTTCAGAGGGTCCTGCAGTGTCAGCACTCAGCTCATCACCCGCACGCAGCGGGGGAAACACGAATCAGAGCACCAACACCCCCCAGGAGCCTTCCCTAAATCTCCAGGGAGAAATCCCACCCCAGCCGATGCACCCCCAAGCGCTCTCCCCAAGGATGCTGCGGAGCAGGGACCCATTCACTGTGTCCTTTGAGTTAAGGGTGACGTGTGGGTGCTGGCCTGGGGGTGAGCTGGTTCAGGGGTGTCCCCCCCCGCGCAGGGACCCTGGGGCCTTTCATTGGGAACGCGATCACCGCTGTCCTCTCCCGGGGCCCAAGTCACGCCGAGCCGCCCCCCAGCCCGCGCCGTCGTGACGCTCCGCTCCCAGGGGAGACACGCGTGCGCCTCGTTTGGCTCAGCACCCCCATGCAGATTAGCAGTTGCTAAGCGAGCAATTAATCGGGCCCGGAGCTGGCTGGGAAGGTGGGTGACAGCCTTGCAAACTCCCACCGAGCTGCTCTCGTGACGGATGGAGCGGGACCGGAGCACAGGCACCTCCTGCCCCCCACCACGAAGCCACAAAGGCAGCAGCAACATGCGGGACCCCCCTCCCAGGCAGGGGCTGTGGGGGTAACCGCAGCCTGCTGCACCCCAAGGTGGGTTTGGGGTACAGAGGGGTGGGATGCCCAGCCCCACAGTGACTTCCAGCCTTATGGACACCCCCTCACCCCTTTCTATCCTCCATCATTCCCCGCCAGTGCGTCTGTGCCATTTGAAAGGTGACCCTCTGCCGCTGCCGGGCAGCGCTCGGGCCAGGCGCCGTGTAACCGGAGCCGGGAACGACCGGTGACCACCGGGCCCGTTATAGCCAGCCCTAATCCTCTGGCCGGGCTGGATGTCACGTCCCTCTCAGGAATGGGTGAGCCACATTGCAGGGTTAGGAGATGTGCCACGTGCCTGGGTGACCCCTGCTAGGGACAAACGTGCTGCTCCTGCAGCCATTGCAGGGCAAAGCGAGCAGCTCAGCCCTGCAGCCGGGGTCACCAGCATCCCCCGTCCATCCCCTCCCCAGGGGACCAGGCAAGGCCCTGTGGGCACTGCTGAGGGCACTGCTGAGGACACTGCTGAGGACACTGCTGAGGACACTGTCGTGGGCACTGCCGTGGGCAGGCTACCTGCTGGGAGAGGCAGGGACCTCAGCCCTGGCCGTCCTACTGTGCCCCCAGCACCCCAGCCCAGCTCCATCCCGCTCCCCGCAGGGTGACGCTGGGACTCACCGTGGGGATGCAGGGGGTGCCCTGCGGGGCTGGGTCGGGATGCGCCAAGGCCGGCTCCTGCCCGCTCTGCCTTTGAGGACGAGCCCAGCTGCAGGCACAGCCCCGGCTCACACCCGGGGCTCCCAGCTGGGCTCCATGCGCTGCTCCCGCAGCCCCAGCCCCGAGCCGGGGGCCCCGCCCGGCGGGACAGAGCCCGCGGCACCCACGGGTGGGCTGGGGTGAGCACCAGGACACCCGGGTCCCTCTCCAGCCACAGTGCAATCAGCCCTTGTGTGCCTCAGTTTCCCCCCCCCCGCAGGAGGACGCGTCCCCCTCCCCCTGCTCCAAGGCGCTGCTCCCAGTGCTCCGGCTGAGAGGGGCGCAGCCCCGGGGTCACCGCACCCACGACAGCGCAGTTCCCCCCCCGGCTGCCGGGAGCCCGGTCCCCGTTAGGTGGCAGCAGGGACCGCGGTGACACCGCCGGGGGCCGAGGCCGCATCCTGCCCGCTGGCGCGGGGACCACGAGCTCGGCGCGCGCAAAGGTTTTTCCTTGCACCAGAAAACAGATTTCGAGCGCTCGGAACCCGTTTCCACAGGGTGGGAGCGTGTTCCCCCAGGAAAACCTGCTGGTCACATCTCAGGACACCCCGTCCCACCCAGCCCTGCTGCCGCTCGTGTCATTTATTGACCCACAAGGTGCTGCACCCACTCCCCCGCACCACCCATCTCCATCAGAGCCTATTAATTAACCAGCCCAGCCCACGGAAGGGGACACGAGTCACAGGGTCCACAGCCAAAACCAAGACTGCTCCGGCACCCGGCTCCTTCCTTCACACAGCAACCAGCCTGGCGCCGTCACCTCCGGCATCGCCCCCTCCCCTGCGCTCACCCGTGTGCCTCCGGGGGGGACACGCTGCCAGCGGCTGAGTCACGCGTGACCACCACCTGAGTCACCAGGATGGAGGGAAGTCCCTCGATCCCCACGCCTTCCCCACCGGAGCTGAGTAAAAGGGAAAGTGTCAAGGAACGTGGCTGGGAAATGTTTCCTTGGAGCCCCGACAAGGAGCAGCCTCCGGCGAGTCCCTTTGGCCGCGGTGAACTCGGGGTCACCGGCAGCGCGCAACCCCGGGCAGACAAGCACATGGTGCCGGCATCCACACACACCCCGGCACGGGGGCCACACTGTGTCCCCACCGCTGCGCTGCTCATCCTGTGTCCCAGCAAGCCCCCGGCAGCATGGCCCCCTCCCACATCGCCCGGCCCCCCCGCCGGGACGCTGCCAGCCTCCACCAGCTGCTTTGCTGCCCTGTTTAGTTTTGATGCACCACTTGCAATAAAATACCTTGATTAAAAAAAAATAAGGCAGTCAGACTCCCCTGCGAGCAGACAGCAAGTCTTCAATTAATGACTCTTCGCATTCTCTTCCGCTGCGTTCCCTCGTTAATGATTTACAGCGGTTCCTCCCTGGCCTTGTTCCCCCAGGCTGGGCTGGGGCTGCAAAGGGCAAAGGGGCTCTGGGCAGGGCCTGCAGGTATTTTCTGAGCCGAAGGCAAGTGCCCTGGGTGCCCCCAGGATTGGGGGCAATGGCGGGGAGCCCTTGGTCTGCTGAGGATGAGGAGCCCCGGGGTGAGGAAGGTGCTGGAGCTCTCGCCCTGGGTTGGTCACATCCTGCCAGAGGGCTCCCCCAGGCACAGGGACGGCTCATGACCCCGTTCCTGGTGGTCCCCTGATGGCTGCCACCCCCTCGCCAGCACAAGCAATGCGATGCAGGACCATCTCAGCTGGCAGCCCCCCACCACCCCTGAGCCCCAACAGGCTCTGTGCATGTGTGCCAAAGCATGGGGGGAGCGGGAACGGGCAGGAGCTGCCCCCACCCCCAGCAGCCCCGGGCTTTGTGCTCGGGCAGGCAGCCCCGAGGAGGTTTCATGTTACTGGGAAACTGGGATGGCGGGATGTTCCTGGGGCAGCGCCACAGACAAAAGGCCATTGTGCACCGCAGCCCCAGAGCATCCCCCTCCCGGCCAGGGCCCAGCAGCCCCCAGCCCCCGGGGTGACGCGGACACCCGCCCGTGGGACACCAAGCAGCTCCCCAAAGCTAATGCGCTGCTCAATCTTGGGGTGCCCAAGCTGAAGCAGCCCGCTGCACCCCTGCACTCCCCCTTCCCCATCGCACCAACAGCAGCACCCAAACCTGCATCCTCGCCACGCCAGGGGACACACTGGGCTGGAGCGGGTGAACTGGACCCTGCCACAGCTGAGTGGGGTGACAGGCAGGGACATGTCCCCACGGGTGGCAGCAGGTCGGGGCGCACGGGGCTGGCTGCCCGCACATGGCAGGAGCGTCCCCGCCTGAGCCGCAGCCGCGTTCCAGCCGCACCGGCTCGTCCTGCTCGCCCTGCGCCGCGTGGGCTGCCCCAGCGCTCTGGGGAGCTATTTGTATGTATTTCTGTATATGGGGTTATATATATTACACACCCAGGTAGCACCAAGCCCAGGGCACTGAGCCCCTCCATGCCCAGCTCCCTCTGGCAGCAAATTAAAAGTAAATCCCAATTTTTGTGTAAAGGTGGGAATCCAACCTGCCTCCACCAGCCCAAGGATGCTGGAGCTGAGAAGACTGAGCTGCAGAGAGCCAGGTCCTGCCTGTGGTTTTGTATTTTGCAAAACCGCTGGCACAGAAAAAGGATCCTCAGGGAACGGTGCCTGCGATGCAGCTGGGACCAGGGCAGCGCAAGGGATGCTCCAGGCACAGCGTGAAACCTCCCCGGACAGCAAAGCCCCAGCAATGCCGAGCAGAAGCATCTGAGCGGGACATGGTGCATCAGATCTGACACCTACATGGGTAACACAGCTTTTCACCCAGCCTTGTACAGGTCCCACCACCCCCGAGCTGCACATTTCCCTGTCTGAGGGGAACGACTCCCGTCTCTGCAAGGCCCAGAACCCCCAGATTAATTAACTGTTGTTCAAGAGGGCTTTGGAGGTGACAAACACGCCACGCTCTGAGTTAGTCGTGTAGCCTTTCCAGTTACCCAACAACCCGGGCTGAGATGTTTTCCAGAGCTGCCTTAGAGGGTCCGGCTTCCCCTTTTCCAGGGAAATCAGAAGGAATTAGGCGCTCAGATCCCAAAGGCAGCGTGACAGGGCTTGGCGGCTGGGACATGGGGCAGAGCGGGACACGATGTCCCCACCCGGAGACGGCTGCATTTTGGGGACAGACCATCACCACCTGCAGTTTTGCAGAGCCCTGCGGAGCTGAAGAACCAGGGAATTATTTCAAGTACATTCTTCTCAGGGGATCTTGCAGAGGCAGAGCTTTTCCCAGGCACCGGGCTCCCTTTTCCCCACCAAATCTCCTCCCAGGCCTGAAACATTGGCTAAAAAGAATAGGGATACCCCATAATTCATGGGTGCACCCCACATGCATCCATGTGTTCTGCAAACCCAGGGCTTGTGCTCTCAAAAGCGGCAGCTTTAAGCCTATAATTTCTTAGGTGATTTAGGAATTTGTCCCCAGAAGAGGGCTACAGGAAAATACCGCACTGGTGAGTGCTACATCTACTCGTGGGTGAGAAGGAAAGAGCTGTTTAATCAAACTAAAAGGACTGTTTTGGGGTGGGTCCGGGGCTGTTTGGCCACATGGGGCTTCGTCAGTGGGGCTGCTGGGAAACAAAGCCGGGAGGGGAAACAAAGGCCCCGTCCCCATCCCCTCCCGCCATGGCCGCGGGGACATCCCTGCCCGACCCAGCGGGTTTCCCACTTGGGCAGCTCGCTGGGGTAACCGGGTAACACGGGGCAGTCCGCTGGGTGCGACACCGGCCCCAGCACGGCGCGGGCTGCTCCTCTGCCCCTGCGCTGGGCTCAGCCGCAATGGGGGGAATAAATCCCTTTTTCACTACTTGCAGCCATTTTCGCTCCCCGGTCCCTGCAGAGCTGACTGCAGGCTGCGGGAGCCCCGCGGGCGCTGCTGGCCGCGGTGCAGACCTCGCTGCTGGCCGCTGCCAGGCTCTCTCCAGATTTCCCTGGGTGCTCCCAGCCTGGCAAACACACTCAGACCACCAAACAAACCCCTTTCCCCACAGCCCCTTTTTGTCCCCGTTGCACACAGCTGTGTGCCGGTTTCCCGTTCCAGCTTTGCTCCCGGCTGCTGGGAGCACCTCACACCGTGCTGGAGTTCTGGAGAGCTCCACAGCGCTATTTGGCTTTAAAGACCAAGTGGTCACCCCCAGGTGAACCCGGCTTGGGGAGGCTCCGGCATGGTCTCGGGAGCGGGGGATTGCCCGAAGTTTTGGGGATCAAAGCAAGAAAGAGCAGCCCCAGTTGCTGGCAGCTCGCTGGGTACAGGCACCCACTGCTGCCACAGAGTAAATAATGAGGGATATTAATAATGAGGAGCCTCTGCCAGGGACAGAAACCAAGTTCCGCACCAGGTTCACAGCACACGGGGACGCCCGAGCACGGCGGTGGGCGGAAGACACCCCAGCACCTTGAACCTGGGCAGCCTGGGGAACACCGAGTTCAGCCAAAAGTAAAGGATGCTCAGGGTCTGCAAGCAACAGCTTGCCTGGGTGCAGGTCCTGGGGTGGAGGAGACCCCTCATCAGCGGCCAGGGAGCCACGGCCGCACTCAGCCCGGCATGGCGCTGCGGGCACGGTGCTCCCGCGCTTGTGCGGAGCTGGAGAACAGGTCAGCTGCTCACAGGGCATTTTTCCCCCTCTTTGCTTTCAGTTTTTAATCATCAGACAGGGACGCTGCTTTGATTGTGTTTGAGTCAGGGGAATTTGCAGGGGATTTTAAAATCCAAATAACACTTTAAAAAAAAGCGCCACAATCCTTGCTCAGTTTGATTTGTTTCTTTTTACAGTGTAAATCTTCCCTGCTGAAGTTCGCACATGCAGATATTGGTACTTCCAAGATTCGCGTTTTTAAAGATGCTTTCTTTAACAAACACTTACCTGTAGTTCAGCTCCTAAACACAGATTTTGACCCTCAGCATCAGGATGGTCAAAAGCACAAGGAAAAATAAATAAATAACATAAAATAAAATATTAAAACCTGCCCGGCCCAGGGACGAAGCTTCTGCTGCTGGTGCCTCAGATGGGGAGCAGAGGCTCTTTTTGGGGGTTAACCTGGCCGGGAGGCAGCAAAAGGAAAGAGCATCGTTTGCCCACGGGTGCGGGGCCCAGCACAGCCCCGGCCGGTGCGCACCCCGCGGGGACAGCGAAGCCCCGCGGGGGAGGTCGGGGCGGGCACACGGGGGGTCCCCATCGTCCCCATCCGCCCCGGGGGTCCCTCCCCAGCCCCGGGCTCGGGGGCGCAGCCGCCGCCCGCCCGCCGCAGCCCTTTGAACGGACCTATCGGCCCCGGCGCCGCCCCCGCGCCGTGATGCGCGCGGCTCCTCCCCCCGCTCCGCAAGGGCTGGGAGCTCCCCTTAGCCTGCTTGCCCTTATTTAATTTCGAGTGTGATTTTGCTATTTTTAGCAGCTGGATCCCCTCCAGTAAGGCTGGGCGCTCGCTCCTTCCCCCCCCCCCCCCTTTTTTCTCCCCCCATTTTCCTTTTTTTCCTTTTTCCTCGCTCCCCGCAGATGATTTTGACCCCGCTTCCTTCCTCCTGGAGCGATTTTCTCTCTCTCTCTCTTTATTATTTATATAAATAAGAGGGGGCCTGGCTGAGCTGTGGATGCGTGTGTGAGTCGCAGCCTCTCTCTGCCTTCTCCTTTCAGATCCGCATTTGCGAGCAGCAGCCGCCGCCGGGAGGGGGGGGGGGTTAATTCGCTTCACAACACAGACACGCCAGGGGAAAAAAAACCAAACAAACAAAACCCAACCAAACCACCCAAAAAACCCACCCCGAGCACCCAGCTCCGAGATCAAGCTGACTGTGAGTGCCGGCCTTCCTCTTTCCTTTCTGCTGCGGGGGGTGCGGGGAGGGCCGGGGGGTGCTGGAGTGGGGGGGACCCGGGGCTGTGCTCCCCCCTCCCGCATGCTGGGCACGGTCGCCCCCCGTTCGCTCCGTGTTCGCAAGGACGCGCGTGTGCGTGCGGCGGACGGGCTCTGCGGTGCCTCTCTGGATCAGTCTCGTTATTAATTATTGTTATTAATAGGCTGATGCACCTGGCGGGGCTGCCCGGGCCGTGGGGAGGGGGCCGGGGGGCTCCGGCGCCGGTCGCTCCCGGCGTGGCGGGACTTTTCCTGCACTTACTCGTTTTCGGGTGATGCAAACGCCCCGCACCGCCCCGGGGGGGCCGCAGCCGCGGTGCTCGGGCTTGCGGGGGGCGGGGGGGCCCGCGGGGGTCGGGACCGCGCGTGGGGGCCGCACGGCGCAAGGTGCGTGGGCCGGTGCGAGGGCCCAGGCCGGGCCCGGCTTAAGGATGGGGAAGCACATGTCGGTGCAAAGTTGCATTGCTGGGGCTCAGCCCCCCCGCAGCCGCTCCCGCCGCGCAGCCGTGCGGCCCCGCACCCCCAGCCCCCCCGGCCGCGGTGATGCCACCCAGGGCGGGCTCCCCCCGGGGTTTTATTGCTCCCCGCAGGACAGGGGCTGCACAAAGCGTGTGATGGTGCCCTTCCTCCCGCTTTTCTTTCTCCCCCACCTCCCTCCTTCCTTTCTTTTATCACTTCCTTTTATTATGCATGCCCAGGAAGGAACGGGGGGTGGACTTTCTTGAATACGAGGCCTGGGGGGGGGCTTCAAAGCAGCCCCACGGAGGGCTCGTCCTGACGAGGAGCCGCGCACCTCCCTGCCCGCCCTGCACCCGCCGAACAGGCTCTGCAACTTCTGCACCGCTCCCCCCGCCGGGAGGAGCGGCCGCGCTCCCTCTCCAGCCGCGATCGGCCGAGATTTCCTGGGCGTGAAGGGTGGTTCTCTTTCCTAGATCTGAGCCGCCGCCTGTCTCCCGGCTTCTCCTGGGCTGGTTTATTTAATCTAAGAGTAGGTGGTAGGAGCGGGGGATTTGTGGGGCTGTTGCTGCAGAGGTGTAAGCCGCGCGGGGGGGCGGGGGCAGCGCGGAGCATCCCGCCGGGGGCCCAGGTTGCGGCTTGTGCAACCCACCCGCGGCTTGTGCGAGAGGCGGCTGCTGAGAACGGCCGGCTCGTGTCACGGGGCTGAGGGAGGGGGCTCCAGTGGCTCATCACCCGTGGGGATGGAGCGGGGAGGAGTTTCTCATCCCCTAACTCATCGATCGGGAGGCAGATGCAGCCCCTCCACCGCAGCCCCTGCCCCGGCTCCAGCCGGTTCCTCTCTGCGCGCAGAGGTTTCTCTCTCAGCTGCTTCCTTTCCTCCATGGCAACACAGCTGCTCCCTCCCGAACGGCTCTGGTGCCCGTGAGCGGGGCCGGAGCTGCTTCCCGCGGTGTCCCCAGCATGTCCCACGGGCTGGGCTTTGTTCCTGGGGCCAGGCAGGTGCCACCGAGCCGGGAGCATCACACCGAGCCTGGGCCGCTCTTGGGAAGGTGCTGGGGGGGAGAGAGGAGCGTCCCCCGTCTCCCACCTGCGCATCCCGTCCTCATCACCCTCTCCCAGAACGGGGCGCGGAGCCCGCGGTTCCCCGGGGTGGTTCCAGCTCTGGAGCCCTCAGGGGTGGCAGAGGGATGGGCAAGAGGGATGGGCAGGTGGGACAGACAGAGGGATGGACAGAGGGACAGGTGGGATGTGCACATGGTTCCCCCAGCAGCCACAACTTTGCAGCACAGGCTGTGGCTTGGGCGCTGTACCCAGCGGTGTCCCCACGGCAGGGGGTCCCCTCAGCACCCCTGGCCAAGGCTGCCGTGTGGGGCCTGTGCCCATCCCCAGTGGGTGAAGGAGAGCAGGGCGGGGGGGCCACACCAGGCCCCTCTGTTTCCAGCCATGGGAGGGGTACGGCACAGCTCGAGCTGCATTTCCTCCAACAAAAATTGACTTGAGACAAACCCATCCCAGCCAGCCGGCGTTTTTCACTCCCAAACCACACTTTTTGTGATAACAGACTCCCTGAAGAGCTCTGGGATGCTGTGAGTAACGTTTTCGGGGTGTTTACATGACAGCATGCTTTCTGTCCCGGAAAAAAAAAAGAATCTGAGGGTGGTTTTTGTTGTTGTTGTTGTTCTGCACTCGTGAGTCACTCCAGAGGAGAGCGGGAGCTGCCGAAGGTCTGAGCGCGGCTCCTCCTGCTGCACAGCTCGCCCCTGCGGCTCCTGCTGCCCCACGGGGCTCCGCAGCCCGGCCGCCCCAGCGCCCCCTCTCCCGGCAGCGCTGCCCTGCCTGCTGCAGCACCATCCACATGGAAAACAGTTGCTCAAAACTTAGAGTTACGAGCCCTGTGGGCAGAGTGCCATCCCTCGCACGCGGACGGGCGCACAACCCTGCGCCTGCAGGAGAAGCCGGGCTGGGGGCTGCTGCGCCCCAGAGATGGGGGTCAGACCCAGGGCAGGGTGCAGGGAGCGTCCCCGGGGGCAGAGGCGGTCAGTGGGTCTGCAGCACCCGTCACAGCAACGCCAGGATTCTCTAGCCGAGGCTCCCAGGCAGCTCCCAGCCCCGCGCTCAGGGGCAGCGAGACTGGGATGCTGCTCTTAACACTTTATTTCTGCTGGGAAATGTCCCATCACCGCCCAGATCGGGTGTCCCCGCGCCGTGCTCGGGTCACCAGCGAGCGCTGGGGCTGTGACGTGGCCCTGCTCCCGCCAGCCCGAGCCCATCGTCCTGCTCAGGGCTGGAGCTGCCCGCGGAACCAGCCCCACGGCTCTGGAGAAGCAGGATCTCCCCAGCGCCGCTGGGGAAGCGTCGAGGGGGAGAGGGGAAGATGGAGCCTTTCCTCGGGTGGGATTTCCCCATGAGTGAGAAAACGCATCCAGCCCTTCAGGACGCGCAGACAGGAGGGAACAATCTGGTGTTCCTAGGACAAGTGCCAGGTGGTGCTGCCCCTGAAGCCAGCGGGGCGGCAGGAGCAGGGTTGGGGTGCAGCGGTGCTGGGCGCTGGGGCCCCAGTGCGGTGCCGCCACCCGTCCTGTTCCAACTTGCCGGTGCCGGCAGCGTGTCTGGGATTTACGAGACTCCAGATGAAATCTGAAGCTGCTCTCCTCGTTTCGGGGCAAGGGGCTGGGCTCTGCGGGAAGGGCTGGCGGGGCTGCGCTCCCCAGGCGCCTGCTGAGGACCCCGGGGGCTGGCCCAGCACTGGCACATGGGCTGATTCAGTGGGGCTTGGGCAGGACCCCGCCTGGTACCCGGTTCGTTCTGCTGCCCAGCGGCGCTGGGAGGATGCAGGAGCATCCCCGGGAGGGATGGAGCTGCAGACCCCGCGGGGAGGGCGGGGAGCGGCCCGGCATGGGCACCCAGCGCTGACTGACCTTCCTCCTCCTCTCGCTCTTCCTCACCGCTGCGGGAAGGACGATGAGCGAATCCGGCGCCAAATCCAGCCAGGCCCTGGCCTCCAAGGGGGAGAAGGACGCGTCGCAGAAGAGGGGCCGCGGGCGGCCGCGGAAGAAGCCGCAGGTATGTGGGGTGGCCCTGGGGGCTTGCACAGTGATGCCCCTGGGGGCCGGGCACCCCCGGGCCACAGGGCAGCGAGAACCCCCCACACACACCATGGCAGTGTCCCCGGGCACGGATGGGGGTGCCCACGGTGCAGCCCCCGTTACCTCCTTTGGGCAGCACCACCCGGGTGCTCCCCAGCAGCAAATCCCTCCTGGGGGGTCCACAGCCCCCCAGCTCCTCTAGCCCCAGGGAAGGACTCGGCCCCGCCGGCTCCTCCCCGCTGCAGCTGAACCTGCCTTTGCAGACAAGCTAATTAAAGCGCCATTAGCAAAAGCTGCTCAGAGGGATAAGATGCTGCCAGAGCCCTGCAGTGCTAAAGCTGCCCTGGGCCCCCTCCGGGCAGGGGGGGTTTGTGCACATGGTTTTCCTGCAGAAAAGATGGATTCCTGGTTCCTGACCAGACAGCGGCCGCGGGACGGGCCCGGGCTGGGACACCGGCGGGACCGTCCGGCAGAGCCCGGCGGGGCATCCCGGGCCACGCTCCCCCGGCTGAAGGACACGGTGCCTGGTGCCCCAGTCCCAGTGAAACCAGTGCTCCCAGTACCATGGGCAAGAGCATCTGCCCAGCGGGGTCTGCCTGGGGAATGGGGCTCCCGGCTGCACCCGGAGCTGCCCCCGCCCTCCGCGGGACCCCCACCCGCAGCCCCCCCTCTGCTCTCCCTCCAGCAGGAGCCCAGCGAGGCCCCGACCCCCAAGAGACCCCGCGGACGGCCAAAGGGCAGTAAGAACAAGGCCACCCCGAAAGTCAGGGTAGGTGGCTGGGGACAGGGGCTGCTCCAGCCGGGCTGGGACAACAGCTCCAGTTTGGGCCCAATTACAGACAATTCGGGTCTTGGCGCTGGTCCCTGGAGAAGGTGGGGGCAGCCAGGGGCCGCGTGTGTCAGCGTGGGGACACCCGTGACAAACCTGTTTGCAAACCAGGCGACTCACATCCTGTGCCCACGTTGAGTCACGGGGCTGGGACCTGCGGGGGGGCCGGGGAGATGCCACCGGCGTGACGAATTTGGCATCGTGGGTGGGAGGAAGGGGAACGCCCCCCCCCCCCCGGCAGCACCCTGGGGATGAGGGGACATCCTGGGGACATCCTGGGGACGAGGGGACAGCCTGGCCTGATCAAAATGTCTTTTTCCTCTCAGAAAGCCACAGTCACACCGGGGAGGAAACCTCGAGGCCGACCCAAAAAATCGGTGAGTGGGTTTTCCCGTCCCCTCCATGCTGGGCTCAGCGCGGCCCCCCGTGCGGGGCTGGGGGGAGCGCAGCAGGAGCAGAGGGACACGCGAAGGGCCGCGGTGACCACGAGCGCTGCCGGGGCCGCGCTGGGGACTCCATGTCCCACTTCGGCAGTGTTTTCTGGATGGACGGAGGAAGCGGGGGCCGCGCTGAGTCACCCCCACGGCCCTGACTCACCCAGTGCGGTGCCGGCACCGACACCCACCCTGCCACCACCCCCCTTGGTGGCGCCTGGGGACACCGTGGTGGCGCTGGGACCGCGGTGTCACACGGGCTGGGCGAGCGGCTCCCCCTCCTTGCCCCCCCGGGGTTCTTACCTGGGACCTGACCTGTGGCGGTTAAAGCCGGAGCAAGGGCCGCCCCCCCAACCCCGGCGGTGCTGCTGCCTCAGTTTCCCCGCGCGCGCGGCGCAGTGCCCGGGCAGCCCCAGCCGGGGGGGTGTCTGTGCCCCGGGCCCCCCCAACGCGCTCCCTCACCCGGCAGCAGCAGGACGAGGAGGTGAACATTTCCCAGGAGTCATCCGAGGAGGAGCAGTGAACCCGACCGGCGCTACCTCATCGCCCGCTGTCCCGCGGCCCCGGGGACAGGGACGGGCGCAAACCCACCCCCGGCTTCTTCCTCCCCCCGCTCCCTCCTCACCCTCAGACAACGGCAGCACTGGAAACGGCCCCTGCAGCCCCCCAGGACACCCGCCCCAGCTCCCCCTTCTCATTGGGTTGTGGGGCAGCCCCACTGGCAAAGGTGGGTCCTGGCAGGGAGCTGGGGCGGGGACCCCCCCACTTCTGCTGCCCCCTCAGTGCAGAGCGCTCACCCATCCCAGGCAGGAGCTGCTGCCCCCCAGCTTTGCCCCAGGGCCTCTGCAGAGGGGTCAGCGAGGCGAGACCCCAAACACGTTAGACCTTTGCTCTGGGCTGCAGCCCCGCGTCCCCCGCACGGGGAGCAGCTCCCGCAGTGACACGGGGCACAGTGTCCACCGGGGGGGGCCGGCGCAGGGCAGACCTTTCCTCATGGCTTCTGATATATATATATATCTCTATTTTTTTTAGTACTTTTTTTTTCCTCCTTTCATTCACAACTACCTCTGGATATTTAAGTTCCGCTGTGAGCTCAGGCGCGCTGCACCGGCTGCCGGGGTGCCGCTGGCTCCGCGTGTCCTTTTCGGGGCGCCGCTGGCTCCGCGTGTCCTTTTCGGGGCGCCGCTGGCTCCTTTCTTGGGTGTCACTGGGGGCCGTGGGGGATTTTTTTTCTTCCCCTTTTTTTTTGGGCTTAATTTTGTTTTGGATTGTTGTTTGAAGGTGTAGGTTTCTCTGCTGCACCAAAGGATGGCGGCTGGCAGGGCGTGGGGTGGGGACCAGGGGCTCTCCCCCCGCCGTGCCGCCCCCACAACAGCTGCAGCGGGACCGGAGGTTGGTGCCGAGCGGCTCCGGTGGGAGAAAGTTGGGGTTTGGGTTTGTTTTTTTTGGTCCACTGTTTAACAACCTTCTGGTTTCCTATCTGCAGTTACTTGAATTAAACATTTTACGGATGTGTGGCGGCTCTGGCTGGGGCGCAGCCCCGCGCTGGGGTGGGAGCAGCCGCGTTGCGTGGCACCTTTTCTGCAGGGACACGTGCCGTGGTCCCAGGCGTCCTGTGCAGGGACGGGCAGAGCTGCCGATGGAAACTGAAACAGGCAGAACCCCGCTGGACCCCCAAACTCCCGTCCTCAGCAAACTGAGTCCCAATGCTGATGGTTCGACTTGGGGCTGGCCTGTGGTCCGGCAGCGCTGCTGCACCCCCCCTGCCCAAAGCAGGAGGCTCTTGGGCGATTGCAGAAAACACGTTTATTTGTGCCAGGATGCGCGTCCCGCTCGGCACCGCCCGGCATTGCCCTGCACGCCGGGCACCGCCCGGCACAGCCCCGCACCGCCCCGCGGCGCCTGCCCGGGTACCAGCCCCGGCTCCTGCTCGAGCGCGGGGGGGGTGCGGCGAGAACATGGCACAATCAGCGTGGGGGGAGCACCCGCTGCGCTCAGTGCTCACGAGTGGCGCCGCCGCCGCGGGCCCGTCCTGCCCGTCCCGCCGCTCCCGAGGGGCCGCAGGCAGCGCCGGGCTGAGCCGGCCCCGGGCTCCGGCGGCAGCTTCAGGCCGTCCAGCCGCCGCGCGGGGGGCGGCGGGGCGAGGGGTCCCCCCAGCCGGGCACCACCTGCAACAGCGTGAGCCTGAGCAGCGACCCGGCTGCGCAGCCCACCCACCAGGAACCGCGGGATTACAGCCCAACCCGCGCCCAGCTGCCCCGGGCAGGGCGCTCGCAGCCCGGGCTCCCGACCTTGCTGCTGCTTAAGGCTCATTTTTCATGCAAAAACCAGACAAACAGCAAGTCTGGCAGCCCCGCGCGTGGCGGGGGCGCGTCCCACGCAGCCGCCCCGCCGGTCCCAGCCCGAACCCGCGCTCACCCACCCGCGCGTCCTCCACCAGCAGCTCCTGCTCCGACTCCTGCAGCTCCTCGGCCGGGTCGTAGCTGTACATGGGCAGCAGCCGGTGCCGCAGCCGGTCAAACCTGGCGGGGGACGGGGACTGAGCGCTGACCGGTCCCGCCCCCCCGAACCAGCCCCGCGCCCCGCACTCACCTGCGCCTCTTCTGCACGTACATCACCTGCGGGGAGAGCGGGGGCAGTGACGGGGGCTGGGACAGGGTCCCCCCGGCCGTGCCCCACTCACCGCGGCCAGGACGGCACCCAGCAGGGTGACGAGGACGAAGGGGCCCAGCACGTAGCCCACCAGCGGGTCTCCCGCCGCGCCCGGGGCCGTGGGGGCCGTGGCGTTACTCATGGCCCAGCACCGGCTCCGCTCGGCATCGGGACGCGGGTGTCCGGCCCCCCGGCCGGGACGTCTGTGAACCCACAGCGGCCGCGGTCATAACCGGCTACCGTGCTAGTAACCCACCGCCCCGGCAACGGACAACCACCGAGCGCAGTGACAACCCACCGCCCCGGTAACTGACAACCACCTACCCCAGTAACAACCCACCGCCCCGGTAATCAACAGCGAGTTATCCCGGTAACGAGCCCTGCGGCCGGGCAGGAGCCGCGGGGACCGCACACGCACGCCGGGAGCCCCGGAGGCGGCGGAGCGGTGCCCGGGGAGTCCCGGTCGGGGCCGGCAGGGGGTCACCCCGCACAGCCGCTCTCCCGCACAGCCGGAGCGGCTCCGCCTCCCCCGGCCCTGCACCCCCAATTCTGCACCCCCCGCGCGGCTCCGCCCCGCCCCACCTGCGCGCGCCGCCCGCACCCGGAACCTGCGAGGCGCGTGACGGGCTGGGCGGGGCAGGGGGCGGGGCAGGGGGGCGGGGCAGGGGGCGGTGTCGGCGCAGGGCCGGCAGGCGGCAGCAGAGACCGGGCGGGAGAGGCGGGGGGGTGGGGGGGGGGTGGTGAAGGAGAAATGGGGAAAAGGGGGAAGAAAAGGGCAAAGGAAAACAAGAAAAATGAAAAACAGGGGAAGGGAAGAAGGAAAAAAACGGGGAAAAAAGAGAAGAAGGAGGGAAGGGCCGCGGGGTCCCAGGGAAGGGCGGAGGGGCGAGCAGACGGGCGGATGGACAGATGGGAGGATGAGGGAGGGGTGAGGGGACACAGCGGGACAGGTGGGTGCACACCTGGGGCACGGGGGCTGAACAGACCGACAGAGGGATGGGTGACGGACAGACAGCGCACACCGGTGCAGGCCGGTCCCTGTACCACGAGGTGGGTGGCTGGACAGATGGACAGACAGAGGCCGGGGCTGCGGGCAGGGCCGCGGTGCGGGAGCTGCCGGGGTCCCCCCGGGGCTGCGTTTCCGCCGCGGCTGCTCCCGGCCCCGCGGCGCCCCGGGCCAGCCCTGATCCCCGGCCGTAATCCGCTTTGCCCGCGCAGGGGCCAGATGGTCCCACTAAGTGGGTCAGGAGGGAGCGGGGACACCGGGGAGCAGGGAGCCCCCGGCCGGCTTTGCAACAGATAGAACTCCATTGTAACGGAGGGATGCGAGGTGGAGAGCGGAGCCTGGAGGGGCCGGTGCAGGTACTGCAGGGTGTCCCCGCGCCGGTGCTGGTGCTGGTGCCACCCCGGCCCCGGGGTCTTTCCCTCGGCTCACACTCATCGCCCGGTCCCCAGGCTCATGAGCATGGGTACCGGTGCTGGCAGGAGAGAGAGCAGGCAGCAGAGCAGGCGCTGAAGTACTGAGTGTTTATTGGTTGGCACTAGATTACAGCCCACACTCGTCAAACCTGCATCGACTGGTTTTTAATTATTTTGTCTTCTATGGACAGCGATGACCTCCCCTGCACACAACTCAAACAGACGCAACATCTGGAAGGACATGGCTGCCGTGCACCAGCGCAGCTTCACTCAGGCCCAACATCTGGCCCAAAGACCCGGACTCAGCGCGGATGGGACGAGGAACGCGCAGATGTGATGAGGGACGCACAGATGGGACATGCCCCAGGGACACAGCGCACCGGGAGCACCGGGAGCACCGGGAGCAGGTCCCCAGCCGACACAGCCACTAGATGATGCTCTGAGGAAGCGGGAAGAGCCGGGGGGAAATAGTCACTTAAAAGCAGGACCAGAGCAGCCCACACGTTACACAAAGTTGCTGAGTATCTTTATACGATAAAAGCTCTTCATACCGACAATTGTCTGCAACTATTTCACCTCTCGGTGCAAGTTTGGCTGAAGAGACTGACAGGTTTTGATCCTCTCCCAAGAGTCAGCACCAACTGCAGCTTTGACTCTGGGGACACGAATCGTTCCAGCGCACGGGGACCCAGCGCGCGTGTCCTTACAACAGCTCCTCTGTCACTAACAAAGGAAGTTCGACTGCCGGTCCCAAATCAATTTAACATCATTTCAGATAAAGCCCACCTAAAGAGCCAGTGCCCGCCGTATCAGTCACCAGAGAAGAGCCTCGGTGCTGAGCAGGACGGGGTGCAGCTCGCACAGGATACGGCCGGGCTGGCAACCCACAGCTGCCGAATAAAGGCTGTTTCTACCCCAGGAAGTGTTTCCAGTTAAAGCGTAATATCAGCCACTCCACGTTACTGCGTTAACAGCATCAGTTCATGCCACATTAAAACACTTTCTTGGCACAATTTATTTTCTGACCCAAACAAATAAGCCATTAGCAAGTCATTAACAATATTCTACCCTAAATTGTCAGTTTAACAGCCCTGTAAAAACATTTTTAGTTTAAAAACAAAAGTGTGCATGCTGTTGATATTAAAACTGCAGTTACTCTTTCAGGAGTACCAGCTGTTTGTTGCAAAGCGTTTCCAACACACTCGTGTGCAGAGCACAGAGCCCGGGGAAGGCGGCGGGCGCTGCGAGAGGCCGCTCACGGCTCCTCGTGCGCTGCGCTTCAGCCCTTTGCGGAGTTTGGTTCAGGCCGCCCAGCAGAGAGTAAGACAGCGTTTATTGTACATTCGTCTCTAAGTTGAAGTGAACTGAACTGGTGCAATTTAGGCTCAGTTCCAGGTACTGGTGGTTTCAAGCTAGTTCTTGAATAACTCCTCTCAGCTCTTCCTTACGCATGGTTTTCCATGTCGGGCTCCGCTGGCACTGCTCCTGGCACTGCCGCTCCGCGCCCATGAAAGCAAGAACAGGGAGCGGAACAGAAAAGGATCCTGAAACAAACAGCCCCTTGCCAAGGCAGCAAGGATACCATTCCCTCGTGTCCCGGGCTCCATGGATATTTCTATCAGATTTTCATATTGTAAGTGCTCCTCGGGAAGAGAGAAAACTCTGAACAGTGAGTATTATTAGAACTTTTTTGTTGTTAAATAAAGAGGAGGAAAAAAGAAAAAACCAGAGTACTGCAGATTTAATTTCACATCTTGGCTCTGCTCTGACAAGGAGAAGCTACTGAAGTCAGCAACTACTTCTTGTCCCAAGCCAGGGATTAATTAATGCCCCTCCCAAAACTTGTACCTGCCCAACCCCCCAGCCCCAACCCTTCCCATTTCATTTCCCAACTAGACAACACTGTTGGCAAATCAAGACAGCATGAGACTTACATCAATAAAAGTAACAACAAAAAGTGAAGTGTGCCAATGCACCGGGGAACCGTCCTGCAGAGCGGCGGGTCTGCAGCGGCTCTGCTCCCGGGCAGCCGCGCCTGCGCCGAGGGGGTGTGAACGTCCGAGCGCGCCCGCGGTGCCGCCGAAGCGCTGCAGAACCACAGGGCAAGACACGGGGCACCTGAACCTTTCCCCCGGGACTCGTGTTCAGGGACACGCACGGTTGTCCAACTGAGGGGTCGGGCAGCAGCGCTCAGCGAGCACAATCCGATGCGTCAGCACGAATTCCTCGTCTCCGGTTCGGCTCGGTGTAAGGCATGTGGACAAGAGGAGCCGTCAGCAGAGCGCGGCGGGATTGGCGGCAGCGGCGAGCGACGCTCCAGTTTGTCTGACTTTGACCCCGCTCTCAATCCCCGATTCCTACCACAGACAACGAGATTCAGTTTCTATCGCAGCGTTTCTGAGGCTATTTATTTTTGGCCAAGTGTTAAAGACCAACTCCTTTTTGTTTTGATGAAAATGCGGCAACATTGGCAGAAGCTGCAGGAGAAGGAGCGGGGATGTCTGCAGGTGCTCCAACTGCCCTCGAGTGTCACTGCACTGAATCAGGAGGTACTGGATGGGAGCAGACGGGCCCGGCCACGAGCACTGTCACAGCACGCGGATGTTTGAAAACAGAACAGAAGGCAGACAGCTCGGTTACGGACCCTTCCTTGCGGAAGCACACCAGGAGTAAAAAATTCCCGCAAAATTAAAAGGTTAGATTCTCCATCTAAAAAAAGTTTATACATACGTGCTGAAAGTGACCACCACACAGGTCTGAACAGCACCTGACAGTACAGACTAAGACTTAAAGAGCTGATCTCACATTTGGAGTCTTTTAATTAAAAAAAGAGTGGCTATGGCTGGGATGACACAAACGGGACACTGGAGAACACGGGCAGAGGCAGAAGGGGCAGCCTCGCCGGCCAGGCCGTGGAAGCGGTGTCACGGGAAGGGGCACTTCATGCACAAAATGTATTTTACAAAATACATATCCAAAAGAGCAAAAAAAGCCAACAACGACAAAAAAAAATCCCACCTTGCACTAAACGGTAGCACTCTCAACACCTGCTCTGCTGCCCAGGCCTTGTTTGATAGAGGAGGCGTGTGAAAAAGGGGCGGGGGGAATCCGTGTTTCAGTCTGTTTGTCAAACTGCTCTCCAGGGCCGTCCGCAGTCATCTGATGTCGGACACGGAGCTCTCGGAGTACGTCGTGGTCATGACGGGAGTGCCGTTGTTCGCCAGACAACCTTGCCTCAAGGTTTCAAAATACGAGGCTTGCACTGGTTTATGATACTGCAGAACTTTGATGGCATCTTCTATCTTAAACCATTCCCTTTTCCTTCCTGTGGGTAGAACGAAAAATCAGTAGATGCAACAAAACCATGTTAACCTTTCTATGGTTAAATACTACCGTTGATTAGCTTTCAGTCATTATCACGCGCACTAACGCTGCAGGAATAATTACACTGTGTAGCAGTGTCAGCTCGAAAGACACTGGGAAAGTTTCTCTCCGTATTCTCTGATCAAGGGGCACCAACTGCAAGCACCCCATGGACAGCTCCCCTGTCCCCATGACCGGTGTGGGGACAGGGGGACAGCGGCGGCAGGAACGGCTTACCAATATTGACAGAGTCCTCCCAGTCCTCCAGCACCTCGGTGACGATGAGCACGTACACGTACGTCCTGTGCTTCCTGTCGCGGTTCTGGAAGGCAAGGGGAGCACGGTTACTGCGGAGCCCAACGGCGCGAGGCGCGCGGGCCGCACGCTGCTGCGCCAGACACTGCCGCACTCCACGCACAGCTCCTCGCATTGTACCTGCCTATTAAAAATCACCGCAATTTAAACGAGAGTATTAATTACTGAAAGTATGAATAGGGATTGCGGCCGAAGGTCTCGCTCCTGATCTGAGGGGCAGTGTCTCGGGGAGGTTCTGTGGCGGCTGACGGCACTGGGAATATTCACTGCGACACCGCCCTGTCACTGACCAGTTCGGCCCAACTGGGAATGGCACATGAGCCATTTTATTTAACGGAGAGTTTTAAGTTTTCCTTCAGACACGGTATCTAGTTTATTTCATAACAAACTAGGAAGTGATTTTTACACCAAGACAATATTTATGTGAAAATTTCACAGCCTCGGTATCTGTAACTTACCTCAAAAATTCCCACTAATCTTCCTAACGTCCCTTTCACGCCAGCCTAGGGAAAGTTCAGAGAGAAAGAACAGGCTTTAACAACAGGTCACGACACATCTCCTCCGTTGTTGTGATGAGCACATGAAGCAAAAGCTGCACAACTCTGTTAATCTGGAAACAACACGGTTGTGAAAAATTAACTGCACAACTGTATCCCGAGCTCTAACCACGCACACATTCCCAGGAGCTTTTCCTTCTTTTTCTAGATTAAAAACATTTTGGCCTCAACCTGGAGGAGGAGAAATGTATTCGATAGTCACTAACTGAGCAGCGACAGCCCCTGTGCGGGCAGGCTCTGCGCCCAGGAGGCTCTGCCGCCGCACGCCCGCTCCCATGGCCACCGCACACCCACTCCCGTGGGCACCGCACGCCCGCTCCCGTGGCCACCGCACACCGCCTTTCCCACCATTCACGTCCCTCCTCACAGCCACAAGCGCTTGGAACTTGTGTGCTATGGACAAGATGAGATTTCGCTCCATGACTTGGCTGGTCTGGAACAACACACGGTCCGCACACAACCCGGCCACGCCTGGAAGGTGCGGTCAGCAACGCATCCCGAGCCGCTCGGGAAGACGGTGCCCAGGGGGCCTGAGTGTGTCCCGCTTTTCTCTCCCCCCGGCTCCTGTGGTGTTGGTTTGGTTGGTTCTTTAAGCTGTTTGGGTGAGGGCAACTAAGTATTTCCTAAGACAAACGCTGTGTCCTGAGCAGCTGTGATACACCCTCTGCCGCCTGCCCAGCTTCCGACAGTCTGCTGCACAGTCACACGCTCTCAGAAAGGCAGAACTCTTATTAACGACAAGATTTCGGCAGTTAGGTTCCCAGTGTACCAGCGAAGACACAGACGCCGCACAGCAGAGGCCGAGGCACCTCGCGAGGGCTCCTGCCGGCGGCAGAGCTGTCCCCACACAGCGCCATTTGCAGCTCCCCGGCTCCGGCATTCACAGAAACGCGTAACTCTCCCTGTCACACACTCCCCGGCCTCTGCTTCTAGGAAAGAGCTTTTCCACTCAATCCTTTCTGTTGGTTTTGGATGCAAATTGCATTGTCTCGTCAGTATTTGTGCCGTTCTGCGCAGCCCGTAGGTAGAGCGCCGACTGAGCCGCGGGGCTATTTCTGGAGCTGCCCGCGATTCCACGAAGGTCAATGTCCGTGTGTCTGCGCACGGCGGACAGAGCTCGCTGACCTTTGCGGCTGAGCGGCTGCTCCTCTGCACAGCTGCGCTGCGGAGCGGGATCACCCCCCAGCACCGAGCCGGGGGGAGGACTGCAACGAATTTCATCCAAACAAGTCCTTCCGCAGCCCCCAGCAGTGAGCAGTTTGGTTTAGTAAGCAACTGCATCCATCAGCCGGCAGTAACACAGAGGAACACAAAGCTTCCACCTTTGCAACATCCCTACGTACAGAAATATATTAAAAGGTGAAACCTAATCAAATGGTTCAGATAAGTAACTGCCTTAGACCAATACTCTGACTACTGAATGTCAGCTCTCCTCACCCGCCTGCAGAAGCGCTGAACCAAAGCCCAGCGATGATGCTGTGATGGTTTAGCGAGCTCTCAGGCCGGAGCGCAGGCGCGGAGCGCGCACAGCCAGCCCGAGCGCCGCGGCCCCAGCGCCCGCAGGTACCTGGCAGGCGCGGAGCCCTCCCCGCCGTCTGGCCGCAGCGGCGGCGGGAACGCGCTCCTGCACGCTGAGCTCAGCCTCCGTTCTGCACAAAAAGCCACGCCAAGACAAACACATGCTGCAGGAAAATCACGCTGAATTGTCATTAGGCAGCTTGGATCGGTAAATCGTGGTCTCTATACAATCACATACTTCATTCAGTGGAACCAACAAATGTGGGAGTGGAATTCAGAGCTCACACAACTTGCCCAAGACATTCAAGAAAACAATCTATAGCTGTTGTCACTAACAAAGCGAGGCAGATAACGAGCAGCACAAGTGCCAGGCTCCTCTCCGGGCGAGCTCCAGAGCTCCAGCCCTCAGCTCCTTCCCGACTGCGCTGCAGGACAAGCAGCGTTTTCTTGGAAAGTTCAAAGCATAGTCACAGGCTCAGCCAGGCCTGAAGCTGGATCTAAATCCTAATTTGCACCAGATGACTCGGGAATCTCCTCCTGGGTGGTGAGTGCGCTGAGGATCCCCTGCCCTCGCGGGCATGGCAGCGTCTGCCGGAGGCAGCACAGTTTATTTGGGGACGTTCCCCCCAAGCCTCGGAAGGGCTGCGTGTGGGACCCCTGCTGCCGCCCTCAGAACACACACGTGTCCCAGGAGGATGTCACTAAACCTGCCAACAAGGGGCAGGAGGGCACCAGCACCAACTGTTCCATCTGCAGCACAAAAATAAAGCAAATCCCCAGGAAGACACACTCGGGTATGAAAGGGGACAGACTGAGCCTGCAAAACGTGCTGCTTCTCCACGGCTCTGCAGCCCCACATCAGTTTCAATGTCCAAGGTGTCCCTGCAGGAGCAGACGCAGCCGGCAGAAGCGCCCGAGTCACAGGCAGTGTCCCCAGAGCAGCATGGGCTTCAAACCGCTGCGCCCCGCGGGCTGGGCTGGGCTTTCCGGACAAGGAACAAAAAATCCGGAGGAAATGAAGCTTTACTAGTTCTGCTGCTCATGGAACAACTTGTTTTAATAAAGAAAAATTACTGAAGACATCCAAGAACAGCAGGTTCAGGTTTCAAAGCTGAAAATAAGTTTGGGTCAGATGCAAAAAGCAGCCTGCAGCAACACCATCTGTTCCCTGGGACGGCTTTCATTTCCTTCCATCTGAGCTAAGAAAATGTGGGTTGGAATTCCAGCTATTTGACTTTGCTCTATTAGGCTCGCAGCCTGCATCCACTATGGATTACTGCTGGGCAGGACTGTGGTCACAGCCCAATGTGCGCTCTGATCCCCGCGGCTGGGGCAGCGCATCACCCCCGCGCCGCGGGCTGGGCCGTCCGCACGCGCGGCCGGGCCGCGAGGCCAGTCTGTCCGCTGGGCTCACAGGCGCTACACCGACCCAGCCGATTCTTCACTGCATTACAACCCATACGTGCTTCCACATTTCTGGAACAGACATTAAATACCATGACAGAGAGAAGAACTTTAAGACGTCGCACTCGTTCTGAAGGAGTCTGAGGACACGGGGTAACGCAGCAGTGAACCCGGTCCACTGTCTGCACTAGTACTGGATCTAGGAAGAGTTCGATGCCATCAGCTCAGTCACCGGGCCACAGTCCTTGCAACATTTAAAAGAGAGTATTCCTATTTTAGCCCTGAAGATACCAATATTCATATTCTAAATTACTAACAAAATACATGAAACAGAAAAGACTATTTATAAAGCATGTTTAAGAGGGGAAAAGGGAAACAACAGATCAATGTACTATCATGATGGACTATGTTCGATGCTGGCATCACTTGCTGTTTGATCACAGATCCCATGAAGAAAGCACAATTAACACTCCTGTAATTTTATAGAACTTGACATTTACTAAGTATTTAAAGGTCAGGATGTGAAAGATGCTCTAAGTGCAAAATGAAATGCCTTTGGGTTTAACAGATGAGTGCGGAGGTTTTTTCCAAAGTCACTCTATGATAAGTTTAATTTAGGGCATCTATTTCTAAAACATGTTCTTCACCAGTTGCTCACACCCATAAAAAACCCTTATTCCTAACACATTAGTTTTGGGGAGAGAATGCAAAAAATCCGAGAAGGAAGAAGCAAAATACACTCCATTTGTGCTAATGATCATTTTCAAAGGGCTCACCATCCTCCCGGGGTGCGAACCCCAGAGCGCACCCCAGTTCCCCGCTGTGCAGGGCCGACCACATGGATCTCCCCCGACTGCTAGCAGCCAGCGTTTGATTGTGAAGGCTGCTCCGCTCCGGCGCGCCCGTCTGCGGCCCCTGGCTACTAACGATGCCCAGAACTCAAGTCACTTCAGATTGGATGCAGACGACAGCGAGTGTGACAAGGGTGAGTACCTGTCTGCTTTAATACTTGTGCTGGCAGAGATTAATGTAGATAAGGACTATTGCAAACTGGGACAAGGACTTTAACTCAAACTGGGACAGAAGCACCACAGGTTTCACTCTGAGTCAACATTCCATTCTCAGGAGACTTCTAAAGTGTTGAAAATCAGAAAGAGGGAAAGGTCCGATTTCTTTAAATGACAGTTATTCCAGCAATCACACGGATAAACTCAAACACATATGTGGTGACATTAAAATGGTGAATACACAAGTTAAAAATCTTAGCTTAGGGAAGCATATTTTCAAAAGCAAAAGCATGACATGCGAAAAAAAGAATGAATTGAGAAAAACCAGCCTATTGTCATCTTCAAAGAGCACAAGCAACTGAAAGGATAACAAGTCCTTCCAGCTCTTCCAACTGGCTCTTATTAAAACGGAGAAGGCATACCAAAGCCAGCAAAAGAAAGCCCACTAATTTCTTCCATAACTTTGACCAGCATGCAAACCACCTTCTCTTAGGATAAAGCTGACTTTGTGTTGATCGCCATGGAGGAAACAGGCTCTTCCTCTCCCTACAGGAGCCTCTGACGCTACCTGCTCAGGAGCCTCCGACGCTACCCGCTATGGAGCCTCTGCTTTCCTGGCACGTGCCAGAGGTGCCGGGCCCAGGACGGGAGCAGAGACACCCAGACACCCACCCCTCGGAGCTCAGCATCCGCTGCCACCTGCCTGAAACGGCCCGGACCCGCACGAGCAGGTGACCGCGCGTCACCATCCAGCGCGCACAGGAGCCGCCCGCAGCCTCCTCGAACGCCCTCTGCCAAACCCACAGCAGCAGCGGGACCCGGGGGCACAGCTCCTCACAGCTGGAACACAACCAGTGCTCCTCCTGCACGCGCACTCCTCAGCAACACTGTACAGCAAACAGCTCACTGAGCTTCAGACAGCTGATGTGCGCGATTATCTGTGTGCGGGTCATCAGCAGGGTACCGGCACACAGACCCATCTGCAGGACGCCCTGCACACCTGAGAGCCCGCCTGCGTTTTCCAGCCTCAGCAGCGGCGGCAGAGCGCTCAGCGCTCCACACACCTGCCAGGCTGCTCGTCTGCAGACGGCTTTCAGGCAGCCGTTCTGGTAACGGCACCGGGGAGCTGCATGTCGGGCTGTGGGAGGTGCGGGAGGCCGGCGCTGGCCGCCGGAGCCCACACTGTCCACTGCTCGCCCAGCGGCAGTGAGCGCGCCGGGGCTGCGCCGGGAACGGCTCCAGCCTGCCGGGCGGCCGCAGCCTCAGTGGCATCGGGCACCGGTCCACGTGAGCAGGGAGCACCAGCTGAGCTGGGGGATTATCCGAGCCAGCCCGAACCAGTTCCCTCGCCGCAGAGCCAAGGGCCGCGCAGCCACCGAGCGCCACGGAACGAGAGGCTGCTCCCCGGGACCCAGGGTCCGCACGGGCTTATCTCATGGATTCGAAAGGCAAAGCCATGCATCTCCTGTATGGACCCCTGGCTGCTGTATCCAATAACTGAATTGTTAATAACGATTGGGAGCCTGTAGCTAAAAATGTTCCTATTGTTCTGTTTAAACTCACTTTGGCTTGTAATGCATTTGAAAGGTTGCTGAGTTACTAAAAAAGCAGGAGCTGTACTACAAGCTGGAAGCAAAATTGGCAAGCAGAGATCCCAGTACTAGAGGCACCTAAAGACACCTCAACAAAACAAACTTTCACAGTACAGTCTTTCCTGTCTTCCTGATGAACGGCTACATCACAAAAACATCCAAGAGAAACACACAACTCGGGAACGGCCGCATCAGGTTAGTCCAGAGGCCCAAATGCTCAGCATGGTGTCAGACAGCAGCAGGTACTTCCAGGTACTTCACAGAAAAACCTTCACACACCAGACAGGTAAATAAAGTAACTACTGGAGAAACCTCCTCCCAGCCACATCAGTTAGCGCTTGATTTCTGCTCTGCAGCACAGAGATTTATAACCCTCTCGAAAGCATTTTTAATCCTGCCTTATATAACTGTGAACCGACTTGGTCATCCACATAGAATCATTTAATCATTTACTGAATCCAAGCATCTCTCCAATTCGACACTATTCAGAAGTGAGTTCTGAAGACATGTTTTACATACAGTGTGCCAACTGCCATTTGTTGCCTTCAAATTCCTTATGGAGAATAAAATTGTTCTTCCAGCTTGAAGAGAAAACTACACACCCAGAGCATGGATCTGTGTGAGCTGCTGTTTGATCCCCTTTCTGAAATGGCTTCAAGTAAAAACAACAAAACCACAAACACATTAACTTTTATGAGCAATTTCTCTTATTCACATAAAACTCAAATATGTGTTAGACCAAAACACACTCAGGTGCCCACATCTGGAATGACTTTAGTGGCTCAGAAGGTCTTACTCCTACCTTCCACCCAAGTACTAGATAGCTTCACTGAAGCACAGCTGGTGGTTTAGAAATCATTGTTCTTACAGGGAAAACAAAATTGAGAATATCATCGTATGTACTGAAATGACTGTAGCTTAATTTTATCTATTTTCAGTTAAAGGTATCAGGTGAGGAAAAGTTCATTTTGAGTGAGAGCCTTAATTACATTCCCACGCTATCTTTACTTAGGACTCCGGTCTCCCTCCCACGTACAATGTGACGCTATAGTTCTGTTCACCCTCAGGAAAACAAGCAGGAGCAACACCGGTTCCCAGAGCCCGGGCCAACACGCAGCGGTGGGGCCGTGGCAGCTCCGGCCTCGCCAGCACTCACCTCTTCACAGACTTCTCGCACCGCGGCCACGTTGGGCTCTTCTTCGGGCTCCATGCCGCCCCCGGGCACGATCCATCGGTCGGGATGACGACTACTGCTCACCAGCAGCACCTGCGGAGAGCGGAGCACAGCTGACGCGCACGGCCGGGCACGCTGGGTCGCACAGCTGCCAACAGAAGCTGCATTTGCGCTGCCCACACCTCCGCGCCAACGCGAGTCCTGACAACACTCCACTCTTTGCAGTACAGTTCACAGAATCCCAGACTGGTTGGGGTTGGAAGGGACCTCTGGAGACCATCCACTCCAACCCCCGCTAAAGCACTGAAAACTCTGGCCCCATCCTCTTGACATCCCACAGCGTTTGGCCTTCTTCAACATGTAAAACACGAGCAGTCAGCCATGCCTCAACAGGGAACGTCAGCTTCATCCATCCTCTGAGCTCCCGAGGGGGCAGCAGCCCTGTAGGCCCAGCACGTGTGCTGTGCCCCTGTCACCACATCTCCTCCCGCTACACCACACGACTTTTACCGCACCTGGACTCACCACCAATATCGGGCATGGGAGAGCATGGACTGAAATTCCTAAATGTGAGGCCAAGACAAAGTTAAAACAAAAGTAATGGTCATTTCAATCATATGTTTTCTTGCCAGGTAAGGAAGCATCACCTTTGTCATTTCCACTTTCAATTCAGAGTCCCAGCTCAAACAAACAGAAAAAAGCTGCAGAAACAGCTCGTTGAAGTCGGTTCAGCACACGTCAGGCCATTGAACTCCTGCCACCTTCCACTGGTGAGAAAGTATCTGCTAAGAAAGCCCTGGCCAAGACTCCTCCAGGAGCGGCTGCGGGGCTGCCGGGGACACAGCGCTGCCCAACGCTGCGCAGCACACGGGAGGAACCCCGAGTGTAAACAGCATTTCAGGCAAAGTAAATTAACTTCAGCTGCTCTGGCAGTTAGAGTTTTCTGAATAGAATTAGCATGAACAGCCCTCGCTGGGAAGGAAAAACCCGTCATTCTCACACTTTTATGTAATCAGACTATTTCCTGTTTAAGAAAAAGGAAATCCCATCAAGAGAGAGCAGGAAACATGCCGTACAAGGTCACTCTTTTACAACAGCTTTACACAGGATATTGCTACCAATGAGCTCTCCCAAGACAAAGGGCCTGGTTCAAAACCAGGGTGAGCCGCTGGTGTGCTTTAAAAACCCACATCTAAAACGTCCCATGTCCCAACACAGGCAACCTGCTCAAAGGGATCGAGTATAAAGGTCATTTTAACCCAAATCCCTGTTTTAACAAGGCACACACAACACTGAAATACGTTACAAACTGCCCCAAAGGCAGCAAAAGGAGACCTGCTGGAAAACAGCCTCTCCCTGGAAACCACGAACAGCGGGTGGGACGGGCCGGGTAACAACTACATTCCCCACCACAAACCTTCCCCGCCGGCCGGATGGTGAACACCAACACCTGGGACCACTCAGGAGCTCCTATGTCTTCAACACCTCAATTTTTGTTCATTAACTTCTTTATTACAGAAAAAGCATTCATTTGACTGGATACTAGAGAAGATACTTTAATCAAAAGCGTCATAAAAAATATACCCAAAGTGACTTATTTTGTAAGTCAGGCCAAAAGACAACGCGGGCTGTCCCAGCAGGCTCCTGCCAGGCGCTGTGCTCGGGGCGCCGCGGAGGCTCCGGACCCGGCAGGATTCGCAGTTCAGCATCGCGCTCCTTTTGGAAAAGCATTTGCAGGTATCGCGTCACAGGGCCAAGTTCTGTTTTCCAGGATTGGATTCTGTCATTTCAAAGCAGGGAAATGAGCAACTCAAGCCTCCTTGGCAATGCGCGGGGCAGCCCTGAAGTAGCTCTCACACACATTCAATAAAATAAGAGAAAGGTTAGAAAAATAAGCAAAGCTTAAAGGCTACAGCAGGGGCTCCCACCAGTGCTGGACCGTAGCCCCCATGCTGAGCCGCCTTCAAAGCTGCGTGCAGCCAAACAACAAAAACCACACACAGACCCCACCAGCCTCCCCGGGGAGCAGCAGGAAAACGCCGAGACCGCGGAGGCTGCTGGACCCACGGCGGCCCCGGGGAGACCCGTGGGAAAGGGGAAAAGCTGCTCGCCAGGATGGATCTGGGAGTCCCTGATACCAGCAGCAACCTTACACCAACCTCGTCATGAACAAAGCTGCTGGATTCACAAAAGGGTTGGGGTTTGTTTGTGCTTTTTGTTTTGATTTTCCCCCAGAAATAATGGTGCTCTACAATACAAAAGGCTAAGCAACCAAAACAAGGCACAGAATTAGCTCCCAGTTAACAGAGAAGAGATGGAGGGATTCCCAGGTTCTTTCATGCTATGGTGGATTTCAACAACCACCACCACCCAACAAATAAACCAAGAGCAGCTACTCTATAATGAACAGGATCCCTAGAAAGAGGCTCCACAGAAGCGTCACAGCCCAGACAAAAGGGCTCCAGCATCACGAGCGGCTGCGCTACGCGTGACAAGAGCAGGAGCCGCGACCCCCAGGACAGCCCAGTCCCACCCCCGCCAGCCCCAGGACCGCTGGGCAGACCCATGAGGAACAGCAAGACGTGAAGTACGCGGCCTTGGCCCATCTATAGCTACTGCCACTGGAACGGCCTCTGCACGTTCGTGCTTTCTATCAATATTAAGCCACGAAATCAGGTATTTTGCATAGCAAATAGGGCACAAACCTGACATTTCAACTCCTTTCACACTTCAGCATTATTTATCAGACTGCAAGAAAATAACATCTCACAAGGCGCTGTAGCGAGGCTGGTGAAGATGGGCGACTTCAACGGCGTTCTCCTCTACAATCTGTCTTTGTTGGAAGTTCCATTTAACGAGAGTCTCTGTATTCAGGAGTTTGCGGTTCAGCTGCGCGAGTGACTCTCCAATGTGCCCCATGACCAAGCAGGATATTGTAGCCGGTGCAGCTCTGTGTCCAGCATAATAAAGACCTTTTATGCTCTTCTCAAACGTTCTTACAATCCCAACATATTATTGTTAATGTACTTAATGCTTTGACGAAACTGGGATCTTGATTTGACCACATTGAACCACCTTTAAACATGAAGAACAGCTGGAGAGGAGTAGGAGGGGAAAGGAGACGCTGTGGTTAGCAAAGCCATGCAAAAATTCAATCTAATCTAACCGGCAGAAACACAGCCTTGATTGCACTACAACAAAACACGCGTTTGGCCAAACTCCCACCGCAGGACGGCTGAACACACGCACCAGGGCTCACAGGAGGGGTTCTCCGCTCTCTTGCTATTCAGGGCACGTTCTGGAGTCAGCACACGGTAGTGACGAGCACGGCCTGCGGTCAGCAGCTACAGCAGCTACAGCCGCCTTGGAACGTGACCACGGCTTCGGCCAACAGCCACAACGCCTCCCCTGCCCACAGCAGCGCGTCCTCGCTGCTCCTCAGAGGTTACACCGCCTCGGACAAGCGGGATTTCACACACCTCGCTCCGGGGCACAAAGCAGCGCCCAGAAACTGGTGACAAAGTCAGAAGGGTAATTATTCCTGCTACAGAACTCGACAAACTAAAGCACAAGTCTTCAAAGAGGAGTGAGAGGTGAACTGGAAGATGTTCAAGTCATTTCAAGCATTTGGATCGTGCCTATGGTGCTATAACCATAGAGGAAAAAGGAAAGAAAATCCTGTTAGTTTTTAGCCTGTTTCTTAGAATAACGATAACAAAGCATTGCATACCGCACTGCTACGCTGCCTTCAAAATACCAAGGCTCATATTACTGTTATTGCAGCTTTCTTGTGGCTTTCGAGTGACTGCTCGCTCTCACTGACAAAGAACACCATCCAGAGTCCTCTCCCTGCACTGAAATTATGTTCTAGATAACCACAAAACTTATCTGCAACATGTCTGTCGCAGGACAGGGCAACACCTGAACCAGTGCCGCTTGTTTCGGAGGCCGAGGGCTGATAAGGAGACACTCCCAGCGAGACCTGGAGCCGATAACCCGTTTGTGCCTGTCCAAGCCAGCCCGCCGACCCCGGACCCGCGCAGCTCCACGCAGGCTTTCCCGCAGAAACGCCAGCTTCTGAACCCGCGTTGTTTCTTGGTCGGGGAGGGAGAAATTAAGGGAGTGTTTTGGTCTTTCTACACTGACCAAATAACTCTGGCCTTCAGCAGTTGCGTATGTATACACTATTTTGATTATCAAGTCCTGTTCATAAAATAAAGCACACAAAAACCCTACAGCCATGAAAACCTGTTGAGAAGTCTTTCAAATGTAAGCAGTTAATCCTATGCATAACACCAATATGTCATTTACACAAGTAACCACCCAAGTCAACATGAATGGAAATAACATTCAAACCATCAGAAGTGTCTTTAAAACAAATCTCCCCGGTAGGTAATTGTATCACTCTGAATTTCACGTGTTAATGCGAAACTTCTAAGAACAAAGAGTTCCTGTGCATTATCCACGGCACAAACAGCTCAGAGCGCCGCATCCTGATAGCGATCCACAGCGCATGGGAAGGGCGCTCGACCCGTCTGCGCAGCCAGCCCCCCAGACGGAGTGAACACAACTGCTCAAAGACACCGGGCACCCGCGTCCCCCTTGCTGGGTATCAGCTACAGCATCTAAACGCTGATACCCACTGGGTATTTTCCTGAGCTTCAGCAGCATCAGACAGACTCAATTCTTCAGCTTTGCCCAGCTTACAGAGCCTCCATTAAATTAAGTGAAAATGTAACAATTAATTTTCATTCTTTTGTAGTTCGCAAAAGTACAAGAGACCACAGAATCCATTGCAAAATCATTTATTAAAAGGATAGAAAACACTTTTTAAGATGAAAGCTAGGTTTTGCAAAGGTTTATGCTGTTGCTCTTGGAGAAAGCACAGGAGAAGCACAAGAGAACTCTTCCGAACCAGCCCGTATCCCGCGGTGATGTGAGAGCAGCACAGGGAGAGCGTCACAGCCCTTTGATGGAGCCGAAGAGAACACAGAGTCAAGCAGAACCATCAGAACAGAGATTCTGAGACTGTTGCATGGAAAGTACAACGATCATATGATGCTGGGCTCCCTTAACGTCCCACCGGTGAAGTGCTCCAAGTGCTTTCAGCTATTATTATTTTCATAGTGAAGCGAACGCACAAAGGAGGCCCAGGAACAGCGTGTGATCATCAGCGTGGTTAAAATCTGAGAAGTGCTGTATGGCACCAGAGCTTGGTTTAAACCTGACCCGGAGAAGCGAGAAGAAAAAGGGTAGTTTGCATTTAAATGACCTTGTCCAGCCCCAGCTCTGGCCGGTTTGCCTTGGCGCGCTCGCGCCTTCCAGGCGCTGTGTGAAAGTTCTGCTTGCTCCTCTCAATTTAGGCTTCATTCACCAGTAAGAAAAGACATCCAGCCCTGGATCGTATTCTTTCCAAAGCATTTCCTCCAAAAAGTCTTTAAAAAACCCGTTGTTAACGAGCAGCTTGTCCTTTCAGCAGATACAATGCAGGCATGCTTAAACCTGTAGCTGCACCAGTGCGGGACTTAAAGCCAAACGGTTCCTTTTCATTTCTGTTCAAATCTAACGCGGAGACGCTGCCGTTGAGAAGGCTTCCATCTGCTCCCTAAGAGCAAGACAGTAGTGAGACCTGCTGGAACATTTCCTCATTGAAACAGCTGCTCTACACAAA